>NC_084482.1:188847372-189472372 GCF_030035675.1 Rhineura floridana
TATGTGCTGAACATGAAAACTAAAAAAATTGTCCTCACAGCCAGGTCCAGTACCAGGTGTGTGTGTGGGGCCTTCAGGTACCAACCCCACCGAATGCCCCACCTCCCATGTTGTGACATTAGCACGCTGTGTGCACATATGCTGACATAAACATGCAGAAGCCTGCACTGGCTGCAGGGGAGGGGGTTTGTTGTCTGGGAGGGTTGTGGAGCACCCACTCTGCAATCAGAATCGGGTTGTGGGGCATGATTTGGGGTCACAAATCATACACTCCATGACTTGGTGTTGTCATGGATTGCAGAGTTCCATCCTCCCAGCCCCAGCCTTTAGAACTAGGCAGGGGCCCCTCGGGAGAGATCTGCTATTAGTGTTGGGTTGCAGGGCATGATTTGCGGTAGCAAATCATGTTCAGTGACTCGATGCTGCCACAGATCACAGAGCTCCACCCTACCAGCCCCAGCCTGTGGATCTAGCCAGGAGCCCCTTTGAAACGGCCAGGGCCCTTGGCCCATACCCCACCTGGCCACCCGCTGGCATTGGGCCTGCTCACAGCACTTGTGCAACCAGGGCTGCTGTGTATGTTTAAAAACATTAAAATTCTGTGCCAGAATAGTCCAAATTCTGTATCAAGGAAACATGAATTCTGCAATCTCTATAAATTATATAAATTAAAGACACAGGTTTAATTATGTAAATTAAAGACAATGAAACTGTGTGTCATTTACTCTGTTTGGACATATTATGGGGAGAGGAGAAAGCACACCAAGGGCACTCTCAATTCTGTTTGCAACAATAATGGCTAAAAACTTGTTTATCTCTTTTTTGTTGTTGTTTATAAATAAAAGTTCAAACTTTCAGCACGCTGGGTTCTGCAACCAATTTTCCATTCAGCATTTTTTCCTCCTACTAAACTGCAGAATGCACACAGGCCTGTGTATGTGATCGCACAAGACAGCAACAGATGCAGCAGTGCCCAACAGAACCCAGATGTTGTCGGACCAGTGCAGCTCTCATCCTGGTTGAGAGGAGAGACAAAGAGAAGATGTCTGCTCCTCTCTCGAGAGAAAAAGAAGAACTGAGAGAGGCAGGAAGGAACTGGGATTCAACATTCCTTTGCTTATCAGTATAGCAGGAAGGGAAGAGAGGGCAGGATCAAAGGGATAGGTATAGCCTTAACCAGCAAGAGGTCTAGCTCTCTAGCTGCCCTTATTAACCCCATGCAGCCTCAACCCACCAAGATGGAATTGAACCTCATATATTCCAACAGACGTAAATATAGAATGGCACTGGGCACTGGATAAACACTATGGGCTATAGCCAGGGCTGGCCCTACCATTAGGCAAATTGAAGCAGTCACCTTAGGCGGCATATGCTGAAGGGCAAGGAGTGGCAACAAGGGTTTGGAAGGTCAGGGCTGAATGTGCTGACTGGCCTGGCCTGTGCCACCTTAGCTAACCTGCTGCCTTCAGGTATGGTGGAAGATGTTGTCCTGTTGCCACTGTGTTGAAGTAAGCATCAACTGCCGACTTGGATGGCTTTTGTACATAGACTGGGAGAGAGGACGCCATGTTGTCCGTTGCCTCAGGCAGTAAAATGCCTTGGGCCAACCCTGGCTGTAGCCCACAAAATACTGATTCTTCCAGTTACTTCCAAAGTCCCCACACCCACTCCACTCCACTGTAGTTTGCAGGAACTCACTTCATCCTCTAGCCCAAGCAGGAAGGTGAGGTTCAAGTGCTCAGTGTTTATATTTGCAGACATTGGTCCTCCAAACACCAGCCACTGTGTCTACCTACCTTTGCTATGCAACACTCACCTGCAAGTGGCTGACAATACAGTAGGGCTGGGGACGTCGCAGCCCACATGTGGAGGAGGCGGAGAGACGATCAGTTCGGCCCACCAGCAGATCTCCTGTGGCTGGGTAGCAACTGCCTTGGGAACAGCCATGGGGGTGCTCAGGCTCTTGGCACAGAGCTCCCCCCAGTACTGTGGAGACAAGGAAGGTGGAGAAATAAACAGGGAGTATAGAACAAGGGACACAGTGGCTGCGTCTACCCCGGCTTGGGCCCCTATTTTGGGCAGTGGATGCAATTCCACTTTTAAATGCTTACATTTGCTCCAGGAATAGAAATATATGAGAGGAGTCTACAGGTGCTTCCAGACAGTCAGTATTTTGCCAGAGGGATTCAAGTGCATACTGGAACTTTAGTTTTGCACATTTAAAGAAGATTAAAGTGTTCTGCTATCCTGGTGCAATAAATCCACTAAAAAAAAAAGACTTTTTGCAGTTTGGAAAGTGATGGGAGAACCTATCAAAAAGTGTGGAATGAATGCTCACTGTCATATAACTACCCTGTAGACAAGTCAGAATAAATACTCATTAAAGACTTTGCATGGGCTAACCATTATCAGGATGAATGCTGAACAAGCACGTCATCTGGAGGAGCCCTTCAACTTGGAATTGTGGGGAGATTGTGCTTATGCATTAACTGGGGTTTTGCCTGTAGTGTGGTTCTTCAAGGGCAAATCAGACCCGCAAGCTGGACTACTGTGAGTGCTTGGGGTGACAGAAGATGTAAAATCCATAGTAAGGGAAGACAGGAAAAGTCCACAGTCCAGAGGACTAAAATAAGATTTCCAAATATGAGGAAGATATAACTTCAGCATCTGAGGCCATAACAGAGAAAAGGTCACCAATAATTAGGAGAGTATAGAGAATTTAGATTATTCACAATCTTGGCTTTCATCCATTTTTAACAGCAAGGTTCTAGCTTTCATGAGATAACTTTGAAAGCAAGTAGATGAATTGGAAACAAACAAAGGGAACAGCCCAGTCAAAGGAAAGCACTGTTAAAGTCCCACTAATTTCAGGGAAAGAGATTTACAACCCAATCCTATTCATGTTTACTCAGAAATGAGCCCTGCCAAATTCAATGGAATCTACTTCTAGGCAAGCGTGCAAAGCATTGCTACTGAAATCAGTAGTATTTAAAAATGCTTAATTTAGCTGGATAAGGCCCAAATTCATTAAAATGTTGTCATCAAGGAGCTCTTATTAAGATCTGCTATTTTTTCTTCCAGATTCCCAAGGAAAATGTTTATATAAAACTATATCCGATTTATTTCATTTGTTTTTTTGGGCAATAAAACTTTTCCTGTTAAGTACAGTGTATGGGCGTTTGCATCTGATCTGCTGCTTTGACAGTCTTACTTTTTCCTGACAATATGCAGTCAGAGATTGGCAAGCACACCATACTCTTGTGCATTCCACAGCCCTTGTTCCTTTCACTTGGCTCCTAGCCAAGCCCCTGGACTCCTACACACCTGACCGCTGCACATTCATATATATGTCACCACATCACTGTTTGCTTCTCCACCCCAAAAACCCTTCAAATTCAGAGGAGGGTGGGAAGGGGACAACCTAAACTAAATGGCTCACAACAAAACATTTGTGCAGATTTACTAAATGTGTGTACTGTACCATTGCTTCCCAGCATAATTTGTTTTGAATGGAGAATCCGGGTTTCTTTGGCACAGAAATTTTATTTTTGTTTGTTTCATTTATGAGTCAACACCACTTCCAGACAACTTGCTGAGCATGCATTCTGGACACGATGGCCTTATAGGCCCCTTCCAACTCTACTATTCTATGATTCAATGATCCTGATTTGTTTGTAGGGACATTAGATGTGTGTGTGTGTGTGTGTTATGTGCCTTTAAATTGATTACGACTTATGGCGACTCTATGAATCACCAACCTCCAATAGCATCTGTCATAAACCACCCTGTTCAGATCTCATAAGTTCAGGTCTGTGGCTTCCTTTATGGAATCAATCCATCTCTTGTTTAGTCTTCCACTTTTTCCACTCCCTTCTGTTTTTCCCAGCGTTATGGTCTTTTCTAGTGAATCATGTCTTCTCATTATGTTTCCAAAGTATGATAACTTCAGTTTCATCATTTTAGCTTCTAGTGATTGTTCTGGTTTGATTTGTTCTAACACCCAATTATTTGTCTTTTTCGCGGTCCGTGGTATGCGCAAAGCTCTCCTCCAACACCACATTTCAAATTAGTTGAGTTTTCTCTTATCCACTTTTTTCACAACGGCTATTTACTGAGCATTCATTCTGATTTGTTTGTGGGGAGGTTAGATGGAATTGTGTCAATCAAATGTTCTCCTATATGTCCCAGTACATTCCCAGTCACTTTCCTTATTGCAAAAAGTTTAATCTTTTTGGGGAAACAGGTTTTTTTGCACAAGACCTCCCAGTCAAATATAATGGCACATTTATTTGCCAGTATGTGGCTGAATCCCACCCAAAAATAGTGAGAGTCTGGAAGTGCCCTGATTAGATGGGCTCCTTTGCATTGCTGCCCCTCTAGATTTGATGTTCACAGGCATACAGAGAGTGGTATATTTTGCCCTGGAGGGCAAATAGCAGCTACCATCACCCTCAGCATTGTTATTCCAACTGAACGTCCCTGCTACAGGTGGTGTCTGTTAAACCTTTAAAAACCTATTCCTGTTTGCAGATCTCTTAACATCTAGTTTGGCCCTGAATAAAAGGATAGGTAGATATATATATATGTGAGTTAGAAAAATGCCAGTAGTATAGTGGCAATTTCAGAAGTACAATGTCCCTTAATTAATTAATTAATGCATTTATATACCACTTCATAGCCAAAACTCTCAGGGTGGTTTACAACAATTAAAAACATTAAAAACAAGTATACAATTTAAAACCATACCAAATTAAAACCCATAAAAACTGATAGGCAAGTTAAAAACGTGCTATTCAAATGCTGTTAAAAAATGCCCGGGAGAAGAGGAAAGTCTTGACCTGGCACCAAAAAGATAAGTGTTGGCGCCAGGCACACCTCATCAAGTACATCATTCCATAATTTGGGGGGCACCACTGAGAAGGCCCTCTCCATTGTTGCCAGACTCCCAGCTTCCCTCAGACCTTTGATGTTGAGCATAGTGTACGGGTGGGTTCGTGTTGGGAGAGATGTTCCATCAGGTATTGCGGTCCCAAGCCATGTAAGGTTTTATAGGTTAAAGCCAGCACCTTGAATCGGGCTCGGAAACATATGAAGGAGGGCCAGAATCAGATTTATATGTTCGGACCGTCTGGTCCCTGTTACCAATCTGGCCGCTGCATTTTGCACAAGCTGCAGTTTCTGGACCATCTTCGAAGGCAGCCCCACGCAGAGTGCATTGCAGTAATCTAACTTGGAAGTTACAAGAGCATGGACAACTGAAGCCAGGTTATCCCTGCCCAGATAGGGGTGTAGCTGGACCACCAACTGGAGTCGGTAGAAGGTACTCTGTGCCACCGAGGCTACCTGAGCCTCAAGTGACAGAGATGGTTCTAGGAGAACCTCCAAGCTATGAACCTGCTCCTTCAGGAGGAGTGCAACCCCATCCAGGGCAGCTTGGACATTCACCATCCAGTCAGAAGAACCACCCACTAGCAGCATCTCAGTGTTGTCTGGATTGAGCCTCAGTTTATTAGCCCGCATCCAGTCCATTGTCGCAGCCAGGCACTGGTTCAGCACATTGACAGCCTCACCTGAAGAAGATGAAAAGGAGAAGTAGAGCTGCGTGTCATCAGTGTACTGATGGCAACGCACTCCAAAGCTCCGGATGACCGAACCCAACAGTTTCATGTAGATATTGAACACCATGGGGGACAGAACTGACCCCTGTGGAACCGCATACTGGAGAGTCCAGGGTGCCGAGCAATGTTCCCCAAGCACCACCTTCTGGAGGCGACCTGCCAAGCAGGAGTGGAACCACTGCAATGCAGTACCTCCCACTCCCAACTCAGCCAGTCTCCCCAGAAGGATACCATGGTCGATGGTATTGAAAGCTGCTGAGAGATCAAGGAGAATCAACAGAGTCACACTTCCCCGGTCTCTCTCCCGACAAAGGTCATCATACAGGGCGACCAAGGCTGTTTCCATGCCAAAACTAGGCCTGAAACCTGACTGAAATGGATCCAGATAATCGGTCTCATCCAAGAGTGTTTGGAGCTGGCCTGCAACCACTCATTCAAGGACCTTGCCCAGGAATGGAACATTTGCCACCGGCCTATAATTATTAAGATTTTCTGGGTACAAGGAGGGTCTCTTCAGGAGTGGTCTCACTACCACCTCTTTCAGGTGGCCAGGGACCACTCCCTCTTGCATAATAGTCACAGCCACGCCCCCTCACAGCCATGCTCCCTTGTAAAGTTATACAACCTCTAAGATCATAGAATAATCTGTTCAGGCTTCTTGCTTTAGAAGACTCTTCATAATGGTTAACACACTGTCCTGTCATGATGATTGGCTCATAGGATGCTGGAGACATAGGGATCCTGTTGGGACCTGGCTCCCAAAAAAGTGAAGAGTCTAAGATTCCCTCCCCAAGGCCCTGTACGACTATACCCCAATGCCACTTCTTCAGAGTTTCCAAAGTGCTTTTGCAAAGAAGAGGGGAGGGGAAGGTCAGTATAATCTAACCCTACAGGAAGGTTTTAGAAGCATCACTTCTGTACTAGAGATAATTGATGACCCAAAGAAATGTGGACCAAATCACTGCCTTGGATGGGAGATCCCTGGAGCCCCATATGAACCACTCAAGAGTTCTCCAACAGAAAAGTGAGAAATCATAAAATAAATTAGTAGTAATTTAGAGTTGGTCTTAGGCCCAGGTTCATATCCCACATCTGGCAGGGACCCACTGTATGGCCCATTCTTCACTGATAAAATAAGAATAATAGCAATCTACCTAGTCAGGTTACTGTGAGGACAAAAGCACAATAAAGACTGCCAAACAATTCGCAGATTAAAGATGCTCAATAAGGCACCTCTAGCATCGGGGGGTGTGCCATTTTGATCTGGCCATACACCTAGGACCTGACAGCTCAGTGATTCCAAGCAGGAACAGATAGATACTTGCAATGCTAGAGCTGGAAGTCCCAGGCTCCTTTCACACACAGACGGACTTCCATCCCTCTGACATCCCCTCACCCCCCCCACACACTTCCACCTGTCTCTGTGGCTCATGCAAGGGTGGGGCTAGAGGGAGAAATGTCTCAGCTAGCCTTCTCTGCCCTCAGCCCCTTCCCTCAACTGCAATTCCATGGGGCCTGGGAGCGGAAGCTACAGCACTGCCAGAAATAACCCTGGCAGGGATTGGCTCTGTTGTTCAGCCAGACTGGCCCTGCGCCAGCGATGTGGGGGCCGAGGGCCGCGTTGTGAACGATGGCTTTGTAGAGTACACGTTCATTTGGGAGCCTGCTGAAGGGAGGCAATGAAACAGCACCAGGCAGCAATCACAGCTTAGATAATTTGGGTCCCTCTGGATGCCCAGCCTTTCTCCCTCCACCTGGCTACAGACTGACAAGAGAAACACGGGGGATGGTGATACTGGATACTGTTGCTAAAGGAAATTTCAAGGACCATTCCTTCCTCCACCAGCACATTCCCCACCACGGCAGCCAGGACTCCTGAGGTGGGGCAAGTGTCGGTCCTTCTTGTCAGACCTCCCCCTTTTCTTCACATTGCTAGCTGCTCCCAGGCACAATGCCAGCTCCCTGAGCCTCAAATCCCCTGGAGCCAGAGCTTCAAAGGGCGCCAGGGACAAAGGCTCCAACTGGTGGGGCTGGATGCGCAGCTTCCTCAAGCCCAAGGTTGGTTGGGAATTAAGGGGGAAATACACAGACCACACACCCACCCAACTCTGGAGACAGGAAAGGGGCATGGAGAGACCCAGCTCCACAAAATTAAGTGTGAGAGTGGGTGTAAAGCTACGATTTAAGATGCATCTTCCAAATTACTTACACAACGTATAGTCTATTGCACTGTTTTGCTCTGAATTAAACAACTGGAATAACAGACACCCCCTAAATTTATATTCACAAGCACCGATTAGGATTCCAATCCTACTCATAAGTATGTCCTGAAAGGGAGGAAGAGTAACCGTTTATATATTCTTCAGCTATGCTAATTGTTAATATGATGCGGTGACAAAAGTATGGCAAGGTAGGGAACATTAAAGTACTTCTGAGAATGTACATGTAATATGGATCAGTTACACCTTAACATCTTGTAGCAGCCAAAGGTGGATTTTCTCCTACTGTTTCAGTATGTGGCCATGAGAAGTGAAATGGGAGTTAGGGATTGTAAGGATGTTTCAGACAACAACTGCTGTTTGCCCCAGGCAAAACATCTCTAGGGTTCGTGAAGGCTGATTTGGGGGGTAATAATAGTTATTCCAGACAGGTTAATCCAGAGTTCAATTATGCATGTTCTGCTGATAAACCCTAGTTCAAGAACGTAGGGGAAAGGAAAACCAGCCGCTTCTCAGAGGCCAAGACATTTGTCAAAGCCAAGAATAAGGGCACCTCTCTTATGTACATACTTACAAACATGTACTATTCACGTACACTCACTCTCTCTCTCACATACACACTTTCTAATTTTGTCTTTGCTACTGCCATGACCCCATGTATCCCATATGGTGGGTTACAGCCACAGCCCAGGCTTCCTGTTCTATAAAATTTTAACTTCTTACTTCAGCTCTCAGGGTGCACACTCAAGAACACTTAATGTAGATTCCTCAACATCCTTTAAAGAATGAACGCAGTTGTGGAACACCCAGAATCCAAGATGGATTCTTTCACATTTTATGTATGCATTTGCAAGTAAAGTGGGGATTTTGATCTGCTTAAGTGATTATGAGTGTATTGTATGAGGGTATTGATTTTTATTATTTAACACAGAGTATGATGGTGCAGTCTTGTGAACAAGGCATCAATAGGTGTCCGCTAGTAACAGAAGAACCAGGCAATACCAGCGTAATGCAACCCTTCCCTGCATGACCTGTATCCTTATCCTTTATATGAGGCACATTTAAGATGCAATCCTATGCAGTTACTGCTCAGAGAAGGGCTCACTATAATCTGTGAAAGTTTCTTCTATGCAGACATGCATAGTGTTGGGCTGCTCATCTGAGAAAAGGAGAGATCAGGCTGGTAAGTGGGAATCAGCAGGTGCAGCTTTCCCTGTCATTGTGTCTTGCTGCTGGGGGAAAAAACCTGCTGAGCTTCTGCCCATCATGTGGCGGTTTAAAGCAACACAGCACATTGCCCATCATAAAAGTTGGCAACCCAAAGTGTGAGGCATTCTGGGATGGAGCAGATATGAATCATCCAGCAATCAGTATTATGGGAACAGCTAGGACCCCAACCTCAGCCCAGGGGTGGGTGAGAGCCCTCTAAATCAATATGATCTAGACCAACATATATGGCAGGTAAAGAGTAGGAATTTGGAAGACACACCCTACCAAGAAGGCTATCCATAATTATGTCATCTTAGAAGCTGTCCTCCCTAAAGGGGGAGATCATGGATCCCTTGATGTACTCCCAACCCTTTGCCTCAATTCAGCAGGGGTTTTCTGGAGGTAGTATTCATCCCTCCAAAGCAAAGCTCTGACAGCACTCCAGCAAGGTGGGTGGCTGCTCTGTGGAGAACTGACAGGGTGTTTGCATGAGGCTGAATGGTTTCTCCGGGTTTGGATGTGAGCAGCCCCTTGCTCTGAGGGAAGAGAAAGGGTGGCACTGTGGCAGTGCTCTCAATATGGGTCCCACTCCCTGTCAATAGAAAATAAAAGGCTCTCAAGTCACAATGCTAGTAGTATCAATTATCATTCTTATTATTATTAATTGATTTATATACCACTTATTCGCCACTTCTAAGCAGTTTACAACAGAAGATCAATTAGAAAATGCATACATAATTAAAATACCCACTACAATTCAGTCAGGACGTAGACCCCAAAGGTCCATGTTCTCAGCCTCTCCGAAGAGCTGCCTGCCTGCCTCCCTCCTGACCATCATGCCGCTTTTGACAGGTAGGTGCCACAATCCTGAACCTGATCCTCCTCACCCAGGAAGTTAGATGTGGACTTGACGGAGACTCACCTGTAAGTAGTAAACCCCACAGCTTCATTGCAGCTCAGGGATACCACACAAAAGAGACTCTTCTTGTGATCTGGAGACAAAGCCAAAGTGATGATGAAGAGCAAGGCGACGTGGGCGGGGGAAACTGGGCCTGGGATCACTCCAGATAGGGAGGACCCCCTTTCGAATCCAGGCCGTTCCTTTCTCCTCCTGCAGCCTTTGCTGCCTTCCTAGCTAAGCCGCGGTGTCTCTGTCCCGAGAACCCTTCTTGCTTCCTAGCACTCCCCGCCCTCCTCGCTGCCCCAACTTAAAAAGAAGCCAGCTTGTCACACACCGCCGGGTTTGATCCAAATGCTAAACTTAGTTGGAAAAAGTTAGCAACAAGGCCAAAGGAAAAGCGCGGGGCGGATTCCACCAGGATCTGGTGCTACCTGAAGCTACTATAAACCATACACGCGCGTGCACACATAATTGTGTGCCCAGCTCACTGAGCCAGGGTTGCATCTTCGATGGCTTTTCTTTTTCAATAATCTGACATATGGTTTGAGTGTTTGTTTGGGGGGGGATATGCCAGGAATTTCAGCAAATTAAAACACAATAATTAAAGCTACTTAAACTTCTGCCCTACTCTATTCAAATAGCAAACTACACTGACTGAAAAATAGCCTCAAATGTGACAAATCTACGGATAGTTGGCTTTATATATATTCCATAACATACATATAAAGCCAAAAATCAATATATTTGTCACATCTGTGTATATTTTTCAGTCAGTTTATATATTTCAGAAGATCTGCCAAAACTGTTTTATCTCACATACTCTTCACAATAACAGCCTTCTGAGGTAGGTTAGGCTGAGAAAAGGTGACTTGCCAATAGCTATTCAAGCTTCATAGCTGGGGAGTTATCTGAAATTATTTTCACTATTTTGTAGGAGGAATTCATTTGCATGTTGGAAATTTTGGTGAGGGCAATTCAAGTGGATTAAAGCACTCTGGCACAACAAAACCACTTTAAAAAATAAGGACCTTTGTGGTTAGAAAAGTTACAGGGAAATGCACTAAAAAGTGTAACAATTGATAGGAAGATACATAACTTTCACACACAAAAATCAGGATGAATGCTCATTGTATATAAACTCACACAAACATATCAACAAATGATCCGTCAAGACTGGATATAATCTAACCTCTGTGTAAGCTTTGTACATGCAAATCAGGATGAATGCTCAATATATAGCATTTATTTATTTATTCAGTGTGGTTGTGATTTTCTTCCATAGGGGATGGGTGGGCTCTGAAGACAGGTATAGATGCAGTTTTCACTGTAACAGAGATGAAGAAAATAAGAAAGATTGCTGGCTAACTTTCTGACTGTCCTGCAACTATTAAAAGGATTTTTAAAAAAGAGATCATTGCTCATTTGCATAACTGTTTATAATTGCTGCCTCAGCCCAAAGATTTAGATGAGCGATGCCATTGTGTTACTTCATGTTATTCACACAAAACGTTGCCTATTGCTAAACTTTTTGAAAAACTGACACAAAATAGCTAGGATGTTTAAAAGCTAGCCACATGGAACAGCGTTGGGCTATTTGTAGCTGAATTGCCTGAGGCAATCATCAAGATGGCACCCCCCCATTCCATTCCAAACAGGTTGACCATTGAATTTTACTTCAACGCTGGCGATTTGTCAGAGTCCTCCACTGCACTAAGAGGCACAGGCTAGCTTAGGGGCACACAGAGCTGTGTCTCTGTATGACATGTGCAGTTTTGCCCTCCAACAGAGGAGAATAGCTGGAGGGAGCTCAGAAGGAATGGCTGAGAAGGGGATTGCCCCCCTTGGCCTCCCCAGCTTCAAGGAACTGCTGCTTGAGGCGTCTGTCTCACTCTGTCTAGTGGTAGGGACACCCCTGCCCAATTCTTACACAGGACCAATGGGGGGTGGAGATCAGGAGGGCTATTTAACCTGGGCCTCAAGCTCAAAAAGGACTTCAAATTTAGACACTTGTTAATTTTTTGGCATTTGATAAGTTTCCTACTTGTTTTTATGTGTGTAAAATGTGACATAGGCTGTATGCACACTGTGCATTTAAAGCACATGACTTCCCCCTAAGAATTCTGGGAACTGCAATATACCCCTCACAGAGCTACAATTCCCAGTATCCTTAACAAGCTAGTTTCCAGGATTTGGGGGGGAGGGCAGGAGGGAAAGTAGTATGCTTTAAATATATAGTGTATATATTCTCAGAGGTGCAAATTTAAGCAAATAAGAGATTCATTTGGTAAAAGACTGTTTTTGTTAACTAATAAAATTTTTATATTAAAGAGTTTAAAACACTCATAAAGTTGGTAAAAAAACTATCACCGTTCAGCTATGGGACAAGTCCGTTTGAGTGGGCTCACCATGCTTAATATTAACAGTGACATTGCCCAAGAACTATTTTTTTCCTTAATAATTAGTGCATTTGCTATAAAAGCATTTGTAAAAAAAAAGAGTTAAATTACATCTCACTTTTTTGGTGCCCTATTTTGTTTTCATGTATCACAATTTTTTATTTTAGTGGCCTCAAAAGCTGGATATGGCACAAGCCTCTCTGAACCTTTGAGTGGGCCTGCTCCCGCCTACACAAACAACTAGGCAGGACTGGCTGATGGATGGGGCCAGAGCATGCTGGCCTTGGGTTCTGTAGCTGGAACAGAGTGTTCTTTCTGGTGTGGAAGGAGAAGCAACCCAGGCATTGACTTGGAGAATACCACTTAACTACAATGACAGTGAGAGTCATTTCTTAAAACAGTCATGAGGAAAATATTTGCCTGGTCTCAGGAGATGGTCAGTAAATTCACGTGATAATAGCCCCCAAGCAGCATCCTCTGGCTTTAAAGTGCTACAAAAAGTCTCTGCCTGAGTCTGACTGGCCCTTGTCTTGAGACCTAACTTAAGGCAACATTATCTTCAGGAATTATTACAAACTGATAATGCAGCTGTAAACAGGCCCCATCTATACAATTCATTTAAAGCAGCATCATGCCACTTTTAACAGTCATAGCTTCACCCAAAGAATCCTGGGAACTGTAGTTTGGGAAGGGTGTTGAGAGTTACTAAGAGACCTCTATTCCCCTCATAGAGCTACAATTCTCAGAGTTCCCTGGGAAGAGGGGTTGACTGTTAGACTACTCTGATAACTGTAGCTCTGTGAGGGGGAACAGGGAAATGTGCAGAGTACTCACTTTGAACCAGAGCTTGGAAAAGTTACTTTTTTGAACTACAACTCCCATCAGCCCAATCAGTGGCCATGTTGGCTGCAGCTGATGGGAGTTGTAGTTCAAAAAAAGTAACTTCTCCAAGCTCTGCTTTGAACAATATGCAGCAGGGTTGCCAGGCTCAGGGCCTGAGAATGATTCTGCATCTTTAAGAGAAGAGAAAATTCAGCCAGTGTAGGTTTTCTTGCAACACTGTAATGGGAAAAACCACAAGGTGAAATTCTCCCTTCTCCTGCACAACTTTTAAAGACACAGAAGACCTCTTGGAGGTCAGGCCCAGCTATTGCCAAGATAGGCCTCATACCATATTGTTGCAAGCAAAAACCTCTTTGGATGTGTAAAAATGACATACTCAAGGTGTTTGCATAGTTTGCTAGCTGAAGGTGGTTAATGGCCTTTGATGACTGCTGGTAGTTACTAATGGATCTGCATGGCATGCTGTGCTCTTCTGGAAAATTGATGCTGTTTCCATAAAGGAAGCTACTGACCTGAACTTACAAGATCTGAACAGGGTGGTTTATGCCATTGGAGGTCACTGATTCATAGGGTCGACATAAGTCGTAATCGACTTGAAGGCATATAACAACAGCCACCCTCTCAGAATCACTTGACCCACATTGCATTGCATGTACATGAATGAAAGGAGGAACGGTATACAAATGTAGCAAATAATAGTAAATATGAAAGAGTGAGAAACTAACTATCTTATACAGGCATGAGAGACTGCACAACCTATTAACATTTTCCAGCACAACCAAGTTTTAAAATGTACATTTTCACAACATCTGGGAATCACATACATACATACATACATATATATATATATATACATACATACATACATACATACATATATATATATATAATGTATATATAGCTTTCTGTGTATCATGTCAAAGTACTTAGGAAATAACTAGATTTTTTTAAATGTCAAAACTGATTGTAGATAATAGGAAGTTTTTTAAAAAAGAGATCTAGTACCAAAGCAAGAAAGTTTATATTCTTAATTTGGGTGATATGTAGGATTGCCAGCTGACCAGAAAATAAGCAGCCTGTCTTGCTGCTGTGTATTTAACAGCAGCTTAATATGCATATGTTGGATAATGGAACGGATCAAGGAATTTCAGAAGAAAATGACCCTGTGCTTTAAAGATTATACCAAAGCCTTTGACTGCATAGATCATAGAAAACTATGGAATGCTTTAAAAGAAATGGGGGTGCCACAGCATCTGATTGTCCTGATGCACAACCTATACTCTGGACAAGAGGCTACTGTAAGGACAGAATATGGAGAAACCGACTGGTTCCTCATCAGAAAGGGTGTGAGAGAGGGGTGTATTTTATCACCCTATTTGTTTAATCTATATGCAGAACATATCCTGAAAGCAGGATTGGACCAAGATGAAGGAGGTATAAAAATTGGAGGGAGAAATATCAATAATTTAAGATATGCAGACGATACCATACTACTAACAGCCTTTCCCAACCTTTGGGTCCCCAGATGTTGCTGGACTACAATTCCCATCAGCTCCAGCCAGCATGACCAATGGTCAAGAATGATGGGAATTGTAGTCCAGTAACATCTGGGGACCCAAAGGTTGGGAAAGGCTGTACTAGCAGAAACCAGTAATGATTTGAAATGAATGTTGATGAAAGTTAAAGAGGAAAGCACAAAAGCAGGACTACAGCTGAACGTCAAAAAGACTAAAGTAATGACAGCAGAAGATTTATGTAGCTTTAAAGTTGACAATGAAGACATTGAACTTGTTGAGGATTATCAATACCTCGGCACAGTCGTTAACCAAAGTGGAGGCAATAGTCAAGAAAACAGAAGAAGGCTAGGACTGGGGAGGGCAGCTATGAGAAAACTAGAAAAGACCCTCAAATGCAAAGATGTATCACTGAACACTAAAGTTAGGATCATTCGGACCATGGTATTCCTGATCTCTATGTAGGGATGTGAAAGTTGGGACAGTGAAAAAAGTGGATAAGAGAAAAATCCACTAATTGGAAATGTGGTGCTGGAAGAGAGCTTTGTGCATACCATGGACTGCAAAAAAGACAAATAGTTGGGTGTCAGAACAAATTAAACCAGAACTATCACTAGAAGCTAAAATGATGAAACTGAGGTTATCATACTTTGGACACATCATGAGAAGACAGAAGGGAGTAAAAAAAGAGGAAGGCCAAACAAGAGCGGATTGATTCAATAAAAGAAGCCACAGACCTGAACTTACAAGATCTGAACAGGGTGGTTGATGACAAGTGCTACTGGAAGTCACTGATTCATAGGGTCGCCATAAGTCATAATCGACTTGAAGGCACATAACAACAATATGCAGTTATCAGTAGGGGAAGCTTTTCACAGCACAGAGATAAGCATTAGCTCCAGATATTAGATACAAATATTAGCAATATACTCTCTTGGTATGGGTTGCTGACAGGATATATCCTTATATCTCATGCTGTCAGTATGCTTGTCAGTGGAATACAGTGTGAAGAACCCATAGCTACAGGAAATCAAAGCTTAAATCCAGGGCTGGTGCCAGAGGGCCGCCAGGCTGGGCCCTGGCTGAGGGCCTTGTGGCCCAGAGGGGCTCCTGAAGAGCCCCTCCTTAGGGTGGGAGGGTGGTGCTCCCATACCGTGATCTGAGGCAGCGTTGGGTCCTGCAACCCAGTCCTGCCCCGGATTGTGGAGAGGGAGCTCCCAGGCATCCCCCCAATACAGACTGCAAGGGCTTCAATAAAACTACACATATGCCCCACCTACCTCTCCCATCAAGTGTGAATGCCATGCACACTGTGTGTGCATGTCTGCCATCACCCAAGATAGTGGGGAGGGCTTCTGTAAGGGGCTGATGCCCCCACTGCTATCTTGGTTGATGGCAGGCATGTGCGCTATGTACGGATGTAATTCACCCAACATGAGAGGTAGGTGGGGTGTGCAGGCAGGCTTATTAGCCTCATGCCGCCTGTATCAGGGTAAGTGTTGGGCTACAGTGCTGTGGACCTGGGGCAGGCTGGTGGTGCCCAAGGGCCCAGTCATTCCTGGTGCCGGCCCTGCTTAAATCTATTGCTATGGAAGGATGGAATTAGGCAGGAGTAGCCAACATGATGCCTTCCAGAAGTTGTGGTCTGCAGTTCCCATCATCCTTGACCATTGGCCACGCTGGCTGGGGCTGATGGGAGTTGTAATCCAAAACATCTGAAGGATACTATATTGGCTACCCTGAACAAAACTTTAGATCAGTATTTTTTTCTCCTTTTTTCCTAGTAACATGTAGCACAGGGGTTTCCAAACTGTGGTCCACCAATGGTGTGCAGTGGTCCATTGGCCATGGACCACCAATGATTAATTCAGGTGGTCCATGACATGTCTGTGGATTTGTAGTTGAGGATGGGAGATGGCACATCCACCACACTGAATTTTCATATTTATTTTAATTGTGTTTGTATTGCTTCTTTTCTTTCCTATACCGCTTTCCTATTTTATTGCATTAAAATTTGGATCCTATGAGATTACAACCACTACAAAAGGCAGAAAAGTAATTAAGTGGTCCATAAAAACTCTCAGCAATTTTCAAGTGTTCTGTGGGGGGAAATTTGGGGGACAACCGATCTAGCATAAAATAAATATGTGATATAACACCATCACACAACAGCCAGTGATGACAGCTGGGGCAGAGAATCACTCAGCACAATTATTTCATTTCAGACATTGGGTGCTGCCAGGACGAGGGGGGGGGAGATGCAGACTCTATTGGGATATGTTCTCCCCCCCCCCGAGTAAAATCCACTTGAGTTTCCAACACAAAACAAAGCTGCCTTATACCAAGTCAGACCACTGGACAATCTAACTCAGGGGTGGGGAACCTTTTTCAGCCTGAGGGCCACATTTCCTCAGAGGGGGGTGACTTTCAGAGGTCATCTGCCCATGGTGGGTGGGGCCAGAGGGGAAAGTAGGTGGAGCAATGGATGTGACTCTTACCTTTGTACAGTAGGCAACACTCCCGCCACACATAAATCAGGTTTCTGCTCATGCCCCTTTCCATCCTCCATCCAAGGCAAGCAAGAGGCATTATCACCATTCAATTCCAGCCAGGCAAAAACCACTCAAGGAGAGCATGGAGCAGGGATAGTGAAGAGTAGGGAGAGTCCTGAGGGTCAGATAGAGTTCTGGAGGGCCACATTGGGCTCCTTGGCCTGAGGTTCTTTGCCACCCAGTTTAGCTTACCAACTGCATCAATTACCCACTGATGCACTTTTAAGTATTCTTTATATTCAGAATGAAAGGTGGTTAAACTGATGGACTCCTACCACCTCTTTACTGCTGCATGTTTATAGGTTTTTTAAAAATATCTGTATTATGGCTGTGAGTACAAAAATATGCTATTTATTTAAAATATTTTGTTTATTTTTGGATATATGAATCAATAGAAAATGAGTCTTGCTGTCAGTGATGTGTAAGCTGGGTGGTCTCCCAAGACATAGTGAATGCAAGATGATGATGGTCCAAACCTTTATCGCTAGACTTGGCCAAAAGAGAGGGAGAAAAAATCCTGTTTTACGGCAAGGATGGGGAACCAAAGGCCTTCTAGATGTTGTCAGCCTCCAACTCCCATCAGCCCCAGGTAGCATGGCCAATGGTCAGGAATGATAGAAGTTGTAGTTCAACAATGTCCGAAGAGCCACAAGTTACCTATCCATGTTTTAAGGGATTTCCCTTATAATACCAAAGCGTGCCTCATTCTAGAACACAAGGGTTGTCTCCAAACCCATCCACTTAAATTCCACATATCAGACTCCACGTCTCTTCCAAGTTTCTTGTCTCTCCAGATATTTTAATTAAAACATTAACATTGATATAGCAATGTAAATTCGTCAGGTTTTTTTAATATAAAAACGTACAAGTATTAGTACGTATAAGGTAACATTGTAATCAGATCAGCTTGGACGGTACATATTAAATAATTCTTCCAGGCCTCATCAGCTTCAGATCTGGGATGATTGTGTGGGTTATACAAGCTGATTCTATGTAACATGTTCACAGAGCCCCAACATTAAAAACCTAATGACTTTGTAATTAGCTTTTATATTCCTATAAATTAATGATGACTTTCCTACAAGAATAGTGTTTGTTCAGGAAGGTGGGAGGAAAGGCAGAATTCTACTTTCTTAAGATGACCTGTAAGTCTAGAATATGGCAATCCACTTCTGGGTTCCACTTCCAGAACCCTTAAGGCTTGGTGTAGGGGAAGTCTGTTCCAGTTGCTGTGGCACTGAAACAAACTCCCCCCCTATACCAAACCTTTAGGGTTCTGGAACCCAGAAGTGGATTGCCACATTCTCTCTACACTGCAAAGTTCCTTCAAAACTATTTCTTGGTATTTTAAAAACACAGAAAAAAGTGTTGGCATTTGAGCTCACTGTTTTGTTGTCTCTGCTAAGACTCAGGGATCACTAGTCCAGCATTACATAATTGCTCCATGGTAAAATAATGACTATTAAAATTTATTCTAACATGCATAAAATTAGATGAGCGGACGGCCAGTGTTTTGTTTTTGACATTTTGGTTTGCCAGCGTCGTATCAGTGCCTTTCGTCTCTCGGTGTAGTGGGTGGACACAGGCTCCCATTCCTGCTGAGGACTGAGCATGCTCCAGCTTTTCTTATGTACAGAGTGGGCTGGCCCTGTATCTGGGCTGGAATGTGCCTTTCCTAGCTTGCTCCCCTCCATGCAGAGACAGCCCGACACACCGCTCTGCATTCTGTGCTGCTGTTACCCCCTCGACCTGTTTTCTTTCTTTATGTGGGAGCAGGCTCCTTTTGAGACCCCTCATCAAACCATCAATCCCCTGGCAGAGGGAGTCAGAGAAAACCTTCTCTGTGGCTGCAGGAAAAAAGAGAGAAAAATGATCAAGCTGCTCAGATACCCGTTATAATGATGCTTCACTAGTGGGAGGGGCAGGAAGCCAAAGATCCCCACCCAGGTCAAAAGGCTGTCCTCATATAATACACAGCATGATCAAATGCCCAAGCATTCTAGAGTGGCCAAAAAATGCTCCTGTTTGTAAGTGCTGACTCATTTTAATCATTTCCAGAAGGTTAGCTGTGCTGGTCTGTTGTAACAAAAACAACAAGGAGCCTTGCGACACCTTGAATACTAATGCTTTATTGTGGCACAAGCTTTTGGGGGCAACAGTCCCCCTTCATTAGATGCATGAGGTGAAGCTTGAATTGGCAAACATATATATACTTTTGAATACCCCTCTTCCCACCCCCACGCCTGCCCATTTAAGATTATACTTGATGCATCAGCTGAAGTGAACTATGGTCTAGAAAAGCTTCTGCCATAATATATTTAGTAGTCTTTAAAGTGACACAAGATGCTTTGCCATTTTAGAAAAGTCATTCCCAGACATCATAAAGCCATAGAATATATAAACTGCAGTGCTGAGAGGCTGCTGGGCACAAAGCTAGGGAGACACGGGCACCAGTACTACATTTGCCATGCCCTTATTGTGTGATCTTGGACAAGTCACTCCCAGGGTAATTCCACACATGCCTTGTTTGCCTACGTGCATGGAAAAAGGCATTAAAGTGCCATTTGAGTAGATTGGTTCTCCATTTTGCCATAATTATATGTGGAAGGCACTATAGCTGGTTCTCATCTGGAAAACAGGAATTCAGTACTTTGCTATCCGTCTATCAAATTGCATCTGGAAATTATTGATCATAATAGTGTTGAGTTGATAGTTGATAAAAGCAGTTTTTTACTGGCAGTGTCTACATGATGCAGAACATTTCTGGATGTCTGCCCAGTTCATGTTGCAATGCTTTGACAAAGACAAGGTGTTCCAAATAAAATTTAGGACAGTACACAAATGTGCACAGATAGATGTCTGAGTGTGTCACCACTAGTCACCCCACCCATCATGCTCTTGCAAACAGATGACACTTGTGCTGGTAAGAAAGAAGTGTGGAGGATATCATACCCTTTTCTTCTTTCTTCCTTCCCTCCCAGCTTTAGAGCCTCTTTGTAGAAGGAACTGTCATAAGTGGACACACACAGCACATTGTTTTCCTCTTTCTGCTAGCAGCTAGACACTTGGAAATAGATTGTGTGGGGGTTTTTCTATCCCCAAACCTCATATGGCTTCTACTATTCAGCCACCTTCATTCCCTGACTATGATAAGTAGTGTGAAGTATGATATTGATTCTCGTATCAGTGTAGACAGTATCCACATATGCCACTATTAAAGCATAGGAGCACCTTTCAAGCTAGGTAGTTCTAGGACACAGAAACTGGGACTCACTTTAATTGGACCAAAAGGTATAGCTGTTATTGTCCTTTGTTATTAATGTTCTGGGGGCATGAGAATTCCTTAATCCCTAAAACCATTTTCTCCCCTTCAAGAGGCACAGAGATGCAAACACACATCGGAAAATCAGGAGGGTCAAGGGCTTTATTTTACAATGAAGGGAAGCTAAATGCTCCACTCTACAAGGTGTTGGTCAGGAGGGGGGGTGTATGAGTGGGCATTGGCATTTTTCCTCATGTGCAGTACCCATATATTCACTGGATCAATGGGATGAGAGGAGCATTTCAAGCGGAAAGAATCACAGAGGGCCCTAATGTTAGGCAGACGTGTCTCAGGCAGTTGATTTGGGGTGCTAACTCGTTAATTTATTGTTAATGTATTTTTACTTCCAAGGTGGAAGATGTGCTTGTGGATTTTTTTTTTGTCTCAGTTGTCAAATTAACTTGGGAGGGGGGAGGCAATATACTCTAACTTGGGAGAAAAGGGTGACTAAGAGCCATTGACAGACACACCTTTCGTTTATTTATGTCATCCTTTTTTGACTAGAACCTCACTGACTATTTTTGGTTTGATGGGGAAGTGGTTTGTGTGTCTTCATCAATTAACAAGAATAAGGGCAGTTGTGGGACCTCAGACCTAAAGAGAAGAATCCAGGACTAAACATCTTTCTTTTCTGGGGGTAAAGAGATAGGAAAGGAGAACAGGAGGCCACTGAAAGTCACAAGCAGTCACAACCCTTGATCAACAGGTAGAATTCTGTTTGCATAGCAGCCACTAGGGATGGAGAAAAAATTAAATTCAGCTCATCATTTAAAGCCAAATGTATCAAATTTGCATGACAGATGCTGTTGGAGATTGCTGATCCACAGGGTCGCCATAAGTCGTAGTCGACTTGAAGGCACATAACAACAAAACAATATGAGAACTGAAACACAACCATCCTTCAAGATTTGCAGTTATCCAAATTTTGTGAGGCAGTTCTCTAAACAACATTTACAAAAATGCATATATTAGGGGAAAATGTGTATAAAATGAATATATTAGTGAAAATAACAAACATGCTTGCAAAAATTAGTCAAAACTGCAGACAAAAATGTGTTTCTTAGAAGCAATTCACACTAAAATGCTAAAGAATTTCTTTTTAAAAATGCAAATTGCAGCAGAAACATGGCAAAGTGAATTTAAGATTAGAAAAATGAGAATCTGAGAGAACCAACACTGACAAATCCTTCTATCCTTAGCAGCCATTCAGTACTTTTGTAGACTGAGGTTGCAGGCTGAAGCACCCGGGTACTTCAGGAAGTGCTTCATTTCCATGACAACAGCAAAAGAGCCTGTGGAAGGGAAAGAGAATTGAGCTGGGGTGGACATAATCCAGACACCTTTAAGGACAGGCCTAGTTTTTTCAGTTCTGGGGCAGAACATCAGGGCTTGACTTTAGAAGTCTAGAAAGACATACTCAGTAAAATGAGGAGGAAAGCCCCCAAATGCAGCAGGTTTTGTTTATCACAATTTGACGCAAAATCATAGACTTGGAAGGGATCTTAAGAAGGTCATCTTTACAATTCAGGCAATATACATTACCATCTAAAGAGAGGGGTCTCTTGAGATGATTACATAGGATTAAAGGAAGCTGCCTTATATCGACTTAGACCTTTGGTTCATCTAGCATTGTCTACATTAATTGGCAGCAGCTCTTCAGTGTGGCATAGTGGTTAGAGTGTTGGGCTTCGACCTGGGAGACCAGGGTTCTAATCCCCACACAGCCATAAAGCTCACTGGGTGACCTTGGGCCAGTCACTGCCTCTCAGTCTCAGAGGAAGGCAATGGTAAAACCACCACTTACCATGAAAACACTAAGTCGGAATTGCCTTGAAGGCAGTATATTTACATTTTACTTCAGGATTACCTGGAGATGCTTGGGACTGTGAATCTGGAACCTTCTGCATGCAAAGTAGATACTCTACCACTGAGGTACAACCCTTCCCCATTAACCCTAGAGTTTTAAATTACCTAACTGCACCACAACCTAACTGCATGCTTATGAGATATTGACATTAAGATCACCCTGATGTGCCTGATTCCAGGCAGGCCTAACTGATACAACTAAGTGAAGATTAAATGAACTGAGTTACTTTGAGGCCCTGAATTTACAGCTACAGCCTCAGAACCAGGAGCCAGACAATGACATGTACGATAGGCCCTCTCATCATGGTAGAGTCCAGAGCTGGCAGGAATCAGGCCCTAGCAGGTAGCATAGGCAGTGGCTTTGTCCCGGATATACTGCAGCAGTTCAGTCACTTGTCCCTCCAGCTTCTGCAGCTTTGTTGCTTTCTGTTTCATTTCTTTTTCATTGGTCTCGAAGCGCCCCTCCAACTCTGAAAGAATAGGCACGCATTTTCAGAAGCTGGAGTAATACTCTTACTGGAGTAAAAACAGCTTTTCAGTGAAGAGGAAGTGGAAGAAGATATACTACAGAAGAGTCCCCAGGAAGCTGAACTACGAACTAGAAAGTCCTGGGTTCAAGTCCCACCACTTCTATCACCCTAGGCAAGCAGAAATCTGCATCTCTCAGTGTCAGCCCCCATCAACAACATGGGGATCATAATGATGTTGACCTACCTTTGTAAAGATTACGGCAATGTGAAGTGCCTTGGAAATTTCAAAATGCAAACAATGTTATTACTGCAGTCTTCCTTTGATGCCAAACCTATTCCCAATACCTTTAAATGTAATTTCCTACAAACCTGAAAACATTCCACTGTACAGGAGATTCCACTTACACAAACCACAGGCTACAGAATCATCATACCATCTCTTTCCCAACTCAGAACTTGTTCTACTGACACTCTGGCTTCTCACAGTTATAGTACATACCAGGATATGGCACATGTTGTTTTCATGCGACAGTGACAAGTGACAAAAAGTCCTCACTCCCCCCCCCTTGATTTTCACTTTATTTTTGGTATATGTATTTCTAACATCACCAAGTTTTTTCAAGGTTGGGACCCTGCTCAGTCATCCCTGTGTCATTCCTACCTTCCAGCTTTCTCTTGCTACCATTGGCCTTGTCTAGGAGATTCTGGGCTTCTGTCCTCAGACTTTTCAGCTTGAGCAATACATCTGGAGGCTGTTTTCCCAGTTCATCCTGCAACTTCTGGTATCTCTTCATCACTTTCTCCACCTCCTGCGGACACAGGGATTGAAAATAATCACTACAGTAAGGCATCTATGGAGGTGGGTCAGCAAGACCCAGATACAGGACACCTGAGGTCGGATCTAAAGAACAGCATGCTCTACAGCATACCAAAAGGAAGAGGACACAACACCTGAGGCCAGGGAAGAAATGGAGAAACATTATTATTATTATTATTATTATTATTATTATTATTATTATTATTATTATTATTATTATTATTATTATTATATTTATATCCCGCCCTGCCTCTCAGTAGGAGCCCAGGGCAGCAAACAAAAGCACTAAAAACATTAAAATATCATAAAAACATACTTTAAAACACAGTAAAACAAAACATCTTCAAAAATGTTACTTAAAATAAGCTATGAAAACATCTTCTAAGATTAAAAACATTTTTAAAAAGAAAGTTTAAGAACATATTAAAAAGCAATTCCAACACAGATGCAGACTGGGATAGGTCTCAACTTAAAAGACTTGTTGAAAGAAGAAAGTCTTTCCTATGTTGTGCAGAACTGACCTACTGATAAGATGGTATCTGCAGGAGGCCCTCACCTGCAGAGCGCAGTGATTGACTGGGTATATAAGGGATAAGACGGTCTTTCAGATATCCTGGTCCCAAGTTGTATAGGGCTTTGTACACCAAAACTAGAACCTTGAACTTGGCCCGGTAGCAGATGGGCAGTCAGTGCAATTCTTTCAGCAGCAGGGTGACATGTTCGCGATACCCTGCCCCAGTGAGCAGTCTCGCCGCCACATTTTGCACCAGCTGCAACTTCTGGACTAACCTCAAGGGCAGCCCCATATAGAGCACATTACAGTAATCCAGCCTGGAGGTTACCAGTACGTCGACAACAGTGGTCAGACTATCCTGGTCCAGAAACGGCTGCAGCTGTCTTATCAACCGAAGCTGGTAAAAGGCCCTCCTAGCCACTGAGGTCACCTGGGCCTCTAGCAACAAAGATGGATACAGGTGCACCTCCAGACTATGAATGTGCTCTTTCAGAGGGAGTACGACCCCATCCAAAGCAGGCAACTGACCAATTATCCAAACTCGGGAACCACCAACCCACAGTGCCTCCGTCTTGCTAGGATTGAAAGTCAGTTTATTGGCCCTCATCCAGCCTACCACCAAGTCCAGGCAGCAGTCCAGGGCTTCAAAATCAAGAGGGTCAGAGGACAAAGGATGGAAAAGACAGGAAAGTGAGGGACAGGAAGGGCCAAAGAGAAAGGGTAGTCTGGGAAAGCTTTTATTGGGAATGGACTGGTGAGGCTGTGCTGTTGGCAGCATTGATCAATTTATGGACCCTGAAGGATGTAAGCCCAGGAGTCTGGAAGGGGTGCAGGAGGCTAAAGGGGTCCTATCCAGCCCTTGTTTTGGCTGGATGCCTCTAGTTCACATGATATTTGCTTAAATTTGGTTCAGCAGTTTTTCCCAGCCCAGGACCCACTTTCAACCCAAACATGCACTTGGGGACCCATTTCTTAATTATTTTACCATGTATTTGTATAGTTGTAGTGCTGCTGTTGTGGCCCACCTTAGATCAGGCCATAACCCAGTAGTCCCGACCCACCAGTTAAAGACTAATTTTTAGTTTGAGAATAGAATTTGAATTTCTTTGAATACAAAAAAAGTGGATATGAGGGCAGAGTGGTTACCATGCTTTATGGCAGAAGATGGGAGAAAGAAATGCTTATGGCAGGAGAAATGACAACTTTGGCCATGGGGAGTTGGTATCTATGTTCTTGGCAGTGGACTCGTGGGCAAGCTGACACAGTAGCCATTGGAAATGATGGTGATCTGAGGGAAAAGGAACTCTCACATTTTCCAGTCTGCCAGCAGCAGTGGTAGCACGCTCAGCTTTTCCCTTGGCATCCTGGGCAAGCTTCTGATTTTCCTGGGACTTCTTCCGTAAAGTGGCCACATGCTGTGCCAGGTCTCCAAGATGGCTTTCCAATTGTGACTCCTTGTTGACCAGTCTTTGGAGCTGGCTCTCCGCCTGAGAGAAAAGAAAGTCGTAAGACATACTCAAGAGAAAAAAGGTTATAATCCATTGGACAAAATTCTCACTTCAGGCAGCACCATGAGCGCAGGGACACAATGAGTTCTTATGTCATGAAGAAGCCACTGGAAGTTGACTTTTGCTTTGGCATTGCGACTGGAGTTGTGAATACTCTGGCATGTCTCTGGCCTAGTAGCTTAGTTTGGAACATCACATTTTAAAAAAACACTATGGTTTAATGTGAATGAGCAGTGTGCTCATGCATGCTACTCAAAAGTCTCTGCTTTGTTCCTCCCCCACTCCTGGTGCTGCTGCACTAGGAAAGAAACAAACAAGAGGCTGGTTTTTAGTTACTTGCAAACCAGCACTTGTAATTTATTTCTTGCAAAATAAATAAATGGTAATCCCAACACAAACTTTGGATCCTAGGCCCCATCTGCACTCTACATTTAAAGCAGTATCATACCACTTTAAACAATCATGGCTTCCCCCAAAGAATCCTGGGAACTGTAGTTTGTTAAGGGTGCTGAGAGTTGTTAGGAGACCTCTATTCCCCTCACCCCCCTTTAGGATGCACACATTAATGTGGTAAGGGGGTTTGAGAGTGTTGCTGATCACTGATTCATAGGGTCGCCATAAGTCGTAATTGACGTGAAGGCACATAACAGCAACAACAAATTCCCCTCACAGAGCTACAGTTCCCGGAGTTCCCTTGGAAAGGGGATTGACTGAAATTAGTTTGCTAACAGACATTTGTTAAGAGAATTGTAAGCTGAAGTTTGCTTAAAATCATTATTCTTTGTGAATGCCTCCTCAATCCTTTTATTTAATTAATTATTTTTATAAATATTGTTGTCATCTTTGGTGACTCAATTTTTTCCTCCCCTAACTTTGCAGACATTTGCAACTTGCATTAAAAGAACAATATTAAGATATTTTACAAATTCAAGGCTAATTATTGTTATTTATTAGTTACATTTATACCCTGCCTTTCTTTCACCATGGAACCCAAGGCGGCATACATGTGGTTCCCAGACGGTCTCCCATCCAGGCACTAACCAGACCCAGACCTGCTTAGCTTCAGGAAAATTATGGCCTCATATGCCTTCAGACCATAGCCTAGGACCAAAGTTATGCAAAGTTTATACATTATCTAACCTGCTGTCGAATTCTAACTTTGCTGCTATCTTCTTATATTGCTTATTGAAACTAGGTAGTACTGATCCCCTTATAAGATATGGTTTGAACTTTGCAACTCAGGTCCTGCAAAGCTTCTTTGGCTTCTAATGCCAAGACTTCATTTTTTGAAAACCTTAAATGAAGCAGTGAATGTTTTGTAGCACTTCAGTTGAAACCTGCTTCAGGAATACAATAAGGTTTAAAATGATGCAATTCAAGAATGAAAGGGAAATAGATAACTTCTAATATGACTAGCTCATTAAATTCTTTGAGAAACTTAGTATGTCTGAAACAAAGAACAAAACGAAATTCCAGGGTCAGAAGCTACTCTGGAGCTGCCCACTGAAAAAGCAGAGGAAGTCTTTAGAGAGGCCTTCCTGATCCCCATGGTGACAACCAGATGGCACTCTTCATCTCACCAGTCTGACTCTGCCCTCCACACTCTGGATGGCTTCCTTAGTGCTCTTCATTGCTTGCTCTGCTGCCCTCACGTTGTCCTGTGTGCTGTCTAGTGCCACACGTGTTTCTTTGATGGTTTCCTGAACACCCTCTGCTCTCTCTCTGGATATAAAGATACAGCAATTACAACAGATAGTTGTAGCACCGTAAAGATGAATAAGGTTATTGCAACATAAGCTTTTTTGGATAAAGCCCAACTCTCATCAGGTGCAATAAAGAAAGAGCAAAACACAACACACACACGACAAAAATGTCAGCCTTTGTCAACCTGGTGCCCTCCAGATGTTTTGGACTATAACTCCCATCAGCCTCGGGCAGCACACCAAGATTTGTTCATGACATATTTCTGGCTTACCGATCCAGGTTTGCATGACAGAAGCCATGTTTTTATTATTTATTAGACTTTAGTCATTTTTTATCCAAAGGTCTCCAAGCAACTTTCAACACATTTAAAAACATAAACATGAATACATTGTTTTTATTAATTGGAAGGTGGTTTTTAGATGATTTATTGAATTGTGACCTTTTGGTCTATATATTGTAATTGCTTATATTAATGTACGTCGCCTAGAGTGGCCGTTCATTCGGCCAGATAGGCGACTCACAAATAAAATTTTATTATTATTATTATTATTATTATTATTATACCATTAACAAATTCACACAAAACATTAACAAATTCATACAAAACACCTACGATTTGCTTGTGCTGTATGTGGCACCCACAAGGGTGGAGGTAAGTTGCATGAAGGTAGGTGGGAAGAATATTCACGATTAAGCCATGGTTTAAAACAGACTATAGTGTGACATGTGAACCAGCTCACAGCCTTACACTTGTTTTTCTGCTTAACAGGCTATATCAATACTCCTGCAGATATGTAGAAAAGAACCCAGCCTTTCACAAATAACAAATAAAAAGAGTCTTACCGATCCAGGTTTGCATGACAGAAGCCATGTTTTTATTATTTATTAGACTTTAGTCATTTTTTATCCAAAGGTCTCCAAGCAACTTTCAACACATTTAAAAACATAAACATGAATACATTATGTTTTTATTAATTGGAAGGTCTTTAAAAATTTAACCCAAAAGAGACCACTGACAGTCATGCCAAAACACATTCACACGCACTGCAGCAAAGCTGGTCACAATTCTGGGGGTTTGTTTTAGCTCTTCCAGGGTACAGTTTGAAGCACTGCAAAAATCTGTGTTTTTGTTTAATTTCACCAGAGAGTGGTGCCTGTGTGTCAGAAGGGGCGAAAAATAAAGTAGCCGGAGGCATCCCAATAAAGGACTGCGCTCTAATCAGTGGGTTACGCTGGAGTGTGATTATTGGTATTATGATATCAAGACTTGATTGAATTACGGTACTGTAAAATGTGCAATTTTGCAATTTAATTTTAGAAAAACAACTAGCAATAAAAAAATCTGTGTTCTTTTTTTCTTACAGAGAGACTCACTTGGCTTGTTTTGCTTCTGCCAGTAGTTCCCTGGCACGGGTCAGGTTGTGCACTGTACTGTTCAGGATAATGTCCACTCCATCCAGTTGGCTGATTCTATCCCGGATCTCCTTAATCAGGCTGCTGATCTGATTGGGGCTGCTGGGCAAGGAGATATTCAGGACCTGCTGGGCCACAAGTTCAATGCTCTCAGGATCAGCACCTTCCTCTGTGGAGACAAGAACAGACCTGTGACTGTCCATCCTTGCTTCCTATCCAACCATCCAGTTCTTGACACACACACATACACACACCCCTAAATCTAAATGTCCAAATATCAGTATTGTCATAACATGATTTGATGTAAATATATTTGTATCATTAACCTCTGCATTGTACGTACAGAACCTAAATTTTCCTGGGGCAGCATGGAACACATTCATCCCTTCTCATGTTACATTTATTTATGATCAGAGTAAGCAGTGCTCTGTTACCTGCTAGGAAGTCCTTTATCCTCTGGATAAACTCCCGCAGTTTGGCTGTTGACTTTTCCACATGGCTCCGGGCTCCCTGAGCACGGTCCAGAGTGCCCTGGGCATGGCGCCTGGCATTCTGTGCTAGGTCTTGGATTTCTTGCACCTAAAAATGATGCCATTGTTTAGTACCCCATGGCTCGCATGAAATGGGAGGGTGGTGGATATTTAGCATTAGAGAACACTTCTTGCCCAGTGCAGGGGCTGTGGAGGTGTGGGAATGAATACTTGGTGGACATTCTATATTCAGTGCTACAGAAAAAGATCTAGAAGTTTTTGGTGCCAAGCGTACTTGGTTAAAAGGATAGGAGGGGACTTGGGGATTCTGCCAAACCATCCACTGGTCACACACACCATATCACAACCACCCACTGGTCTCTCTCTCTCTCTCTCTCTCTCTCTGTCTCTCTCTCTCTCTCTCTCTCACACACACACACACATCATAGCCTTATGCTAAGCAGTAGTTTTCAAACTTCCTATCCTTTGGGGAATTCTTTCTGCATCAGTTTGGCTGCTGAAGAACCTTTGCACAGTAGTCACGGAACCCTGTTGCATTGGCAGAATGTTCTGGGTCATGCTTAAGGGGACATGCTCAATTCCCACGTGGCACTGGCCAAACCTGTTGGGTCTCGCCATCAGCCTGCAACAATGGAAGTATGCCCTAGAACAACCAAATCCTCTAGCATTATACAGCACAGCAGGGGAAGATTTCAGGTCTATCTTTTTCCTTTCACTGTCCTGAAACTTCCCCTTCTCCTCTTTAAACCCCAAAGATTGCTGCAAGGCTCCTGCCCCAAGCTGACTGGAACCTGGCCCCCGAATAAGTGGTGAAGTCCTTCCCTTCACCACTTGAGCGGCAACTTTTTTTAACTTACTTACAAACACTTCTGCTGTCACCGTACCTTGCTAGCAATGGCACCCAGGTGCCTTGTGGTGCTCTCAAGCTGGCGAGAGATGTTCTGGGCTGTATAGAGTGCCTTCATGGACACAGGTAGTGCTCCAGTGCAGCCAGGGCCTCCGCAACGCCGTTGGCCTAAGCTGTCCCTACAGGAGGCCCCTCCACAGGGGGCTTGTTCACAGCCCTCTTCTCCAGAAGCACCACAGATCTAGAGCAAGACAGCAATCCGAGGTCAGAGAAGAGCAGGGAGGCAGGCATCTGATGACAGCCTAGTTCCCTGTGCAGCAAGATGTAATGGGAGGAGGGCAGTCATTGGAGTCAGGAGAAAGTGAGGTCTGGGACACAGCTCTCCTGTCTGACAAACTCCTCCCTGCTTGCCTCAGCTCTTGTGGCCCTGCAGAACTCACCTTCTGGTTGATCTTGCTCAGGCTGAGGCTGCTGACCTTTTTCTGGATGTCACGCAATGACTTTCGATGAGCAGCCGCAGTCCTATGAAAAGTGTCTCCTCTGCGCTTCAGCAGCTCCACAGTGGTCTGATGTGTGAGCTTGGCTTGGCCCACTGGGCTCTGTGGCCCTTGAACCGAGGCATTTGCTTGCTGCTGGGCCTGTTCTGACTGCTGGAAGGATCCCAAGATGCTACGGAAAGACTCTACCGGCAGAGAGAGACGTTTCAGGGATGGAACTTCCTTTGCCCATGACACTTGTGTGGTCACTTTTGCTTACGCACTGTCCCCCATGATTCTTACCATTGAAGCTCGTGTTTGCCATCCTCCCCAGCTGGCTACTGAGGTAGCTGACGGTGTGATTAAGCTCCCCCAGCTCTCGGCTCAGGACATTCAGACGGCCCCTCTGCCCTGCAGTTTCCTTCTCAGTCCCATCCAGGTGTGAATCTGCAGCCTGCAGCTGTTGCCATAGCTCATCCATATCTGACCTAGTGAGGGAATATAGCAAATAAGCTCACATCCCCATGACGCTCACTGGGCAAGGCTCACTGGGCAAGAGCTGTTGTGATCAAGAAGGAGAGCATATAAGTAAGACAGAAAAGATAATTCAAGTGCTGCACATCTCCATTATTGGGGGACAAGGGAGAACATACCTGCCATGCCTTTCTCAAATAACATTTGGAACTGTAACACTGAGAATTCTGAAATATGACTCCTAGCTCCCTTTCCCCAAATTAAAATGTTCTATGGGGGAGGGATGATTGTTAGCATTTTTTTTAGTCTGTAGCATGGATGTGCCCAGAAAAGAAAACAGATTCACAGAATGAAGGTTACCATATCAAGCAAATCCTGGCATGCACACACAGAATGAAAAACAGACAATTCCCCCCTTTTCTGCCTCCCTCCAATTCCACCCACCTTTGTCCTGGGCTGGCTCAGTCCATCTCTCCTTACCTAGTATTTGCAAGAAGGACACTGAGCTGGTGCAATAGGGGGCTGCTTGGACTACTCCCTTCCCCAAGAAGCTGCTCCACCTGACCTAGGCTGTTCTCCAGGTTGCGCATGCGACTGTTGCTGGCCTCAGGTATGGGCCCACCTTCCTTCAGGGCCTGCACTGTGTCCTGCAGCCGCTGCAGCTGTCCCCAAAGCTGTCCCAGAACCACATCCCACTGGCCAAAGCAAGGATGGCAGGGGGAGCAACGGGGAAAGTTCTGCTGGAAGCCACGCTGGCATTGGTCACAGTGTTGCCCCATGAAGCCACCTCGGCACGGACACTGTCCGGTGAGACTGTCACACTGCAGGCTCTCAGACCCTGTTGGGTCACACTCACAAGCTGTAGGGGGCAAAGGCAGATGTCATTCCCAAGTATTTTATTCTGTACTAGCAGCCTAGTGCTTGGCATTGCTCAGGAATTCTAAGAAACCAAAAAAAATCAGTGCAGTTTTGAAATTAGTGGTGAAAATTAGGGCCGTTTTGAAAGGTTCAGTTCTCCATCTAGATTCAAAATAGTGTCCAATTGTATCCAAATAGATGAAAACCTGCTCCATGCAAAATTCTGTTATAATATATTACAAGGTGTCCAAACACATAACAGACAAATAGATTGCCAAATAGATTCCACTCAGTGCCATAATAGGAGGTGGTTTACAAAGATTAAAACCAGTTACACAAACATTAAAGTATTAACATCCATAATTAAAACACACAATAAAACAATACAGCAATTAAAACAGTTCTGGCAACAGCTCTCCAGAGTTTCAGACAGGAGTGTTTCCCAGCCCTATCTGGGATGCCAGGGATTGAACCTGGGACCTTCTGCATGCAAAACATGCACTCTAACATTGAGCTATGGCTCTTTCCTCAAGGAGCATCTGCAAAATACAGCCTTTTTATGCCAATAGACCAGAGTGGGTCAGGTTATACTCCCTTGGCCACTGTAAAACATTTCCCGGTCAGACTTGCTTGCTTCTTGGTCTGAATAACTAAGAGATCTGCTCTTGCTGCATCCACCCCATAACTCCTCTCCAACACAGCTGAATCTGCCAGGTATATAGATATGGGAAGGCAAAATGAAGGCAATGCCACCAAAAAATGATGCCACAGTAGCCACGTGGCTCTTGTGGATTTCAGGAAGCTGGCACCTATTTGAGTGATTTTCCTATACATGTAACTAACCTTGGCTTCAAATATTGAATTAAAGAAGGGTGGTACAATCCAATATGTGTTGACATTTTGACTGTTAATTTACTCATTTTTAAAAATTTTATTTTATTGATTTTTCAAACAAAGTAACAACACTTCCCCAACACTCTGCCCACATTGCATGTAACAGAAAGTATAATAGGGATATTCAAAGGTATGTACAGAAACAAACCATAATAATGACTTCAGCCCAAGGATTCCTCTCCACAAGTGAACATGAAACAATACAGGAATGTTTATTTATTCACTGACTTATTTATAAGCTTATTTATCAGCAGTTTTGGGGGCACAGCCCATCCAAGGTGGCATACATATCATAAAAACACAGTACAATTCATTAAAAAAACCTAACAATTTAAATGGCAGCAATACAAAAACTATTTTAAAAACATAGGCCAGTTAGAGTAAATAAAAGTCATATAAATTCCAGCAGATTTTTTTTCTTTAAAAAGCTATCCATTCTGAAATAGCTTTCTAAAATAAAGGCTTACATTAGGAAAAGACAGCCCAAAATAAATGTTTTTTTTTTAAACCTGCTAAAAGATTTGCAGGGTTGAGGCCATCAGCACTTACATGGAGAGCAAGTCTCATAATCTGGGGGCCACTTTCTGTACACTTTCATAATCTTCTTCGCATCAACCTGAAGTGATTGAGCCCTTTTGCTATGATGTGCCAAGATATGGCAGTAGTCTAGTGGGGAGGAGTAAGCTAGTTTATGGAAGTCCCACCCCCTGATCCCATTAAGTCAGGCTCAAGAACTAATAATTTTTAAACAAAAAATCTAGAGAAACCTCCTCTCCACCAGGCAGAATCTTGAAACAATGTGGACAGCCTGGCTTGTTCTAGATACTTTATTTTTAAGTTGAGGAACCTCCTTTCTCCTAATCATATCAGGGCCACTAAGGTAAATCCCAGCCTTACTGACTAGGATGAGGCCCCATTACATACAACACCTAGGCTTTAAAAATATTTAATATGCGTGTCAGGTATAGGCTTAGGGCATGATCAATGTAAGAATTAACGATTAGAGAGTCTGGGACTGGTGTGAATCCATAGAGAATCATCCCTCTGCTTTTAACAGGCTTGTTCACAGTTGCTTATGCTCACGAGAAAGCTGTATGCATGTTCACATTCATCTGTACATGATGTGTGGAGTGGGAGATGCTTGCTTGCACCATGCACTCATACTCACCTAGACATTCCTGTTCTGGGTCACCCCAGTGATCTTCTTGACAGTGGGAGCAAACACGTCCCCCAAAGCCTGGCTGGCAGTGGCACTGCCCTGTGAACTGAAGGAAATGAAAGGCGGGACGGTAGTATTTTTTATTTATTATTATTTTATTATTTTATTTACATCCCGCCCTTCCTCCCAGCAGGAGCCCAGTATAGCTAAGATGCTGGGGCACAAGCTGTCTAGGTGTCTCTCCTCTTTGGCTAACCCTTTTCAGTTTTCAGTCACTTACCATGTTGCAGTCTGACCTCACTGAATAGGCGGGATCACAGTTGCATGGCTGACACCCCACATCACTACCAAAGCCCCAGAAGTTTGGGGCACATCTGTCGCAGTTCTTATCTACCACATTGGCACGGCAGGGGCAATTGCCTGTAGTTCGATCACAGTGGCAGATGCCTTCAGAGCAGTGAGAGGGTAGCGTGCCCTGTTCGTTACAGGTACAGCCTTGGAGAAAGAGGAAGACATTGGATAGGACAGGGAAGAAAAGTGTAGCCTCCTGCCTGAGAAGGTTCTCCTGCCCCAAAGCTCAGGATGCCCCCAAACCTCCTAGGCAGAAAATCAGACCCTGTTTCACTCATCCATGAGAACCACTGGGGCTCCTGATGCTGCAGAATGCAAATCTTTTAAGAGCTTCACATGGAATGCATATGAAGAGCCATGAATTTGCTCAACATGCAACTATAAGATCCATACTGGACTCTTGACCAAAGAGTTGGGCAGTATCCAGCTATCTTATCAGTGGAAGGATTTCTAGTTGCGCAGTGGAATCCCCCTCCCCAATCTGTTCTGGAGGTTCCCCCAGCCCTCAGAAGCAGATTTGGGGAGGGCGCAGGGTGTGCGTGGGGAGAGGAAGGTGGGTGGAACGAGATAGCTGGATATCACCCTCTCTCTTTACAAATTAGGTCTAGTTTCTGAAACATGTTATCAGTGCCAAAGGCACCAGATTCCTAGTCTTTTCTTCATAGCAACAGTGGGCCTCCTCAACGTAGGCCTCCTCAACATGGCAACAGGTCCCTTCCCAGCTATACAGAAAAGGAGCCTATCCTGTAGGCTGCGGTCACTGTGTGTCCACGTCAGGGATAGAAAGATCTATCAGTATTGGTTCTCTCAGTTTCTCATTTTGCTAGTCTTAAATTCAGTTCCCCACATTTCTGCAGCAATTTGCGAATTTTGTTTTTAAAATAATGCTCGTGGAAATTATCTAGAATTTTAGTGCACATTTCTCCTGACAAACACATTTTTATAGGCAGTTTTGACTAATGTACACATTTTTGGAAGCAACTTATCTTGTGCAATGCATTTTTGTATGTTATATATTCGTTTTTATGCACACTTTCCTCTAACATATGCATTTTTGTAAACATTGCTTGGCTGGCAAACCGCATTGCACAATAAGTGCAAATTTCAAAAGATGGCTGTGTTTCAGTTCTCATATTGTTTCAGAAAGTGAAAATTTGATAGATATAACTTTATATGCAAACTGAATTGAATTTCTCACCCATCCCTAGTCTTCATACTGATATGAATGGGCTCTTGCCCAGAATAATGGGCTGCTCACCTTCCTAAGGTTGCCACATCTTCCTTCCTCCAGGCCTCATGGTCTCCCAGCCACAATGAAGCCTGCCAAACACTACTTTTCATTCCCAAATCACAATCTTCTCCCAAGTCATCACAATCTTACTTACGTCGACAGCTACGCTGGAAGGCATTGCCATAGTAACCAGGCTGGCATTCAGAACAGTGAGGTCCACCAGTGTGGTAAAGGCAGCGTAGGCATTGACCACTGTGTGGATCACAGGCCTCAGGGTCACTGGTGTCAATGTTGTTGTTGCACTGACAGGGGCGGCAGGCTCCACCCTCCTGCTCAGGTGCTCCAAAATAACCAGGTGAACAACGGTCACAACGTGGTCCTGTCAGACACAGGAAGTTATTAGGGAGAAAAGTAGAACATAATGATTGCTTAGCAATTGCTCTTTTGCCTCTCTTTTCACGATGGTCCGATGAGAAACAGAACTCTGTTGAACTGTGCTGTCAAGGAGATAGATCTAAAAATTGGGAAGTCCCTCAACTCCTCTTTCCTACCCATTCTCAATCAACCAGTACTAGTGAGTCTCTAGTAAAGAGCAGAAGTGATGTTGGGAAGAGCAGGTCCATGAAGATGCTAGAATTCAAGGCAAGATGGAATACTGAACGAGGAGTTAGGTGCAGGGGTTCAGTGGTGCATGTGTTTAAATGTGCAGAGAATCAAAGATGGGGAGATGGATGAAGCCATCTGGTTATGAATATGAAAGCCTACCAAAGACTCAATAAATATCCTGCCACCTGCCTAACATTGGGGATGTCAACCACCTAACAGTGAATAATACCTGGCTGGTGGGTAGATGTGTTTTTGCAAGTCACTAGTTATGCAGGTCACTATAGCAGGAGCATAGAAAGCTGCTCATACAGAGTCAGACCATTGGCCCATCTAGCTCAGTATATTGCCTACACTGATTAGAAGCAGCTCTCAAGGGTTTCTCCTAGTCTTAGCTAGAGATGCCAGGAATCAAACCAGGAACCTTCTGTAAGCAAAGTAGATGCTCTACCGGTGAGCCACAGCACTTCTTGGAGCTTGGCAGGAGTCTGAAAGGGCCCTGGAGGTGTAGCATAGGCTTTCAGACATTGGACTATTCCCCACAACTGTGACTTAAATAACTACAGTGAGACCAGCCCTGGGAGCATCATCCCTTGCCCTGTAATATCCCTTACCTGTATAGCCTGGAGCACACAGGCAAACAATCTGATTCGTTTCCCTATCCATATGACAGGAGATGCCATGATAGTGCCGAGACCCTGGATATCCAGGGCAAGGGCAGGGACGGCACTGTTGCCCTGAGCCCAAGACTGGGTCTCCATAGTAACCATCCAAGCATCTGTGACAGGAGCAAAAAGAGAACAGAGGCAGTGACAGCAGCCTAAAATTATCCCTGTCTCTTTCTGGTCACTCTTCATCATAGCTAGTTTTGACCCAGTGTAAGTATGATTCCAGGCTTCATCTGCCACTCTATTCCACAGCCTAATCTCTTTAAAATATACTCACTGCCTAATCTTTCCCCCTCACTCCTTGCAGACTCTCTCCCAGTAATCTTCCTGTAGAATCTTCCTATTTCTTCCTGAAACAAGCCAGCAATCCCAGTTCTACTCTCTACCTTTAAGGCTGGTATCGGAGGACCAAGCTACATATTCCATGTAACTCCATGATTAGGAAGAACAATTATCTGTACCTTTCTATCTATGCAGAGCATCCACAGATGGTTTCAAGGTTGGCAGGGGATGGGAAGAGGGACTGCTTAATTCTTTGAACAATAGAGACTGCTGTACAGGTAGATATGGTTTCTAACACACTGCAATAAAACTCTTTAGCAAGGAAAATATTTATTTTTTCTTGATTAAATATGAGTGCCAATCCTCCTAAGAAAGTGGAATCTATCAGTCTATACTTGTCCAATTGGCTTCACTCACTCTACCAGTCACTCTAACCTTTTACACTTCTGTGAAATCCAGTTATGGTCTTCCATACTTTTTTTATTATTTATCAGATGATGCACTGAGGAAGGCATTTACAGCTTTGTGATTTTAAACTATGTATGTCCACAGCATATTTGGATAGGAGATATGATAGAATATCTGTACATTGTCATTTGTGTATCTGCAGCGAGGGAGTGATGGAAAATATTGTTCATTATGTTCTGTATTGCTCCCTGTGTAATTTTCCTAGGGAGAGAGTTTACTTTTTGAATAACAGGGAGAAAATCTATTATTTGTTGATGGATGGGGATTAATACACTACATATAAGGATTCTATGTTAGCAGCTCAATGGATCAGACAATTTCATTGTGTGATATGGGGGTCCCATATGCTGGGCATGACCTGTGCTAAAATATACTTCTATACTGTTTGCATTTTTGTGATGTCTAATGGTTTCTAGCAAATAAATTTGACTGACTGGCTGGCCCACTCTAACAGTCTCTTCTGTGGGGGATTCTTAAGAGATCATTCAGACATCTTCCTCCCAATCTCATTACAGTATGCAGCAGCCTTTCCCAACCTTTGGGCCCACACATGTTGTCATAATCCCTGACCATTGGCCATGTGGCTGGGGCTGATGGGAGCTGTAGTCCAGCAACATCTGGGGACCCAAAGTTGAGAAAGACTGGTATATAGTATGACCAGGAAATATCATACATACTAATAATGAACTTAGTTAACCATACTGCAACATTTCATTGCAGGTCCCATTTACGTTGTACTATTTGAGACCCCTCCACATTTCCATGAATCCCACACACCCACCTCTCACAATGGCGGCCAGCTGTGTAATCACGGCACTGGTGGCAAGCTCCAGTGTGCAAGTCACATTCGTCTGCATGCCCGTTGCAGTGACAAGGCCGGCAGTTTGGGAAGCCCCACTGGCCTGGTGGGCACTGATCACACTGGCGTCCCACAGCACCATGTTGGCACCGGCACTGTCCACTTACTGGCTCGCAGATCTTGGAGACAGAGCCCTCAGGGGAACAGGCACAGGCTGTGGGGACATGTACCAGAGCTGTCAGCATCACTGAGGAAAGGCTGTATCAACTGTTTGGCTAAACATGTAACTGAACAGGGCCCAGGTTAGGCACAATCATCTCGGGATTTCCTAAAGCGAATATTGTGCCCATTTTCCTGGCATAGGGTATTATCAGAGTTCCCTGCTGCTTATATTGTGGTGCCAGGTCTACAAGGCAAGAAAGCTCTCCTAGAACACATCTCCCTAATATCTAGTAGTAACCACCTAAGCATCTGCGATGAGGCAAAGTGATAATAGAAGCAGTGTGAGTGGGTCTAGTGGTGATAATGCTGAACTAGGACCCAGCATTCCTGGGTTCAAATCCCAACCCAGACATTAAGCTCACTGGGCTTAATGACTTTGGGCTGTCCACCTAGACTTACCTCACAGGAAAAAACAATCAGTCTTATGGCATCTTAAAGAGTAACAATTTCATTATGGCTCCATAGAATCACAGAGTTGGAAGGGGCCTATAAGGACATTGAGTCCAACCTCCTGCTCAATGCAGGAGTCCAAATTAAAACATATCTACAGGTGGCTGTCCAGCTGCTTCTTGAAGGCCTCCAGAGTTGGAGAGCCCACCACCTCCCTAGGTAATTGGTTCCATTGTTGTATCGCTCTAACAGTTAGGACGTTTTTCCTGATGTTCAGTTGAAATCTGGCTTCCTGTACCTTGAGCCCATTTTTCCATGTCCTGCACTCTGGAATGACCAAGAAGAGATCCTGGCCCTCCTCTCTGTGACAACCTTTCAAGTACTTGGAAGAGTGCTATCATATCTCCCCTCAGTAATCTCTTCACAAGGCTAAACATGCCCAGTTCTTTCAGTTTCTCCTCATAGGGCTTTGTTTTCAGTCCCCTGATCATTCTCGTTGCCCTTCTCTGAACCTATTCTACTTTGTCTGCATCCTTCTTAAAGTGTGGTGTCCAGAACTGGATGCAGTACTCAAGATGAGGCCTAACCAGTGCTGAATAGAGAGGAACTAGTACTTCACGCATTTTGGAAACTATACTTCTGTTAATGCAGCCTAAAATAGCATGTGCCTTATGCAGCCACATCACACTGTTGGATCATATTCAGCTTGTGATCAGCAACAATCCTAAGATCCTTCTCACATGCAGTATTTCTTTTTGAAAGAAGTCCTAAAAGTCCTTCTTGGCATGAGCCAAGTATCCCTATCTTAGAACTCTGCATTTGGTTTCTTTTTCCTAGGTGTAGAACTTTGTACTTCTCCCTATTAAATTTCATTCTGTTGTATTCAGCCCAATGCTCCTGCCTATCAAGATCCCTTTGAATTTTGTTTTTGTCTTCCAAAGTATTAACTATTCCTCCCAGTTTTGTATAATCAGCATATCTGATAAGCATTCCCTGCACCTCCTCATATAAGTCATTAATAAAAATGTTGAAGAGCACTGGGCCCAGGACAGAGCCCTGTGGTACCCCACTTGTTACCTCCCCCCAGTTTGAGAAGGAATCATTGATAAGCACTCTTTGAGTACGATTCTGGAGCCAACTGTGGATCCACCTGAGAGTTGTTCCATCCAGCCCACATTTGGTTAGTAGCTAATCAGAATATCATGGGGCAAATGAAAGCCTATGCCATAATAATCATGTTAATCTTTAAGGTGCCACAAGACTCTTTGTTTTTGCTGCAAGTGACTTACACAGCTACCCCCTGGATATGTCTACCTCACAGGGTGGTTGTGAGGATAAAACTTGGGAGAATTTTTTAAAAAAACCTTAATTAATTAAATAAATTAAAACTTTGGCGACCTTTCTGGAGAGAGTGGGATAAAAAACAATAATAAACATACAGATGGGCATTCAATCATGTGTCCCTCACCCCCGCAATCTGAAGTGGTTCTCCTGTCTTGACCACTAGAGGGGCCACACAGTAAGACAATTGCCTGAGGGTGACTTTTAGGGCAGATCCACACCATAAATTTAAAGCACATCCAATGCACATTTAAAGCACATGACTTCCATAGAATCCTGGGAACTGTGGTTTCCCTCTTGTAGAGCTACAACTTCCCAGCACCTTTAACAAACTACAGCTCCTATGATTCTTTGGAGGAAGTCATGTACTTTAAATGGATGTGCTTTAAATGTATGGTATGGATCTACCCTGAAGTCAGTTAGGTAGCAATTCAGCATCAAACTCAAGTTATAGGAGCTTGAATCATCTCGAGCAGACTATTTGCTCTAATTCAGTTCTGTAGCTCAACTGAGGCCTTTTATCCCTCTTGGACTGGATTGCGCCTCCCAAGCTCCAACCCTTTCTTGAAGAATGGAGCGTCTTAAAGAGGCAGCTCTCTGGCTTGGAGCTTAGTACTCTGTCAACAGGGAGCATGAGGTCCCAGTGGTGAAAGGAGCTGGTTCCTCAAGGGAATGTAGCTCAGTGGGTGCTATCTCTGGACAGAGGGGGTCTAGTTTGGGGATCTCCCCCCTTCTGTGTCAGGGCCCTGCTTGCTGTTCTAATGATCAACAATACAATCCAGGCACAGCTTTCTACTTCATCTGCTCTTAGTGAGAACTAGGCCTAACACACAGCTGAACAAAATACAAGAATGAACATAAGGGAGACAGTGGTTGCAGGCCCTTCCCTGACTACTCACGGCTGCAGCCATATGGTCCAAATCCATAGGTGCCTGGAACACACTGGTCACAGCGCCGACCCATCACGTTGGGTTTACACTGACACTGACCTCCCAGTTTGTGGCAAACGCTGCTGGTAGAGCCCTGTGGATCACACTGGCAGGCTGCAGAAGAAACTGCACATTAGGAAAGTAGCTATGCAGGGGAAAGACAAGAGGCATTCCCCTCCCCACCCCAATGCAAATAAAACTGGGCAGAACTTGGGAGTCTTTGTCTCTCAGGCTCAGGGACAAGTGCAGATGTCCTCCCAAAGCTAGCCACATAACTTCTTTTCCAGAGCTCACTCACAATTCCGCTTGCAATAAAGTAATGTAACTGTGTAAGTTTAAGATGGTGGCCAAATACTGAAAAAGTGCAAGATATGGTTTAGAACATCAATCAGACAGCTGCCCCCAGATCCTGAGAATCTTAATGTTTGTTTTCTAACCCTCATGGTTGCAATCAGAGACACCTAGGAATATTTTGACATTACAATAATGCTAAAATTTTGGCATCACAATTCTAGTTGCAGAATTCGGAAAAAAGTTGTTTGCCGAAGAATTGTAGATTCTCCTTCACATGATTCCACAGAGTCTTCTTATTTACAAAAGAGTTTCGCCTGGGGAATCCTGCTCTCCCATATCAACCCCTTTGCTTGCTGATTCCAGGCAGCTCTGTCTCAGACATTTGGGGCTTTAATTTTCACAGCCTAGGCTCCAAACGTTATCCTGGACCCACCCCAAAAACTACATTACCCAGTTTGAGAAGGCCAGCTCTCCTTGCTAGAGTGGCCTCTCAAAATTTGTGGGCCTGGGGATGGGGGAGGGTGACAGTTTTGCCAAGTTTTTACAGAGGGAGGAGAAACTCACCAACAATTAACTGAGGGTGGGGTTCATCAATAGCAGTGGCATGTGAATAATTAAAAGATATATAAAAATCTTAAATAAAATTAAATATCACAGTTTCCTTTTTTTCTGATTTTTTTTAATACCACAGCAAGCAGCAGCAACTGTATTGGCAGCTTGGATACCATTTTTTATCCCCCACAATGCCCCAGACCTAGCATCATTCCAGGGTGGGCGGGGGGATGGCAGGTGCCACTAAAATGGTGGAGAATATTCTGAGAAAATTCTGCAAAGTGGCTTTCTTTTTTGGGGGGAAAGAAAGTTCTCATACATTGTATCAGAAAAAAAGGTTTTCTCAGAAATTCCACCTTAGCCGTCCACCTGAGAATGTACACCTTTTCACATACTTCTGTTCCTGGCCCACACTGGGCCTTTCACTCACCCAGAGCCCCATCATGCATCAGGGCAGAGATGCTGCACAGGAGGCAAGCACAGGTCTCAGCTAGGTCAGGCATGGTGGCCATGCGGAATGCCTCCAGGCACGTGTAGCGCTCCAGTGCTTCCCGACGCTCCACTGCTGCTGGATCGCTACCATGGAATCCAGGCAGTTCTGTCACACGGGGCAAAAGAACCAGCTGTAGCAAAGATGGAGACATATCAGAAAATGTTCAGCCTGGTTGGGACAAGGACTAAAGTCACTTCAGCTTCTTATGGAGGATATAGGAGGGATGCCCATGGGGACTCACTAACCAACTAGGAATGTGTGCAGTGGGCCAAGGAGTCTGCCGCACTGCAACTGCATCGGAGTGTACAGAGAAGCTCTCCCACACAGACTCCATTAGCCTCTGTAGAACCCTGGGACCCTCAGCTACCTTATACTAAGAGATGCACCTATTTACCCTGACCTTTCACACCTGGCATGTGTGTTTTCAGGACCTACCCTATTCCTGTGACTCTAATTTGTTTTGACCATTTTAATACTGAATTTTAAATGGTTATAACCCACCCTGGGACCACACCTGGTAAAGGGTAGTTAATAACAACAACAACAACAACAACAACATAGGAAGCAGACCTTTAGTGTAGTATAGTGGCACCTCCCTTTGGAACTCCCTCCCTTTAAATATTAGACAGGTACAATCTCTGTTATCTTTTCACCGCCTACTGAAGACTTTTCAACAAGCCTGTTAAGCAGAGACCTTATCCCAGTCTGCATCTGTGTTGCAATTGCTTTTTAATATGTTTTTAAAGCTTTTTAAAAAAGATGTTTTTAAAGATGTTTTGTTTTAATATGTTTTTAAAGATTTTAAAAATATATTTTAAAGTCTGTTTTTATAATGTTTTAGAGTTTTTGTTTGCCGCGCTGAGCTCCTACTGGGAGGAAGGACAGTATATAACAATAACAATAACAATAATAATAATAATAATTGCAGCAGCAAGCTCCTTGCCATCATTTGGTCTCATTCTTGCTCTTTGCTTGAGGGGAACAAAACATAATTATTTGTTGGAATATGATTTTGGCAGGGGATGTGAAGATTTAAAAACCACCTAACCTGCTGCAGAAAGAGTCGGGGGGGGGGCTTCCAGTAGTTGGGAAGTGGAACTCCTTCACATAGCAGGGCTCAAAGTGTCTCTCTCTCTCTCTATCCTCTGGAATGTTTCCCATCTGCTCCTAACTACAGATTCCGCTTCTTATTTTCTAGGAGCTTTATTCAACTAAGTCCTACTCAGAGTAGATCCACTGAAATTAATGAACCTAGGTTAGTCATGTTTATTAACTTCAACAGATACACAGTAGAAATAGCACTGAATACTCCCCTTTTGTTGTTGTTATGTGCCTTCAAGTCCATTACGACTTATGGTGGCCCTATGAATCAGTGACCTCCAATAGCATCTGTCATGAACCACCCTGTTCAGATCTTGTAAGTTCAGGTCTGTGGCTTCCTTTATGGAATCAATCCATCTCTTGTTTGGCCTTCCTCTTTTTCTACTCCTTTCTGTTTTTCCCAGCATTATGGTCTTTTCTAGTGAATCATATCTTCTCATTATGTGTCCAGAGTATGATAACCTCAGTTTCACCATTTTCGCTTCTAGTGATAGTTCTGGTTTAATTTGTTCTAACACCCAATTATTTGTCTTTTTCGCAGTCCATGGTATGGGCAAAGTTCTCCTCCAACACCACATTTCAAATGAGCTGATTTTTCTCTTATCCGCTTTTTTCACTGTCCAACTTTCACATCCATACATAGAGATCGGGAATACCATGGTCTGAATGATCCTGACTTTAGTATTCAGTGATAGATCTTTGCATTTGAAGATCTTTTCTAGTTCTCTCATAGCTGCCTTCCCCAGTCCTAGCCTTCTTCTGATTTCTTGACTATTGTCTCCGTTTTGGTTAATGACTGTGCCGAGGTATTGATAATCGTTGACAAGTTCAGTGTCCTCATTGTCAACTTTAAATTTTCTGTTGTCATTACTTTAGTCTTTTTGACATTCAGCTGTAGTTCTGCTTTTGTGCTTTCCTCTTTAACTTTCGTCAGCATTCTTTTCAAATCATTACTGGTTTCTGCTAAGAGTATCGTATCGTCTGCATATCTTAAATTATTGATATTTCTCCCTCCAATTTTCACACCTTCATTTATTTTTATTTATTTAATTTAATTTTTATACCGCCCATAGCGAGGCTCTCTGGGCGGTGTACATCAAATATACACCATCTTGGTCCAATCCCGCTTTCCGTATGATATGTTCTTCGTACAGATTAAACAAATAGGGTGATAAAATACAACCCTGTCTCACACCCTTTTCTATTGGGAACCAATCGGTTTCTCCATATTCTGTCCTTACAGTAGCCTCTTGTCCAGAGTATAGGTTGCACATCAGGACAATCAGATGCTGTGGCACCCCCATTTCTTTTAAAGCATTCCATAGTTTTTCATGATCTACACAGTCAAAGGCTTTGCTGTAATCTATAAAGCACAGGGTGATTTTCTTCTGATATTCCTTGGTCCGTTCCATCATCCAACGTTTGTTTGCGATATGATCTCTGGTGCCTCTTCCCTTTCTAAATCCAGCTTGGACATCTGGCATTTCTCGCTCCATATGTGGTAAGAGCCTTTGTTGTAGTATCTTGAGCAATACTTTACTTGCATGGGATATTAAGGCAATAGTTTGATAATTACTGCATTCCCTGGGATCCCCTTTCTTTGGAATTGGGATATATATTGAATGCTTCCAGTCTGTGGGCCATTGTTTAGTTTTCCATATTTCTTGACAAATTTTTCTCAAAATTTGGACAGATTCAGTCTCAGTAGTTTGTAGCAACTCAATTGGTATGCCATCTGTTCCTGGTGATTTGTTTCTTCCAAGTATTTTAAGAGCAGCTTTTACCTCATATTCTAAAATTTCTGTCATCCTTGCATCTTTTTTATAGAGTTCTTCAGTGTATTGCTTCTATCTTCCTTTTATTTCATCTCGGTCAGTCAGCGTGTTCCCCTGTTGATTGTTCAACATCCCTACTCTTGGTTTAAATTTCCCTTTAATTTCTCTAATCTTTTGGAATAGGGCTCTTGTTCTTCCCTTTTTGTTGTCCTCTTCTATTTCTATACAATAACTATTGTAATAGTTTTCTTTGTCTCTACGTACTAGTCGCTGTATTGTTGCATTTAGGGTTCTGACTATGTTTCTATCTCCTTTTGCTTTCCTTCTCTCTTTAACCATTTTAAGAATTTCTTCAGTCATCCATTGAGGTCTTTCTCTCTTTTTGACTAGAGGTATAGTCTTTTTGCATTCTTCCCTGATCATGTCTCTGACCTCACTCCATAGTTCTTCTGGTTCTCTGTCAACTAAGTTTAAAGCCTCAAATTTGTTCTTTGATCTTTACATTCTTCTGGGATGTTATTTAAATTGTATTTTGGCATTATGACTGCTTTGTTGTTCTTCTTTAGCTTTACTCTGATTTTCAATATGACCAGTTCATGATCTGTACTGCAGTCTGCTCCTGGTCATGTTTTTGCAGAAAGTATGGAACTTCTTCATCTTCTGTTGCCAATTATATGATCAATTTGATTCCTATATTGACCATCTGGTGATGTCCACGTGTACAGTTGTCTTTTTGGTTGCTCAAAAAATGTGTTTGCAAGAAACAAATTATATCTTATTTTGGTGTGTGATCAATTTCCTCCTGTACTTCTGCATAAAATCTCTCCAATTCTTCTTCTTCTGCATTTGACGTTGGAGTGTAGACTTGGATGATGGTTATGTTAATAGGTTTCCCGTTTAATCTCATTGATATCACTCGCTCAGCCCTTGCGTTGTAGCTCCTAATTGCTTTTGCTACTCACTATTAAAGCAGCCCCATTTTTTCTTGATTTCTCATTTCCTGCATAAAATATTTTGTAGTTGCCTGATTGAAAATGTCCCATTCCTGTCCATTTTAATTCACTCACGGCAAGTATTGTAATGTTGATGCGTTCCATTTCTTGCTTGACAATTTCTAACTTTCCCTGGTTCATGCTTCTCACATTCCATGTTCCTATTGTGTGCGTCGTACAACTCCGGACTCTCCTTTCACATCTGTGTGCATCAGCCTCTGGGCTTCCTTTCGGCTTTGACCCAGCTGTGTCATTAGTCACAGCGCTGCTCGTACTTGTCCTTTGTTCTTCCCCAGTAGCTCGGTGAGTGCCTTCTGACCTGGGGGTCTCATCTTCCAGCACTATCTCGTGTTGCATTTTGGATACTCTGTTCATAGCGTTATTGTGGTAAGAGGTATTCAAAGGTAGTTTACCATTGCCTTCCTCTGAGGTTGGATGCATCTTAGTCTGGTGTCTCAGCTTTGACCATTCCGCCTTGGGTGCCCCTGCTAGGAGTCTATCCTCTTGGTCTAGACTCCTGACGGCATTGCTCTCAGCTTCTTCAACACTCTCAAAGCCCCTCACCACGTTAAGGTGTGCATCCTAAAGGGGGGAATACTCCCCTAGGAGTCCTAAATCTCATCCACAGCCTTTAATTCTAATTCCTGTCAAAAACCAGTTTTAAACTCAAAGTTCCAAATCCTCCAGGGAAAATCAACACCCTTCACATTATGGGCTCCTCTAGATGATCCATTTATTTAGCATTCATCCTGATTTGCTTGCCCAAAGCTTACAACAGAGGTTAGCTTTAGATATCCAGTCTTTATTGAGCATTCGTTCTGATTTGTTTTTGGGGAGGTTATATGACACTGAGCATTCATCCTTCATTTGACCTGATCTGCTTGTGCGGTATTTATACACTTTTCCACCAGTCATTCATTTATCCCACATGATTCAATTCATTTCCCCCATTATTTTCCAAATTGCAAAAAGTCAGGTTTTTTTCAAGTGGATTTGTTATGCTAGACAGAGCTCTTTAATTCACTTTAAATGCACAAACCTAAAGTTCTGTCTGGTATGCACTTGAATCCCTTCCGCAAAATGCTGACAGCCTGGAGAAACTCTAAGACACAGAGCAGGACAGGCCCTGTAGCTGGCTCCGTCTAGCTTTCTAGCACCTGCTGGCTCAGAAACTGCATCTCACACATGCTGCTAACTGGGGCAATGCTGCTCCCCAAGCACTCACTCTGCAGTGCAATCTAAGCTAAATGCAGTGCACCTGGGCATCATATGCCACTGTGTGAGTAGGCAGCCAGCACCCTAGCCAGAACCGATGAAGAGATGCTTCAGGGGTATTTGTGATAATGCAGAGGTCTCAGAGGCATCTGTCTAAGGAACAGTTGGTGTACATCCAGCCAGCTCAGGTGTGGTGCTTTACATACAGGTGCTAATCTATTCAGTGTCTTAGCAAGTCCTTGGGATCACCTTCGGAAGTGATGCCCAAGTCAAAAATAGTATCCCATCTAAGTTGAGAGATGCTTTCAGCAAAAAAGGGGAAGGACACCTCAGGCAAGAGGGCTCATCTTCTGGGACATTTTCTTGTTTTGACCTTCCAGAGTTTTCAGGGCACATCCGCAATGTACATTTAAAGCACTCTTATACCACAGTCATGGCTTTCTCCAAAGAATTCTTGGAACTGTAGCTCTGTGAGGGGTATCCTAATAATTCTTAGCACCCTTAACAAACTACAGTTGCCAGGATTCTTTGGGGGACAAGCTGACTTGGAGGGTGGGATGATGATGTTGCTGGGAGAGGGTCTTGGCCCCCAAGTAGGATGGTCAGGGAGCATCCAGATCCACAGAGCAAAGAAAGTGTCCATTGCTACCATAGAAAAATCATAAACATGTATGTGTGTGTTGTGTGTTATGTGCCTTCAAGTCAATTACAACTTATGACGACCTTATGAATCAGCGACCTCCAATAGCATATGTTGTAAACCACATAAACATGCACAATCAGTGGCATGAACAGTAAACATCTGAGCAAATCCTCCCTACTTGTGAAATATCTGCTAACTGCAGAATCTGAGAAGTGACGGAGTTGGTTGCAGAATTTTTAATACAGAATTATAGTCTCCTTGCTCATGCATGAAAATTACACTTTTTGGAGGCGAGGACAGGAGGCATAACAAACTCCTTGGGAAGGCTGCTCCTAACTAGAAAATGAGGCCTCACACTGGGAAAAATACTATATGGTGGTAGTAATAACAGGCTGAACAACATAAAGCACCCTTTAGCCATGGTGATTTCTCACCGAGTCCACGAGGATGAAGGCTGCGGGATGACGTTGTGCCACGCCTGCCCGCTGGAACCGCACAGTGATCTCATAATGGTTTCTGGGCTCAAAACAGAAAGGCCGTGGCAGGAGCACATACCTGTGGAGAAAAGACAAGGTGAGGACAGGAAAGGCAGAGAATGCATAGTGATAGGAACAGGTGCAAAAGGACTGAGGAACCCAACTCATAAAATGAAGGCATTTGCAGGCTTGTAGTGTTGATGGGCTTGTTCTCAGTGAGCTTGAGGAAGAAATGTGGCTCACAGATGAAGGGCAATGCCAACTAAGAGTCAATCTGCTAGCCCCTTTGCTAATCTGCCATGCATGTGTGAAGTGCAGGGTGCCTGAATCCCAACTGTGCCAACTCTATTTGCACACATAACAGACTAGCAGAGAGTGAGATCCATATGGCAAGGTGCATGCATGCTAGCAGGACACACCTGACACTGTTGTCCACAAGCAATCATCTTCTTCTTAAGAAGAGACTATTGTTTACAAGCTAAGACCCACCAGCCTCTCTTTGCCATACACACATACTTCACATACCATCCTCAAAAGGCTAGGAAATAGGTTAGCAGTTTGACTCTACCAGGTGCCAGGACTCTGCATTGTCCTTCACAAGTTAGCTGCATTCCCTCCTCAAACTGGCAAAAGCATTCCCATCAACTTTCCCAGTTAGCTTCCCCTGGTCTTCTATAGACATGGTCAGGTGAAAACAAAGGAAAAAGCTCCTGCACTTTTGCGCAGAAGAGGGCCACAACTGCCCTCTTTTTCTCCTGGCCATCATAGGTCCATGTAACCTTTACCCATGATCAGAAATCATCCTCAGGGCAAACAAAGAAGCAAAAAGGCAGCAGTGTCTCTTCCCAGCTTATCTAGATGTTAAAAAAAATACCTCTCTCTTACCATATTGATGTGAAATAGCCCTGTAGGTACTAGTTCGAAGGCAACAATAGGATAGTGTAATGCCCTAGACCACCCTTCATCAACCTGGTGCTTTGGATTAAAAATCTCATCAGCCTGCTGGCTGAGGATGATGGCAGTTGTAGCCTTTGGAATGGTTGACTGAGACTGACAGTAACATTCTAAGTCCATTAGTGGGAGCTAGAGAGGCAGAGTTGACAGATCAAGGAGCAAAATTAGAGCAGGTAGAGAGAAACAGAAGAAAAATACAGATGAAGAGACTAATGTCCAGTGTTTATAGTTTCAGCAGGATTTATATTGGTTAGTTACAGTTTTTTATGGAGTTGGTTGCTTACTGAGACAACATCTGTTTCTGCAATTCTTATTTTTTAAAATTAAAATACAACTTATAATAGTAATAACATACAATAATATCCCAACAATAAATCCTTTTCCAAATTACATTCTTAACAATCACATTTAAAATCAATTAATCATAATTAAATGAGTAACAAAAATCAAATTATAATTGATTTTTGATCGTTACTAATACTGATTAAGAGGACCATATTGAATGAAACCATACTTTGTCATAAAATTGTAGAAGGACTATACTTAATCATCTCCTGTTTACTATTTCATAGCTCCTTAAATCTTAACCAGTTTTATTCAAATTTGGTTATCTTTTTCCCATATTGAACTCACAGAATCCAGATAATTTTACTGTTTATGCAATTCTTTCAAAATTATTGGCAAGGCTTTCATGTTTTGTTTTGTTTTAGCGTTCTCTGCCTCTTCCATGAGTCTAAAATAAAATTTTACCTCAGCTTTTTACCTGAACATGAATAACTGTCTCTGCCAGGGCATAACAATAATCAGTCCACCTCTAATAGCTACAGGGAGGAGGGGGCCCTTTGCTACTGACTGGAGAGGGGCTGCTTTCTTTCTCTGTCTTAGACAATCTTTTAGATGGAACAATGAGCACTGCTTCCTTCATTGCATCAGCCTGCCTGCCTGCCAGCGATAAATGGGGTGGCAGCGATTCAAACCATCAAACAACCTCTGCTGGAGGGAAACACTTGTTTGCCCCATTTCCTTTCTTTTTCTTTGTTTCATTTTTAAACCCAGGAAATGTTCAAAACATTATTGAAGGAGAACAAATTTCAAACAAGAACAAATGGTTCTTGAAATTGGGTGGTTGAAGAGGAGCCTTTCAGTATTTTGGCTGAAGATTTTTGATTTGGTTTTTATAAAGGGCTACTTGAACATAAATGTGGAAAAGTGAGAAAGTCATAGCCCTGCAAAGAAAGAACAAGAAAACCCTTTAAAAACTTCTGAAATTGCCCAGGCCTGTCAGAGGAGTTTGTCTCTCATCATAACTTGTTTGTTTGTTTCATTTATCCCATCCTTCTTCCAGGGAGCTCAGAGCAGTGTAAATTTGTTCTGCCCTCCATTTTATCATCACAACAACCCTATGAGGTAGGTCACTCAGTGAGATTGTGGCCTCAGTGGAGATTTGAGCCTGGGTCTCCTTAATTCTATTCCAACTCGCTAACCGCTAAACATAAGGGATGTGATGAGAAATGTAGCACAGCCATCTTCTATACTCCATTAAGAGTTATGCAAGTAGCTGTAGAAATGTGGAATGAAGCAGGGGAAGGTGAATGGGTTCAATAAAACTAGTGTTCCCAGAGATAGACTACAATCTGAAGGGAAGATGCCCATATCATCTGCAAGCAAAGAATCATGACGGGCAATGATCTGTGCGGGGGGAAATAGGTGCTTCCATACTGTCGCTATTTTCGAGTGGGATTCATACACATACCAGCAAATTCAGGTGGCACAATTAAAGTTAATTTGGAGCTCTTGTGCCACAAATCCACTCCCCCCCCCCAAAAAAAACACTGATGTTTTACAACAAGGGAAGTGACAGGGAAATGCCCTGGGAAATGTGGGATAATATTTACTTGGCACATCACCTAACCTCCCTGCAAACAAATCAGAATGAGTAATCAATAAATAGCTGACATTGTCTACTCTCCCTGCAAACAAATCAGGATGAATGCTTGATAATAAACAGGTTGTCTGGAAGCAAGTATTGCCAGTTCAAATCCAAAGACTATGTGTGCCATTTTTATGTGGTTTTTGTATTTTCTAGCTATGTTTCTCCCCTCCCTACCTGGGCTAATCACACAGAGAACATGCTAACTTCCTTCCTGGGCTCAGCATACATAAGGACATCTCCCCTCCACCCCAGTGTAGCTGTAGAAAGAATGTTGGCATCAATGAAACACCTAGTCTCTAGGCTCCACAGGACTTTTCCAGTTCTGATTAACTAGGTGAGAACTAATGCTCCGTTCTTATGGAAAATGCCCCCTATTTATTGGAACACGGGCAGAGCAATCCAAACTATAGGAAGCCAGCCTAATTTATGCTTGGGTAAATTATGCCAGTATAATTTACCACTATTCCAAACTTCGTTCAGGAGCCAGGCTACTGCCAGCTGAGCAGGCCCAAGCCTGGCAGAGGGGGAGCAAGCCTTTAAAATAGAGTTTGACTTACACCACCTTTTTTGCCGGTGTAACTTCTGCTGGGTTGCTAGGTCATGTGACTGAGGTGAACGGTTTTGGAACAGGGGTAAATCTCCCCCTGCCCTGTCCCACCTTTGCCCTAGAACACCCCTTTTTTGGGACTTACCCTGTCATTGGATCAGCCAGCTTTGGCTGAGGCCTGGCTGAGCTGGCTGATCCAGGCTGGAGGACTTCTTGACCCAGCATATCTCAGGCTGAGCTAGAATGAGGGACTTCAGCCAGCTCAGCTGGAGATCTGCCTATTCCAAACTCCACTCATCCCAGACATTCTTGGGTTTAGATTGCTCCTTACATGTATTTGAATATACTATACAATTAATTTTTTTTGCAGTGCAATAACCTTACATAACTCATACTCTCACAAGCCCATCAAAACTGGACCCTATTCCACAAAATGTGATACAAGAGAAGGATGTACTTTGAAAGACTGGATAGACTTCTGTACATATCACCCAAAACAAAGAACAGCAAAGTTAAAATAATCAATAAAATAAGAAAACTAAATAAGAAAAAAAGTAACAAGAGACACTGAAAAGCTAGAGGAAAAGGAAATTCTATACAAAATGGTCAGATCCCCCAGACAATACATGTTATATGCCTGTGTGAATGGAAGTGATTGTTAGCGAGATCCCCCAAATACTAGATGCTATATACTTATGTGAATGAAACTGGTTATTAGCAATATGAAACATGTAATAAAAATAGTCAGGCAATAGTAGACTCTAAAAAGGAAACTCCAGCATGGTGAGCAGGTTGGAATGAAATCAGAGAAAGCAGCAGTGAATTATGCTATTCCTTTTGCATCTTGTAGTACCAAAAAAACCACCAGTACATGTAGAGGGCCCTTAGCCAAACCAAAATACCAACAACTTCCTAACCACAAACCCATGTGCTCTCCAGTTAATTATGGTAAGGACTCAAGTCAATCCAACGGCAAATGCTCAGATAACAGAAAAATCACGTGTTTGTCAACTGTGCCAAAGCACAGACTGCAACAATTGGAACACAGAAACTACAAGTATGATTTCTTTCTTACAGCTGGAACTTAGAAGCCACAAGTTTGATTTCTTACTTGAATTTATATTGAAAAGTGTTTCATAATTTTCTGTGTGTTTTGTGTCTGTGCAGAATCTGCCCTCTTCACAGGCCTGTAGGAAAAGAAAACTCCTACAGATAAAACTCTTTATAAAACTACCAGCAGACAGATAAATAGCTATCACACACATGCAGGTATTTATTTTACACCATGAATAGCCAAGAGGTGTCCTAAGAGCCACATCTGCCTGACAGCACACACATGCACACACACATACACACACTTGCATAAGCAATTTTATCTGGCCACTTTGTTGTTGTTGTTATGTGCCTTCAAGTCGATCACGACTTATGGCGGCCCTATGAATCAGCGACCTCCAAGAGCATCTGTCATGAACCACCATGTTCAGATCTTGTAAGTTCAGGTCTGTGGCTTCCTTTATGGAATCAGTCCATCTCTTGTTTGGCCTTCCTCTTTTTCTACTTCTTTCTGTTTTCCCCAGCATTATTGCCTTTTCTAGTGAATCATGTCTTCTCATGATGTGTCCAAAGTAGGATAACCTCAGTTTCATCATTTTAGCTTCTAGTGACAGTTCTGGTTTAATTTGTTCTGACACCCAATTATTTGTCTTTTTCGCAGCCCATGGTATGGGCAAAGCTCTCCTCCAACACCACATTTCAAATGATATCTGGCCACTAATGTTAACATTTTCAAGGAAGGGACCCAGTTGTGCAAAATACACTTAGGGCCCCCCTGCACCATGTTTTGAGAATAAAGTGACTGCAGAGAATACAGTAATTAGCCAACCCCATTTTAGGCTGTCAACCACACATTATGTTCGTAATCCAACAACCTGAAGCTAGTTATTAGTGACGTGAGACATCCAGTAAAAACAGACAATAGCAGACTCCAGTATGGCAAGCAATTTGGAATGAAATTAAAAAATGAGGATATAAGCCGTGTGGATTTGATTTCCATTAAAACTTCCCACTGACACGATGTGGGTCTCTGTTGATCTCACCTGATGCACTGCAGCTCCCTTCCCCAACAGAGGCCAACTCTGCTAATCTTGTTCTTACCTGGAACTATGTGGCAGGCTCTCGTGGTACATCTGCTCTGAGGGTAGCACATTGCCACACCGTGGGCTCATGGGCAAAGCCTGGGAGCTGACACTGACGACAGCTTCCCAATCCTCTGTGGACTGAGAAGGAGACATAGCAGATTTAAAGCAGCAGTCCCAGAGAAAATAACCCCCATCAGGCCCACAGGATGGATAGCAGCAGACATGGTCTGTCTGAATCGAAGAACCTCTCGCTGCATTATGTAATCCAACAAAAAGCCAGCAGTGGCCATTCTGCAAAGCCAAAAGGCAAAAGACCATTTGCCTTGGCAACACATTACCCCTAGAGTATCTAAAGGTACATAGAAGCCTTCCACACTTTCTAGCTCTTACCTTTTGTCCTACAAATGGCACCTATAACACTATGCCAGGGTTGGGCAACCTATGGCCCCCAGACATTGTTGAACTTCATCAGCCCCAGCCAGTATAGCCACAAGTCAGGGATCATAAAATCATAGAATAATAGAGTTGGAAGGGACCTATAAGGCCATCAAGTCCAACCCCCTGTGCAATGCAGGAATCCAAATCAAAGCAACTCCGACAGATGGCTGTCCAGCTGCCTCTTGAATGCCTCCAGTGTTGGAGAGCCCACTATCTCTCTAGGTAATTGGCTCCATTGTCGTACGGCTCTAACAGTTAGGAGTTTTTCCTGATGTTCAGTCAAAATTTGGCTTCCTGCAACTTGAGCCCATTATTCCATGTCCTGCACTCTGGGACGATCGAGAACAGATCCCGGTCCTCCTCTGTGTGACAACCCTTCATGTACTTGAAGAGGATAGGCATTGTAGTCTAGCCCTGTGCAGTGCAATGCTATGCATAAGTCCAATGCATAATGTCTGCTGCGCATAAGATTGCAGTTAAGTGTGTATAGGATTGCAGGTTTTTTCCAAGTTTAATTAATTTAAACAGGTATTGTTTTCATAATATGTAATATAGATAGCATCCCCAGTTGATAAAGCGTTCATCGAAAGAATGTGGGCAAATCCTCCCTGCTACCACTGATTATTATGAAAGGCTGGATAAAAAAACGTTAAGGGATATGTAAGGGGGTCATTTATGTGATTACCCTGTCTGCAGCCAGCGGCTTTTCCCCCAGCCTGTTTCATACTACGTATGTAGTGCATTTTATGTAGATGAAAGTGTAAGTTAATGTGCGTAGGATGAATAATTCGTCATAAAAATAAATAGCAATTTTGCATGCCCCCAAGATATACTTAAGGTTTCCTAATTTACATCAGATCTTTGGTCCATCGAGCAACTATCCTGACAGACAGCGGCCTTCTAGAATCTCAGTGAGAAGTTGTGCCACACTGTCCTATGCCCTTTATCCAGTGATTGAACCAGACACATAAGGCATATGCTTAGCCCATATTCAGAAGTGTTGCAGCTCTTTGAAAAACTGTGGGATACCTTTGTCATCTAACCAGGGCAGCCCAGACTGGAGGTGAGGGTGGAAAAAGTTCCATTGTGTGCAGAGTTATGGCTGTGTGAATTGGCCTCAATCTGTTTTATGAACATAGGAAACTGCCATATACTAAGCCAGACCATTGGTCCATCTACCTCAATATTGTCTCCACCGACTGGCAGCAGCTCTTGTGGCTTTAAGGCAGAGGTCTCTCCTAGTCCTACCTGGAAATGTCGGGGATTGAACTTGGGACCTTCTGCATGCAAAGCAGATGCTCTACCGCTGAGCTACGGCTCTTCCTTAAGTGATCTTGAGTACAGTTCTTAGAAACAACTCTGTGAAATTACCCACCACATATATTCACAGAACCAGAACTCCAATCAGGCACAGGTCCAACCACCATAGCACTATCACAGTGTGCCTATCCCCCATCCCAGGAATCATGCATCCAGGAACAGTGGACCCCTTCTTAACCAATATCTTCTGTTACTCCTTCCACAATCATGCCAAAATATGTTTGTACTGCTGTAACCCACCCTGGGACAGTATGGTTAATGGCAGGTGAGAAATCTTATAAATAAACAGGCCTCTCCAGCTCCAGAAAGTGTATGAGCTATGAGCTGGAATGTCCCTTCTACAAATCTATCCCTTAGTCTCAGCCCTCTGACTGTAATATGGGAATGAGGGCAACCAGAATGATCAAGGGGTGGAGCGACTCCCTTACGAGGAAAGGTTGCAGCATTTTGGGCTTTTTAGTTTAGAGAAAAGGCGGGTCAGAGGAGACATGATAGAAGTGTATAAAATTATGCATGGCATTGAGAAAGTGGATAGAGAAAAGTTCTTCTCCCTCTCTCATAATACTAGAACTCGTGGACATTCAAAGAAGCTGAATGTTGGAAGATTCAGGACAGACAAAAGGAAGGACTTCTTTACTCAGCGCATAGTTAAACTATGGAATTTGCTCCCACAAGATGCAGTAATGGCCACCAGCTTGGATGGCTTTAAAAGAAGATTAGACAAATTCATGGAGGACAGGGCTATCACTGGCTACTAGCCATGATGGCTGTGCTCTGCCACCCTAGTCAGAGGCAGCATGCTTCTGAAAACCAGTTGCCGGAAGCCTCAGGAGGGGAGAGTGTTCTTGCACTGGGGTCCTGCTTGCGGGCTTCCCCCAGGCATCTGGTTGGCCACTGTGAGAACAGGATGCTGGACTAGATGGGCCACTGGCCTGATCCAGCAGGCTCTTCTTATGTTCTTACAGGGTTGTTGTAAAGATTATCAAGCTAATTTAATATGAACTGCACTGGCATTTCTTCTTGAACTGAAAGGTGGTATAAAAATACCTTTTAATAATAATTTAATAATAATTTTATGTGAAGCATTCTGAGAACTTACTTAAAGCACTACATAAATAATAATTGTTATTAAAATATTATTCTCCCAGCAATGGATTTTTCCCCATTGGTCATTCCCTGGCCCAACTATGCACTCAGGAAAATTTATTTTATTTTTTTATTACATTTATACCCCACCTTTCTTTTCATGATAGAAATGCAAGGCAGCTTACATATGGTTCCCAAGTGGTCTCCCATCCAGGTACTAACCAGACCTGACCCTGCTTAGCTTCAGCAGGGAGCTGGCCTTATGTGCCTTCAGACCATAGCCTGGGACCAAAATGTCAAAACCTCCCCTTGCAGCAAACACCCACCATACTCTCTCCATTCTTTCCACCCACCTCAGGTTCATAGCGCAACAAGATGTCATATTCCATGGGGTAGGGAATGTTGTCAATGTGGAAGGATAAACCAGCCCCATCCCGCACTCGGGCAAAGCCTGGGCCAGTCCATGTAATCATGTGTCCTGTATGCTCGCGCTGCACGACTTCCACATCAGGCTATGGGTAAAAACATGATGTCAGCAAAGCCCTAGCAACATAGAAAGCTGGCTTACACTGAGTCACACCATTGGTATATCTAGGTCAGTATTGTCTACACTGACTGACAACAGTTCTCCAGTGCTTCAAGGAGGGGGCTATCCCACTCCTACAAAGAGATGCTGGGGACTGAAACTGGGCCCTTCTGCATGCAAGGCAGTGATGGAGAAAAGCTGAACAACTGAAAGGCCATCTTGGCCTCAGCAGCCATTTTGGGTGCTCACCTATCCCCTTATACAAAATGTTATGCAAAAGAAAAGCTGACAGACCATGGTAAGGTAACAACAGGTGAAGGGAAATGGTTTCCAGTTAAGCTAGAGAGGGGGATTTCCAGGTGTCCGAGAGGCCTAAACTGCCATTGCTATGCTCAAAATAGTTGGTTGTTAAGTGCGGATGGAAGAATGCTTTTAAATGTTTGTCTGAAGCTTCTGCTAAAAGCCACCTGGTGGAAATTTCCCCTCATCATATCACGTGATGCTTGCTTGTAACCAGTTTGTGTCCTATAAGCATTGATCAGCCTGCTCAGAGAGGAGAGAGCTCCATTTTGTTTTTTGCCACTCTGTTATGTAGATATATCTCCATAGCTGCAGCTAAGCTATAATAAATTCATCCCAACTATCCTGAAATTGTGGTCAGCCTTCATTTATTTCCACCACAACAAATACTCTACTGCTGAGTTATGGCCCTTCTCCACCATGACCCTGTGCTCCCTCCAGCATTCCCTGCTCCCACCCTATCTGACACTCCTAGAGGCAGCCTGGATCTTTTTGATAACCTGAGTTGGGAGCAGAAGCATCCTGCTTTTTGGAGCCCTTCCACACAACACCACTGAACCCCTGCAGGACATTCCTGACACCACCTGAATGCTAACTACATACATTAAAAACACTGACGTGCAAAGCTCACAGAAGATGCCTTTAAATTACAAGCCAAAGAAATAATACACAGGCTGCGTACACACCGTCAATTTAAAGCACATTTAAATTGCCTGGCTTCTACAGAATCCTGAGAACTGTAGTTTACCCCTCCAGAGGTAAACTCTTACCTTAACTCCCAGCACTCTTAACAAACTACATTTGCCAGGATTCTTGGGGGTGGGGGAAGTCATGTGCTTTAGATTTATGGTGTGCATACACAGAGTTAACCATAAAGTTCCAAGTAGTTCCTCCTCCTCAGCTCTGCTTTATAGAGCAACACCTACTGAATGGCCCAAAGTAGCTAATGGAGCTCTGGCCCAATCCATCAATGACACCCATCCACCATGGCCCTCCTTCCCTTACTCTGTCCCAGCATCCTCTCTCCTGTATCCTTCCCCTCCATCTCGGTCACCTTCTGCTGAAGTTGCCTGGCTCTTCGGAGTGCTGCTCGCTGCTGCAAGAGTCTTATTGTGCTGTGTTGTCGTCGCAGCCTCACTTTGCGCCCATTCTGGACCCCATTGTAATATTCCACACAGTCCACAGGGGCCTCAGACCTCAAGGAACCCTATAGAAAAGAGGGAAAATATTTATCTGCAGCATCATAGGTTGCTCCTTCTTACTGGCAGCTGTGCCTTGCGCTTTTCCCTCCTCAGCTACTCAACAACCTGGGGGCTCTGACAGGAACTGGCAAAGCAAAGAGGCTCCCCCATAATATGTTTGGCCAGTTAAGGTTTTTCCATTAGTGCAAATGGGGTGCTGCCCCACCAGTCTCAGCCTGCCCTCTACCAGCACCCACCTACCTGGCTTTGTAAAAACTCTGGCTATCAGCTTCCTCCTCCTTAGTCTCAGTGTTGCCCATGGAGAACTCAGCAGAGAAGAGGATGGGGGCAAAACTAAATTGTTTGGCTCTGACTCCACCTACTGTTGGCCTCCCTGCCTTACCAGTCCCAATGGGCATCAGCCACCACTGGCTTCGGCTTGATTGAGCCACCTGGATAGTTTTAATAGATTTTACCTGCAACTACCTCTGTGGTGGTGTGATGTGCCTTACTGCTCATGCTCTTTATGTGTGGTGTATGTTCATGCAGAAAATGCAGTAATTATCAAACTATTGCCTTAATATCCCATGCAACTAAAGTAATGCTCAAGATTCTGCAACAAAGGCTTTTATCATATATGGAGTGAGAAATGTCAAGCTGGATTTAGAAAAGGAAGAGGCACGAGAGATCATATTGCAAACATATGTTGGATAATGGAACGGACCAAGGAATTTCAGAAGGAAATCACCCTGTGCTTTATAGATTACAGCAAAGCCTTTGATTGTGTAGATCACAAAAAACTATGGAATGCTTTAAAAGAAATGGGGGTGCCACAGCATCTGATTGTCCTGATACACAACCTATACTCTGGACAAGAGGCTACTGTAAGGACAGAATATGGAGAAACCGATTGGTTCCCCATCGGAAAGGGTGTGAGATAGGGCTGTATTTTATCACCCTATTTGTTTAATTTATATGCAGAACATATCATATGGAAAGCGGGATTGGACCAAGATGAAGGAGGTGTAAAAACTGGAGAGAGAAATATCAGTTATTTAAGATATGCAGATGATACCATACTACTAGCAGAAACCAGTAATGATCTGAAATGAATGCTGATGAAAGTTAAAGAGGAAAGCATAAAAGCAGGACTACAGCTGAACGTCAAGAAGACTAAAGCAATAACAACAGAAGATTTATGTAACTTTAAAGTTGACAATGAGGATATTGAACTTGTCAAGGATTATCAATACCTCGGCACAGTCATTAACCAAAATAGAGACAATAGTCAACAAATCAGAAGAAGGCTAGGACTGGGGAGGGCAGCTATGAAAGAACTAGAAAAGATCTTCAAATGCAAAAATGTATCACTGAACACTAAAGTCAGGATCATTCAGACCATGGTATTCCCGATCTCTATGTACGGATGTGAAAGTTGGACAGTGAAAAAAGCAGGTAAGAGAAAAATCAATTCATTTGAAATGTGGTGTTGGTGGAGAGCTTTGTGCATACCATGGACTGCGAAAAAGACAAATAATTGGGTGTTAGAACAAATTAAACCAGAACTGTCATTAGAAGCTAAAATGATGAAACTGAGGTTATCATACTTTGGACACATAATGAGAAGACATGAGTCACTAGAAAAGACCATAATGCTGGGAAAAACAGAAGGGAGTAGAAAAAGAGGAAGACCAAACAAGAGATGGGTTGATTCCATAAAGGAAGCCACAGACCTGAATTTACAAGATCTGAACAGGGTGGCTCATGACAAATGCTATTGGAGGTCACTGATTCATAGGGGGCCATAAGTCGTAATTGACTTGAAGGCACATAACAACAACATGTTCATCTATAGAAAGGATTGAATGTGTAGTATGTAGTGTAGGGATAGAAAGGTGTGTCAGCCTTGGTTCTCTCAGTTTCTCATTTTTTCAATCTTGAATTCAGTTCTCCATGTTTCTGCAGCAATTTGTGAATTTTTTAAAGAATAAATGAAACTTCTTTAGCATTTTAACATAAATTTCTTCTTACACGGTTGTGACTAATGTACACATTTTTAAAGCAATTTATTCTAACAAATTGCTTTTTTGTATGTTATTTTCACAAATACATTAATTTGTATGGACACTTTCCCCGAATACATGCGTTTTTGTAAACATTCTTTGGTTGGAGGACTGCATTGCAAAATTTGAGTAAGTGCAAATTTCGAAGGATGGCTGTGTTTTGGTTCTCATCTCTTTGGACAGTGTGAATTTTATAGATTCAACTTTAAATGCGAAGTGAATTTAATTTCTCTCCCATCCCAATGCAGGTGGGTTGGTAGGGATGGAAAGATCTGTCTGTTTTGGTGTTAAATTCAGTTCTCTACATTTCTACAGTGATCTGCAAAAAGTTTTTTAATAAAAATCCTCATGAAAATTCTCCACCATTTTAGTGCAAATTTCTCTAAATAAACACATTTTTGTAGGCAGTTTTGACAAAGGTACACATTTTTGCAAGCCATTTCTCATCTTTTCATGCCTTTTTGCATGTTATTTTCACTCATGTATTCATTTTTAAGCACATTTTCCCCTAATATATGTATATTTGTAAATATTGTTTAGTTGGTGAACAGCATCCCAAAATTCTATTAAATGCAAATTTTGAAGGATGGCTGTGTTTCGGTTCTCATATTATTTTGGAATTTGCAAATTTGATAAATTCTGTGGGAAATGCGAACTGAATCAAAATTCTCACCCATCCCTTGTTGGAATATGCAAGATTCTAATTTAGGCCAGTAAACTGGACTGAGAAACTTCAGTCCCAATTTAACTAAGTCTGAGCCACAGAGAACAAGAAGCCCCTGTATACAAATCTCTTAGATACCACCCATAAGAAATACAGGCACATCTTTTCATTTGGACCAGTGTGCCTTTTTCACAAGGGCTTTCTAATCACAGTCTCCCATCTTTATATGGCCCAAGGCATCATGTTTTCCTTCTCCAAGTCTGGCTACCCCATCCTCTGTCCTGGTGCACTCACTGGCAGACCCTGGTGGGTTGGTGCAAGACCTGTAGCATGCTCTGCTTCATGCATATAGTAGTCCAGGGGCATACAGAAAAAACCAGGCTGCACTTCATCACACTGACGCCCAATGAGGTGGGGCCGACAGAGACACTGCCCATCATCTATAGAGCACCTGGAGAGTGAGGAACAGAGAAAGAGAGAGCATGATGGCAACATCTTTGACCTACGTAGATGGAGTAGATTTGGCAAAAGGGAGTCAAAGGAGAGGAAGATGCACATTCAACAACACTCAACTGCCCCTTGCTTCACTTTCTTTAACTTCATGATAAAGATGGTTAAAGGGTAGGCGCCACCACCTTTTTTCATAATTGCATGCTTTTTGTCTAGCATAGGCCTTTTGATTAGTGACTATGAATAGGAAATAAAAACTAGCTAGTGGCAAAGACCATGAAGATGAACAGCATGGACTGAAAACAGCAAAGAAACGTGCAGGTACAACACTGAAAAACAAGGGAGAAGCTTTTGGTGGGCTATTTGAAGAAGCTTGGCAAACTGGGCAGAAGCATGGCCTGCAGGCTGCCTGCTGAGAAACAAAGGGCTAGTAAAAAAGGGATGTGAGCTTGCCTGTTAAGCATGTTTGCTTGCCAGCAGGACAGTTTGACTCGGCTGAGCCCTGCCGTGGGAATCAACACAATGCAGCCTAAGCCAACTCCAAACAGGGCTGGGGTGCAGCCAACACACTATATGCTGAGTCAGCTGGAAGCACCAATACTGAGTCAGATCACTGGAAGTGGCTCTCCAGGACTTCTTCCTTTGCAGTCACGGCTTGAATACAAGCAGCAGCTACAAAGAAAGAGAGGAAGAATCAGGACTGCACTCTCTAAGGGTAGAGACACACTTAGGGCTCATCTACATGGGAACATTTCTTCATAGGAAATACACTTCTTTTTCTTCCACTCTTCATTTGCATCGTCCGCAGTTCCTGCTCAAAAGTTAGTTGCCAATCGCTTTTTCCCATTCACACAAGCAGGCATTCATCTGGGAAGGATTAGTTTCTCTTCTTCCTTGTGGCCCTGCCCTCTAATTATATCTTTCCACTCCCTCTGGTTGCTAGGTGACCAAGCATGCTCAGTCTGTTCTACCAGCTGGGGTAGGTTCCTTTAAAAAAAAACCCGGAAGTGCGAATATCTGTGTTTTTCCTGGTAGGATACAGCTGAAATACAAATCTTTGCTTGAGCTGTGTTATGCTTTTGCGCTCAAGTTAGGAGAAAAAGAAAATAAAGGCACCGTTTGCAGCAACATAAAAAAGGCCAGCAGAATGGAGGAGAGAAATCGGAAGTTGCTTGTCAGTCTACAGGAAATAAAATGAAAGAAGAGAGGAGGAGGTAGTGGGCATGGAGAGGGGAACGATTGACACACCCATTTAAAAGCATTGGAGCAAAGTGTCTGCAAGCACTAGAGAAAGAGAGTAAAGACATTTTTTCTTCCCTTTTCATATAATCAGTAGATTGGGTTAGTACAGATTTACAGGGGGAACACTGCGTGATAGCTTCTGTTCGTCAGTAATGTCATGTGAAACATGCAAATTCAAAGAAGATGTCAGTAGCATCAAACACACAGTAAACTACTGTGTAGATGAGCCCTTACTATTCTATCTACTGGTTTCAGCGATTCTCCACCTCTCTTTTCTGAAAACTGGGGCACACAACACTAGGGAAACCCTGCCCTTTTACTGTAAAACCTGGTGGGATCAGCTCCAGTGCAGTTTTTTTTATTTGCTTCAAAGGTATTTTGCAACTGATTGGCAGATCAACCCATTGCCCCACCAGGTGTGGCCAATGGAAATGTTTTGCTGCAAGCGACTAGTATGCTCATTGCCCAAGTGTGCTCCAGATTCTTCCTTCCCGACTCCTCCTTTCCAGCTGTAATCTGGTGCTTTTTCAGTTTAGCACTTTTGAATTCTGTTGCTCTGCAGCAACAGAAAAAGGCACCAGTTTCTAAGAGTGGCAGATTCTACAACCAGCTGTAAAGGAAGAATCAGGAGTGCTCTTAGAGTGCGCTCCCAAATCTTCCTTTTTTCAATTTGGCCTCATAAGTTCACCTGTCCCATGCTTGACATCAGGTGATACACAGCTATGTGTGGTTTGGATGAAATCACGCCACAGAAAAAATGGGGAGATACTGGAGGTTCCCCACTGCTGCCCTACAAAGCAATAATGTACACTAATGCACAAGTATAACTTGTTCAGCTTTTAAAATTGCAACTTACAGAATCACTTATTAAAACCTGCTATTTGTGCAGTTAAAAAGTTTAAAGTACACTTGTCACTCTTTTCAGCACAAAAGGAAAACATTTTAGTCATATTCCATATTTCCATGCAGTGTTGTAACTGTGAGAATATGCATAACTGAGAAGCCCCTTACCACTTGATGGCATCAGATGTATTATGTAGCCTGAGCACTAGCAACAGATATGCATTAGCATACCATTTCATCCCGACACCTGTCAATAAAGTGGCCCCTGAAATTATAGAAGTTAGACATCCCTATACGTTTCCCATTCCTCGCCAACCACATAGTATCATTCCCAACTTCACCATCCCCCCAAAACCATCCCACGTCTATTCCATTCCTACCTGTTGTTATAGGCACCTCCAAAATTGCAAGCACAGCTTCTGCAGCCAGCTATGTCATAGCTCAACCCCCAATATTCAGGCTGTGGAGGGAAAGGTCCATTAGTTCAACTAGGAATCAGGCCTAGAGTATACACAACACACATTCTGATTGTTCAGCAAGCAACTCACCAAACACTGGTTGCAATATCGCCCCGTAACAAAGCGCTTGCAGTAGCAATCACCACTGATGTGATCGCAGGGGCTGCTACCTATGATGATCCCACGGGGGTCACACCTGCAGGCTGAGAACACATACTAGCACTTTCCATGAGGCCCAACTCTGGATTTTTACCCAGCTGTGGCTGGCACAGGACCACACCATCTTTATCTCTTGGCCCAGCTCAGCAGGCTCAAAGGCTCCAGAGCAACACTCCAACCCTCTGGTCCACCCTTTTGCCGCAACCCTGAATCCCAGATTCTGCAAATGGAATACTTTCATCAACTTAGGCATGCTTCCTAAATGTACGGCTGCATACGTATATCTTGCTTTGATACCAAGGGATAATTTTTAAAGAATTTAGAATTTTTAATTGCTGTGTCTTGCCTGGGGAAAGACAGCAGGAACTCAGAGAACGCTGTTTAAGTAATGTGTATATAGATAGAAAAACAAAGTGGGGTACATGGAAAAGGCTGGAAACTCTACTAAGTAATGAAATGCCCTCCATCATCCAATAGAAATGCAATTCAGGTTCTAAACATTCTGATGCCTGAAGCAGAAAATCCAAATTGCAGAAAAAGTGTAATAAGCTAAAAAAAAAGTAGACAAATTGCCATCCTTTAATAGTACCCAAAAAATTGCCATGTGAGACATGGCACCTAAACCTGCCTAATTGTAGGGCCAATTCCATCTTTTAATCAACTCTTAGAGTGTCGGACTACAACCTTGGAGAGCAGGGTTCGAATCCCCACACAGCCATGAAGCTCACTGGGTGACCTTGGGCCAGTCACTGACTCTCAGCCTCAGAGGAAGGCAGTGATAAACCACCTCTGAATACCGCTTACCATGAAAACCCTATTCATAGGGTTGCCATAAGTCGGAATCGACTTGAAGGCAGTCCATTTCCATTTTCTGTATAACAGCAAGATATACATATATATATGAAATTTACAAGGGCCAGCCACGTGGTTTTAGTCTTGAGGATCTGGAATGCTGTTTCAGCGCTTTTGGCTCTTGAGGTCCAGAGATGTTTCTGTCTGCTCCACATGGCTACTGAGAACCAGCATAAGACCAGCAGAGTGCAGTCTGTATAGGAACTGTCTTATACCAGATGAGACTATTTGTCTTTATAGCCCAGTATTGTCTGCTCTGTTTGGCAGTTGCTTTCTGGGATCCAGGCAGAGGCCGTTCACCTGATCCTTTTTTTAACTAGAAATCCCAGGGATTGATGCTTGGACCTTCTGCATGCTAAGCGGGTGCTATAGTCCCCTTCCTACAAAGAGCATGAGGGTATCCTGCCTTTCAGCAGAGCATTTCCCATGTTTCCATTGTATGTTCTGAGGTGTTGTAGTAAACGTGCCTTTACAGAGGAAGACTAGTGTAACATTTGCTGATGTAATGAGCCCTACATCCTCCCAGATAAACACTGGTGGCCTTCAAGAGGCAGCTGGACAACCACCTGTTGGGTATGCTCTAATTTGGATTCCTGCATTGAGCAGGGGGTTGGACTTGAGGGCCTTATAGGCCCCTTCCAACTCTACTGTTCTATGATTCTATGATCTACATAATTGGTGCACATTCTATCAAGCAGAATGCCAGGTCAGTCTTCAGCCTTGCACCTCTCCCCCAAACTTAAGGACGCTGTCCAATGTTTCTTTTAAAGTCTCATATACTGCAAAAACTTCACCAGGATTTTTTTTGGGGGGGGGAGTGTTGGTGACATTCCACACACTAGCCGATGAGCACGTGAAGCCATTTTTTGCTGCAATCCTTTCAAACAAATTTTTGGCTTGACTCTGGAGAGAGAAATTTCCCTCACTAATCTACAGATTTAACATCTGTCTTTATAAGGCCATATATTACCTCCAGTATCAGAGGCAAAGTACTGCTGAATGCCAATTGCTGGGGATCAGTGCTATTGTGCTCATATCCACTTGTGGGTTTTCCATAGGCATCTGGATGGCCACCATGGAAACAGATTGCTGGGATTAGCACACACCATAGACTTAAAGCACATTTAAAGCACATGACTTCCCAAAAGAATCCTGGGATTTGTTGTTTACTCCTCACAGAGCTACAATTCCCAGCAACCTTCACAAACGACAGATCCCAGGATTCTTTTGGGGAAGGCATGTGCTTTAAATGTATGGTGGTTGTACACAGCCCTGGACTAGGATAGGCCTTTGGTCTGATTCAGCAGGACAATTCTTCTGTTGGATATCAAGCCCTTTCTCATAGTCAGTCCCTGTATTCATGCTGGTACTGCTTGAATCCACACCTGCCTGCACCCACAAGGAGGTCACCCCAGCAGTCACCAATACTAACGCTGGCACCCAAGAGGGTCATTGCGGCTCAGTCCATAAAAGGCCTCTCTGCAGCTGTCACAACGCATGCCTTTGACATTCTCTTTGCAGCGGCACTGTCCAGCGATCATGCCCAGCATCGCATCTGTATGACTGTCACACACACCACCTTCCAAGGACCCCACTGGGTCACAGTCACATGCTGTGGGACAAAAGAGAGGTAATGGAACAGATAAATTAGGAATCCAGTCAGACTGTTTCCTGGGCAGCTATGTGTGGCTAAATCGAATCTGGCATAATAAAAGTCAGGATTCAAAGAAGTGGAGCCACTGTGCGCAACATCACATCCTCTTCCAGAAGTGGCTTGTTGGGTAGGGCAGATTCACTATGCTAGCTTCCTGGCAGGTGTGTCACTGTTGCTTATTTGGAAGAAGAGGAAGGGCAAGGTGATGGGGAGGTGGGCGTAGTGCACACATTTGTGGAGCCAATCCAGTGTTCCTGGTGGTGCATTGGCACTACACTACACCAACCTCCCTGCCATCTCATCTTCCCCCTCCTGGTAAGCAACAGTGACTGCCGGGAAGCTAGCATAGCAGCTCCACCCCATCTGGAAAGCTGTTTCACTATGACAAAACTTGAGGAATTAAAAAAATACAGCGAGCTACAACAGAGGCAGCGTTCAATTGATGTTCATTGCTGTGCTGGTCTGAAGGAATAAGAAACAAGAAACTAATGGGCATAGTGGTATATTTTCTAGACACAACTAGGAGTATGCAAGTTTTCCAATTTCCAATTCCCTTCCCCACCCTCCCACCCCAAAAGGTTAAATAAGAATGGCAGAAGCCATCTAGTTATTTTAAGTGAAGTTTGGAACATGTTGTGTTTCCTTTGTTTGTCTTTTTGGACACTGTATGTTTAAACAAAAGATGTTGCTGTTTAAACAAAATATAATTCATAGAAAAGTTATTGCATCTCTGAATCCAATGCACATTTGTTTTATGCTGTTTTAGAACACATTTATTTTTATTATGACTTTATTGTTTTATTTTGTAACCTACATTGAGCCATTTGGTTTTTGAATAAGTTGGGATAAAACAAAACAAAAATGCCACTGCATGGAATAACAAATACTGAGGACGAACTAACCCAAACAAAACTGACAAAGTTAGAAATCACCCAGCAATGCTACTGTTGAAAAGACATTTGCAAATTAAGAGATTTTAAAACTTGGCTAACTTTTGTTGGTGAAAATAGTCTTCATCATTGTTTATTTCTATGCTGTCTTTCCAGATTAAACCATGCTCAAGGCAGCTCATGTCACATTTAATAAAATAGTGATGGGGATAAAGTGACACTCACGGATGCATGCAGTGCTTGCACGGATGTCAGCCATTGGGTTGCGGTAGTAGAAGGGCTTACAGAGCTGGCAGTGGTGGCCCATGGTATTATGTTGACACTCATCACAGACCCCACCACTGCTGTTGCCCGTGGCCAGGTACACGGCCATATCGAAGTGGCACCTGTGCGAGTGCTCATTGCAGTTGCATTCTGTGGAGAAGCCAGGAATAAAGTTAATGGATACTGCACTGCATTGCCACTCATTCCACTCTCCCATCCTTTCTGCGACTTGATATGCATCTAGATAACAGTGTTACCCAAATAAAGTATGGGTTAGACCATTGTTGGGGCTACCACCTGTCCCATAAGTGTGGTATTTGTGATGGTTGCTGTGTACGCAAGCATGCACGTCATTAAAAAAAATTACTGGTAGGACTAAGGCACCACCAGCTGCTGCATGCAGCAGAAAAGGGTGCAGAAACCTTAGCAACAAGAAGGGGAAGCCAGAGGTCCAGGACTAAAGCTTGAGAGCCTCGTTCAGCAGGATATTCAGGTCTAAGGCAGAAGGACCATCCCCTCCACAAACCTTCTGAGAATTTCCTCCATTGCAAATAAATGGCACCATGGCTGTTTCTTAGCTCTCTCACATTTTGTTAACTTTTCCAGCACTGCTAGCCTCTACTACCTATCTGCCCAAAGCCAGGGGGTGCTGTCATTCCCAAACATACTGAATCTCCTCCCCCAGAGATAGATCTACTCCTATTGGCTCCCATCACTTTATGCGCAGTTCCCCACAGCACCATGCAAGCCCAGACACTCTCACCTTTGCAGGCATGTGGATTGTGGGCCTCAGCTGGTCTCCATGGCAACTCCTGGAAGAAGTCCTTGCAGAGCTCACAGTTGAGGCCCTTGGTGTGGTGCTTGCACACACATCGCCCATGGATCTGGAGCAGAGGAGACTGGTGAGAGGGGCATCCAGAGCCTTGGCACAGCCCAGAGGAATGAGAGCAGAGTGCCACTCAGCATGGAGATTTTTTAAAAGACCTTATGTGGCTTGGCGCTGCTGAGCACTCCCATGCGAACCTGAGCCCAAGAGAGTTAAGTGTGGCTGATGGCCATATAACCAGGAGGCCTGGGAATCTACACGAACATAACAAAATCTAGTAGCACTTGAAGAATCCAAGCATCAAACCATCAAGGCTGTAGCATCCGCTAACTGGATAGGGATGGATGAATCTGTCCATTTCAGTTTCTCAGTTTCTCATTTTTTTCTTAATCTTAAGGTCAGTTCAACACATTTCCACATCAGTTTGTGAATATTTTTTTAAGTTCTCACAAAAAAATAATCAACACTTTGGTGAGCATTTCTTCTAATATGCACACTTTTGCAAACAATTTTCCCCAATATAATGCATGATTGTATGTAGTTTTTCACTAAAAAAATATTTTAGGCACATTTTCCCCTAATATATGCATTTTGGTGCACAAAATTTCGTTGGAGAACCGCATCACAAAATTCAGAGAAGTGCATATTTGGAAGGATAACTGCATTTTGTTTGGGGAAGTGTGAATTAGGTAGGTTCACATTAAAATGTGAACTGGACTGACTTTCTCCCCATCACTAGTGTCTGGCAAGTATCATAAAAAAAGGTCCCAACACTGGGTGGGCCACACACTCCAAATGAAAAAGCCTAGTCTCTCTTATGCTTCTGGAGTTCAGAATGGGTGCTGAGATTGCTAATGGAACCTCCCATTGATCTGTCTTCCTGGCTATAGGGCCATGCCCTGATCTCTCACCCTCAGTCCCACATACTAAATAGCTGCTTACCATGCCCTCAACTCTGCTCGGCACTCCAGCCAGGGGGGCACACTCCGAAGCATGCCCATAGCAGAAACAGCTCCCACGCAGGACCATCTCGTACACAGCATAATAGTATTTCTGCAGCACTTGATGTCGAGAGTCCAGCAGGTTGTCGCCAAGGGTGTGCAGCTTTGTGAAGTTCACCCGCAGATTGGTGACACGTAACAGGTCTGGTGAGAAGAAGTGAGGGGATGGGTTGGTGCAGAGCTTTTGCTCCATTAATCTCTGCAGCCTCACCCCTCATCTCCTCCATTCTCAAGCTTCTCCCCTGAATTCCATCTGTATCTATATCTGTATCTATCTATTGTTTATTAATTTATATACTACTTATATTCCAAAAAGGCTTTTAACTATAAAATCAATTATAAAATACATACTTAATTAAAATACACAATCACAGATATTAGGGCTGCAGCCTTTTATCTGTTTAATTGGTAGCGAGAGTTAAAGGCACAACTGCATATCTAATAGTGTGTTATTGTCATAGAGAATGATAAAGAAAATAATAAAGAAAGCCTTGCCTTCTAACAGTGACTGGTGCCTTTCATTTGTTTTTGTTTTTACATATATAATATGTATATGTTTACATTGTGTGTGTGTGTGTGTGTATTCCAAGTCTTTTTGTTTGTTTCTTTTTTCATATTTAAATTAACTGTCCTATCATAAATACTCATATTACCCCCTAATTCTCCAATAATTTAATCCAATTAATCACACCCAAAGCAGGGTCTTCACTATAATATTCTCAAAATAATCTGTTTCCTTTTCCTACACTTTCTCTACTTTATATCCCATAATTGCTTTTGCAGACTTAACTAAAGTCCAGCATTTTATTTCCCTGTTAATTTTGGTACCTGTTCCTTTTTTCCATAGCGGTCTACCATCAATAAGTAAAATATGAATTCCTTGTACCTCTCCAATCCTTTCATTTGTAATACTATAAATTCTCTCACACTTCACACACCTATATTGAAATTCTGGTAATATACAATTTTATTTAAGTAAATCGATTCATTTGTTAGCAGACACATGATTAATGAACTAAATATCTTTAACTAGGTGACAACAATAGTATATGCTGATGACATATGCCAGGGATAAGGAGCCTGTGGTCCTCCAAATGTTGTTGGACTCCAGTTCCCATCATCCCTGACCATTGGCTGAGGCTGATAGGAGTTGAATTCAAACAACATCTGGAGGGCCACAAGTTCCCCATCCCTATCAAATAAGTTGATAGTCTCTGTGCATCTAAGCTTGGCTGTTTGGATGCCAGTGGAGCCCCTCCAAATACTAGCTTGCTTGCTTGCTCTATCTCTCTGCTTGCTAATTCACTCCACTTGGGCTATGACTTTATGGTGCCATCCCATATCCTTGATGCCATATGTTTGTAAAATTTCCCTCAAACCTTGACAGTGTTTATCTCCAATAAAAATCCCAAGAGCTTGGTCCTTAAAGCTCTTTCCCCTTTTTTTGGATCTACCTTTTATAGCCATACCTTGGATTTCCTGGCTGTATGGGTCCTCTACTTTCACAGCTGGGTCCAGCACTTTGAAAATCACCTGCAGATAAAGGTCAAGACTTACATGTAATTTTTCCCTAGTAGAATAAATAGCAGCTGAGGGGTTGGTTTTTCTTTAGTAACATAGAGCTGGGCAAAAGGATTAAAGCCCCCTTCTCCCCCAGTGCCACACTCCACACCTCCCACACCTGATATTTACTAAAATTTAAAATCAGGAAATCTAATTATGGATCTCTGGCATTTCGACCAGTTAGGTCTCAACACATTGCATATGTCTAGAAAAACTGAAACAGACTCCGCTATTTTCCCCAATTCATTCCAGATTAAAAAAATGAATTTCTGTATAAAAAATCAAGATCTGCAGATTTGAATTCATATCTGGCATTCCAAAATTTGTTCAATGTAGAGATGTTGAAAGTAATTTCCCTGGCTCCAGGAACAAAGGAAGCTACAGACAGAGAAAAGAAATGTTGGCACAGCTACTCAATGAGGATGGCAAAACGATAACAGATGACAAAGAAAAGGCAGAAGTGCTCAATTCCTACTTTGGCTCAGTCTTCTCCCAAAAAAGGGCCTATGACCCCCCTGGGAAACATGAAGTAGAAGGGGCGGGATTGGAGCTTGAGATTGAAAGACAAATGGTCAAGGAATACCTGATCACTTTGAACGAGTTCAAATCTCCAGGGCCCGATAAACTGCATCCTAGAGTATTGAAGGAACTCGCTGAAGAACTCTCAGAACTGCTGTCTATTATCTTTGTGAAATCGTGGAGGACTGGTGAAGTGCCGGATGACTGGAGGAGAGCTAATGTTGTCCCTATCTTCAAAAAGGGCAAGAAGGAGGAACCGGAGAACTACAGACCAGTCAGCCTAACATCAATCCCTGGAAAAATTCTGGAGCAGATTATAAAGCAGTCAATCTGTAAGCACCTTGAAAGCAATGCAGTGATTACTAGGAGCCAACACGGATTTATGAAGAACAAATCCTTCCAAACTAATCTCATCTCATTTTTTGATTGGGTAACCTCCCTTGTAGACTGTGAGAATGCTGTGGACATAATATATCTTGACTTCAGCAAAGCTTTTGACAAAGTGCCCCATGATATTCTGATTAGCAAGCTAGCTAAATGTGGGCTGGATGAAACAACTATCACAGCCTTTCCTAACCAGTATGCCTCCAGATGTTGTTGGACTATAACTCCCATCTTCCTGACCATTGGCAATGCTAGCTGAGGCTGATAGGAGTTGTGGTCCAACAACATCTGAAGGCACACTGGTTGGGAAAGGCTGAACTATCAGATGGATCCACAGTTGGCTCCAGAATCGTACTCAAAGAGTGCTTATCAATGGTTCCTTCTCAAACTGGGCAGAAGTAACGAGTGGAGTACTACAGGGCTCGGTCCTGAGCCCAGTGCTCTTTAACATTTTTATTAACGACTTGGATGAGGAGGTACAAAGCAAGCTTATCAAATTTGCAGATGATACAAAGTTGGGTGGCATAGCTAATACCACGGAAGACAGAAAGAAAATTCAAAGGGACCTTGATGGGCTGGAGCATTGGGCTGAAAACAACAGAATGACATTTAACAGGGATAAATGCAAAGTTCTACACCTAGGAAAAAGAAACCAAATGCACAGTTATAAGATAGGGGATACTTGGCTCAGCAGTACGACATGTGAGAAGGATCTTGGAATTGTCGTTGATCACAAGCTGAATATGAGCCAACAGTGTGATGTGGCTGCAAAAAAGGCAAATGCTATATTAGGCTGCATTAACAGAAGTATAGTTTCCAAATCGTGTGAAGTACTAGTTCCCCTCTATTCAGCACTGGTTAGGCCTCATCTTGAATACTGCATCCAGTTCTGGTCTCCGCATTTCAAGAAGGATGCCGACAAACTGGAACGGGTTCAGAGGAGGGCAACAAAGATGATCAGGGGACTGGAAACAAAGCCCTATGAGAAGAGACTGAAAGAACTGGGCATGTTTAGCCTGGAGAAGAGAAGACTGAGGGGAGATATGATAGCACTCTTCAAGTACATGAAAGGTTGTCACATAGAGGAGGGCCGGGATCTCTTCTCATTCATCCCAGAGGGCAGGACACGGACTAATGGGCTCAAGTTGCAGGAAGCCAGATTTCAACTGGACATCAGGAAAAACTTCCTAACTGTTAGAGCCATACGACAATGGAACCAATTACCCAGAGAGGTAGTGAGCTCTCCGACTCTGGAGGCATTCAAGAGGGAGCTGGACAGCCATCTGTCGGGAATGCTTTGATTTGGATTCCTGCATTGAGCAGGGGGTTGGACTCGATGGCCTTATAGGCCCCTTCCAACTCTGCTATTCTATGATTCTATGATGTCAGAGACTTCTGTTGGAAACAGAAGAAAGACCAGAAATTGCCAATGTTTGTTTATTCATCCCATATCCAAAAAGGAAATCAATCCAGTGAGTATAATTGGTATTCACTCTTGTTATTGTTTTCAGTCTGCAAACAATTTGTACTTGTTTACTCTTTTCCCTATTTGCATTGTGTTTCCTTTGCACTGAAATGAATGGTGTAGAATAATGTCAGGATAACATAATTAATTACATAAAATTCTACCACAGTGAATAGAGAGACAAATTCTGTAGTTGTCATTGGAAGCTGAACTGCAACAGAACAGAAACAGGGATGCATGCAACAAGCACAGGTTGGAATGAAAATTGATGCCTTCTTACACTCTGCTTGAAACTATCTGTATGCAAAACGTGTGCTCTGTCGATAAGCTATGGTCCTTCTCCTGAGCTTTACTTCCAGAACTAGCAGCAATTCGAATTTTAGTGCTACCAATCCCAGTCTGGACAGACAAGAAGAGATGAGAATATTACAGTGATAGCTAGAAAAGCATGATAGGTCACAATCAGAGCTGTAAAAGGGTGATGAATATGGAAAAGGGATTTGAGTCTTCTGGGCTAAATAAGGGCTTGGCTACTGATTTCTGGCTATTTCCTTCCCTTCCTGTCCTCTCCATGTTGCCCATGAAATTTGCAAAATGTCATCTCCCACACGGTGACACCACCCCTCCGGATCTTAATCTAGTAGGGCAGCACTGACCTCGCCATGGCTGGAGGGCTCAATCTCAGAGTATCGCTGCTCACATATTGCCTGGTTGACATGCACTGGGACTTGCGTGAGGACACTAGGGAAGAGCTTGGAGCAGTTGAAGGCAAAGTAGCGATAAACCTTCCAGCTGTGCCCAAAATCTGCTGAACGTTCAATCAACATGGCCGCTGGGCGGAATGTCTGAATGACAAAGGAGGCAAAGTGGGGAACTGAGTTTCAGTGTCTCTTCTACAAGCAACCTGCCCTCCCCCCAAAAGCAACTCTAACTAAAAAATCCCAGCCATTTCAGCAAAGCAAGGCTGATACTCAATAGAAGAAATGGAGTTTCCTTATTACAGGTTTGGGGATTCTTCCAATGGTCTGCAGATTCCACACAGCATTGCACAGCCTCATGGAAAAAGTACTGTAACTTATAATTTTTTAAATATTTTTTTCTTTTTAAAAAAATGTTTTTAATCTTAGAAGATGTTTTCATAGCTTTTTTTAAGTAACATTTTTGAAGATGTTTTGTTTTAATGTGTTTTAAAGTTTGTTTTATGATGTTTTAATGTTTTTTAGTGCTTTTGTTTGCCGCCCTAGGCTCCTGCTGGGAGGAAGGACGGGATATAAATCAATAACAACAACAACAATAATAATAATGGATGAAAATGTAACAAATTTTTGCTTCTAGTAGCTCTATTCCTCGCTGTTTCCTCCAGGATTCTGGGACTGACTTAATGACGCAGTGACAACAGCACGCAACAAGATGGAGATGGGCTGTGTGTTCACATCTACTCCAGATTCTGTGGAATGAAACTAACCGTCTGTTTGTCAATTTGCCATCTCATTGACGGCTAAAGCACAGCATTCATGACAATGGCCAGGTTCACACCTTACATTAAATCATACTCAAGATAAACTGTGTTTTAATATAAATCAGGCTGAGAGAGAGAGAACCTCCTGCTGTGAAATGGCTCTTCCAGTCCCAGGTGCTTTTTAAAGGCAGTGGCTTTCAAATGTTTTTTGCCTTCAAAAAAAACCTGGCTGAATGCTGTTCTCTTATCGTGACACATTTAAATGTTTTTTCTTTTCTTTTAATAATGTTATTTGTTATTTAATTTTGAGAATTGCATTATTGAATTGATGTATTATGATGTGGTGTTATATTCATGTTTTTGTAAGCCGCCTTGAGGGCCTTTTGGCCATAAGGCGGGGTATAAATTTAATAAATAAATAAATGAGCAGCATGCTCATGCACACTGCTAAAATTGCAGGTGCTTTGCTCCTTCCTTGCCCCTGCTTGAAAACAAGCCATGGTCTGGCTTGTTGTGTCACCTGAACCCAGGCTCATGGTTTGTTTGTCTCCAGATAAGCCATGAGCAGAAGCTAAGGTTTGTTCTCGGCTTACTGCCAAACTACACATAATGCACCTTTGCATTTAACATACATATTTTTTAAAAAATGCAAACAGCAACTACTGTAAAGGGAGGGCTGTGTGTTCGCATTTACTCTGGATTCTGTGGATAACTTTTAATTATCAGGATTGCAGCAGAGACGGAGGGGGGATTTAAGGAAGAGCCACAGCTCAGTAGTAGAGCATCTGCTTTGCATGCAGAAGGTCCCAATCTCCAGCATCTGCAGGAGGGCTGGGAATGTCCTATCTGAAACCCTGAAGAGCTGCTGCCAGTGTAAACGATACTGAAGTAGATGAGCCAGTGGTCTCATTCAGTATAAGGTAGCTTTATATGTTCCTAATCCTTTCTTCCACTGCTGCAATCCCAATGAAAACCGCTCCACCGGTCTCCTATTTGCTCTGGGAAGATCTCTCTCAATTGATGCCATTTTAATGGAGCATCTAGTTAGGCCCAGAGACCCAGCCGTCTTGGGTGTCATCTGAAGAAAGGCAAGGTAATAAATAAATAAATGAATATAACTGCTGCCTTACAGTTAGAAGGAGTAGTGCTTCTTGGGTGCTTTTGTCAGTGTTCCTTGCTAGTTGCTACAACAGCATCTAGAAACCGCTGCACCACCTTCTGCCCCTTAGTAGAGTTCTCAGTACCTTAAACTTCATTATGAGATGAGTAAAGTGGAACTCGGCTTCCAGATCCAAGCGAATGCTAACCTGTTCTACACCTGGATAGTGAGAGAGAAAGACAGAAGTTAGACCTCCCACTACAAGTGCCCCTCATCTACAATATATTCTGGGAGAGAAGCCTTCCTGGATGTAATAATAATAATAATAATAATATTTAATTTGTGTGTCGCCTATCTGGCAGATAGCCACTCTAGGCGATGTACATTAAAATGAGATAAAATACAATAATATCAAATGCAGTCACATTAGTCTCAATAAATAAAATACTGGACAGTCATCAATACATTTATAAAATATTTACATTTGCAGCATATAATAGATGACAAAATCATGGAGATTAACCCATCCCAAGGATCTCAAAGGCCTGTTGAAATAGCCACGTCTTCAGGGCCTTGCGGAATACATCCAGGGAAGGGGCGTGTCGAAGATCAAACGGGAGGGAGTTCCAGAGAGTGGGGGCCACCACAGAAAAAGCCCTCTCCCTAGTACCCACCAACCTAGCTGTTTTGGTTGGAGGGATTGAGAGAAGGCCTTGCGTGGCTGATCTGGACGGGCGGCATAATTGGTGGCGGTGGAGGCGCTCTTTCAGGTAAACTGGGCCGAAACCGTACAGGGTTTTAAAGGTTAATACCAACACCTTGAATCGGGCCCGGAAAACAACCGGCAGCCAGTGTAGATCAAATAACACCGGCGTAATGTGATCACGGCGGCGGCTGTTGGTAAGTAAGCGCGCTGCTGCATTCTGTATAAGTTGCAATTTCCGGGTCGTTTTCAAGGGTAACCCCACGTAGAGCGCATTACAGTAGTCCAATCGAGAGGTGACCAGGGCATGTACCACGAGTGGGAGCTGTTGAACAGGGAGGTAGGGTTGCAGCCTACGTATAAGATGTAATTGATACCAAGCTGCCTGGCTCACAGCCGAAATCTGAGCCTCCATGGACAGCTTGGAATCAAGAATGACCCCGAGGCTGCGGACCTGGTCCTGTAGGGGCAACCTCACCCCGCCAAACACCAGGTCAACATCTCCCAACCCTCCCTTGTCTCCCACAAGTAGTACCTCGGTCTTATCAGGGTTCAGTTTCAGCCTGTTCCTACCCATCCATCCACTCACGGATTCCAGGCACTTGGATACGGTCTCCACAGCCCTCTCCGGTGAAGATTTAAATGAGAGATAGAGCTGAGTGTCATCCGCATATTGGTGGCACTGCAGCCCAAATCTCCTGATGATCGCTCCCAGCGGCTTTACATAGATGTTAAATAGCATGGGAGAGAGGATAGAACCCTGTGGCACACCACAATTGAGAGGCCAAGGGTCTGAAACCTCATCACCCAATGCTACCTGTTGACGCCTATCGGAGAGAAAGGAATGGAACCACCGTAAAACCGTGCCTCCCAATCCCAAACTCTCCAGGCGATCTAAAAGGATACCGTGGTCAACGGTATCAAAAGCCGCTGAGAGATCCAGGAGGACAAGGAAGGTGAATTCTCCCCTATCCAATGCCCTCCTCATATCATCTACCAGAGCGACCAAGGCTGTTTCAGTTCCATGTCCAGTCCTGAAACCCGATTGGTATGGATCTAGATAATCCGTTTCATCCAAGTGTGTCTGCAACTGATTTGCCACCACTCGCTCAATGACCTTGCCCAAGAATGGTAAATTCGAAATTGGGCGAAAGTTGTTTAAAATTTGGGGATCCAAGGAGGACTTCTTTAAGATGGGTTTTATAATAGCCTCCTTGAGGGCTAGTGGAATAACACCCTCTTGCAAGGATGTATTAACCATTGCCTTGATCCCCTCGCCCAATCTCTCTTTGCAGCTCATAAGGAGCCACGACGGGCAAGGATCAAGTAGACAAGTGGTAGGCCTTACAGATGAGAGCACCTTGTCCACATCCTCAGATGGAAGAGGCCGAAATCGCTCCCAATTGACCGGTAAGACTTCCACAGGTCCCAATTTGGCCAGTAAGGCTATTTTCCCCCAAACTACCACCACTACCTGTCCAACACCTGATAACATGTGTTGGACAGGTAACTGAGTTCTCCATGAGGCACTCCACCGTACAGTCAGTCCCTGCAGAAAGCAGCCTTGAAGCCACTAGCCATCAGCTGATAAGGAGTAACTTCAAGCCCTCTGATTAGCAGCACATCAAAGCACTGCACAGAGCTCTCTGCAAGCCCTGTGTGGTGCTCGAAAGTTCTGGACAGAGCTTGGAAAAGTTATTTTTTTTGAACTACAGATCCCTGCATCTGGAGGGGTTGTTGGGGAGTATGATGCTACAGGCTTGGGGCAGGCTGGTGCTCAAGGGCATAGGCATGCCTGGTGCAGGCCCTGATAGCAGCCATGGGGCATGTGGGATCTGATTTGGGATTGAGGCATGGGGAGCTTTGCAAAGCTGCAGTTCATCCCATTAGAAAAATATACAGATCATCAGCCTATATTCATATTTTTCCCCCTAATGGGATAAATAGCAGCTCTGGACATAAGAACATGAGAACAGCCTGCTGGATCAGGCCAATGGCCCATCTAGTCTACCATCCTGTTCTCAAAGAGACCAACCAGATGCGTATGGGAAGCCCACAAGCAGGATCTGAACACAAGAACATTCTCCCCTCCTGCAGTTTCCCGCAACTGGAATTCAGAAGCATGCTGCCTCTGACCGTGGGACCAGAATACAGCCATAATGGCTACTAGCCATTGATAGCCTTATCCTCCATGTATCTGTCTAATCCTCTTTTAAAATCATCCAGGTTGATGGTGATCACTGCCTCCTGTGGGACTGAATTCCACAGTTTAACTCTGAGAGGTGTTGATTTTCATCAGGAAAATCGCACGATAAAGGGTTAACTCCCTTCCTCTGCACTATGGTACTCCTCTCTCTCTCTCTCTCTCTCTCTCTCTCTCACTCTCTCACTCACTCACTCACTCACTCACTCACTCACTCACTCACTCACTCACTCACTCACTCACTCACTCACTCACTCACTCACTCACTCACTCACTCACTCACTCACTCACTCACTCACTCACACCAGTAGCTGCTAGTTGCAAAAAATTTATACATTCTCTGTTGTATCATGTAGGGACCCTCCAGATGTGTTCTACTGCAGGTGTATTCTGCAACATATTCTTGACACAATAATAGTGCATTAGTGGTGGATTTAATCTGTTTTATTAGTTGTTCTGTGATACTTTCCAAACGCTACCATATTATTGCTGACTGGAGAGCAACAACAAAAGCAGGACAAAAGTGAGCCAGAACAGTTGTGATGAAAAGTTATGGGATTTCAGCAGGAAGTTACATGATATGGAATGGAAGAAGCATAAAAGTGTGCAGCACAGAAAAGAAAGAGGAGGGCAACGAGAGTTTTCCCGTTATGGTACCATGGGAGGCTTCCATTTAGGAATAAAACCACCAGAGGGTTCATCTGATGGCTGAGGTAACTCTTACCATTCTCAGACTGCCACCAGGTCTGCTCACCATCCTGACCACTCAGGTAGATGACATTCTCAATGCGGTGGCTCTCACGTAGGGACGGTGAGTGTGAGTTACAGATGAAGCATTTCTCAGAGTCCTGTCAAGACAGTCATAGTGGATTACACATCAACAAAAGTGCCAATGTAAGTCCTCAGAGATAATGTGTTTGTTTGTGTTTGTTTTTTTACAACTCCTGTTTGGTCGTCTGCTGGATATTTTTCAATGATTGCATTAACCTTTTAGCCAGGATAGTTGTTCATATTTTGAAATCTTGGTTGAAAGGAGCAATCAGTCAACAGGATTTTACTTTAATTACATTTTTGTATTATTACTTGGTTGTAGACAACTAAGTCCTACTCAGAGCAGACCATCAAAATTAATTAAGTTAGTCATGTCTATTAACTTCAATAGATCTAGTCTGAGTAGAAACAGCACTGATGTTTTTGGGAATTTGATTATAAATTCCCATGTTTTGGGGAATGTGGTTATAAATTGTAAAGCAACTTAAGTAATAAGGAAAAACAAATAGAGGGAAATAAACAGAAAAGAACTGTAACTGTTATGGATGAGAGGGAGTTCCTCAGAGTATCACGCCCCCTCTGGAGGGTAATTGGATGAACCACACATACGGACTGTATTCAACTAAGTCCTGCTCAGTGTAGGCCCATTGAAATTAATTAAACTAAGTTAATCATGTCCATTAACTTCAATGAGTCTACTCTGAATAGGACTAGCGTTGGATACTACCCTTGGTGGACATGCTGAGTGTCAACTAATTGAACAGAAAGACTGACACCTTGATGTTCAGGAGCACTTTGAAAAAAACCTGGGCTCAGTTGGTTATATGCTGACAGTACTCAAAGCCAACCCTGCTGGGAGCTGCTAAGTCTAAAACCAGAAACCCTGGTCTGTGTGCAGCCAGCTGTCCCATGAGGTGAGCCAGTACTGCAGCTTACAACATCTTCTCAGGCTCTGCACTGGCCCCAGAGCCACACAGTCTAGCCACTAGGCCTTCCTTGGTAGTGAGGGCTGTGAACAGCTTCCTATGTGGACTGGAATTTGTCTCAAAGTCTTCATGGGCAGGGTGTGTTTCTTGTTGCTAACCCCCTACCTTTGTCCTCCAGCTGCTGCTCAGTCATGACAAGCCCCCTCCCCCATCTCTGTACATCCCTTACACTTTACAGTTGAAAATATGGGTTTTCACTACAGATGGGGGAGAAATTTGATTCAGTTCACACTTAAAGGCAAATCTGCCTAGTAAAGTGTGCCTAAAAATGCATATATTAGTGAAAATAACAAATAAAAATGCATTATATTAGGGGACATTGCTTAGCAAAAATGTATATATTAAGCAAAATTGCATATAAACATTTTCATATCAGGAGAAATTCACTCTAAAATGCTGATGAATGGTCATGAGGACTTATTTTTAAAAAAATCAAAATGTGGAGAACTGAAGCTAGAAAAAATGAGAAACTGCAAGAAACCGAAACTGGCAGATTCACCCATTCCTAGTTTTCATATTGCCTCAGCAGGGCTGACAAGTCTTTTCTGTAACATTTCTAAACATAACATCCAGGAAAGGCAATCAGTCCTCTGACCAGCAACTCCTTGTCGTTATCCCCTCCCTGCCCATCTTCCTTTGACCAACACCCGAACAGCAATACCTGCAAATGGCTGACAATGCAGTACTCCTGAGGCCCCTCCAGGCCACACGTTGATGTAGCACTCAAACTCTGGGTCCTCCCAATGAGCAGATTCCCTGTGGCTGGGTAGCAACTCCCCTCTGAGCAGCCATGGCACAACAGGTCAGGCGATTCTGTGCCCTGAGCATCAACTACTCGGACTGGTCAGAAAAGAAAGAAAATGCCCAAGGCCATTTTAAGATATTTTGAAACACCTTGGCATAGTGAAACCAAGGATCCCTCCCTCCCACAATTTCTCTCCCACACACAAAATATTTTTCATGCATATACTGGTATTAGCAGCTACTAGTGAGAAAAGAGGAGGAAATTCCAGGTTCTTGAAAAAATATTTAATGTAGGCCCAATGTGTTTCAGAAGGGAGTATATTCTAAGGCTGCACACACCATAACTTTAAAGCACATTCAAAACACCCCCGAAAGAATCTTCGGAACTATAGTTAACCCCTCACAGAGCTACAATTCCCAACATCCTTACCAAACTACAGTTCCCAGGATTCTTTGGGGAGGGAATGTGTCTTGAATGTGAAGTATGGTGTGTAATATACACAGCCAAAGAGCAATTCTCACCAAGTGCATATCAGTCATCTTGTGCCCTTTAGTTGTTACTGAACTCCAACTCCCATCAGCTCCAGCCAGAATGGCCAATGATCAAGGATGATGGGAGCTGTAGTTCAACAATATTTGGAGGGCATCAGGTTGAGGAATGAATGAATGAATGAAACTTTATTTTTACCCCGCCCTTTTTCCAAACTGGAACTCAGGGCGGCTTACAAATAAAACTACATGTAGTTAAAAACATACAAAAACATACAATTAAGATACAATTAAACTATACGCAACCTTAAAACCATGAAACAGGCACTTAAAATACTAAAAAACAATTTAAAATAATACAAATAGCAGCATAAAACTATAAAACAAACCTTGTAGAGCCCAATCCTAAACAGGAAGGCTGTGCTATAGTAACAGCTGCAACAGATTTATTGCTTGTGTGTGTGTGTAAAAGGATAACCTAATTAATTTGATCAGGCAGCTACAAATGTTATTTTCTGGATTTAAAAGGCTGGGCAGCATGATCACCAATGAATTCTGAAAATGCTCTTGCAGCAGAGCATATTAGATGAAATGTTCACGAGAGCTATCATTTGAATGTGGGTTCTGGATTTGTCAATTCCTTAAAATCGGTCTCTTAAAATCAGCTTTCTCCAACCTGATACCCTCCAGATGTTTTGGACTACAACCCCCATCAGCCCCAGCCAGCACGGTCCTACTTATAGGTATGAGGTAGAATGATGGAAAAGGTTGTTTGTCACACTCATGTCATGGGCAACCACAGTAATCTGGCATTTGCTCAACAATAAAGAAGTGTAAGGATATGTCATAGATTATTGCGCTACGGGATTGTTATCTGTCTCTAGAATACAATAGGTTTTATAAAATATAGAGACTGTATATCAAGAGCTCATTATATTGAAAACTTGGACTTTTGCAAGAAGAAATGATACATTTTACTTAAGCCATAAATTCAGTATAAAAGGGTTAACTTTGGATACTACTGTACTACTACACAGAAGGAAGCATTATTATCAATGCATGTCTTTAAACTGGCATGTTCTGGCCAAAAGCACAGTCGAGGATGCTTGAAAGAAAGCTAGCCATTTCTCTGAGAAAAGAACTGGTTTTGTGCCAGGATTGCTGATAGATTATCATTGGGCTTTTCAGTGGAAGAAATTAGGTAATGGAAATGAATCATGTATTAATAATGGGACTGGCTAACGGTAACATGAGGCAAATGTATTTTAGTATAAAAGATATCCAGTGGAAAATTAATTTCAAAGAAACAAAGAAAGAAGACCGGAGCCTCACAAAATCGCTACTACCCAAAATCCTTTCTTTCTCTGGCAGCTTCCCCCTTTCTTTCTCAAGGTGGAAAACTATGTTTGCCACCTTGAGTGGGCTCCTTGGAGGGAAAGTGGGCTACAAATGAAATAACATCCTCTCACCCCTTTCCCTGACCAATTTTACTGCATCCTAGTTCTTTTTTCATATTTTCATGCATGCTTGCAGAACTGATGGCTTGTATGTTTTGTTTTAACTCTTTTAAAACTAGCCTATTGTTACTATATTGCTTACGAAAGTCTATGTCAATTAACTTCTGTTTAACATAAATATGCTAATTTCCTTTTTATTACAATAAATTGCTTGAATGATAACTTTTTTAATCCCCCAGTTTTGGTGCACAACTAGATCTCAATGTCACGTCAAACAATCCTAAAATGGGTGTCAGGTTACATGTAAGAACTGCAGGCTTGCATGCAAATTGCACACTGCTGCTTAACTTGTTAACAGAAAACACAATAGAATTTCTATCTTCTGTTCCCTTATAGAAAGACAAGCTAAAACCTAACTTTTTCTAATACAGTAATTGGCTGTTGTGATAACAGTGTGAAAAGGGAAATAAAGATGCACATCTGGAAAGGACTGATATCTCCCCAAGACTCTCATCTCCAAACAACTCATGCTTCAGTAAATAGGCAGAGAATCCCGGGCTGTTTGTGGCACACTTTCCACATACTCTGTGTGCTCACAGCGAATTTTAGCCTCTGTCATCACTATATCTTCAAGGTAATGACCATGATAGAATGACATCATCTTGGATCTTGAGATTAAATAGTCAAGAGCCCCTAGGCTTTCTTCTCTGTTTTTTATTTGATATTCTGCCCACCACCCATATGATCTCATTGCATATGACATTTGCGGTATTTCAGTAAAAGAGCAGGCAAATAAACCCTTACATTAGGAACGCTATTCAAGTGCTCACAGTGCAAGCTTATACATGTTTATTCAGAAATAAGACTACGACAAGTAATGGCTGTGATGTTTTTCATCCTATGTGCAAAGTTACTGTCCTTCCAGTTGTACAGGGAACCACAGCAGATACATATGAAATCTACAGGTGAACTATGAATTTCATGAGACCCACTCAACACTTTCTAATTCAGTACATTGCATAAATATAATATTTACATTTAAATCACAAGATTGTTGTAAACAATTTGTATACCTTCCACAGTAATCCTTGAAAGACCCCTGTTATGACAGGACAGTATTATTCTGCTTACTACATTACACTGGAGTGCATTCGCACCATACCTTTAAAGCTCTCTTATACCAGTTTAACATTCATGGTTTCCTCCAAAGACTCCTGGGAACTATAGTCTGTTAAGGGCACTGAGAGTTGTTAGGAGATCCCTCACAGAGCTACAGTTTCCAGATTTCTTTGGGGGAAGTGTTAAAGTGGTATAACCGTGCTTTAAATGTATGGTGTGGATGTGACCTAGCTGTCATCCCAAAGATTATATTTCAGAAAGGTGAGGGAGATAGGGTACCTGTGAATTCCATCTTCTTGTGTTGTGTTGTGTTGTGTTGTGTTGTGTGTGTGTGTGTGTGTGTGTGTGTGTGTGTGTGTGTGTGTGTGAGAGAGAGAGAGAGAGAGAGAGAGAGAGAGAGAGAGAGAGAGAGAGAGAGAGAGAGAGAGATCTATATGACCTGGTCTAAATATGTCATGAAAACTACTACAAGCTTTTGACAATGCCACCTCTTTTTCCTAACTCAGTTACATGAAGGAACACTTGAGAATGATGAAAAAAGAATCCCTCCCCTCCTTGCTACACCTTCTGCTCCCCAGCGTCAGCAAAAAATGTCTGTCACATGCTGAAGCTTTAATACCAAAGCACAAAGGGTGCTTGTTAGTGCTGGCAGAGCATGGTGCTGACCTGCCTACAAGCCTGTTAATCTCCAGATCAGAAGGGGGGTTGGATGGGCCAGGATCCTAACACTGACCACATCAGGAGGACTTTGTCAAAGGAGAATAGTGTAAGGACAAAGCAGCAGTGGCAGCAGCAATGACAGGCTACAAGTTCCTGATCCGGTCCAAGAGGCTGGGGAGAGCTACAACTGGGGACAGCAGCTGTTAACATCTCCCAGGAAAAGTTGTGGCAGCAAAGAACAAAACTAGGATAATAAAAAAGCTGTGGATAAACTAATGTTGCAATTTTACTTGCGGATTTATATGTAGAAACTTTGTAAGCAGCACCAGTCCTATCACTCAGCTGAGTGGGATGGCTGCCTTAGGTATCGGATACTGGGATGTGGATGGCAGCAGCAGCACACACACCCTCTGCCATTTCCCCAAGATCCCTAAGCTATCCTGTCCTGTGCTTCCTAAGCTAGCCTGCTGCTGGACGTGTGGTGGAATCGTGGAAAATGCTGTTCTTTCAGCAGTATTTAAGGAAGATTCAACTAACAGTCTAGTCAGATTGTGTGTGTGTGCATGCACACTTCCCAGGATTTTTTGGAGGAAGCTGTCTAAAGTGAAATAAATGTCTGGTATAGGTGTGGCCACCTGAATAGCCAAGCCAAACACATGTGAGTCAGCTTTTAGAACAATGACAGTTCTTACTGAGCATGCCCATGCTTATAATTGATTCCAATGTTAAATTTCTTAAATTAATTAAAAATCAGCCAGGCATTTTTTAAACTTTTAAACTGCAGAAGATGAAGGTCAGAGTATGGGGCAAGGTCAGTAATAGGATTACAGGTACTCTGTGAACATGGCTGATTTCTAATTAATTTCAACAAATTATGAGATAACTGACAGAAAAAAGTCCAATAGGGGTCTGGATTTTTTTCTCTTGTTTTACACTTTGAACTCTCGATTCTCTTTTTGAGTGTTTTGTGTATTGCCATGAAAACTTAGAGGGTTGTTAAGGAAGCGTTTCTGAGTTCAGGACTATATGTTTTGTAAGATTTTGTTTTGAAATGAGTTTATAGGAAGCAGCTGAATGGCATAGGGGGTATTTTCAAAACATTACAGAATGCAAAAAGCCATGCTGGCTATAGTATACAGCCACTCTCATGGCTGTATAATTCTTATGCCCACATTCCAACAGAGGGTGTTGTGTGGTGCAGCTGCTACCCACATACTCCTTTCCAGTTCAGTCCTGCAGGTACTGCCCCTTCCCTGCAGTACTGATTAAACCAACTCCTTTCTTATCAGTACCCAAGTTCTGTCACCCACAACTCTTGCCAATGATTAACTACAAAATGTATCTGTCCAACCAAAGGCATGTCCTGGTACATTCCATAGCAGCCCCTCCTGAGCACATAGCATAGTTAATAAAAAGAAGGTGAGCGGGGGCGGGGAGGTTATCAAGAGACTGCCTGCACGCCACACTTCATGGCATTATGGAAGGCCTTTCCACTGTCCTAGATATGTGTAAGAATTAAGCAGGGGAAACTTCGTGAAAAGTTCCACCCCCTCAATTTCTACAAGCTCACCATGACTTAGCCCTGGAAACATGGAAAGTAATTAAAAATAATTTGCCTCTGCGCATATGCAGAATGCATCTGCTACATGCTAACCACATTCCAATATCATGCAACTGGGTTCATGAATGGGGAATTTTGGCAGGTTTGAGCCCAAGTGCCTCTATTTTTAGAAATTAGCCACTGACCAATAGGAGTTATACTATCAACACTTGGGAGTTCATTAGTTTTTGAGAATGTAGCTGTAGGTGGGTATGGAATAGAGACTTAGGGGAAGGACTTTGGCTCAGTGGTACAGCATCTGCTTTGCATACAGAAGGCATCAGGTTCAATCCCCAGCATCTCCAGGTAGGGCTGGGAGAAATCTCCCCCAGCTTGAAATCCTGAAGAGCCACTGCCAGTCAGTAGACATTATGGAGATAGATGGACGAATGGCCTGACTCAGTATAAAGCAGCCTCCTGTGTTCCTATGACTGCAGGGAGTAGAAAGTCTCCTTTGTCGCAGAGCTGGTACAGGTTCAGCCACGTCTTGTTCCTACCCATCCGTGCTGTGTCTGGTTCATAATGGGCCTCCCAGGCATGACTTGTGCACAGCACGCGTTAAGGCATGCCACTACATGCCGGCATGTTGGAAGACTGGCAGAGATACACATATGTCAGTCAGAAAGCCACCACTTTCTCCTATAGTCCATGGGTAAAACTTGGGACTGTCTAGAGAAAAAAAATCACTATGGCTGTATGGGTCATCCCATGGATCAAACTGCCAACAACAACAACCCCACTATCACCATCAAGGCTATACCACCCCTAAAGTCTCACCGCTGCCACCACCACTCAAGGGTTTTTGCTCCAGTGTGGATATTGGAGGGGAGCAAGTCAGGAAAATCCTCTTCTAAGCTTCTCTCCAAAAATCTCTTTCTCTGTTGCTAACCTGCAGGTTACTGTAGTTATAGCTATAACTAGGTAGATATACATTTTAGTTTTGCCTAAATTGCAATAAAATGTTATTGCAAATAAAGATTATATTTTCTTGTAAGTTGCTTTGAGTATTTCTAACCAAAATGCAAGGCTGTTGGTGGTGGTGGTGTTGATGATTATAAGAAGATAAAAATTGATTATGATGATGACGATGGTGGTGATGATGATGATGCAAGCTCTGTGCAGGGCTCCATTGTACCCACAGACTATATACATAGGGCAAAAACACAGATATATATCTGAATCTCATTTGCAAGGATCAGATACATGCATTTGAAGACTGGCTCACCTACAACTACTCTGCACATAGAATCATAGCATAGTAGAGCTGGAAGGGGCCTATAAGACCATTTAGTCATGCTCAATGCATGAATCCAACTTAAAGCATACCCAACAGGTGGCTGTTCAGCAGCCTCTTGAAGGCCTCCAGTGTTGGATAGCCCACCATCTCCCTAGGTCATTGGTACCATTGTTGCACTAAGTTGGTACCATTGTTGGATTAAGTTTTTCTTAATGTCCAGTCGAATTCTGGCTTCCTGCAACTTGAGCCCATTATTCCGTGTCCTGCACTCTGGGACAACCGAGAAGAGATCCTGGCCCTCCTCTGTGTGGCAACCTTTCAAGTACTTGAAGACTGCCCCTCAGTCTAATCTTCTCAAGGTTAAACATGCCCAGTTCTTTCAGCCTCTTCTCATAGGGCTTAGTTTCCAGTCTCCTGATCATCCTCATTGTTCTCCTTTGAACCGGTTCCACTTTGTCTGCATCCTTCTTAAAACGGGGTGTCCAGAACTGGATGCAGTACTCAACATGAGGCCTTACCAGTGCTGAATAGAGGGAAACTAGTACTTTGGAAACTATATCTCTGTTAATGCTGCCTAAAATAGCATTTGCCTTTTTTGCAGCTACATTGCACTGTTGGCTCATATTCAGCTTGTGATCAATGACAATTCCAAGATCTGTCTCACATGTACTTTTGCTGAGTCAGGTATCCCTCATCTTATAACTGTGCATTTGGTTTCTTATTCCTAGGTGTAGAACTTTGCACTTCCCCCTGTTAAATGTCATTCAGTTGTTTTCAGCCCAATGCTCCAACCTATCAAGATCACTCTGAATTTTGTTTCTGTTCTACAGGGTATTTAGCTATCCCAATTTTGTATCATCTGCAAATTTGATAAGCATTCCCTGCACCTCCTCATCCAAGTAATTAATAAAATTTTGAAGAGCACTGGGCCCAGGACTGAGCCCTGCTGTACCCCACTCATTACCTCTCCCCAGTTTGAGAAGGAACCATTGATAAGGATTTTTTGAGTACAATTCTGTAGCCAATTATGGATCCACCTGATAGTTGTTCCATCCATCCTACATTGAGCTAGCTTGCTAATCAGAATATCATGGGGCACTTTGTTAAAAGCTTTGTTGAAGTCAAGATATATTATGACCATAGCATTCCCACAGTCTACCAGTGAAGTTACCCAATAAAAAATGAGATATGATTAGTCTGGCAGGATTTGTTCTCGACAAATAGTCATGTGCTTTTCTCTGCTTGGATTGCACTGCACATGTGGGGAAATGCTTGTCTGAATCAGAGGTGTGGAACCTTTTTCAACCCAAGGGCCACATTCCCTTATGGATAACTTTCAAGGGACCAAATGCCAGTGGGGAGTGGGCCAGAGGCAAAAGGGGGTGGGACAATAGATGTGACGCTTACCTTTTGATAATAGGCTACATTCCAGCCACACAAAAGTCTGCGCTTTTTATACACTCATATACTCTGTCCATCCAAGGAAGCAAGAAACATTATAACAGTTCAAGGACACACTTCAAAGAGGCAGTAGAGTAAGGCAGGTAAGTAAGGAGAGGGGCCTAGGAAGGATCCTGAGGGCCAAATAGAGATGCCTGGAGGGCTACATTCAGTCCTTGGGCATAAGGTTCCTCACCCCTGGCCCAAAGAGCTTATCAGAAGCACAAACTGGCATATGGCACACTTCTGCAAATGAGTTGAGCACAAACCCGTTTGTGATAATGATAAATAGTTCTAGTGATCTGTTCCGTCCATGCATGATGCAACCCATTTAAAAATGCAGACTAACCCAAAGACATGCAGGAATTAATTGGCCCTGAAAATTTTATACTTTTTTTTAAAAGTCTGTGTATGCTTGCATACATACTTCATTTCTGTGTATGTAGAGATATATAAATACTGCTCATTGCAAGCTGCTGGCAAGATCACAAGTCTAAGTGACAGGGTCTTGCCCAACATCGGGGAAGAAGAAAGGATTAATTTCTTAGGAGGTAGCGATAAATATCAGACCTGAACTTACACGATCTGAACAGGGTGGTTCATGACAGATGCTCTTGGAGGTCACTGATTCATAGGGTCGCCATAAGTCGTAATCAACTTGAAGGCACATAACAACAACAAAAGTGACAAATATAGACTTTAGAGCCTCCCTTCAAACCTAGGACCTTCTGTATGCAAAGCAGGTGCTCTGCCCCTGGGCTATGATCCCTCTCTTGAAACTAGAACTGTTTCCTCCTCTAGCCCTATAGGAGAAAAAAAAGAGAGGAATTGATTTTCTTCCAATCTTGAGCTGTAATCTTATGAATATTTATTGGTACAGCCTTCACTGTATTCAGTAGAACTTACGTCTGAGTAAACATGCACAGCAAGGGTGGGTCACCTCAGGCCCAGGGGCCAAATGTGGCCCTCAGAACTCTTCCCAAGCCACACCCCTCACTGACCCTGCTTCACACCCTGAATGTTTTCCCCTGGCTGGAATGTGTCCTGCCCTTGAACTCTGATAGCGCCTCTTGCTAGTTTGGATAGAGGATAGAGAGGGGGATGTGAGTAGGCTAAAAACTAGCCTACTGTACAAAGTAAGCTCCTTCGGGAGGAAAGGCAGGATATAAATTCAATCATTCATTCAATCAATCAACGTAAAACTTACATTTGTTGCTCCGCCTACTTTCATCTTTGGCGTGCCCACTACTGGCATGTGGTCCTTGAAAGGTTACCCACAAGGTAATGCGGCTCTCAGGCTAAAAAAGGCTCGTGCGGTAAGTTTACTAGATTCCATATAGACTGTGTACATGCAAGTGTGTCGGGAAATGACACTCGCCACTGGCATGCAGCCCCTGGAGAGTTGGCCAAAGGTGAACATGGCCTGCAGGTTAGAAAAGGTTAGCCACTCCCGTGCTAGGGTTTCAGTATCCTGCAGGCATGTAGAATGTAACATATTAGCACTCCAGTCTGTCTTGTCACAGTTGTGATAATGATAGAAGCTGCACCTACCAAAAACAACAACCCCTTTCTAGGCAAAAAAAGAGCAAAAGAACCCTATCCCCATTTTAATATGTGGTCAATGGCACTGAAACCAATCTCAGAATGGCAGGAAACCACACGTAAAGACTGACACTGTGTACACATCCCATGCATTTACTGCGCATGACTTCTCCCAAAGAATCCCGAGAACTGTGATTTGTTAAGGGTTCTGGGAATTGTAGATCTGTGAGAGGTAAGCTCCTGTTTTCTTGGTGGGGCGGAGGGGGTTAATGTGCATAAAAGGTGCTTTAATGTATGGTATGTAGGCAGTCTTACACATCCAGGAGGCACTTCCCCACAGGAGTTTGGCCCAAGTCTCAAAGGGCAAATTTGGTACCCCAACACTTACCCCAAAGAAGCAAATGGAGAAGCAGAGCCATTGGCAATGTGGAAAGTTTCAACCTGGAGAGAGAAAAATAAAGCAAGGAATTGAAATTATGATTGATTCAGCAAAAAAATCGTATTTCAAGTTTGTACTCCACACTGTTTGTATAGGAAAGCACTGTCTGGTACAGACAGTTGTTGGAGGTATAATGCTGAGAATGCCTTGCTGAAGCATATGATGTGAATTTGTCCAGTGATATATTATTTCTGGCTGAAGCTGTTATCTGTCTTAATTACTTCCCCCAAATAATCCTGGGAACTGTAGTTTGTTAAGGGCTCTGGGACTCTGTTGCTGTTTGGGGGGTAAACTACAGTTCCCAGGAGGAGTCATGTGCATTAAATATAATGTGTATGCAGCCCTGGTCCCCTGACTGGTTGCAGTTGTAGTTTTCTTCCCAGTTCAGACTGGTTGCCAGGCCAGACATAATTTTGAAATCTGTATGAATTTACTTCAAAATTAAACACACCTGTAAATTAGGGTGTGTGTTTTTTACTCAGGAAAAATATTCAGGCTTAACTGCTGAGGGTGAGATGGGCTAGGTAGAAGTGGAAGGGGCCAATTGAAAGATGTTTTGTGTAACCAAGTTGTGAGGAAAGCGAGACCATGTGGGAAGAGGGTTGGAGCATTAGGAGGCAAATGAAGAGGAAGGTGCAGTTGTGTGGGAATTTAAAGGAGAAGTTTGGGTGACTATTTGTGGGAAGCTGCAAGTTGTCCCTCTAGAGCGTAACACACAGACCCCTCCACCTCCACCTCCACAATCACCCACAGTCACAGGCCCTCATGGAGCAAGCCCTCAGGAACTCCTTCACACTCCAGAATCCTGCTCCATACAGCAGGCAACTCCAGTTCTTCACCACACACACCTTTCCAGTTACACAGAAAACACATAGCCGCCACCTCTGTAATATTACCCTCCCCAGCTGAAATTTCATCCCTCCTGCCCTGGATGCAGATTTGATCAGGAGGAAAAGTATTGCTCCAGCGGACAGAGCCGCCACCACCCCATCCTCCCAGTCACAGAGGCAGCACGCGAGACTTCCTGAGCTGTCCTCATTGCCTTCTCGTCAAAGATGCCCTTATTATACTCACTTCAAGGTTGGGGCTACCTTAGCCTTCTCGGGTACCGCTTCATTTGCTGCTTCAAGTTGGATCACAGGGATTGTGAGGAGAGGCAGAGTGAATGTCCTCTTTTCTCCTTCCCCCCCACCCAACAAGGGACTTCCCTCTTGTCCCACTGAAGAGTCCCCAGTCCCTCGTTGTCCCAGCAGCATGAGAACTCCAGCAGTGTGAACTTAACTGGCAATGGGTAAAAATAACCCAGCTCTTCCCAACCCCCCTTTCTCAGGGTGGGCAACCAGAGCTGGAGACTGATTTTTATTCAAATAGAGCTAGGACTCTGAAAAGGACTAATGGTCTCTAAGCTACGGGAATGTCGCGGCCTATTCTTTCTGCTCCACGGCACACAGAGCCTGGCCCACTGCAAGCACAGGCCCAGAGCTGGCTGACTGGAAAGGGGTGAAAAAGCTGAAGGGGGATCAGGCCCCAGGCCCACTCCCTCCCAGTCAAGCCTCGGTGAGAGCTTGTTTTCTGGATAAAAATTCTGAGAGGGAAATGGTAGATACTTTGACCACATTCACACCATACATTTATTCCACAATACTATTCCATTTCAAACAGTCACAGCTTTCCCCAAAGAATCCTGGGATGTGTAGTTTGTAAAGGTGCTGAGAGTTCTTAGGAGACCCCTGTTCCCCTCATGGAGCTACAATTCCCAGAGTTCTTTGGGAAGTGGAACTGATTGTTAAACCACGTTGGGAATTGTAGCTCCATGAGGGAAATAGGGGTCTCCTAACAACTCTCAGCACCCTTGTCAAACTACAGTTCCCAGGATTCTTTAGGAGAAGCCATGACTGTTTAAAGTGGAATAATAGTGGAATAAATGTATGGTGTGAATGTAGCTGTAGTCTGACTATTTCTGTGGCCATAGTATCCCGGAAGAGGGTTTGCTCTCTCACTGCTCTTCCCGAGAGGTCTGTCGAGGGAAACTTGCAGGTATCAGGGGAGATCAGAATTGTGCCCATTGCTCACTTTCTGCAACAGTCTGTTCAGAGTAGGGATAAAGGGGACATTAGATTCAGTTCACATTTAAAGATGAACCTACCTAATTTGCACTTTCCAAAACAAAAACACAGTCAGCCTTGAAATCTACATTTTCCAAATTTTGCAGTGCAGTCAAGGAATGTGTAAAAAATGCATATACTGGGACAATATGTGCATAAAATGCATATATTAGTGAAAATGACATATAAAATGCATTATCCTAAGAGAAATTGCTTGGTAAAATTAGGTAAATTTGCATGCAAATGTGTATATTAGGAGACATTCATACAAACTGATGTGGAAATGTGAAGAACTGAACTTAAGCCTGGAAAAATGAGAGAAACCAAAACTGACAGATTTGGCACCCCTAGTTCATAGAGAAGCTCATTGTCCCCCTACCGACATACTAAGCAAGATCAACTCGCCTGTCCTCTGACTGGGACAAGAGGTCATGGCCTAGTGGCCAAGGGAGCCTCTAGTGAAAAGAAAATTAAGCACACAGCCCCTGTCTGGTCTGAAATGGGAAGCTGTGGGGACAAAAGAGCTGGCCAGGCACATGCCCTACTGAGCCACAACCTGTTCCCATGGAGCCTGGCAGCAGCCAGGCAGGAATGCACTTGTTGTGTCTTGCACCAGGCTTTCTCATAAAAGCACCAAGAATAGCTTATCCTCTCCCCCATTCTAAGCAACTTTCCCTGCCCAGCCTGCCTTCAGCTTTGACGGGATGCTTCCCTTTCACAGAGGGGGCAGGGTGGGAAACAGTCAGTGCCTTCCCCTTATGGTCTTCATCAATGGCTTCTCCAGGCAGACAGCCGAGCTATTCCTGGAGCTGCTGGACTTCTATACTCTCCTTTGGCTCTGGGCTGCCAGGATGAATCCCTCTGCTCTGCACAGAGATGGGGAATATAAGCCTGGAATGGGAGTAAGCCACACAGAGCCAGAGACCAAAGCCTCTCCTCCTAGCTACGTATCCTGAAGACAAAACAGGGGTTTGGCTACGAAGGGCAATCAGCGAGAGAAGGACAGGCCAGCGTGGGCTATGTCTTTCCATCATGATATGGCACACCTGGGGATCAGTTTGCTATGGTACATCAACACAACAAGCAGAAATTAAAAATATGAACCTTTTTTATCTACAGCAGCAAGATGCTCAATTATTCCCTGTAAAAACACCTGAACTCTGAAAAAAAAATGTGGCAAGACAACCATACCTAACAAAGGGGTTTCAATTCCTTGTAATCTGTAATTGCCCATAGTTCACCTGCATAGATTTGCTCCTCCCTGTTTCTTTAAAGATCCCTGGGCTTCACTGACACACTCCCTGAGCAACTCAATCATTCATGAGTGTATTAAAAATAATAATTATTAGGGGTACACTGTTAGACATTTGGTGCATGCATAACTGAGGTAACCTGATTACTATTAAAATAGTATTTTTACATTTCTCCCCCAAACAGGCGACTGAGAGTGTATCCCCAAAGGATTAAGTTACTCTCACACTAGCTACAAAACTGAAAGTTTATACCAGAGAAGTGTGAAGGGAGGAGGGGCATTTATATAACTCTCCAACAAAATAGACTCAAAGAATATGGTTAACACATTTCCAGGCTGCCAAGAAAATTGAACTTTGACACAAATGTAGCACAAGATTTACTTCAATTGCTACAAAAGTCTGAAAGGGAGACATTTATAAGAAAGTCCATAAAAACAGAGGGGCAAGGAATGTACCCACAAAAAATAAAAGTACGTCCAGGCCACCTGGAAAGCTGAAATGTGGTACACATATAACCCAAGTCACACAGACCACTCAGAAAAACTGACAGAATTGGAAGAATTTGGTAACGTGCCCCTGAGCATATGGTGAGTGGTGGCAACACCTGCAATCAGCCCAAATAACAGAACCAAGACATGTGCTGTGCTGATCTTGTTTTAGCAGGGAGGAAGCAACTATATTAAGACAGTTGATATAGTTCAGATGGTCACTTTGAATATGTCTGATTTCCTTTGCAATTTTAGTGACATTGCCTATAGTAAATCATTTTCTCTTGCTTCTGTTTCTGTGAATATGTGAAGTACAGCAACTTTGCAACACTAAAAAAAGCTCCAAAAACAATTGTGGAATAATGGCACAGACTCTTCTGCAGAATAGTCTCTAATGAACATGAGGAGTGTCTCATTTTCCACAAGATAAAACAGTGGGAGGTGAAATATATTCTAGCAAAATTCTAGGTATGCTGTATGTTTTTAATTGACCATGCCCACCTTTCCTTAAGTGGAGTAGTTTACGCATACCAGGCTGAAAACATGCATCTTGGGCAGGCCAAGTTTGTTTTTTCCAGCAGCTAGAGTCATTGCTTAAGTAGCAACATATTATAATCAGTCTGATTTTACATCAAACTGCAGTTGCAGATTCAACTGTTAATGCACCCAAAATAGAAATTTTGACACACAAAAAGCTGTTTTCACCATCATATGACATTGACCAATAAAAAGGCTTTGAAATTAATAAAAATAAATTTGACACAGATTTCTAGGATGAATAATGAGAGAAATATAATTTTCTAGGTTAGATTCTCTGTGGAAACAGTAGTAACACAGGAAAGAAGCAAAGTAAGAAGAACACCAACAAACATACAAAAATGTAATTCTCCATCTTTGGAGATGGCAGGTGTTGTCACCACTCCCCATATGCTCAGAGGCACGTTACCAAATTCTTCCAAGCTACACAGAAAGTGGATTGGACTATGAAAGACCAACCCAAATTGTGTTTGCATTTTTACAAATTTGTAGGGTAGTACAATATCTCAGAGAGGTCAGGTCTCCTGCTCCCCTTGTACATTCACTATAGCTGCCCAATTTCCCTGCTTTTTAAAGTTTGATAGAAGTATCTCTTGGCTATAGGTATGTTCTTAAACCACAAGGTGTTTTTTTTTTAACCTATTAGTGAATATAGAACTCTGTCCATGTGATTGGCACTCCTGAAATATCAGGGATCCTGCTTGTTGTACACAAAGGGGCTCGTTACAGACCTTCTTATTAATGTGTGTTCAGGCATACATGACCAGGGCTGGCACCAGGGGGAGGCCAGGTTGGGCCCTGGTCAAGGGCCCCTGCAGCCCAGAGGAGCCCCTGAGGGGCCTCTCCTTAGGGTAGGAGGGTAACCAATCTTCAAAAAGGGATCCAGAGGGGATCCCGGAAATTACAGGCCAGTTAGCTTAACTTCTGTCCCTGGAAAACTGGTAGAAAGTATTATTAAAGCTAGATTAACTAAGCACATAGAAGAACAAGCCTTGCTGAAGCAGAGCCAGCATGGCTTCTGCAAGGGAAAGTCCTGTCTCAGTAACCTATTAGAATTCTTTGAGAGTGTCAACAAGCATATAGATAGAGGTGATCCAGTGGACATAGTGTACTTAGACTTTCAAAAAGCGTTTGACAAGGTACCTCACCAAAGGCTTCTGAGGAAGCTTAGCAGTCATGGAATAAGAGGAGAGGTCCTCTTGTGGATAAGGAATTGGTTAAGAAGCAGAAAGCAGAGAGTAGGAATAAACGGACAGTTCTCCCAATGGAGGGCTGTAGAAAGTGGAGTCCCTCAAGGATCGGTATTGGGACCTGTACTTTTCAACTTGTTCATTAATGACCTAGAATTAGGAGTGAGCAGTGAGGTGGCCAAGTTTGCTGACGACACTAAATTGTTCAGGGTTGTTAAAACAAAAAGGGATTGCGAAGAGCTCCAAAAAGACCTCTCCAAACTGAGTGAATGGGCGGAAAAATGGCAAATGCAATTCAATATAAACAAGTGTAAAATTATGCATATTGGAGCAAAAAATATTAATTTCACATATACGCTCATGGGGTCTGAACTGGCGGTGACCGACCAGGAGAGAGACCTCGGGGTTGTAGTGGACAGCACGATGAAAATGTCGACCCAGTGTGCGGCAGCTGTGAAAAAGGCAAATTCCATGCTAGCGATAATTAGGAAAGGTATTGAAAATAAAACAGCCGATATCATAATGCCGTTGTATAAATCTATGGTGCGGCCGCATTTGGAATACTGTGCACAGTTCTGGTCGCCTCATCTCAAAAAGGGTATTATAGAGTTGGAAAAGGTTCAGAAGAGGGCAACCAGAATGATCAAGGGGATGGAGCGACTCCCTTATGAGGAAAGGTTGCAGCATTTGGGGCTTTTTAGTTTAGAGAAAAGGCGGGTCAGAGGAGACATGATAGAAGTGTATAAAATTATGCATGGCATTGAGAAAGTGGATAGAGAAAAGTTCTTCTCCCTCTCTCATAATACTAGAACTTGTGGACATTCAAAGAAGCTGAATGTTGGAAGATTCAGGACAGACAAAAGGAAGGACTTCTTTACTCAGCGCATAGTTAAACTATGGAATTTGCTCCCACAAGATGCAGTAATGGCCACCAGCTTGGATGGCTTTAAAAGAAGATTAGACAAATTCATGGAGGACAGGGCTATCAATGGCTACTAGCCATGATGGCTGTGCTCTGCCACCCTAGTCAGAGGCAGCATGCTTCTGAAAACCAGTTGCTGGAAGCCTCAGGAGGGGAGAGTGTTCTTGCACTCGGGTCCTGCTTGCGGGCTTCCCCCAGGCACCTGGTTGGCCACTGTGAGAACAGGATGCTGGACTAGATGGGCCACTGGCCTGATCCAGCAGGCTCTTCTTATGTTCTTAGGAGGGTAGCATCCCCATTCTGCGATCCGCAACAGCATTGGTCCCCAACCCTGCCACAGATTGCAGAGAGGGAGCTTCTAGGAACCTCTCCCCCAATATAGTCAGTGTGGGCTTCAATAAGCCCACATGTATGCCCCACCTATCTTTCCCATCCCTGTGAATGACATGTGCGTTGTGCACACGTTTCTATAATCAACCGAGATGGTAGCAGAAGCTTCCCTAAGGGGCTGACGCCCCTTCCACCATCTTGGTTGATGCAGGCATGCACGTACAGCACACATATCATTTACAGGGACAACAGAGGTAGGTGGGACATGCAGGTGGATTTATTAGCCCTGTGCCACCTGTATGGAGGCGTTGGATTATGGTGCCAGCCCTGTACATGACCCCACTCCACTAGAGTACTCTACACTCCTCTATGTGGCAGGCTATCAGAGTCCTCTAAGAACTTAAGAGCCCTTATGCTGGATCATGGCAAATGCCCATCTTGTCCAGCATCCTTTCCTCACAGTGACCAACCAAATGCCTATTGGAAGCCTCCAAGTCGGACCTAGTTGAAGCTACCTCTACTTGAAGCACTGTCCGGTTCAAGTTCAGTTTAAAGATAAAGGGCCATAAGAAAGAGACAGACAGACAGAGAGAGAGAGAGAGAGAGAGAGAGAGAGAGAGAGAGAGAGAGAGAGAGAGATGCTCATGAAAAATTAGTGCCTGGACAGGAGACTTCCCCTCTATAGTGAGAAGTATTGTATTTCTATTCAAATTAAAGTAATTAATTGTACATTTGCATCTACATAATAAATCAGCAAATGCACATTTACACAAATCTGTCACTATCTCTCAGCCTAACCTACCACACAGGATTGTTGTGAGATTAAAATAGTGGGAGTGGAGAAGCCACATATGCCACCTTGACCTCTTTGGCAACAAAAATTCTCACACACTTAACAAAAAATAATTAAAAGCTTCTTTCAAATGTCACTGTTAAGGATTTTATCATCACTTACCTTGCCACCCCACCCCTTCTTGATTTCAGATTCTTTACCCATTCTTGGACACACAGTTCAAAGATCATTCTTAGGACTTGGCTTCTTAAAAGGGATGCCTCCCCATCTACTGTGACTTGAGATCCACCAGAGAGGGCCTGTTGTTTATACCATCACCAAATGAGACTCAGGCTGTCTGAACTAATAACAGAGCCTTCTTGGTGGCAGCTCAGTGGCTGTGAAACACTCTTCCCTCAGAGGTTAATTTTGCATAGCATTTTCTATAAAAGCAGTCATTACTCAAAGTATGATTTGATTTGATAGTTCGTACAACACATTTAATTTTTGTAGTCTTTGTTTTTACAGTTATTGTTTTGTTTGTCCACAGTCCGCACAGCTCTCACAGATGAAGAAAACAGGGAGACAGGGGGACAGCTATTTGCCAAGGGCACAACAGAAAGTCCACGGCAGAGATGTGTCTTGAACTCAGGCTGTTAAAGACTGTGGCTGCAGACTTGCTAGCTGCTTCAAAAGCATTTAAACCGTTTTCTCTGGCTTAGGTTTAAAACACATTTTAAAAGTGTTTGCCCATGGCTGGACACATCTCCCTTTCCCACAGCTGATCTGAGAGCTTTTAGGACTGCCCACAAAGTGTTGAGCCAATCACTGTCTGACCAACCTACAACAAAGCATTTTCATTGGATACACCGTGGAGTGGCTACGGTATGATCCACCAAACAGTTTTGATTTCTGTGTGAAGCTGATTTCATAGAGAAATGCACTGGAGTTGCATTTCCCAGGTTTTGGAGTAAAAAAGAGCAGAGGCTGACTAATGTCATGTGTCTCCACCTTCAGAAAATAGAGCTAGAGCTTAAAGCCAGCACAACTGCAAGTGTGTCTCTACCCTCTCAGCTGAGGGCAGGGGTGAATCAGACAAATGAGTTCATAGAAAAAAGACATCAAAAGCAGAAGAGCTGAGGATCAATATCCTACCATAACCTACTGCTCAAATGGTCAAATATGGGTAATAGACCCAGTGAATTCACACAGTCACAGTCAAGAAGCCCACTCCTAAGCAAGGGGTTGTGTATATCTGCACTAAAAAAAAAATCTGGGCCAGGAAAAATACAATTCACTGACTTCCATAAATTATATAATCATATTTGCCCAATTGCTTTAACTCCACTCTGAATGCAACTAATGCAAACAGCAGGATTTTTTAAATTAAAATTTATATATCGCTTGATTGTAAAAAAAAAAAACCTCTATGTAAAAGACATTAAAATTATCAATAAAACAGTAAAAAACAAGTAATTAATTTTTTAAAAAAACAAATTAAAAACAGCAACAGACATACCGTTTTTGGAGGCTGTTTTTTTTTTTTTAAATCCTGTGATTTGAGACTGTCCTTGTGGCAATGGCCTTGTGGAGGATGTGCCACATTATTTATTTTATTGCCCTATCTTCTCTGTGATCTGAAGTAAACTTTTAGGCCCATTTATTGAAGGGAAAGCCAACTGGTCTGAATTGCAAAGAATTACCTTTCTGCTGGCTTCTTGTAATGGGATGGCTCTGTTAGCAGCAGCAAGATTAGCTTTGGCAGCTTCTAAAGCTCAAGCCAACTGTTTAATTTCTCATAATGCTATTGTGAACAATACACTTTCTGTAATTATTGATAGCTATTGTTTTCTCATTTTCTGTTGTGACCTGTGGTTAAAACAATAAAGGCTGACAGACTTATTGGCCTCTACATGCTTATTTTGCATAATTTATTCTGTGGAGTCTCAGACAGGGGAAAAACTATGTAGAGTATTGACATCCCAACCTTGGAAAACTGGAAATCTTGCTTAGTACCCCTCTTCACCTCTCTGAAATGTGAGCATCACTGCACCCTTGCAAGCCTAATTCTATTGCCTTGAGGGCTAGAAACCTGCTGCTTTAAAAAAATAATAGCTGAAAGCTGAGATCAAGTTTCTCAACTGCATGCCAAGTACCAGCATGCAGCTCTGCCAACTTCAACCAGCTACGCTGACCCCTCTCTACCCCTCAGTTCCCAGGAATTCCCACCAATTCTTTATGATACCAACAAGGTGGTGTTGTGCTAAATATCTCTTTCCAAATGGAAAAGAGATATAAAAATTTTTGCATTAAAAGTGTGTATGTGTTGGGTGTGTGTGTGTCTGTCTTTTCTCTTGGCAGCCTGTCCTGAGATTTAATCCTCATGCTGGTTGCTAAATTCCAGGATCTGAACTTTAATGGGAACAGTTCCAACCATTATTCACAAATGCAGCTCTCGTTAGGTTTCTTTTGCTTAATTAAACTGTATTTATACATCCAGTTCCAAGTGCACTATGTGACATACAGATAGAATACCATTACCCTTCCCCCTCACAACAACCCAATGAGGTAGGTTAGTGCCTGGCCGAAGTTCAGCCAGCAAGCCTCAGGTCTGAATGGGATTTCAATTCAGGTCCAAACTGCTCTGAGTCCAATACTCTTAACAGTTATAGTCTCGTCCCACAGTGGCTTTTAGCAGTTAAGTATTGGTCGGCATTTATTTAAACAGCCTGGTATATGACAACTATCCTTACTCTAATTAGCTCTTAAGGCAGAGTTCAGTGAGAAGCACCAACTGATGCTCTCTCCCCCCGGGGGGGGATTTGTATGCTTATTTGTAGATATAGGACATTGTACAGGGTGAGCCAACAAAAAAAACACCCACCTTCTCCCATTCAGCATGCCAAGATAACAGAATAGAACCATCCCAATTACAGCAAGGGGGCCAGGGTGGTGGTCCCTTTGCCCATGTTAAGAAGCAGATGGTTTGCAGATGAGGTCCTTTTGCATTCAGTCAGCAGCCACCATCCAAACCCTACCTTTTTTTAAAAAAAAGATGCCCTCTTTGCCCAATACTAGATGGCTGTCTGTTGGGCTTGGCTTGGAGTGCAAAGGGAAGCCCAACTTGCTTGGCAATTGCCAGGCCCAGGGAATTGAGGGAGAGGGAGGGGCCCAACTCCTACCTGTAAATATGTCCCCGTTGCTGTTCTAGGCCTTGTGCACTGCACACCTGGAAGAGTGCTGCACTCCTGGCCAATCTGGGCACATGTGCAGCCTGTTCATGCAGCCTGTGCACAAGCTGCCCATGCATTCTCTCTCTCTCTCTCTCAAGAGCTCTGCTTTGCAAAGGGCTGCTTTTCCTGGAGAAAGCTCTCTTCTCCCAGTCCCAGCAGCTCCTCCTCCCTTCATGCAGTGCCAGGCTATGGGAGGAAGGGAGGGAGGGATCAGCCCTGCTTTTACAGCTCAGCCAAGGTACGGCAACAGGCCAGGTAGAGACGCTCCCCGTTCCCCTCCCAACTAGGGAGCGGCGTAATGCCACACAGAAGAATAAGGTGACCTAAGCAAGCAAGGCCAGACCAGGCTGCTGTAGTCACTGCTGGAGAGAACTCTGTTGAGAGCAGGTGTGCTGGTGTTGGAGCTCAGCTGAGTTCCATTGGTGGGCCTCCCAGCAGATATGCACCCGAGCATCCCAAAAAAGAGGGATTGCTTAACATTCCCGTGAGTATGAACAGCCCAGCAGATGGGACCTCACAAGTTATGTTCCAGTCCTGGTTGCAGGCTTTCTGCAGGCATTTGGTTGGCCACTGTGAGAAAAGGATGCTGGACTAGATGAGCTGCTGGTCTGATCCAGCAGGGATGTTCTTATGAACTTGGGTTGCTAATACAGCTTTCCCTGGCAATGACAGGGAATAACTACTCCTATGAAAGTTCTGTTATGTATAAAACCACGCTGCTCTAAAGTAAAAGAGTGTCTAGTTCCCATGAAGACTCAGTTCAGCAGTTTTTTCTAGAAACATTTCTGGCTTTTGACCTGGAAGTCCACCCCTCCAACTGAGGACAGGCAAATTTGTCAAATTTGGTTTCTCTCCGTTTCTAATTTTTTAACATTTTAAATTCAGTTCTCTATATTTCCACATCAGTTTGCAAACTTTTAAAAAACAAATAATAATCATTGAATTTCTCCTAACATACACGCTTGTATGCAGTCAATATACATATTTTTGCAAATAAAGTTCCCCTAATTTAATGCACAGAACTACAATTGTCAGAGTGGTTTAACAGTCAATCCCTCTTCCCAGGAAAAACTGAAAATTGTAGTTCTTAGAGGGGAATAGGGGTCTCCTCTCAGCACCCTTCACAAACTACAGCTCCCAGGACTCATTTGGAGAAGCCATCACTATTTAAAGTGATATGATATTGCTTCAAATGTACAATTTAGATGGGGCCTTACATAGAAAAGCATCCTTTAACTCAGTGCTCCCGGTGCCATCATTAATCAGTTTAGACAGTGATCTGTAGTGCTAAAGCGCTATCCAAAATAAATATTAACCTAATTATTATTTAAGAGAAATAATATTTATAGCATTTTACTTTCTTAAAAAATCAGTTTTTATCCTCCCTGCATAGCACACATAGCTCTGTGTAGTTCAACACCTTGTCTCCACTCTTCTCCCTCACCAGCATCTGCTGCCTGAAGCAGTCGCCTCACTCTGCCTCATGGCAGGGCCAGCCCTGTACATAAAACATCTAAAATGTGTCCAATCTGGCAAACCAGCTTCACATAATTTTAAAAGGCGAAAACTGAACTTAATTAAAAGTGTTTTCTCCAAAGTTTTCCTCAGCAACCATTCTAAAAACCCATGTCTTTACTATATCCACAGTAAAATACGTACCGTACATGCCCTCCTCAGCCTCAGTATGTGTTTCTCCTCACATAGGAATGTGATGCAATTCTGAGCTATTCATTTTCTGCAGCCTTTAGAAAAAAAACTTCCATATATAGTGAAATTGAGACTTACTGTTAAAAAAATAACTTGCAAAGTAGTAGCTCTGTTAGTCTGTTGTAGCAAAAACAACACCTTATCGACCAACGGATTTGTGGCATAAGGTTTCATGGACTAGCACCCACTCCACTTATATCTGATGAAACCTTTTGCGGCAACAAAACTGTTGGTCGTTAAGGCGCCACAAGACTCTTGTTACTCAAAAAACAGCATGCTTACTTCAGTGATCCATCATGACAGTTCTTTTGAGAGCCACCACAAGCATTTTCTCTCCATACAAATTACAGCAAAATGTACATATATATATTTTAAATTCCTGCTACTCCCTCCACACAAACTCGAGCAAATATGACCTCAAGCCTGTTCACAGGTAGGAAATGCAGGGATGCTGCAAGTTGGGTGGATCTGCTCTCAGAGAGCCCCCTTGAGGAATGGTATGGAACTGCATCTGCCTTGTAACCTATTTAAACAGCAACGGTCGATCTTGAAAATGGTGTCTGTACTTCATCAATAACATAAAATATATCTAAATTCTGCAGCTGGAAAATACAAATTCTGTTATCAGAAAACCAGGAGCATAGGTCTGCTGTAGGTGTAGTTGTAGTTAGCAATCCTAATCTGCTTCGTTTGCAAAAGTTATTGTGCCTCAAAGATCCCAATTGCAAATGACTCATTTTTATTTTTCTAAAGAAAAGCAGGAGGAAGGAGAAAGAAAAATATATGGAGGGAAGGGGATGGGTGACATCTCCAAATTGACAACTAATCTATTTTAAAAAATGAGGATGATGTAAGCAAAGCACGTCCTTGAGCAGCAAACCTGTAGATAGTACATAAGGTGCTTCTGGAAGGTCGCTATTTTCAGGTGGGATTTAATCATATATTGAAAAATTAAAGTTGACTTAGACCTTTTGCACAACAAACCTGGTTTCCCCAAAATCAAACTTTTCACAATAAGAAAAATGATGGGAAAATACATTATAAAGTGTGATATAACATTTGCCTGATCCGACATTCCCACAAACAAATCAGAATGAATGCTCAATAAATAGCCTAACCTTCCTGCCAACTTTGGGCAAAACAAATCAGGACAAATGCTCAATAAACAGGTAATCTGGAAGCAACTATAGAATATTCAAACTCTTGACCACAGAGCTCTGTTTGTGGCCTGGCCTCAGCCATCACACATTTTCATCTGGCTCCTTCAGCTGAAACAATTAGAAGTTCAGAGCTGTTGCTCCTGGCCATCCAGATGGGTCAGCTGCTTCCTCCTGTGCCGGTTCCTACCAGTCCACAAGCTGTGTGTGTGACTGTGTGGGTTGCTGTGCAGTTTGCATGGCTGTAGTTCCCCTTCAGGAAACACTAAGGTATGCCAAAGAGAAACGTAATGACCTTTCCTTGAGGTAATTCCCTGTGCTCTACACTCCGGAACGTATAAAGTAAACAGATACAAAAGAGGCCAAGGCTCCTGAACCTTTTGCAGCTAGGAAGAAGGCAGAATTTTGGCAGATGTAGTGCGTTGTGTGCTGCAAGAGAGTGAGAAAAGCAGCAGTTGCCAAAACTCCCACTTTAAAATGTTCAGAAAGGTCTGTCCTCCTTTAATGTTTGACCACCCTAGAAGCTTGGGAAGTTGCCGTCTTTTGCCTCTAAGAAGCCTGCTGTCATTCTGATTCCTTTCTTCGCTCTCCATTTTGTGTGCCATATGTGATGTCTGCATATCAGGTTCCTTTCTTAAGAGTCCTGATTAAGCGGCTGCATTCATCCCTCCCACTGTGACAGCCCCCACAGACTATACCAGGCAGATGCTGAAGCTGTAATGAACCATTGTCTGTAAAAATTCGAAACTCTGTAAGATCCAGCATCCTTGAACTTCTGGGTAACATCATGGAAACATGGTCTCATTGTTCATATGCAAATGTTCTACATGAAACTAGCCAAGTAACAACAGCGCCCTCCTGAAGGCTGAGATTCCCCCACTGGAAAAAAAACATCAAAGGCTCCTAATATGAAGCTTCGCATTAAACGAGATTATATCCAGCTAATCAAAATATTTGCTTTTTGAAAAAGTTAAAGTTGGATGGGTTATCCATGTAACTATTTGGTGAAAGGCATCCCACAGGAATCTGTGATGCTGCTTACAGTATTGTTGTCTGTAGATAAAAAAATTCCAAAATGGAAATGGACTGCCTTCAAGTCAATCCTAACTTATGGCGACCCTATGAATAGGGATTTCATGGTAAGCAGTATTCAGAGGGGGTTTACCATCGCTTCCCTCTGAGGCTAGTCCTCCTCAGCTCACTAGGGCCTGCTCAGCTCGCCACAGCTGCACAAGCCAGCCCCTTCCTTGGCCGCAACTACCAGCTGGGGGGCAACTGGGCTCCTTGGGACTATGCAGCTTGCCCACGGCTGCACAGGTGGCAGGGCATGTAACCCCTGAGCCACTCCCTGTGGGGGTGATCTTTAGCTGGCCCTTGACACCCAGGAGACACGAGCGGGGATTTGAACTCACAGACTTTGGACTCCCAGCCAGGCTCTCCTCCCCACTGTGCTATACCAGCTCATAGATTTCATTTCCATATATCTGTAAGTTGCTTCTGGATTTCCTTTGGTTGTGCAAAGCAATTAATGCATTTAATAAAATGAAATTAATGCATTTAATAAAACTAACTTACATGGATATAACTGTCAGCTCTACACTGCGTCAGCAGTGCCGGTGGGGGGCTGGAAATTCCTGGGTGGTTGGCAGGGAAGCAAAGTCCTTAGCCGGCAGTCTGGTCATAAATCTGCCAGGTCTAGGAGGAGGGGAGCTGATAAGGGCCAGGCTTGTCCGAAGCATACTTGCCGAGTCAGGAGTCCAGAAGTGAGGTCAGTAGAGGTCCGGGATCAAGTGCCAAGGGGTCAGTCCGAAAGAGGGTGCCAGGAAACTAGGAACACACAAGCCACGCCTGACGTTGCAGTCAGCAACAAGCTGCAGCCAAGGTGTGCCTTATAAAGAGCAAGGTTGACAGCAGGTGTGAGTCCTCAGCGTTTGGGCCTTAAGGGGACAGGCCTGCCTCTCTTCTGCCTGACCTTCTGCTGTCTACGTTCTGCAGGTGAGGGGGGAGTATCCTGTTCACTGTCTGTGTCTGGCTGCAGGGCCTCTGCTGTATCTGGGGTGCTCTGCAGTTGAGGGGGAGAAGGAGCTGGATTCTCAGGAGTCTCTTCCGTGTCTCCTTCTGGGTCTGCTGCTCCTGGGTCTGCTGCTGTTACTCCCGAGTCGTCCTCATTGGAGGAGTCCTCTGAGGGGGCCATGACACTATCCCCCGCCCCACGACCAACCCTCCGCCTTCCGCCAGGGCCCGGCTTATCCAGGTAGCGCTGGTGGAAGCACCGGACCAGACGAGGGGCATGCACCTGCGCCACATCTTCCCACGAACGTTCCTCAGGGCGGTACCCCTGCCAGTCTATGAGGTACTGGAGGCGGCCACGATGCCTCCGGGAGTCCAGGATCTGCGCCACTTCGAATTCCTCTTCCCCGTTGACTTGTATCGGCGGTGGGGGCCGTGGTTTACTACCCAAGGGGTGAGGCGGGAGAGCGGGAGTCAGCAGTGATCTATGGAAGACAGGGTGAATGCGGAAAGAGGCAGGGATTTGGAGCCGGAACGCCACCGGGTGAATCTGCTGGGTGATCCGGAAGGGACCTACGTTCTGAGCCTCCAGCTTGTGAGACGGCCGTTGCGAATGCAGGAATTTGGTCGAGAGCCATACCCGGTCCCCTACCTTCAGCGGCTGGCCTGGTTGGTGGTGGCGATCAGCAAAGCGCTTATACGCGTCCTTGGCCTGCTCCAGCTGCTCCTTCAGGACTGCCTGCAGGGCCTGCAACTCCTGCAGCATGACATCCGCAGCGGGGACCGGCGACGGGGGTTGTACTGAGGGGAAGAATCAGGGGTGGTAGCCGTAGGAGGCAAAGAACGGGGTCTGGCGCGTGGAGGCATGCACGGAGTTATTATATGCGAACTCCACCAGCGGTAACAGATCCACCCAATTGTCCTGTTGGAAGCAGGTGTAACACCGCAGGTATTGTTCGACGGTGGCGTTGGTACGTTCTGTTTGTCCATCTGATTAAGGGTGGTGGGCGGAGGACAAGTGGATCTGGACGTGCAGGGCCCGAAACAGGGCCTGCCAGAACCGGGCGGTGAACTGGGCTCCTCGGTCAGAGATCAGGTGGTCGGGGAGGCCGTGCAAACGGAAAACCTGGGTCAAAAACAGTTGCGCAGTTTCTGGGGGAGAGGGTAGTCCGGCACAGGGGAGGAAATGGGCCATCTTGGTGAACAGGTCGACGACTACGAGGATGGTGGTCATTCCCCGGGAGGCTGGTAAGTCCGTGATAAAATCCAGGGAGACCGAGCGCCAGGGCCCTGGGGGGGTAGGCAGTGGGAGCAGGAGCCCCGGGGGCTTGCCGGGGTGGCTCTTGGCTCGCTGGCAGGTATCACAGGCCGCTACATAGTCCTTGACGTCCACTTGGACCCGGGGCCACCAGAAATCCCGTAGGACCAGGTGGAGGGTTTTATATGTTCCAAAATGCCCTGCAGGCTGGCTGTCATGGCAGAGGTGGAGCACCTCTCCCCGCAGAGCTCCCGGGGGAACGTACAACCGGTTCCGGTGGTACAAGAGGCCCTGATGCAAGGAAAAGGGGCTGTCCCGGGTGGGCGTCCCAGACTGGAGCTCTCGCTGCTGGGCCAGGGCATAGGGGTCCTTTTGCTGCTGCTCCTGCACCAGGTCCAGGAGGGGTTGTGGTTGGTGTGTAGCGGCGAAGTTCTCTGGGTGGAGGATTGTGCGAAGGGGGCGATCGACCTGCTCGGCTCGGTATTCCAGCTTGCGAGAGAGCGCATCTGCTAGGGTGTTTCGGCGGCCAGGGAGGTAGATGACTGTGAACTGGAACCGGGAGAAAAACAGGGACCACCGGATCTGGCGTTGGTTCAGCCGTCGGGCGCTCTGCAGGTGCTCCAGGTTTCGGTGGTCCGTTCGTACCTGGACCGGATGGCGTGCCCCTTCCAGGAGATGACGCCAGGTCTCGAAAGCTACTTTGATGGCCAGTAACTCCTTCTCCCAAATGGTGTAGTTCTGTTCCGAAGCGTTGAGTTTCTGGGAATGGAATGCACAGGGGAGCAGGGACTGCTTGCTCCCCACCGGCTGAAGTAGGACCGCTGCCACTGCCTTATCAGATGCATCGGCCTCCACTATGTAAGGTCGGGTAGGGTCGGGTTGCTGGAGGATGGGTTCAGATGTAAAGGCGTGTTGGAGGCGCCGGAAGGCCTGTTGAGCGGCCTCCGTCCAAACAAACTTCTCTTTGCCTTGAAGCAGGTCTGAGATGGGCGTGGTGAGTTCGGAGAAGTGGGAGATGAACCGGCGGTAATAGTTGGTGAAGCCCAAGAAGCGCTGCACATCTTTGGGGCTTCGCGGAGCTGCCCAGTGGAGGATGGTCTCAATTTTGGCGGGGTCCATCTGGATACCCGAGGGCGAGATCCGATGGCCTAGGAAATCCACGGTCGTGAGGTCAAAGGTGCATTTTTCGAGCTTGGCGAAGAGGCGGTGCTCCCGCAGGCGCTGCAGCACCGCTCAAACGTGCTCCTTATGTTCCAAGGGGTTCCGCGAGTAGATCAGGATGTCATCCAAGTAGATCACCAGGAAGCGGTCTAGGAGGTCCCGGAAGATGTCATTCATGAAGTGCTGGAAGACGGCAGGGGCGTTGCACAAGCCAAACGGCATCACGGTGTACTCAAAGTGCCCATAACGGGTGCGGAAGGCCGTCTTCCACTCATCGCCCTCCCGCATACGCACCAGGTTGTAGGCCCCTCGCAGGTCTAGTTTGGTGAAAATGCGAGCGCCCCGCAGCCGCTCTAACAGTTCTGGGATCAGGGGCAAAGGGTAGCGATTCCAAACTGTAATCTGGTTGAGGGCGCGGTAGTCATTGCGCAGCCGGAGTTCCCCACATTTCTTTTTGACAAAGAGGACAGGGGCGGCTGCAGGGGACGTGGAAGGGCGAATGAACCCTCGGCGCAGGTTCTTGTCTAGGAATTCTCTGAGGGCTGCCAGTTCGGGTTCTGACAGGGAGTAAAGCCGGCCCACGGGAATCTTGGCTCCGGGTAGCAGATCAATGGTACAGTCGTAAGGACGATGGGGTGGCAACTGGTCTGCCTCTTGCTTCCCAAACACATCCGCGAACTCCCGGTACTGCTCCGGTAAGGCCTCGAGCGCGGAGCTTGCCTCCCGGGTCATCAGGATGCGCTCCTTTGGCCTCCAGCAGGTGGCTTGGCAATAGGGGGATCCGAGGGTCAGCCGGCCCGTGGACCACTGGATGATGGGGTCGTGCCGCTGGAGCCACGCCAGGCCCAGCACGACCGGGAACTGGGGTGCGGCAGCCAGGTAGAACTGGAGGCTTTCCTGGTGCTCCCCCAGGGCCACGTCGAGCGGCACTGTCTCCTGTACTACAGGGCCCGAGGTGAGAAGCCGGCCATCAACAGTCTCCACCAGGAGGGGGCGGCGAATGGGTTGACTAGGAACCCGGTGGAGCTTGGCAAAGGACACGTCCATAAAATTGCTGGTGGATCCCGAGTCCAGCATGGCGGGTACTTGTACCTTCCGGGGACTGTCAGTGCGATCAACATGGTCAGATGCTTGGGCGGTGAGGAACTGAGGTGGCAGGCCCCTTGAACCACGAGGTTGCCCCGGCTCAGGGGCCTGTGAAGGCCAGGGCATGGACGTTTCCCGAGGCAGGGGCTGTGGGTCGTTTCGTGGAACACTGGGCTGCAAAATGTCCCGGGGCCCCGCAATACAGGCAGAGGCCCTGTTGCCGGCGTCAGCAGCTTTTCGGCCGCAGAGAGATGTGGCCGAGCCCCTCCCAGCTGCATCGGTTCTGCCGGGGGTGTAGGGTCCTTGCCGACGGGCTCCGCGGGCCCAGCCACTGGGGCTGATGCTCTGTAGACTGGCCGGGGTCGGTTGGCAGCACGCCTGCTTTCCAGCCTCCCGTCAATCTGGAGACACAGGCGTATGAGGGCGTGCAGGGTTCCAGGGCGCTCCACCCTAGCTAGCTCATCCAGAAGCTCATCCGACAACCCCTCCTGAAATTGGTCCATGAGAGCTGCTTCGTTCCAGCCCAGGTTTTGTTGTAATAAACGAAACATATTCCCCCAAGGGGCGTCGGCCTTGCCGCAGCCTGCGTATCCGGCGGTTGGCTGTGGCAGATTGGACTGAGTCCTCGAACATAGCCTTCAGTTCTCTGGTGAAGGTGGCTAAGTCGTTGAGCACGGGGCTCCGCTCGAGGAGCAGGGGCGTGGCCCATCTAGCTGCGGCCCCGGTGCACAGGTTAATCAAGAATCCCACCCGGGTCTTATCATCTGGGAAGGCCTCTGGTCGTAACTCCATGAAGAGCTGGGCTTGGGCCAAGAAGGCTGGGAGCTGGTCGGAAGCCCCAGTAAATTTCTCTGGGAGAGTCACAGGGCACTTGGCTCTCCCTGTAGGGAGAAGGGGTGGGGCTGCTGCTAGCTGGGTTTGCAAGCCTTGGACGGCCAACAACAGCTGGTCTACTTGTGAGCGCAGGAGCAAGTTTTCCTGCTGGAGTTGCTCCATGGTCAGCACTTCCCCCACTCCCTCGTTTGCCTGCTTTGTTTTGGGCTGACTGCAAACTGTCAGCTCTACACTGCGTCAGCAGTGCTGGTGGGGGGCTGGAAATTCCTGGGTGGTTGGCAGGGAAGCAAAGTCCTTAGCCGGCAGTCTGGTCATAAATCTGCCAGGTGTAGGAGGAGGGGAGCTGATAAGGGCCAGGCTTGTCCGAAGCATACTTGCCGAGTCAGGAGTCCAGAAGTGAGGTCAGTAGAGGTCCGGGATCAAGTGCCAAGGGGTCAGTCCGAAAGAGGGTGCCAGGAAACTAGGAACACACAAGCCACGCCTGACGTTGCAGTCAGCAACAAGCTGCAGCCAAGGTGTGCCTTATAAAGAGCAAGGTTGACAGCAGGTGTGAGTCCTCAGCGTTTGGGCCTTAAGGAGACAGGCCTGCCTCTCTTCTGCCTGACCTTCTGCTGTCTACGTTCTGCAGGTGAGGGGGGAGTATCCTGTTCACTGTCTGTGTCTGGCTGCAGGGACTCTGCTGTATCTGGGGTGCTCTGCAGCTGAGGGGGAGAAGGAGCTGGATTCTCAGGAGTCTCTTCCGTGTCTCCTTCTGGGTCTGCTGCTCCTGGGTCTGCTGCTGTTACTCCCAAGTCGTCCTCATCTGAGGAGTCCTCTGACGGGGCCATGACAATAACAACAATATATTGTTATTATATGCCCCCCTGCACCTCTTGAGTGGAGAGAAGTTCCGGGAGCAGTTTACACACTTTGGCAAGGTTTGGCTTCCTTTGGAAGGGGAGAGATCACTGGAGACTTACAAGGGTTTTGTAATATTTTATTTATTTACAAATATACGAAGTAGAGCACAGGTGGAAACAATCTGTACAGCACTTCTACAAGGCCAGTAAACTTGCTAACCGCACATGAGATCCCCAGAGAGAGAGAGCTGCTTGAAAAGTGTTAAGTAAAGCTCCTTTAAAAGGTCTGGGAACCTTTGAAGAACAGACTATTAATCTAATACAGAAGAAGCGCTTGTCAGTTATAGCAGCACTTTTGCACTTGTTGGCCAGAAAGTGGAAAGCAGGAACCAGTTTACTTCTTACTGGGCAACCAAATAGAACACCATCTACTTTTATACCTCAGTAGAAGAGCTACAGACTTTAAAAATTAAAACTAAACAGAGGTGGGATTCTGGATTATTTCCAAGAGCGGACAGGCTTCTGCAGGCCATGCTCTCTATAACGAGGGTTCCCAAACTGTAGTCCTTCATTCAGGTGGTCCATGCCATGTCTGTGGATTTGTGAAGATGGGAGACAGCACATCCTTGTATGAAATATTCATATTGATTTTTAATTGCATTTCATTGCTTCTTTTATTTCCTTTATTGTATTTTATTTAATTACAATTTTAATTCTATGGATTTTATTGTATTTGAATCAATTTGAATTTATTGGATTACAATTTAAAAATCATACAGCATCTAGCACAGCACACAGTAATTGCTAAAACGGGCAGAAAAAAATATTAAGTGATCTGCCAAGACCCTCAGCGATTTTCAGGTGGGGAAAAAAAGTTTGGAAGCACTGCTCTGTGGCTATAACCCTGCTAGTAGCCCCCTGCAGCCCCAGAATTATCTATGCTAAGTTCACTGGCACCTGTTTATTGTTTCAAAGTGCAATGGAAGTAGCGGGTTGGCCCTTCAGTTCCATAGTTGTCACTAAGGTCAGTGAGGTGTTTTGCGGCTAGGAGGTGGCTGGCTGTGCGTTGGCGTTGCTTCCCCAGCTGGTGCATTGCATGCAGCTGTTGCCGCCACTCGGTTACTTGCTGCAGTCGGTGCATAGTAGCAGGACGTCCAAGCCAGGGTACCTTAAAGGAAGCAGCAGTATTTCAGGTAGTTGCCTCATGTTGGAATAAAACCTTGAAAAAGAGATAAGGACGCTGATAGACTCTGACAGAGTCTATCAAATCTAGCCTCTGGCAGACTCACAGACTGTATCCACATCATGCATTTGAAGCACATTTAAAGCACTTGACTTCCTCCAAAGAATCCTGGGAACTCTAGTTTACCCCTCACAGTGCACAATTCCCAGCACCCTTAACAAATTCCTAGGATTCTTTGGAGAAAGTCATGTAACTCCTTCATTACAGAGCCTCTCGGGTGTTGAGATCAGCAGAGGGGGCCCTCTTGGGTCATTCCGCCACCCTCAGAAACTTGGGAGTGGTGGCCTGACAGGGCATTCTTTGTGGTGGTCCCGAAGTTGTGGAACTCTCCACCAAGAGGTGTGGCAACTTTGCTGTACAGTTTTAGCTGAATGCTGAAGGCACACCTCTTTACCCTAGCACCTTTGATACCCGAGACCCACCACATTTTGGGATGTATTTTTAGGACCCACCACATTTTGGAATTTTAGGTTGTTTTTAAATTGTTTTAAATGTTGCATTTTAACATAGTTGTAAGTAACACACCCTGGGACCTTTGGGTGAAGGTAAATAAATAAATGTGTTTTATGGTGTGTGTATGCACTAACAGATTTAATATAGCATAAGCTTTTGTGGTCTAGAGCTCACCTTACCAGCTGCACGACCACTGCACCGCTTCTAAGGCTCTCTTTGAGTCCTGTTGTAATCTGAGCTAAGAGAAGACTACCTGGCCTCTTCACTGCCTGCCTGCAGTTTTCGTAGGATTCATTGTGTATATTCTGCTGCTATTTTATATGAAAAGTGATTTGCTTCTTTGCTATAAAGTTTACCAATATGTTTTTAGAATGTATTTTATCTTATTATTGACATTTTTGTATTATATTGATACCGTTGTAAACTGTCTTGTGTACTTGAGAGATGGGGGAAGTGGGGTATAAAATAAATTAATCATAATAATAGTAAAGTGTTGTTGTCAGTTAATAGGCATATGTGGGGAAGGGCTATAGGTCAGTGGCAGAGCATCTGCTTTGCATGCAGAAGGCCCCTAGGTTCATTCCCTGACACCTCCAGGCAGAGCTGGGAAAGTCCCACCTGAAATAGTAGACAGCTGCTGACAGTCAGTGTAAACAATACTGAGCCAGAGGGACCAACAGCCTGACTTGGTATAAGGCAGATTCCTGTGTTTCTAAACAATAAAACTAAATAGCTGTGAAATACAGGGAGTAAATAATCTGTGTAAAGCTTCAATTCTATGTAAAGCTTCAAATGCAAGTAAGATACAACAGTAACATTTGCAATAGCAGCAACTGGTGATAACAAAACTATCCTAGGTTTGCTGTGTGAATTGACATCTGTAGTGGGAGAAGAAAACATGGTCTAGATTCAAGTCTAAGGATAAGCCTGTGCTATCCATTGAGGCCTGAATCAAAACAATGGTTTCTTCTTCCACCACAGGTATTAATTAACAAAGCAAAGATGAGAAAGATATTATAATGAATTATTACTGTTGTTGTGAACTGAAACTGTTGCATACCTTCTTATCTTGCCAACCGAGGATATTCCAGTCTATAAAACATTATTGCACCATAATAAATGTGTTAATCTTCAAGGTGTCATAAGACACTCTTTTATTTATTTATTTATTTGATTTATATCCTGCCCCTTCTCCCGGTAGGAGCCCAGGGCGGCAAACAAAAGCACTAAAAACACTTTAAAACATCATAAAAACAGACTTCAAAATATATTAAAACACAACAACCATTAAAACAAAACATCTTTAAAAACATTTTTTTAAAAGATTTAAAAATATATTACAAAGCAATTCCAACACAGATGCAGACTGCGATAAGGTCTCTACTTAAAAGGCTGGTTGAAAGAGGAAGGTCTTCAGTAGGTGCTGAAAAGATAACAGAGATGGTGTCTGTCTAAAATGTAAGGAGAGGGAATTCCAAAGGGTAGGTGCCACTACATTAAAGGTCCATTTCCTATGTTGTGCGGAGTGGACCTCCTGATAAGATTTTATTTGTAGGAGCCCTCACCTACAGAGCGCAATGATCAACTGGATATATAAAGGGATAAGGTGGTCTTTCAGGTATCCTGGTCCCAAGCTGTATAGGGCTTTATAAACCAAAACTAGAACCTTGAACTTAGGCTGGTAACTAACAGGCAGCCAGTGCAATTCTTTCAGTAGCAGACTGACATGTTGGTGATAACTTGCTCCAGTGAGCAGTCTCCCTGCTGCATTTGGCACCAGCTACAGCTTCCGGATCAACCTTAAGGGTAGCCCCACATAGAGCGCATTACAGTAATCCAATCTGGAGGTTACCAGTACATGGACAACAGTGGTCAGGCTGTCTCTGTCCAGAAATGGCCACAGCTGTCTTACCATCCAAAGCTGGTGAAAGGCACTCCTAGCCATGGAGGTCACCTGTGCCTCTAGCAACAAAGATGGATCCAGGAGCACCCCAGACTACAGACCTGCTCTTTCAGAGGGAGTACAACCCCATCCAAAGCAGGCAACTGACCAATTATCCAAACTCAGGAACCACCAACCCACAGTGTCTCCATGTTGCTAGGATTGAGAGTCAGTTTATTGGCCCTCAACCAGTCCACCACAGAGTCCAGGCACCGGTCCAGGGCTTGTATGGCCTCTCCCGATTCAGATGTTACAGAGAAATAGAGCTGGGTATCATCAACATACTGCTGACACCTTGCCCCATATCTCCTGATGACCACTCCCAAGGGCTTTCTGGGGGATGGTGGGGGGTTGCTGCCAGCTGATGAACACAGCTACTTCTCTGGAAGCTGTTACCAAGCAGCCAGAGCTTCCGGTGGTGGATGAACCTGAACCATCTAACTAATCTAGTTCATTACTCACTCCAGAGTTGTGGTTTTGTGTTAAGCCGCCTTTGGCTAAGCGAGCAATTGAGGAAAATAAAGTGCTGAGCGACACTATAGCAGTATAGTCACAGCATGTTTGTCACACACATCCTGGATGACAATAGACAGCTTTTTCATTTAAAACTATAATAATTCCTTTGAACAGGAAAGGTCAACTTCTGTATTCTCAGGGAGAAGTGGTGGGGATGACTCTGCAGACTGTTGGGAGTAAGGCACCAATGCTAATAACAAGTAACCTGAACTAGTGAGGGGTGATAAACAGAAAGGCAGCCTGTTCTTCTCCCACCGATTTCTTCTTTAAAGACCACTTGTTAATGGATTGCTTTTCTCAGGCATCCCTTCTTCCTTCAACTTGTTAGACAAACAGTATGGTATGTGAGAATGCTAGCCTTATGACATGTATGTCTGTACTCAGAATGGGTTTATTTCCCAGTAGTAATCAACCTTAAGTCTTTATTCTTTCAACCACCAGTCTTACTAGACTATTTGTTTCTGCACTCCGCTGCTATATATACAAACTGTAATACAGACAAAGGCACAGAGGTCAGAAGTGTCTTTTGGCCAATCATAGGTAGCAAAGATCCACAGTAAACCTATTAGAGAACTATCAGCCAGGACACTATATACAAAATCCAAAGAGACATTAAGGTCAAAGTGTAACATCTCTCTTTCACGCATTTAAAGAAAAAATTTTTAAGCAAGACTGGTTAAAATATAATAGGGCTGTCAACTGGCTGATTAAAAGATGTGGTCTGCAGGCTGGCAGTGGCCACCCATTACTTAAAAATAACATATACCCCTAATTTTCCTATTTCACACTTCCACAATACTTAAGGGGTGTCCCTTATTTCAGTCATCATACTCCCATGACAGAGGTATTATGGCAGGCCAGAAACTTAGTGGAAAGATACATTCTACTCCTTACTAGCAGCCTGTTCAGTGGCTCAAAACAGTGAACTCAGGGAAATATTTATTGACATCAGGTAACATAGGAAACCATCTGGAGGGAGAGGCCATTCATTGTGAGGTGCATACCAGGGTCATGGTTGAGAGAAGTTAGGACAGGCTGTGCCTCAAAGCAAAATATAAACTTTATATTTTTGTTATTTTTAAAAAGCTTTTAAATTACTGTAAGCTGCCCTGACATCAACAGAAGGGCAGGGTATACACTTTCTAAAAAGTTCCATTAAATTATGAAAGCATCTGTGATGATACTTTAAATGCTACAAGTACCTAAAGCCTTCATGGAGGCAATGGCAGAGGGCTGACAGAGGCTCAGGCATTGCCCTGCACAACTGGCACAGAGAGATTAATGTATATATTCCTTTTAAAAGCCTCTTAAAACAGATATAGGATATACAAAATAATAGTATCCAGACAACTAGTTTTCTATTGGGCCTGGTTCCAAGCCTACCTCTCACCTGCTGAGAAAGCGAGGGGCCTTTCTTAGCTGCTGCAATCTCACGTTGGCATTTAGGTTCCTCATGCAGGGCCCTCCAGACCTCCTTAGCACCCATGCCTGTGGAGTAGGGGGCAATGTTAGCATATAGTGGTCTGGCAGGGCACAGAAAAGTTATGTTTCCAGACCACAAGTACATCCCTCATGAAAAGCACACAGACTGTAGTCTTTCCCTGAGGTGCTGGGATTTTCAAGATATTTATGAGACAAATGAACTTAATTCTCTCACATCACTTCACCTCATGATGATGGGGGTGAGGTGTGGGAATCATCTAAAAACTTTCTGCAGCTGCTGAAACCAGAGGAGCCCTTCCAGGAGCAAACGAGAATGACAAAAAGATGGTGATCCAAGCTATGACTTTTCCTAACTGAGGGTAGAAATAAACTAACTGTTCTTCCGGTTCTAGTGTGTCTCCACCTCTCCTGAAAACAGGGGCACGTGACACTACTTAAACCCTGTCCCTTTTTACTGTAAAACCTGGTGGGAGCAGCTTCAGTTTTTTAAAAAATCTGCTTTAAAGAGATTTCACAACTGATCAGCAGATCAACCATTCCCTCTGCAGGTGTGGCCAATGGAAATGATTTGCTATAGGCAACTAGTGTGCTAATAGCCCCCCCCACACACACCCCGTTTAGTGCTGTAGACTGTTAAACTGACAAGGAGAGAATTCCTGGGGTCCACCCATGTCATTTCCAGTCACATTGCCTACTTGCTCATTAGCTCTCTGCTTGACAGACAAACAAGTGGTAACAATGATGAGGAGTAGGAACAGCAAGAGTTTGTGACACCTTGGCTGTAAACACACTAGTCACCAGATCAAAGCATTTCCATTGGCCACACCTGGAAGGGGAACAGGTTGATCTGCCTATCAGTTGAAAAATCTCTTTGAAGCTGATTTTTTAAAAAATGCACTCAAGCTGCTCCTACCAGGTTTTACAGTAAAAAGGGGTAGGGTTTGACTAATGTCATGTACCCCCATTTTCAGAAGACAAAGGTGGAGATGCACTAGAACTGGCAGAACAGTGAGTGTGTTTCTTCTACCCCATGTTTCAAAAAGCATCTGCTGTTAATGAAGAGTCTGCAGGTATATAAAACTGGAGTCTTTATTAACACAAAATAAGCATGCTTTCTCCTGCCCTGCTACTCTCCTGCACTAACTCCTTCCTTGTGTGTATTGAGTAACCTCCGGTTGAGGTTGTGTTGCCTCCGTCTGTGTTTTCCCTCTGCATCACTGGCTTTCTCCTCCTGTCTGATGTCCCGACTCTCTCACTTAGTTCCACATATTGCTACAAGGGGGTAGTCTCTCTGAGAGAAAGGGGTTTATGGAGGTTACCTAGCCCAAGGGCCCTCTGAAACCTCAAGCTCACACATACGTAAGAACATGTTCTTGTACTCTACGTTAATTAATTCAAAACAACAACCACCACTTTCTGGTTCTGAAACTAAAATGGTTTAGAATCCCCACTTTATCATGCGTTGAGAGGATGAGGAGAAATGGCCAAAAAAAAATAATTTGAAACATGTAATGCTGCTGCTCACCTAAACCAACCACCAGCAGGTGCTGCACCCTAGGGTTCACTGGCTGCTCCATGGCAGGTGGATGCAAGAAGTATAAAGCTCTCTCAGAGCCCAGTAGCCTAGGGAGAACGATAACATGAGGCACAGTGTCAAGGCAGATCTCTCAAAGAACTTTTAGCCAACCCAACTGAAGACAATAAGGAGCTTTCTTATACCAAATCATAAACTGTTCTATTTCTATTTTCTGTAAGGTTACCTAATGTAGTGCCCTCCATATGCTGTTGGACTGTTTCCAGCTAACATAGTCAATGGTTGGGGGTGATGGGAAATGAACTACAATTCTGGAAGGCCCCATGTTGGCTATCCCTGGTTGTTGTCATCTTCTACTACTACAACATTACCATTATCTTGAAGCTGCCTTAGATCACGATTCATCATGTCCAGTCTAAGGCCTAGACCAGCCTTTCCCAACCAGTGTGCCTCCAGATGTTGTTGGAACACAATTCCCATCTTTCCCGACCATTGGCAATGCTGGCTGAGGCTGATGGGAGTTGTGGTCCAACAACATCTGGAGGCACACTGGTTGGGAAAGGCTGGCCTAGACACTCATAATAGAATCGTAGAATAGTAGAATTGGAAGGGTCCTATAAGGCTATCGAGTCCAACCTCCTGCTCAATGCAGGAATCCAACTTAAAGCATACCCAACAGATGGCTGTCCAGCTGCCTCTTGAATGCTTCTAGTGTTGAAGAGCCCACCACCTCCCTAGGTAATTGATTCCATTCTTATACCACTCTAACAGTTAGGAGGTTTTTCCTGATGTTCAGTCAAAATCTGGCTTCCGAAACCTTGACACCATTATTCCATGCCCTGCACTCTGAGATGATTGAGAAGAGATCTTGGCCCTCCTCTGTGTGACAACCTTTCAAGTACTTTAGAGTACTATCATATCTCCCCTCAGTCTTCTCTTCTCAAGGCTAAACATCCCAGTTCCTTCAGTCTCTCCTCATAGGGCTTTGTTTCCAGTCCCCTGATCATCCTTGTTGCCTTCCTCTGAACTTGATCGAGTTTGTCTGCATCCTTCCTAAACGGTGGTGTCCAAAACTGGGCACATTACTCAAGATGAGGCCTAACCAGTGCCACATAGAGGGAAACTACTACTTCACACAATTTGGAAACGACACTTCTGTTTGTTGTTGTTGTTATGTGCCTTCAAGTCAATTACGACTTATGGCGACCCTTTGAACCAGTGACCTCCAATCGCATCTGCCATGAACCACCCTGTTCAGATCTTGTAAGTTCAGGTCTGTGGTTTCCTTTATGGAATCAATCCATCTCTTGTTTGGCATTCCTCTTTTTCTTCTCCCTTCTGTTTTCCCCAGCATTATTGTCTTTTCTACGCATCATGTGTCCAAAGTATGATAACCTCAGTTTCATCATTTTAGCTTCTAGTGACAGTTCTGGTTTAATTGGTTCTAACACCCAATTATTTGTCTTTTTTGCAGTCCATGGTATGTGCAAAGCTTTCCTCCAATACTACATTTCAAATTTTTCTCTTATCCGCTTTTTTCACTGTCCAACTTTCACATCCGTACATAGAGATTGGGAATACCATGGTCCAGATGATCCTGATTTTACTGTTCAGTGATATATCTTTGCATTTGAGGACCTTTTCTAGTTCTCTCACAGCTGTCCTCCCCAGTCCTAGCCTTCTTCTGATTTCTTGACTATTGTCTCCATTTTGGTTAATGGCTGTGCCAAGGTATTGATAATCCTTGATGTTCAATGTCCTCACTGTCAACTTTAAAGTTACATAACTCTTCTGTTGTCATTACTTTAGTCTTCTTGACATTCAGCTGTAGTCCTGCTTTTGTGCTTTCCTCTTTAACTTTTATCAGCATTCCCTGGGATCCCCTTTCTTTGGAATTGGGATATATATTGAACACTTCTAGTCTGTGGGCCATTGATTAGTTTTCCATATTTCTTGACAAATTTTTGTCAAAGTTTGGACAGATTCAGTCTCAGTAGCTTGTAGCAACTCTATTGGTATGCCATCTATTCCTGGTAATTTGTTTCTTCCAAGTATTTTAAGAGCAGCTTTTACCTCACATTCTAACATTTCTGGTTCTTCATCATACAGTTCCTCCGTGAATGAATCTATCATCCTGGCATCTCTTTTATAGAGTTCTTCAATGTATTGCTTCTATCTTCCCTTTATTTCATCTTGGTCAGTCAGTGTGTTCCCCTGTTGATTATTCAACATCCCTACTCTTGGTTTAAATTTCCCTTTCATTTCTCTAATCTTTCGGAATAGGGCTCTTGTTCTTCCCTTTTTGTTGTCCTCTTCTATTTCTATAAATAACTATTGTAATAGTTCTCTTTATCCCTACGTACTAGTTATTGTATTGTTGCATTTAGTTTGGTTTGGTTGGAAGATGCCTGTGCATGAATTATTTTTATGTGGGGAGATTGGTGCACGACGATCAACACACAGTCTTGACAGAAAAAGGCTTTGATCCAATGGCATGGATACCACAAGGATTGGAAGTCTTTTATCTGCTGCAGCCTTCATCTGCCTTCACAGCCGTTGTAACATACACATTGTTATCCTCTGCCTGTTCTGCTGTTGAGGACTTTCTTGGATTGTTCTTTGTCTGGTTCCTCTTCCTTGACCTTACCGCCATGGGTGACCCTGCTGGGAGTACATGACTCCTGACGGCATCGCTCACAGGGTTCATTGGAACACGCAAGCCCACTCACCACTGCAAGGTGACGATCCAGCGAGGGGTGACGTTCCAGCGAGGGTCCACCAACACTGTCTCCAGAAAATTCTGCAAATTACTTGGGAAGATAGGCGGACTAATGTTAGCGTACTGGAAGAAGCAAAGACCACCAGTATTGAAACAATGATCCTCCAACATCAACTTCGCTGGACCGGCCATGTTGTTCGAATGCCTGATCACCATCTTTCAAAGCAGCTACTTTACTCCCAGCTTAAGGATGGAAAACAGAATATCGGTGGACAGCAAAAGAGGTTTAAAGATGTTCTCAAAGCTAATCTAAAAAAATGTAACATAAGCATCGAGAACTGGGAAGCCTTGGCCCATGAGCGTCCCAATTGGAGGTCGGCCATTATCAAAGGTGCTATGGACTTTGAAGAAGCACGAGTACAGGGTGAAAGGGACAAATGAGCTAAGTGGAAGGCACGTCAAGCAAATCCTCATCGTGACCATCTTCCATCTGGAAACCTATGTCCTCACTGTGGGAGGCTGTGTGGATCCAGAATTGGCCTCCACAGTCACTTACGGACCCACTGTTAAAGACCTTACCCTGGAAGACAATCTTACTTGGCCACGAGTGATCGCCAATGAATGAATGAATGTTGCATTTAGGGTTCTAACTGTTTGTCTCCTCTTGCTTCTGCTTTCCTTCTCTCTTTAACCACATTAAGAGTTTCTTCAGTCATCCACTGAGGTTTTTCTCTCTTTTTAACTAGAGGTATTGTCTTTTTGCATTCTTCCCTGATAATGTCTCTGACTTCACACCACAGTTCTTCTGGTTCTCTGTCAACTAAGTTTAAAGCCTCAAATCTGTTCCTTATTTGATCTTTATCTTCTTCTGGGATGTTATTATTTGCCTTTTTGGCAGCCACGCACTGTTGGCTCATATTCAGATTGTGACAAACAACAATTCCAAGATCCTTTTCATATATAGTATTGCTGAGTCAAGTATGCGTACAACATCTATGCTTACAACGCATTATTTCATTGTATCCCCTGGGAGAAATTACCATTACCTGGCCTGCCTGCCATATTCTTTAAGGTTACCACTAGATACCTCTATGAGCCACATTACCAGTCAGATGTCAGTTCTTTGACCTCCAACCTATTGGCATCACAGTTCTAGGAAGATATAACACGTTATTCCTACCACGCTGCTGGTCTTTTCTGTTCCCAGAGATGCATAAGAAGAGACCTGCTGGATCAGACCAAAGGCCTATATAGTCCAACATTTTTTCCACAGTGGCTAGCCAGATGCCTGTGGCGAGCACAATAGCACTCTCTTGCTTGTGATTCCCAGCGTCTGATATTTAGAGGCACACTGCCTCTAGATAAAGAGGTTCTACTTTGCTATCCTGGCTGCCTAATTTGCTTTAGATAGGTCTATTGTTCCCAAATTTATCTAATCCATATTTAAAGCCATCTAAAGCAATGGCTGTCACCACAATGTGATGAAACAGAAGTACTATCTGTAGGCATTTCATCTGACCTGGAAAATGGTGTTCAACCTGTTTTGGACAGGGTTGCATTACTACTAGACCATATTTGCAGCTTGGGAGTACTGTTAGATCAGACCTCTTCTTCTAACATCTAAGTAACATCTATGGCATGAAGCACCTTCTCCCAGATGAGAATGGTGCCCCAGCTGCAACCCCCATTGGATAAAGACAGCCTGGCCACTGTTATTCATACTCATGTGACATCCAGATTAGATTACTGCAATACATTATATGTGGGCCTGCCTTTGAACATTACTCAGGAATGGCAATAGGTCCAAAATATAGCTGCTAGACTGGTCACTGGAACAGGTCAGGTGGAATATGGCTTGGGAAACTTGGGTGTCTTGAAGGACAGCCTGCTCCCACATGGACCTGCCCAATCATCATGTGGGGCCCTTCTCCTGGTGCCACCGTCAGAGATTCAGGAGGTGGTCACTGGGGCAAGGCCTCATCAGCTGTGGCAGACTGTTTATGCAATGCTCTTCTTCCCAGGGATGCTCCCTGGACACCAGACTGAATGACAGGTGTCCAGGCCCTTTGGGGAAAGGCTGTAGCTCAGTGGTAGAGCATCTGCTTTACATGCAGAAGGTCCCAGGTTCAATCCACAGCATCTTCAGGTAGAGCTGGCAGAGACCCCGTTTGAAACCCTAGAGAACCTCTGCCAGTCAGTGCAGCTAATATTGAGCTAGATGGACCAATGGTCTGACTTGGTATAAGGCAGCTTCCTATGTTCCCAAAGTCTTTCATTCCTACAATGTTGCTGTCTTCTGATGTTATTATTTGTAGCTTGCTCTGATATTTAAGCATAATTTTTACACTGTCTTAATATTATTTTTTATTTTATTTTAAGACACCTTGAAAATTGAAATGGCAAACACTTTAAATAAATACAATAATAAACAATAGCATGACAGCAGATTCCATAAAAAAAGTCTCTCTCTCTCTCTCTTTTTTCCCCTGTATGAGTTTTTTTTGTCTGTAATATTTTTTTCATCTCTCTGTAAACATTTTAAAGTCTAAGAATATCACAGCCTGGTGTAAAAAAAACAAGTGCTGTGCCAATAAACCAGATTAAAAAGCGAGGAGGGAGGCTATAATTTATTTATTATTATTTGATTTTTATATATATATTTATAATGAGGGACAAAGACCAAAAAGTAGCTCTTAAAGGGCTTGGAGTTTGATTCAATAGCTCTCCTCTTGAAATGTGGGTTATTATTTGCATTTGTTATTTATGATTCAAACACGCTATACATGACAGTCACCATTATTCAAATGCTTCCCTCCTTATTGCAAAATTTCAAAAGCTGCTTTAACGGGTTCTGGACAGATCCTTCTCCTTGCAGATACAATATATTATTCATCCTCAATTATTGCTTAATGACCCCCCCACACACACACCTCATTTTATAATTCCTGGTACACCTCAGTTTAGTTAAATGTTGATGACTGAATTCAGGTGCTTGCTTCAATCTGGAGAAAGTGGGTGAGGCTTTTGTTTTTTAGTGGTTGCATTTCAGACTAAGAACAAGGGCTCATCTACACAGTCGTTTGCTGCGTGTTTGGTGCTACTCACATCTTCTTTAAATGTGCATAGTTTACACAACATTACCAGCAAACAGAAGCCATCAGTTTCCCCCCTGTAAATCCGTACTAACCCAATGCGCTGATAATATCAAATGTATAGAAAAAGTCTCCGCTCCGTTTCTCTACTGCTTGCAGACACTTTGCTCCAATGCTTTTAGATGGGTGTGTCAATTGTTCCCCTCTCCATGCCCACTATCTCCTCCTCCCTTCTTTCATTTTGTTTCCTGTGGGCTGAGAAGCAACTCCTGGTTGCTCTCCTCCATTCTGCTGGCCTTTTTAATGTTGCTGTAAATGGTGCCTTTATTTTCTTTTTCCCCTAACTTGTGCGCAAAAGCATAACACTGCTCAAACAAATATTTGTATTTCAGCTGTTTCCTACCAACCATAGGCACGGAAAACATAAATATTCACAAAAAACCTACTGGATCTGGTAGAATAGACTGAGCATGCTCGGTCACCTAGCAACTGAGGGAGTAAAAATGTGTAATTAGATGACAGGGCCACAAGGAAACAGTGAGTAGACATGTATAGGATCACACAGTTAAAAAACCCCTAACTACTAAAACAGGGATGGGGAATCTTTGGCTCTCCAAATGTTGTTGGACTCCAACTTCCATCAGCCCCAGCCAGCACAGTTAATGGTCAGGGATGATGGGAGTTGGCGTCCAACAACATCTGAAGGGCTACACCACAGGTACTTCTGCTTTAAAATATTGGCTGGAAATTCCACAGGAAAAGAGCCATTACAGAAAAAGCCCAGGTCCTCATTACCAATAGGTATGCATTTGCTTTCATAATCTCTACCCCTCTGCAGAAGCAAGTGAGACTTTGATTTTGTCCCACAGAAAGTGAGGAGGAGCATGAGAACAAGAAAGAAACAGGGTAGGAGGTCCAGTAGTCTGAATTTTCTCGTTGGTTTTATGGTTTAAAGCAGAGAATGAGAACCTGTGGCTGTCTAGGTGTTGTTGGACAGCAACTAAGAACATAAGAACATAAGAAGAGCCTGCTGGATCAGGCCAGTGAACCATCTAGTCCAGCATCCTGTTCTCACAGTGGCCAACCAGGAGCCTGGGGGAAGCCCGCAAGCAGGACCCGAGTGCAAGAACACTCTCCCCTCCTGAGGCTTCCGGCAATTGGTTTTCAGAAGCATGCTGCCTCTGACTAGGGTGGCAGAGCACAGCCATCATGGCTAGTAGCCATTGATAGCCCTGTCCTCCATGAATTTGTCTAATCTTCTTTTAAAGCCGTCCAAGCTGGTGGCCATTACTGCATCTTGTGGGAGCAAATTCCATAGTTTAACTATGCGCTGAGTAAAGAAGTACTTCCTTTTGTCTGTCCTGAATCTTCCAACATTCAGCTTCTTTGAATGTCCACGAGTTCTAGTATTAGGAGAGAGGGAGAAGAACTTTTCTCTATCCACTTTCTCAATGCCATGCATAATTTTATACACTTCTATCATGTCTCCTCTGACCCGCCTTTTCTCTAAACTAAAAAGCCCCAAATGCTGCAACCTTTCCTCGTAAGGGAGTCGCTCCATCCCCTTGATCATTCTGGTTGCCCTCTTCTGAACCTTTTCCAACTCTATAATATCCTTGTTGAGATGAGGCGACCAGAACTGTACACAGTATTCCAAATGTGGCCGCACCATAGATTTATACAATGGCATTATGATATCGGCTGTTTTATTTTCAATACCTTTCCTAATTATCGCTAGCATGGAATTTGCCTTTTTCACAGCTGCCGCACACTGGGTCGACATTTTCATCGTGCTGTCCACTACAACCCCGAGGTCTCTCTCCTGGTCGGTCACCGCCAGTTCAGACCCCATGAGCGTATATGTGAAATTAATATTTTTTGCTCCAATATGCATAATTTTACACTTGTTTATATTGAATTGCATTTGCCATTTTTCTGCCCATTCACTCAGTTTGGAGAGGTCTTTTTGGAGCTCTTCGCAATCCCTTTTTGTTTTAACAACCCTGAACAATTTAGTGTCATCAGCAAACTTGGCCACTTCACTGCTCACTCCTAATTTTAGGTCATTAATGAACAAGTTGAAAAGTACAGGTCCCAATACCGATCCTTGAGGGACTCCACTTTCTACAGCCCTCCATTGGGAGAACTGTCCGTTTATTCCTACTCTCTGCTTTCTGCTTCTTAACCAATTTCTTATCCACAAGAGGACCTCTCCTCTTATTCCATGACTGCTAAGCTTCCTCAGAAGTCTTTGGTGAGGTACCTTGTCAAACGCTTTTTGAAAGTCTAAGTACACTATGTCCACTGGATCACCTCTATCTATATGCTTGTTGACACTCTCAAAGAATTCTAATAGGTTACTGAGACAGGACTTTCCCTTGCAGAAGCCATGCTGGCTCTGCTTCAGCAAGGCTTGTTCTTCTATGTGCTTAGTTAATCTAGCTTTAATAATACTTTCTACCAGTTTTCCAGGGACAGAAGTTAAGCTAACTGGCCTGTAATTTCCAGGATCCCCTCTGGATCCCTTTTTGAAGATTGGCGTTACATTTGCCACTTTCCAGTCCTCAGGCACGGAGGAGGACCCGAGGGACAAGTTACATATTTTAGTTAGCAGATCAGCAATTTCACCTTTGAGTTCTTTGAGAACTCTCGGGTGGATGCCATCCGGGCCCGGTGATTTGTCAGTTTTTATATTGTCCATTAAGCTTAGAACTTCCTCTCTCGTTACCACTATTTGTCTTAGTTCCTCAGAATCCCTTCCTGCAAATGTTAGTTCAGGTTCAGGGATCTGCCCTATATCTTCCACTGTGAAGACAGATGCAAAGAATTTATTTAGCTTCTCTGCAATCTCCTTATCGTTCTTTAGTACACCTTTGACTCCCTTATCATCCAAGGGTCCAATTGTCTCCCTAGATGGTCTCCTACTTTGAATGTATTTATAGAATTTGTTGTTGTTGGTTTTTATGTTCTTAGCAATGTGCTCCTCAAATTCTTTTTTAGCATCCCTTATTGTCTTCTTGCATTTCTTTTGCCAGAGTTTGTGTTCTTTTTTATTTTCTTCATTCGGACAAGACTTCCATTTTCTGAAGGAAGACTTTTTGCCTCTAAGAGCTTCCTTGACTTTGCTCGTTAACCATGCTGGCATCTTCTTGGCCCTGGCGGTACCTTTTCTGATCTGCAGTATGCACTCCAGTTGAGCTTCTAATAGAGTGTTTTTAAACAACTTCCAAGCATTTTTGAGTGATGTGACCCTCTGGACTTTGTTTTTCAGCTTTCTTTTTACCAATCCCCTCATTTTTGTGAAGTTTCCTCTTTTGAAGTCAAATGTGACCGTGTTGGAGTTTCTTGGCAATTGGCCAGTTACATGTATGTTTAATTTAATAGCACTGTGGTCACTGCTCCCAATCGGTTCAACAACACTTACATCTTGCACCAAGTCCCGGTCCCCACTGAGGATTAAGTCCAGGGTTGCCGTCCCTCTGGTCGGTTCCATGACCAACTGGTCTAGGGAATAGTCATTTAGAATATCTAGAAACTTTGCTTCTTTGTCATGACTGGAACACATATGCAGCCAGTCTATGTCCGGGTACTTGAAGTCACCCATTACTACCACATTTCCTAGTTCGGATGCTTCCTCAATTTCATATCTCATCTCAAGGTCTCCCTGAGCATTTTGATCAGGGGGACGATAGATCGTTCCCAGTATTAAGTCCCTCCTGGGGCATGGTATCACCACCCACAACGATTCTGTGGAGGTGTCTGCCTCTTTTGGGGTTTCGAGCTTGCTGGATTCAATGCCTTCTTTCACGTATAGAGCGACTACGCCACCAATACGTCCTTCCCTGTCCTTCCGATATAGTTTATATCCAGGGATAACCGTATCCCACTGGTTTTCTTCATTCCACCAGGTCTCCGTTATGCTCACTATATCAATGCTCTCCTCTAAGACCAAGCACTCCAGTTCTCCCATCTTGGTTCGCAGGCTCCTAGCATTAGCGTACAGGCACTTGTAAGCAGTGTCTCTCTTCAAGTGTCTTTGGCACTTGTGGTTAGGCCTGTGGTAATTTTGCTCTTCTGAATTTATATCCTGTGCCCCTGCTCTCACAATGCCTACTTCTAGGCCTACCCCTTTTAAAATTTCATCATTTCTTTGGTTTTTATCCCAGGGGGGAGGTTTATTCCGAACCGGACCTTTCTCAGCTCCTGTCGGGTTTCCCCCCTCAGTCAGTTTAAAAGCTGCTCTGCCACCTTTTTAATTTTAAGTGCCAGCAGTCTGGTTCCATTCTGGTTCAAGTGGAGCCCGTCCCTTTTGTACAGGCCCGGCTTGTCCCAAAATGTTCCCCAGTGCCTAACTCTCATCAACCTCAGCCAATATGGCCAGTGGTCAGGGATGATGGGAGTTGGAGTCCAGTAACACCTGGAATGCCACAGGTTGCCCATCCTTGCTTAAAAGTAATGCTATGTTTTCTAAGGTGCAACCTAGCCTGCCTAGAGGCTACCCCTTCTATCCATAATCCCAGTTATGCCATAACCTCAAAGGTCCTTTTGTCTGTCTCACCAACATATAAAGCACATTTGGAAGGAACTCAAGACAGGGCTTTCTCAGTGGCTGCTCCCAAGCTCTGGAACTCCTTGCCAAAGTAGGCCTAGCTAATCTTGTCTCTAGTGACCTCCCACTGGCAGGTAAAGACCCTTTTATTAGCCAGGCCTTTCTCCAAACCCTAGACCCAAGTGATAAAGGAGCTGCTCACCTTTGGAGATACTGTTGATAGTCAGGCAGGGGACTGTTTAGAACGTCCTTCTCTTGGGTCCTTTGCAGATTCCATCTCCCAGACCCACTGGAGCTAGCACACCTATGAAAATCTTTGACTTGTCCTGAACAATGGGACCAGATATGGTTTGGATGTGCCATCACAACCTGTTAGAAGAGGATGGGGAGGGAAGCAAGGATTGAATCTGAATCCTTATTTATTAATTCCCTCCTAAACTTCCCAGTACCAGCCACTTCCCTTACATTCACTTCTCCCCCATGCCCACTTTCTTCACACCAAGAACAGCCCCTCATTTGCCTATCAGTCTATGACTAACCTCCTGGACACTGACTTTAGGACCTGATCTACAGTCATGCAGTACAGAGGCATCTAGCCTCTTTAGTTTTCTTGTTTGGGTTGTCACCATGGCACTCTGTGTTCCACCTGCTTTATGAAAGGCAGAAACCAGAACTAAATCTCTTTAACATGGGCAGTGACTAAGGAAACTAAAGCTGCAATCCTATATATAACATTTGGTTGCATGGCTTTAATACTGTGCACATTTACCTGAGAGAAAGATACATTGAACTTAATAGGACTTACCTTTGAGTAAACATGTATAATTATAATTATTATTATTTATTACATTTGTATACAGCCCCATAGCCAAAGCTCTCTGGGCAGTTTACAACAATTAAAAACATTAAAATCAAATATACAAATGTAAAAACACTTTAAAAAACCAACAATTTAAAAACACATGCTAAAATGCCTGGGAGAAGAGGAAAGTCTTGACCTGGCGCGAAAAAGATAACAGTGTTGGCACCAGGCGCACCTCGTCATAAAGATTATTCCATAATTTGGGGGCCACCACTGAGAAAGCTCTCTCCCTTGTTGCCATCCTCCGAGCTTCCGTCCAAGTAGGCATCCGGAGAAGGGCCTTTGATGTTCAGCGTAGTGTATGGGTGGGTTTGTGTCGGGAGAGGTGTTCCATCAAGTATTGTGGTCCCAAGCCATGTAAGGCTTTATAGGTTAAAACCAGCATTTTGAATCGAGCTCAGAAACATACAGGCAGCCAATGCAAGCGGGCCAGAATCGGTTTTATATGTTCGGACCATCTGGTCCCTGTTACCAATCTGGCTGCTGCATTTTGCACAAGCTGCAGTTTCCGAACCGTCTTCAAAGGCAGCCCCATGTAGAGTGCATTGCAGTAATCTAATTTAGAGGTTACCAGAGCATGGACAACTGAAGCCAGGTTATCCCTGTCCAGATAGGGACGTAGTTAGGCCACCAACCAAAGTTGGTAGAAGGCACTCCGTGCCACCGAGGCTACCTGAGCCTCAAGTGACAGAGATGGTTCTAGGAGAACCCCCAAGCTACGAACCTGCTCCTTCAGGGGGAGTGCAACCCCATCCAGTACAGGTTGGACATCCACCATCTGGTCAGAAGAACCACCCACTAGCAGCATCTCAGTCTTGTCTGGATTGAGCCTCAGTTTATTAGCCCTCATCCAGTCCATTGTCGCAGCCAGGCACTGATTCAGAACATTGACAGCCTCATCTGTAGAAGATGAAAAGGAGAAATAGAGCTGCGTGTCATCAGCATACTGATGGCAACGCACTGCAAAGCTCTGGATGACCGCACCCAATGGTTTCATGTAGATGTTGAACAGCATGGGGGACAGACCCCTGCAGAACCCCATACTGGAGAGTCCAGGGTGCCGAGCAATGCTCCTCAAGCACCACCTTCTGCAGTCGACCTGCCAAGTTGGAGCAGAAACACTGCCATGCAGTACCTCCCACTCCCAACTCAGCCAGTTGTCCCAGAAGGATACCATGATCGATGATATTGAAAACCACTGAGAGATCAAGGAGAATCAACAGAGTCACACTCCCCCGTCTCTCTCCTGACAGAGGTCATCATACAGGGCAACCAAGGCTGTTTCCGTGCCAAAACCAGGCCTGAAATCCGACTGAAATGGATCCAGATAATCGGTCTCATCCAAGAGTGTCTGGAGCTGGCCTGCCACCACTCATTCAAGGACCTTAAAAAATGGATATGTTATAATGGACCTTTATTTAAATGTGAGTGACATTAGTGGGAATTAGTAGGAAACATAGGATTGGCCTGTACAAGTCATATTATTTGTGTGGTTAAGAAAATCAAGATGCTCTCCATTGGAAACGCATGACTTTCTAGTTTGCTTAGTTGTAAAATTAATTATTCAAACCTTAGTACATGCTTAGATATCATGTGGTAAATACTGAAAATTTAATTATGGCATGTATGAACAAGCCCTTAGCATCTATGTCTGAGCTTGATTCCTGCCTGTGATAGCACAGGGATCCCATCGCATTGTGTCATTTAGCTAATGTAATACAGCAATTGTCATTCTGGGTGTGGGAAATCTAGTTTCAAATCTTTACCAAACCATGAAGTTACTGAGCAGCCTTGGGGTGAAAAGTCAGTCATTATTCATATAGGAATGCTGAAAGATTAATGAGATAAAATTGTAAAATACTTTGTATATTGAAAAATGCTAGGCTGGGAAAAGGTAAATAATGTGTACTTTGAGAGGATTTTGGGACACACCATAGAATGATTTCAAATGCAACTGCTGGCTTTTGTTATATAGTCAAATTAGGAAGAAAAAAATATTTAGAGATTATCCTTGTTATCGACAAACATTCTTGCACAGGGAAGTGTACAAATGAAGTAGATGCTGGTTTATCCATGTACATTTAAATGACTTAAGATTCTCACATTCCAGATTCCTACATTTTACATATTGTGCCACAGAATATTTTAAGCAACCTGCTTTCAATAGATGTAATTAAAGGAACATACAGTGGTTCCTGTGCATAGTCATACACACACTTGATTGTGTTTACCTATTGTTCCAGAGTAGCACTGTGAAGATGTTACGTTGTACACTTGTTCATGGAATGTGTACAGGCATAGACGTAATTGTAAGAATGAGTGTATCATACCCAAATGATACATGTGTGGATGAACTTGAATAAATATGGAGGGGTGACTGCACATACTCATGCATGTACATTCACTGAACATAGGTACAACTATGTGAAATGTTGCATATATGGTGACTGCATAATATCCACGTACAAAGTTGCCTTCTAAACCATAGTGCAATTTGTCTACCCAGCATATGTCACTGATAATTGTTCATTTGAAGCAGACAGAAAGTGACACCAGGGCCAATGCCAGGGGGCGCCCAGGTTGGTCCCTGGCAAAGGGCCCCTGAGGGCCCCTCTTAGGGTGGAAGGGTAGCATTCCCGTCCTGTGATCCACGGTGGTGTAACCTCCCCCCCAATATAGTTAGGGAGGGCCACACATGGCCCTCCTGCCTCTATCTCTCTTGTAAGTTATGTGCATGCATGTCTCCCATCAACTAAGATGGAGGCAGAGGCTTTCCTAAGGGTCTGACGTCCCCTCCACCATCTTGGTTGATGGCAGGCATGCATGCACATCATTTATAAGATCGACAGAGGTAGGTGGGATGTGCGGGGGGGTATTAGCTCTGTGGGGCCTGCATGGAGGGGTTGTGCTCTGGTGCCATGGGCCTAGGGCAGGCTGATGCCGAAGGGCTCTGGCACGCTTGGCGCCAGCCCTCAGTGACACTAATTTAAACTGACAAAACACACACACTTTACAACCCAGAAAACATGATAGGCATTAAATTCAAGGGGAAGGAATCATGGGGCTAAACATACAAGATAACTATATATTGTGCAAATATGGGCATGCTATGGAAAAATGGATATAGAAGAAAAGGATTTAAGAAGAGCCTTACTGAATCAGACCAGAGGCCTGTTTAGAGTGGCCATTGGCCAGATAGGCGACGAAGAAATTAAATTTATTATTATTATTATTATTATTAGTCCAACATCCTATTTCCCACAGAGAACAACTAGATGCCTCTGGGAAACCCCCAAACACAAGAGCAATAGCCCTTTCTCACTGTTATCTCCTAGCAACTGGTGTTATTCAGACAGATGCTGCTTCATAATCTGAAAGTAGATTGTAGCCATCATGGCTAGTAGCCCTTGATAGCCTTATCTTCCATGAGTAGGAACAGGATACTGTCTAGGTGGCGTGGAACTTGCTAGTATCAGCAGGCATAAGTAGGTACGAGTTAATGGGGAAGGGCTGTAGCTCAGAAGTAGAGCATCTGCCTTGTATGTAGAAGGTCCCAGGTTCAATCCAGGTAGGGCTGGGAGAGTTCCCTGCCTGAAACTCTGGAGAACTGCTGCTAATCAATGTACACAATACTGAGCTAGATGGACCAATGGTCTGACTAGGTATAAGGCAGCTTCCTATGTTCATGTGTAAGAGTAAATAAACACAGGCACACTGAATGATAAGGATCACCCAACATGCACAAAAGTGAGCAAGCACTTGTCCACTGTACATGAGTCGGGTTCTGCTGGATCAGACCAGAAGGCCTTTCTAGTCAGAGTGGCCAAGCAGAAGCTTATGGGAAGCCCACGGATTCTACACACATTCAATGTAGCATCTGAAGAGGGCTTCTCTTTATCTGTGTAATTTCTGTATTTGGCATTCCCCTCTCGGTACCTTCAGAAAGGTTTTCCGACCTACGCAACTCTACTATTTATCTGTTGTTATTCAGAATACCTTCTGCAGCTGTCACACTGCTTTTTGCTCCCAAAGCATTTCAAATTCTGAAAAGAAAAAAATTGCCCACTCTCCTACAAAGAACTTTTCAGATTCAAGATGTTGTGAATTCTTATTTCTTGAGTCCTGGGGTTTGCATGTTACGGGGTAAGGTGGGTGGGAGTGTTTTGCTTGGCTAAGGTCCTGGCAAGAGGTTAGTGGGGGCACAAACTGTTAATAAGGCCCAGCTAGAATAGGGAGGTTGGAATACTTTGTTTCTGGCAAAAAGCCCCCATACAGGGGAGGAGCTCCCTGCAAGGAAAGCTTTACAGTAAGCCACATTGGCAAGTACAAGAGGGGTTGAGGAGAGAAAGAAATTAAGGGTGAGTGGGGCTGTCTGAATGAGGTCCGAAAGGAGAGACTGACTGTGGCCTTGACTGCTAACAGCTCAGACTTAATCCAGGAACGGAGAACTGTGAAACTCTCCACATAAGATTTTCAGCCTGTTTCTGTGTGGGCTGTTCTTTATCGCAGTCAGACAGCAGCATGATGCCCAAATCACGTCTGCATCTCCCACAGACGTGAGCTGGACCACCTAATCTTAAAGTGATGGGTAATAGGTGCTTCTCAAACAGAAGGTTCCAGAAGGCCTGTTATTTTCCTGCCTCTAGCCTCTCTCGCTGTCTCTTTCTTCTTCAACAGGGCCAGCCCAAGATACTGTGTTGCTGAGGCAGAGGACAAGATGGTGCCTCTCTTCCATGTACAACAGCTGACTGAACTAGCTGCTGATCTTACGTCAACCCTAGTGATGGGGCTGTGTCCTTCACCGCACCTGAGGGAAGCAGGCTAGCCAAGGGAGCTTAGGGTAGACGGGGGTACACTCAGCTCTGTCCTCCAACCATCCCCAGCACCCATCCACCCCGTTCTCTTTATCGCCTCACACTACTGTCTTCAGTGTATCATTTTGACTTTTGGGGTTGTATTCAACTAAGTCCGACTCAGAATAGACCCATTGAAATTAATGAATCTAAATTAGTCATGTCTATTCACTTCAATGGGTTTACTCTGAGTAGGACTAGTATTGAATACCATCCTTTGATTGCAGGACAAAAATGCCTAACGTGATAATAAAGCTGTTGCTCATGTGTACTTGCAAATGTATGTAAATTTAAAACCAGGTGCAAATTAAAAACCCTGATAATGTCAGCTAGATGGCTGTAAAACATTGTTAGCTATTAAAATATTTATAGCTCACCTTTTCTGCTTTGCTTCTAAAGCTAATACAATGTATTTATAATACAATATAAAACAATTTGAGAAATCAACCCACACAAATATTTATTACAATTATTTATATCATGCCTTTCAGTTTACAAACCATGTCACAGTGGCTTGCAAGTAACAGCAATGCACATCTAAAAAACAACATTAACATGTAGCAAATAATCGTACTGTTTTGATGCCTGCTAAGAGGAAGGCCTACACAGACATGCAAGTTTATTAATGCTGATTTGTTTTTGAAACTGATCGGAAGCGGGCCTTGTTTTAGCACAGGAACAATTGGGAGCCTACTTGAAGCTCCTGATTGTTCCTTTGAAGGTCTGCCTTTGAAGTATGATGTCAGGTGTAGGATGGGTGGATTTGGCCATCCCCAAACAGTCTGGTGGGCCAAATGGGGAGGCCTGGTGGGTCTGCGGGCTGGAGATTCTCCACCCTTGTGCTCCATGAATCCAACTCCTGCTTCTTAATCTTCGCTGCAGCATCTAGGTCCACTAGCTGTAGTTTCCAAATGTTTTTCGAAAGTATCAACACATAGTGTTAGCAACAGTCCAACCTTGATGTAACTGGTATATGTGATTGTGGTATGTGATCCAGTTCTGAGATATCAGGCACAATAACCAAAGGTTGTTTCAGAGAGTGTAATTGTTCAGATTAGAAGGGAGCTGCGTGGTGTTTCAGTTGTAACTCCTCATTTTATATTGAGTGACTTTCAAATCACTCTGTGCTTGCAGTAAATTGTGCTATATTTGCTTGTGTTGGAAGGGCTAATGGAAGATAGAGAAGGACCACTGCTCAGTATTAGAGTAACTTGTCTGCATGCAGAGGTTTTACTTCCTGATATTTCCATTTAAAAGGATCAGGTAACACAGGAGCAGGAACCTCTTTCAGCAAAAGTGCCAGATTCATACCTGGTCAGCCTTCTGAGGGCCAAATGGGTGGGGCTGAGGCAGATGGGCGGGGCTGAGGCAGATGGGCAGGGCTAAAATAAAATTCTTACATTTGATACAAATAATGAAAGTGTTTGCTTTGTGTGGCCCCCACCTCCCCTTCCAGCCACCCGCCCTCCACTCCTTCTAGTGTGATGGTTGCAGACTCTTTTCCTTTGTGAGCCTTGCAAGTCTGGCTACACCGATGTTGGTGCCACTCTCAGCTGCCTTTCCAAGTTGTCATCTGTCAGTCTGGCACAAAGGTGGTTCTTGGCCTGGGTCAGCTTTGAAAACAATTACTTTGCTGCTGTTGGTCGACCCAAACAGAGATGCTATTCCTAGTACGTCACCTGTCCTGATTGAGTTAATGAAATTTCCCTTGAGAAATTCATAATTTGCAGAATTCCAGTACATTCATATATTCCAGTTGTATTTGGTTTGCAGTTTAGTGTTACCTTGCAGTTCTACCAGTTCAAGCTGAAATTCTTTAGGAGCCTTATCTGGTTTAATATTGAATGATTTTTCAAAGAGGTCTAACTGCTATTCCTGCAAAGTTGCTCATGAAACTTCTCCAGCAAGACAAAACAATGTTTAGTCAACAGGACAGTGCATTTCCTAGTGCTGCTTCTCAGTAGCTCCTGAATGAGTGAGAGGAAGGAAGTACATTGCAGGCTCCAGAGCGGTGATGGTAAGCACCTGGCAATGGATGCTGGATGCTCCCATTTTTGCCATTTAAGAGGAAGGAAGGAAGAAACCTCCAAAACAAAGCTATGGCTGCACTGAGAGCTTCGACAATTGAATTGGGAAGTGCCATGTAGAAACCCAAAACAGTGATTTAAACATGGGCTAGTCAGAAATTGACAGGTGATGTCAACTGACTGGCAGGTGAGTATGGGCCATTTGCAGGAATTGGGCAGGCCTAATTATAGGCCTCAGTTGTCCATGCTCTGGTGACCTCCTGCCTAGACTACTACCATGTTCTCTACTTGGGGCTGTTCTTGAAGATGGTCGAGAAATTGCAGCTAGCATAGAATGCAGCTGCTAGGTTGGTGAGGGAGACAGCTACGTGTCACCAGTCCTAAAAGCACTGCAGTGGCTGCCAGTCAGCTACCAGAGCCAATTCAAGGTGTCAGTAGTAGTGTGCAATGTCCTAAACCGCTTGAGACCCAAGTACCTGAAAGAGCGCCTCTCCCAGTATTAACCATCTTGGATCCTACAATTAGCAGGGGAGGCCCGGTTGGTGCCGATGCATGACAGGGTCTTCTTGGTGGCAGTTCCATTTGTATCGTTCCTATGAAGTTTCTTGGCTGAAACCATGACAGAATCCTGACAGAAAATGGATGCTCTTGTTACTAATAATACTATGTCCTGCAGAAATTGAGATGAAATCTTGCCTGGCTGAGACAATGATTCTGTTGCATACAAGGAGTCTGAAAAACAGACCAATCCTCCTGCATCATTCCATGTATATAAATCAGCACAGACCTAGTCAATATCTAGCACATACAATATCTAGCACAATATCAGCACATACAACAGCCAGTATCTCCTACCTCAAGGACTTGTTGCTTGATGATCTGCAACTAAGTATATGAGCTGCCCCTCCCTTAAAAATATCCTGCTGAAGTGACGATAGGTAAGGCGATACAGGACAGACAAAAGGAAGTACTTCTTTACTCAGCGCATAGTTAAACTATGGAATTTGCTCCCACAAGATGCAGTAATGGCCACCAGCTTGGATGGCTTTAAAAGAAGATTAGACAAATTCATGGAGGACAGGGCTATCAATGGCTACTAGCCGTGATGGCTGTGCTCTGCCACCCTAGTCAGAGGCAGCATGCTTCTGAAAACCAGTTGCCGGAAGCCTCAGGAGGGGAGAGTGTTCTTGCACTCGGGTCCTGCTTGCGGGCTTCCCCCAGGCACCTGGTTGGCCACTGTGAGAACAGGATGCTGGACTAGATGGGCCACTGGCTGATCCAGCAGGCTCTTCTTATGTTCTTATGTTCTCTTAAAGCAAAGCTTGAGGATCTGACTTTAAACAAAGCACCTTTAGATAAAATGGAATGGAGACGTATTTATGAGGTAGCATCTGCCATCTACTGGCTTTTGAAGGGAAAGCAGAACAGGCAAAAAAAAGTTAAAAGGAGGAAGAATGGTTGCTGCAAAGGCCACTGTTGCCTCCTCCTCCCCCCCCCCCAGGTCCAGTGTGAAAAAAGGACTTGCAGCACAGACGGAACTTCTCCATTCAGAAACTGAGCATGATAGTCTTATGCTAATACCACATGGACAGTGTAATCACAGATACTGTAGAACTGCAGATGGGGACAGATTGCATATTTCAGCCATGCAACGATACTCAGTAGACACACATCCAGTTAATCTGATGGAACTGAAATAGATCTCATGTGCAACTGAATTGCAGATTTCTGGTAGTGTAGACTGAAGGCAGCACCTTGTTCTGTTTGATCTGACATTTGCCTATCTGACATTTGCCTACCAGGAAGAATTAAGGATTCTATGGTATCTAACTCCACACTAAACGCAATTGGAATCTGCTGAATAAAAATGTCAGCATAGATTGAAAAGTTCCTGCGGATAATCCTTTAAGATCTGTTAGCAGAGGGAACAAAGCATGGGTGTCCTGTTGAAGTTTTTGCGTCAGGAGAAAGTGTTTTTACATTAGCTCCGTAGCTGAGGAAGAGGATGTATCAGGACATAGAAAGATGGGCCAGACCAATGATGTACAAAACACACGGAAGTACATCCAGTTCTGACTTTTTGATTCCCAACTATCCGCCTCTTCAGATTTCATCCAGTTTAGTTGCAGCCTATGGTTCAGAATCTGTTTCTAGACTGGAACTCATTCTGGCTTCAGGCAAAAATTAGTTTATTTGGATATCAACTGCAAAGTATTTTGAGTCTACCATATGCAACAGCTTTAAATTCCATGAACTTTAAACCAACGGGTGCTAATTTTTTCTTTGGCCTTTGCTCATATCTATCGCTTTTTAGAACAGCAAGTATTTTTTCCAGATGGTAGCAGCAGGATTTTGTTCAGTAGATGCATCTATCTGCAGTAGCAACATATAAGCAGGAGCAGTGGATTATAAGCAGGATCTAAAGAAGAGTCTAATAGATACCACACATACTCTCCAGCACATCCCTTCTTGCAACACTACATGGCAAACTCCTTCTGATACTGCGAAGAATTTCAAAAACAGTTTTGTGATATGATATGGGAGTTCAAAGGGATTTTAAACAAGCAAGTAATCATTATCAGCAGGATAGTAAAAATTGGTTTTAAATTCAGGAGCCAGAATGGAAAGTGACAGATGCACATCTGAGTGAACCAATGACAGGATAAATTACATCTTAACCAATTTTATTTCAGCCTAAACGTCAGTAGACCACTTCATCAGATGCATGTGGTGGCAGGTGTATGTGTGTTATAATCTTTACACCTACACATATATGGGGGTGGGGGGAGGGAGGAAATTGCAAGCAGCGAGGTCAGAGGAAAGTGAAATGCATTTCTAAAGTCCACCGATTCTATTCATCCTGTATAGATGCAGAGCAATATTGTTGGCACATATGGCCTCTGTCTATGACTGTAAATTGCACTACCTGCCAATCAGCTACCAGGCTAGGTTCAAGGTGCAGGTACTGGTCTACAAAGCCCTATACTGTTTGGAACCAGGATGCCTAAAAGATCGCCTCATCCCCACCTACCCAACCAATCATTGCAATCTGCAGAAGAGGACATCCTGCAGATACCATCCTCTGGAACTCCTTCCCATTGCATTTCAGAAAGGTACTTTCTCTATTGTCTTTTTGGCTCCTGCACAGATGATCCTCTTTCAACAAGCCTTCTAAAACCTTTATCCCAAGTGGTGTCTGTCTTGGATTTGAACTGATTTTATGTATATGCTGCTGTTATGAACTCCTTTTATATTTATAAAAGTTTTTAAGATCATTTTATATATGCAATTGTTTTAACTGTTTTTACATGTGTAATTGTTTTATATGTTATTATATTGTAAAACATTTTGGGATGTCTCCTGGAAAGTGATCCATAAATGAAATAAATAATAAGCAACTTCAATCATGTTTATTAAGAAGAAACATTTTGTTCTTCAGGACTAATCCATCTGTTTAGGGAAAAAAATCCACATTCCTTTTTCTATCAAGCTTGACACAGAAAGAATAAAGCTATCAAATGTATGCAGCTGGCATGTGGGCAGATCTTTCAAGAGTAACAATTCCCTGAAACTTTGCTCAACACCCATTTAGAAACAGCATGTTTTCATTTGCAATTAAATCTTTAGTCATCACATGGAATCCATTAAGCTTCCAGTCCAGATTTATCAATGAGATTGCCAGTTTTTAATAACTGGGCATTTTCCTTTTTCTGAAGAGAACTAGAGAGCTAACAAGGTTCTCAGAAATAACCAATTCTACATTGATTTTGTTCACATGATGCAGTTCAAGGGTGTGTGTGTAGAAGGTACAGTATATCAAAAACTCTTGCCCAGCAGTTACAGTCCAATGCAATTACAGACCAAGCTAGTCTCCTGCACAGAGGTGGCATTACAAAAACTGCAGGATGAAAGGCCATTTCAATGCAGGGCTTTGACGTCATGCCCTACTTTGACAAAAAAGTAGGGAAGAGTCTAGAGCAGCAGCTACTCATCCTGCTCCCCACCCAATGCACTTCAGATTACCCTGTAGAAAGCAAAGTATATGGGATTTGCCACATGTAAACAAGAGCTGCTCTCAATATTTATTTCCTGTGTCATGCTCACACAATTCTGTTGTGGCAGCTGATCTGCTTACAACCGACTGAGTGTAAATGTGCAAACAACAACAGATGGCCCCACGCCTTATATTTAAGCACCCCAACACCTTTTGGGACCTCATTTTCATTGTGGCACACTGACTACAACTGCAGCACCCAAGTTCTCCTTTAGGCACCAAGCTAAAAGATATTTTTTGCTCTCATGCTTCCCCTAATTGCCCTGAGTTTTACTACTGCTGTTTAAAGGGTGGTGGTGTTCAATTCCAACTACGTTAAACTACTGAAATAAATGGAGCACGTTAGTAATAATGACAGACATCCAGTCGACTTCAATGGGAAATTAGTTCTTGTAAGATTTTTAACTCCTTACCTGGGAGAAAGCCCCACTGAATTCATTGGGACTGACTTCTGAGTAGACGTGGTTAGGACTGCAGCCTTAGTTTGGATCCAACCCATTGTTTACTGCTTTGATTTTTATGGCTCTATATAAGTCAATTAAAGAGAATATAAGTTCATTAAATACATAATTTGTAAGATATGCATATTTGCATACAAGTTATTCCTCTTCCTCTAAAATCTCATCAGTCCTCCGTATTCAAACACTTGATGAAGGGGGAGGATTCCTACTATTTGCTTTAGGTCAGTCGTTCCCAAACCTTTTCTCCCATGGACCACTTGAAAATTACCGAGGGTCCTGGTGGGCCACTTAATTTAGGTTTTTCTACCTGTTGTAACAACTGTAATGTGCTGTGCTAGATGCTGTATGATTTTTAATTGTATTTTTATCGCTTCTTTTATTTCTTATATTGTATTTTATTGAATTACAATTTGAATTTTATCGAATTCAAATTGAAATACAATATAAGAAATAAAAGAAGCAATAAAATAAAATTAAAAATCAATATGATTAATACAGACATTATTTAATGAAGCTTGTGGACCACAGTTTGGGAACCCGTGCCTTAGGTTATGCAACTTAAATAATTACTTATTGTGACAAAATGGTAATCTAGGGATATTCCTTCAGCTCCTGACCCACTTTGCATTTCATTTCTCGGCTTGCACAGACCCAGTGTCATTTGCCTCACTCTAGTATTTCAGTAGGTACCTGAAGCTCACCCCTAAAACCCTCTCATAAAAAGTACCCCCCCCAAAAAAAACTTTCCCACGTTACCAGTAGTCCAAACTCTTGGTACATTTTATTTAAAACATTCATATCCCAACCTTTCTTCCATGACAGAACTCAAGACAGTACACACAAGTTCCCAGGCAGGTTGCGTACATGCTATACATTTAAAGCACATTCTCCAAGAACCTGTAATTTGTTAAGAGTGCTGAGAAGTGTAGCTCTGTGGGGGTAAGCTAAAGTTTCCAGGATTCTTAGCAGAGGGGGATATGCCTTAGGCATTGTGAGAGCAGGGGCACAGGATATAAATTCAGAAGAGCAAAATTACTACAGGCCTAACCACAAGTGCCAAAGACACTTGAAGAGAGACACTGCTTACAAGTGCCTGTACGCTAATGCTAGGAGCCTCCGAACCAAGATGGGAGAACTGGAGTGCTTGGTCTTAGAGAAGAGCATTGATATAGTGAGCATAACCGAGACCTGGTGGAATGGAGAAAACCAGTGGGATACGGTTATCCCTGGATATAAACTATATCGGAAGGACAGGGAAGGACGTATTGGTGGCGCAGTCGCTCTACACGTGAAAGAAGGCATTGAATCCAGCAAGCTCGAAACCCCAAAAGAGGCAGACTCCTCCACAGAATCGTTGTGGGTGGTGATAACGTGCCCCAGGAGGGACTTAATACTGGGAACGATCTATCGTCCCCCTGATCAAAATGCTCAGGGAGACCTTGAGATGAGATATGAAATTGAGGAAGCATCCAAACTAGGAAATGTAGTAATGGGTGACTTCAACTACCCGGACATAGACTGGCTGCATATGTGTTCCAGTCATGACAAAGAAGCAAAGTTTCTAGATATTCTAAATAACTATTCCCTAGACCAGTTGGTCATGGAACCGACCAGAGGGACGGCAACCCTGGACTTAATCCTCAGTGGGGACCGGGACCTGGTGCGAGATGTAAGTGTTGTTGAACCGATTGGGAGCAGTGACCACAGTGCTATTAAATTAAACATACATGTAACTGGCCAATTGCCAAGAAACTCCAACACGGTCACATTTGACTTCAAAAGAGGAAACTTCACAAAAATGAGGGGATTGGTAAAAAGAAAGCTGAAAAACAAAGTCCAGAGGGTCACATCACTCAAAAATGCTTGGAAGTTGTTTAAAAACACTCTATTAGAAGCTCAACTGGAGTGCATACTGCAGATCAGAAAAGGTACCGCCAGGGCCAAGAAGATGCCAGCATGGTTAACGAGCAAAGTCAAGGAAGCTCTTAGAGGCAAAAAGTCTTCCTTCAGAAAATGGAAGTCTTGTCCGAATGAAGAAAATAAAAAAGAACACAAACTCTGGCAAAAGAAATGCAAGAAGACAATAAGGGATGCTAAAAAAGAATTTGAGGAGCACATTGCTAAGAACATAAAAACCAACAACAACAAATTCTATAAATACATTCAAAGCAGGAGACCATCTAGGGAGACAATTGGACCCTTGGATGATAAGGGAGTCAAAGGTGTACTAAAGAACGATAAGGAGATTGCAGAGAAGCTAAATAAATTCTTTGCATCTGTCTTCACAGTGGAAGATATAGGGCAGATCCCTGAACCTGAACTAACATTTGCAGGAAGGGATTCTGAGGAACTAAGACAAATAGTGGTAACGAGAGAGGAAGTTCTAAGTTTAATGGACAATATAAAAACTGACAAATCACCGGGCCCGGATGGCATCCACCCGAGAGTTCTCAAAGAACTCAAAGGTGAAATTGCTGATCTGCTAACTAAAATATGTAACTTGTCCCTCGGGTCCTCCTCCGTGCCTGAGGACTGGAAAGTGGCAAATGTAACGCCAATCTTCAAAAAGGGATCCAGAGGGGATCCTGGAAATTACAGGCCAGTTAGCTTAACTTCTGTCCCTGGAAAACTGGTAGAAAGTATTATTAAAGCTAGATTAACTAAGCACATAGAAGAACAAGCCTTGCTGAAGCAGAGCCAGCATGGCTTCTGCAAGGGAAAGTCCTGTCTCAGTAACCTATTAGAATTCTTTGAGAGTGTCAACAAGCATATAGATAGAGGTGATCCAGTGGACATAGTGTACTTAGACTTTCAAAAAGCGTTTGACAAGGTACCTCACCAAAGGCTTCTGAGGAAGCTTAGCAGTCATGGAATAAGAGGAGAGGTCCTCTTGTGGATAAGGAATTGGTTAAGAAGCAGAAAGCAGAGAGTAGGAATAAACGGACAGTTCTCCCAATGGAGGGCTGTAGAAAGTGGAGTCCCTCAAGGATCGGTATTGGGACCTGTACTTTTCAACTTCTTCATTAATGACCTAGAATTAGGAGTGAGCAGTGAAGTGGCCAAGTTTGCTGACGACACTAAATTGTTCAGGGTTGTTAAAACAAAAAGGGATTGCGAAGAGCTCCAAAAAGACCTCTCCAAACTGAGTAAATGGGCAGAAAAATGGCAAATGCAATTCAATATAAACAAGTGTAAAATTATGCATATTGGAGCAAAAAATATTAATTTCACATATACGCTCATGGGGTCTGAACTGGCGGTGACCGACCAGGAGAGAGACCTCGGGGTTGTAGTGGACAGCACGATGAAAATGTCGACCCAGTGTGCGGCAGCTGTGAAAAAGGCAAATTCCATGCTAGCGATAATTAGGAAAGGTATTGAAAATAAAACAGCCGATATCATAATGCCATTGTATAAATCTATGGTGCGGCCGCATTTGGAATACTGTGTACAGTTCTGGTCGCCTCATCTCAAAAAGGATATTATAGAGTTGGAAAAGGTTCAGAAGAGGGCAACCAGAATGATCAAGGGGATGGAGCGACTCCCTTACGAGGAAAGGTTGCAGCATTTGGGGCTTTTTAGTTTAGAGAAAAGGCGGGTCAGAGGAGACATGATAGAAGTGTATAAAATTATGCATGGCATTGAGAAAGTGGATAGAGAAAAGTTCTTCTCCCTCTCTCATAATACTAGAACTCGTGGACATTCAAAGAAGCTGAATGTTGGAAGATTCAGGACAGACAAAAGGAAGTACTTCTTTACTCAGCGCATAGTTAAACTATGGAATTTGCTCCCACAAGATGCAGTAATGGCCACCAGCTTGGACGGCTTTAAAAGAAGATTAGACAAATTCATGGAGGACAGGGCTATCAATGGCTACTAGCCATGATGGCTGTGCTCTGCCACCCTAGTCAGAGGCAGCATGCTTCTGAAAACCAGTTGCCGGAAGCCTCAGGAGGGGAGAGTGTTCTTGCACTCGGGTCCTGCTTGCGGGCTTCCCCCAGGCACCTGGTTGGCCACTGTGAGAACAGGATGCTGGACTAGATGGGCCACTGGCCTGATCCAGCAGGCTCTTCTTATGTTCTTATGTTCAGTCACAGTTCCCCATCCAGGCACTGTTCGGCCCCAGACCTGTTTAGGTTGTGGAAGGTAGTACGCATGGGTGGGCCGAATGCGACACCCCAAGATACAGGACAATAAAAAGTAATAAAAAACCCCTCAAAAATGTCAAAGGCATGACAAATGAAGCATACATTCACTCATGTCAGGGGTGGTTAGCCTGTGGCTGTCCTACTTACATTATCACTGGCAATAGTCACAGATGATGGGATCAAGCAACATCTATAGGGCTACAGGTTAGCCACCCTTGACTTATACAAAGATTTCCCTAACTTGCATGGTTTCAGGATTTTCACTGTATTTTCAAATATGGAGACAGGTCCATGTCCTCTGACAAAAAAGCATGAAATAGTAGGAAACTCATCCATTATGTCCCCACCTTGCAAACTGGGCCTCTCTCTACCGAAAGGAAGCTCTAACTTTCCCTGCGTCATCTTTTTTAATAGACAGAAGCAGTCTTGCCGGGAGAGAGAAGAGCCAAATCCACTTTTTCGACATGCATATACCATTCTTCAGTACACTAGGTTTGTACCAGTCAGACAGAGACATTCAAAGAGAAGTTAAATTAAGCAGGATTAGGTACTGGCCATTTGGACCACTTCTAACATCTTATATAGACATGTCAAGACATTCCTTTAGGCACTGACAGGTCACTTGTAACATCTCTTATCCAACAGGACTGTCTGCCTCTGTGTGTTTGCGTGTATGGGAGCACTAGGTGACAGATGGATTCACAAATGGAACAACATGGACATACGTGTGCAAAAGCAAGGAAGCTGTTTTCAATGAACTTTTAGACCTCAGAAATATGGAGCTCGTCATGTTGGGTTGTGACATGTTTCCCTGCCTACTTAGTACAAGTGATGGTAAATTGTCTCAAAGCAGGTGTCTGATCCACTCAGACACCCAAATCCCCCTCCCCCAAACCACACACAGCTTTTCTTTCTGCACAAAGAATAAAGCTCATTGTTTCTTCTGACCTTGGTAAACAGAAACAGTTATCTCCAGTTACTAAGCTCTGGCTCTTCAGACAAGCCAGCTAGAGCTCATGAGCATATTGTCAACCCATGAACATATTTTTAAAACTCAAAGTTTTCTGAATTAAAGAGAACATCTCATTTTCTTCCAGACACTTAACAGAAAGCATATATTAATTAGCAATTTAGGTTTTGATAACATGTCTATGTAATTCCTATCCAGATGGTTTAAAAAATATATAGCAACTGTATTTAATCTGTTTCCATTGTTTGTTGCCAAAATTATTTTTGCTTTGATGTTTAATCAACATTTTTGCAAGCTTAATCACCATTATTGCCAATTATTGCATTAATTGTAGTCAAGCTACAACATGGAATAGGTGATAACAATTAGAAAATACTCTGTACCTTTTGTTATCAAAGGATAAAAAAGGCAAATTGCTGATAACTTGGGGCTTTTTAAATGGAAAATCCTCTGCTTGTGTGATAGCAAATCTGGTAAGACATAATTTTATGAATGATCATTCATAATTATGTCATAATTATGACAAGTATTGCTATTAAAAGACAATCAATGTCATGATGCCAAGTGATTACGTATGAACTCTACTGAATTATTCCTGGTTAGTAAAGAAAATAACTTTTCCAGCATGGCCAATGGCCAGGGATGATGGAGTTGTAAGTCCAGCAACAGCTGGAGGACCAGAGACTCCCCACCCCTGGGCTAATATAACATTTACGTACATGTTCCTGTCTCATATGGTGGTTTCTTCCTCAAATAGGTGCCAGAACTGAGGAGGCATTCCCCCCTCCAGCTGTGTATCAAATGTGGTTCAAGACATGTGAACCAGATACCAATGAGTAGGGGGCCTTAGCTGAGTGAGTGAGTGAGCATCGGCTTTGATGCAGAAGGTCCCAAGTTCAATCCCTGGCATCTCCAGGTAGGGCTGGTAAAGACTCCTGCCTGAAACTCTGGAGAGCCGCTGCCAGTTGGTGTAAAGAATATTGACCTAGATGACCAACGGTCTAATTCTCAGTATAAGACAGTCTACTATGTACCTATTGGTAGACTGTCTCACATTTGCCTCCGCTGCATGTAACTGATATTTGAGAATACAAACAAGTAGTTTCCCCAGGACTCTCACCATCTCTCTCCTCAGTTTCTGATACTTTTGAAGGAGAAAAGGATCTAAAAAAAGACAAGACAAACACAGTAAGCTGGGTTTTGAAGCACCATTTTTATGTAGAATGGCAGAGTGGGATCATCTGCTACAATTTCAAAACAAAGGAAAGAAAAGTTTCACTTCATTAAAAAATAAAAGACAGGTTGGTTTTGTTCCCTTTCCTCCTTGGTGAAAACATAATACTCAAAAAATCTCCTCTCATCACGCAAGGCTGTCCCAAAAATATACAAACACTGAAACTGGGAACAGTGGGCTGCATATGTAACATCAAAACAGAGAGCTTCAGAAAGATCCTGCACAAACTGAATATGAGAAGAATCTGCTCTTGCGAGGCAGCCAGATGCTGGTACAAATTCATAATACCAAAGTTTTATTACCATATCCTACTTCTCTTCCCACACAGTGCCACAAACAGCAGCTCCTAGAAGTGAGGCTGTAGGGAGCCACATATGACAAGTAACCAAGGATCAGAGGGGGAAAAAGTGTGTGTGTGTGTGTGTGTGTGTGTGTGTGTGTGTGTGTGTGTGTGTGTGTGTGTGTGTGTGTGTGTGTGTGTGTGTGTGTGTGTGTGTGTGTGTGTGTGTGTGTGTGTGTGTGTGTGTGTGTGTGTGTGTGTGTGTGTGTGTGTGTGTGTGTGTGTGTGTGTGTACACACACACACACACACACACACACATATAATGTTGTATCAAGGTTCACAGTACATTGTAGAAATGGTGGATAGTTATGAGTTCAGGGTAGAAGAGGAGATCCATGGCAAAAGCCAGCTTCTGTGGAAGGAGAACAGGTTTGTGCTTGGCAATGCAGAAAAGTTCAGAGGGACTACACATGATAACTTGTGTTGGCCCTGTAGACACTGGCTGGCATCTACCTACTCTGTAGGTAACTTATATCAGGAAAGAGAGCATCAAAAGTACAAAGGACCAAGGTGAGGGTGGTGGAATGCTACATAAATTAATACCAGCTTTGTGGCTCCCATGTCCTACAGGGCAAAAGGGTATAATTCAAAGTGCTTTGCAAATGTAGATTGGCAGAGAGAGAGAGAGAGAGTGAGCCAGGACACTGTGGTTTTTAAATGCCTTGTAATTAACAACTGCTTGCTGGCTGTGCTGCCACAGAAACCCCCATTCCAGGCACTGGTGTAGCAGCAATACCCTGTTCACAGTGGTAGGAACACAACAGGAGAAGGGGGAATTCAAGACAATCACTCAAGATCTCTACAGAGTGTGTGACCCAGCTAACAGCTCCCCAAGGGCATATCCATCCGGTTTTTGCCCTTCTGATCCCCACAGTACAGCCAAGTGAAATGCTTCAGCTAGGTCTTCACATGACTGATGGGGATCGGTATGGGTCACACAATCCACACGGCTAAGATGACCTGTGTCTTTGGGTTACTCCTCTCCACACCCTCAAGTTGTGCCCTACAACACCAACTGGTCATGCCACCAGGAGCAGCTCTTGGGCAGACTTAATTCTTGCTATCTGCAATCTACTCTTCTAGACATAAGGAATCATATTCCCAGGAAAGTGGGAAGGTCAGCTTGTGGGCCATGCCCAATCGCCTGCTAACTCTGCAGTTCAAGTGCAGTGCCCAGCCGCCTCCGTTTGCTAACCAAAGGCAAGTTTGCTCAATGAGAAGCATGGGACTCACCCACAAAACGGGGGAAATGCTCTAAGTGGTAGATGCCAAATTTGCTTGAACCGCTCACACATTCTACCATCATGTGAGGGAGGCCGCACATTCTAGTCCTGTTCGTGATGTCAACTAGCGCTGCCCCTGGCATCTACACATCCATCTGCAAGGAGGGAGCCTTCACACATCTAGTTGTACAGGCAAAGGCTCCCTTCCTGCAAATAACTGCATGGATACAGGAGGAAAGGAGGACTCTGAGTGAACCAAGTCTGGGATGAGGCTAGTTGGCACAGCTCTGCTCACATGTTGATGGAAGAATGAAGGAGCAATTTGAGTGAACAGGACTAGAGTTTCCCCCCAAAACTAGCACTCTGCTCTGTCACAGGAGACTAGGAATAGTGGACTGAGCAGCTCCGTGCATCTAGTATCTTGTGAGTACTCCTAATCCTGCTTCATACCTTCGGGGCCCACACCTACTCAGCAGCAGCATTTCTTCCCATTTATCTCATCCAGAGCCTCCGCATGCCCAGCATGTCAACAGAGTATAAATCAAGTCCTAAGCTTACAAATGCATTAGCTAACTGGCACAGAAGGTACAACCCCTTGCTAAAGGAAACTATCACAAAGAAGGGGCCAATCTGAGACAGTTCTGATATATGCTTTCTGATGCCGAGCTGTGGAATTTAAGTAATGTTAAACAGATATTGGTCATGCTGACCCAGCAGGGCACATTGTGCTCCATCCCTAATCTGAGGCCTGTGTGGCCTCTTCTCCCCATGCAACTGCCTCTCTCCCCAAAAGGCACTCAATAGCATGCGGAAGTGAATCCAATTATCCCCCCTAAACGAACAAAACCCTTTCAGCCCAGAGATACCGTATGCAAGTGTTCCGTCAACCCAATGACACACACACAAAAAGTTTCCCAAGGGAATCTCAGCTGGTTCAGTTTTGGCAAATTGCAGAGCAGTGGAATGGGATTCTGAGGGCAGTACAGACAGCTGCCTAGGATCCAAAGATTCTAAACACAATCCACACACACCCAGGGGGAGCTTTGAGTAGTCATTATCAGATGGCCACTGAGGAACGGCAGATGTGCTCTTCAATTACTGCCAGGTGAGAGAGCAATACATATATCAACATATGAAGTTGCCTTATTCCTAGCCAATCAGTGATTCATCCGAGTATAGCCTCCTTTGGCAGTGAGTCTAAGATACTTACGCAGAAATCTTTTTTTTTTTCCTTCATAAAAAGTTTCCCCCCCAGCCCTTCTACCATAGATTCTTGTACAACTGGAATGCTGGAGGGTGAAAACTGGGACCTTGTGCGCGTGCATGCCAAGAGATGGTTCACATGCAGAGGCCCTGGGTGCAATCCCTGGCATCTTCAGTTAAAAAGGAAACAAGGCTGGGAAACACCAATGGCAGTCAAAATAGAGAATCCTGGGGGATAGATGGAACAACAATCTGACAATGCAGTTTCCTACATTTACAAGAAACAACAAAGCTTTACCATGTGAGTGTGGCCTCCTAGACACACTCCTGGAAACTGAGTAGCAGAGGCTACATGCATGTGTTGAGAATTGGCCCAATTACCCCATGCCCAAGGTAAATAGCACTCTTGATGGAAGGGGCCTATAAACACCTTGACACCAGCTCTGTGCATGAGCATCTGCCATAGAGCACAACCGCCCTCTTAAAATTCTTTTACTGAGTTGAGGTCATAAGAAAGAAAGAAAGAAAGAAAGAAAGAAAGAAAGAAAGAAAGAAAGAAAGAAAGAAAGAAAGAAAGAAAGAAAGAAAGAAAGAAAGAAAGAAAGAAAGAAAGAAAGAAAGAAAGAAAGAAAGAAAGACAGACAGACAGACAGACAGACAGACAGACAGACAGACAGACAGACAGACCTTGCCTTAAAACCAGGCTGTTGCTAAAACTGCAAATAACCAGGGCATCACAGGTTGTCCCACCCTTCAGCCAAAGGCCATTAAGAGACTTGAGCAATTTATCCCATGCAAAAGATCACACATCTCTCTCTGCTGACTTATTACAGTTAACCATGTGGGCTTTTCAAGCATCAACCAGAGAGAGGAAATATGACAGACTACTGTATGTTGATGTGACAATTGTAAAGGCACAAAAGCTGTCTAGACTTCTACTTAAATTTCCTTTAGAGTTGTATCTTTACAGAGATGCTACAGACAGGATCGTCTAAGTAACTGCATGAATGGAACAACTTCCGCTAGTGCTATGGGATTCCCCCCCCCCTTCTCTTCGCTACATGCATCCCACACTATCCCAAAATCTGCTCCAGAGGGTTGGGGGGGAAACCCAGAACAGAATTAGGGGGCATGCAGGGGGGGAGGGGGAGAAATGTTCTGTTGCATAAGAAGAAATCCCTGCACTGAGAGAAAGTTCACCTTAGTGCTATGTTGAATGCAATGGATTGAAAACACACTTCCTAGAAGATCTTCTTGACTTTCTTAACCTCATCCTTTGGCTCTCTGAGCCTGAGCTAAAGAAGATAAGAGCTCTTTTCTTGTGCTGTTCATAAGCTGCTGATGCAGTTCACACCTTTCCAGGCTAATTCCAAAATTGAAAAACCCAAAGAAAAGGCCAAGCCTCCACCAAGAAATCACAAATGGCTTATCATTACATGCAAATTGCCTGATGTATTTCCATTTAATTTTGTTTTGTTTTCAGTACCAGGTTGAGGCATTGTCTGGTTTTGTTATTTGTTTTCTGGCGGTGCCCCTTTCTTTTTACTGCCCAGGACACTTACAGTAGGACTGAGTCTACACACATGCACACATCCAGCCCACCCTGCAAAAGGTATTTAGGGCAATGAAGACTAAAGTTCCTTTACCGCCGTGAACATGTGATTGAGCCTTATTTAATTGCAATAAATGTTGCCATCTCCATTCCTTTACCAATCGAGATATGTATTAGTTCAGGTAACCAGGAATGATCCTAGGCATGACAGTGAGCCACTGTAAATAACACTGCCAAGGATGGACAGCAGCCTGTGTCAGCCACACAACTTGAGGACTGGTGGAGAAACAAGACAAGAGGGATTTCCCCAGATGAACGAAAGGCAAGGAGGTGGGCATTGTTAATGCCAATCCCATTATTGTCAGTGAGCCTCATCCAAAAGACAAGGACGGTGGTTATTACACAGACTCTTGTGCCTTTTAATAGTTGGGCAGCAGAAAACTGATAGGTGCATTTCTTTCACATGGCATTAATAAGGGATCCAGCCTCTAGATGAAATTTTTCCTTCCCTCATGACTATCAGAAGCACAAGATCCACATCTCAAACCTTGTTCTGGCCTTCTGTGCTTTTAAAAGCCCCAAGGCAGTAAGTGTAGCTTCTTAGCTTCACTCAAAGGAAGCCAAGGTGGCCTAGTTAGTGTCAATGCTTTTTTTTTTTTTGCAAAATACTTTATATTAAATTTTGAAATTTTACATATCTTTCACATGAAATCAACTTTCAGGTACAGTCTGCATACATAAATTAGTGCCAATGCTTTTGATCAGTGCTTCCTGCCTCAAATTGAATGTGGCCATTTGAGCGCCAGGCAAGTAAGAGTTTGCATCATAGAGCTGTGGAAGAGAGATCAACTCCTTCCATCATCCTGTAACCCAGGAGGGGAAAGGAAACAAGTGCTATTAGATCACTGTTGTTCTAACCTAGCTCTATGAATGAAGCATCAACCAGAGAACTGCATAAACTACTTCCTATCATGGAGCTATTTAAAAAGAGCACTTTTCAAGGCCAGGCATTGCCAACACTGCTAGTCCAATGTCACCTTCAAGGTCAGATCAAGGTCAATTTACTCATGAAGAGCTCCACATATACCTGAACATACTTTGACAGCACGAGTCTGCAAGATTCCTCTTCGGAACAACCTCCTCATTATTCTTCCCATGTTTTAAGAGGAGTTCTCAATCCATCACTCTACCCTTCTGTGAAAACACTACGTCTCAAAAGACAGGTTTTTTGATAGAGGAAACAAGACTCCTTGAAGGAACAGGAAAAGCTATCTGTTATAAATGCAGCCATAGCACTCAGGATCCTCACTGGCTATTCTTGGTTAGACAAGCAACTGGGACTCCCGGCACTTTGCTGGAGTTCACAGCTAGCGAAGGGCAATTTAACAGCAGCAAGTAGAATGGATAGTGCTTGACTTTAAAAGGTATGCCTGTGCCTTTTAAGCAGTAGTTCAGATATGTTTGCAAGTGTGGCTTTTTCATCCCAGTAGCACTGGGATGGGAATTATTTTGTGCCAGTCATCTCTGATAGGTAGGGATTAAAGACACAGAAACATTCTATGGGTCACCTAACTGAGAGGTGGGAAGAAATCCATAGGGCTTAAGCAGGAGGACCTGTGAGCCTCAAGATGTTATTGGACTCCCAACTCCCATAAACCCCAGCCAGCATGGCCAACAGTCAAGGATAATGGGAGTTGGAGTCTAACAAGAGCTACAGGGCCACAGTTTCCTATCCCTGCTCTACACCTCCTTCCTTTTAAAAAAAAAATCCAAGTAACACATAGTTGTGTTAGCAAGCCTTAATTCCTCCAACAAGAACTACAACACTCAATGGTACTGTAGGGGTGGAAGCCATGATCATTAAAGCCAGGCTATACTCATAGAACAGATATGGGTACACTATGTGTACAAATCAAGAGCCAACGCTTCACTAAAAGCTATGCTGGCTCGGGGGAGGGGGGCAGTCTGCTCTAAAAACCAAAGGTACACCAACTTTCCTGTGTACTGATGCAATGCAACCAAATCTTGACTTCGCCAGGCACTTGGTGTGTGTATATGTGCGTGTGTGTAGGCATCATAAGGACACTTGACCAGCACATGTCCCACTGGAAGTGTAGAAGAGTTTTATACAAGTTCATCAAAGAGAAAGCTTCAAAAGCATCTAATGAAGTTCGAAAGAGGCTCAAATCGTTTCTTTCTGCCCTGCCAGTACTAAACATCCAGAAGAGTTAGCAGAAAGAAAGGCTATTATAGTTTGGAAAGAATCTTTTCTGAAAGCCACTTGACCATGCAGGCCAGAGTCACAACAAACTGAATTTTCTCCTTGCAACACAACACAAATTTAGAGGAGACCCTCACATCCAGAGACCCTCACAGTAGGCTGATATGCCTCCTAAGTTAGATGATTCATTGTCCCAGCATTGGCTCAGTTTGATAGGCTGGATTTCCAAAATGATGGTGCCAATGGCCCATAGAGGAGGGTTGTTTCCTCCCCCATCACCTCCCCATTGTTTTAAATAGAAATGTGCGAACTGGCCAAGGACCCTTAATCAAGCACAAGGTATTTGCCACAGTTGAAAGGAGTCGTGATGGGCTGATCACACTAAGGCGTTTGCCTCCCAGAAGAAGCTACAGAGCATGGGAAGAGTGCTGGGGAAAGGCAAATTCCCACCACACACCCCATTTTCCTAATGCTTACTATATGAAGGCAGCATGACAAAAGTAGTATGACAGCTTCAAAGCTTGAGATTAGAGAGTCAGCTTAGATTTTTTTAAAAACTAAAACTTTATATAAAAGGAGGTGGTTAAAATTTCTGACAGTACCACTTTAGATTGCAGCTGGGAGGAGGCGAATGCGTGTTGAGTTTTTTGATACACCCTGCTATCAATATCTCGCAGAGTGTAGAAACTGGCACATGTGGGGGGAAGGTCCAGCAACTCATCCCTCATGTGCTAGTTTACTATGTGCATGCAGCTTTTCATGTAGTGTAACATTCAAAGATATGATCATCATCACCTGCAGCTTGATATGCTACAGCCCAGAATTCTACAACCTCATCTTGCCTAAACCAGAAAGCGGCTATTAGTTTTGGCTGCCCTAAGACCAAATGCTTTCAAGCAGAAAATGTTTTTACAAGTTCTTTTTCTAAATCATTGTAACATAGCAAACCACAGTGAGAAAACAGAGGCTTTATCAACCACATACCCCAACAGTATGTCTACCAGTTTGGTTTGCCCAAGAGACTCATTACAGGAATGAAGGATTTCCAACACACGGTTCTCAATACCTTCACAAAACCACTGCTGCCAGTGTTCCCTGGGGAAGCCACGGTGGTTCAGCAGGTTTGAAGCAAGCTGAGGTTTGCAAACGTGGCACAAAGATGAAGTGAAATACTGAAGGTGCTGGCAAGTAAATGAACGTTCAATGGAGTGTAGGCCAGAAGCCTCTACTGTGGTAATTTAATCTAGCTCCCCTTTTGCAACACAGGACAAGAATCACACTCAGTCACTTCTACATCAAGTCTGAGAACCTCTTGCTACTGCAGCAGGAGATATAAACCCAGACAGTTTGGACACACCTGGTACATTGAGACACCCAATGACCATGGGTCAGACATACTGAAATGTCTGGCAGCAGAAATGTTCGACAATTGCACTAGAAAGTATTATTCGTCATTTATCATAAGCAGCCACAGGTACTTTTTTTCTTAACTCAACAGAGGGGAGTAACAGAACAGTCAACTCTACTGGGGTTCTTTAACAGTTACCCTTTGGAGACAAAGACACAGAAAAGCACATGGCAGTGGTTGGCAAGCAGAAACCCCATACAAGCTCTGCAGAGAGGCATGCCAAATCTATAGAAAGGCTCTCCACAAACAAGAGGCGTCCCTCCCTGCCTTCTATGGCACTAATGTGGCAGTAATCTACAAGGCACCCTTCTCTGCTTGCCTGGGGCACACTGGGAACTTTGGCCGCATTCAAACCGTATGTTTATTCCACTATTTTTCAAAATTAAACAGTCATGGTTTCCCTGAAAGAATCCTGGGAAGTGTAGTTTATTAAGGGGGCTGAGAGTTATCAGAAAACCCCTATTTGCCTCACAGAGCTAAAATCCCAGAGTTCTCTGGGAAGAGGAACTGATTGTTAAACCACTTGGCAATTGTAGCTCTGTGAAGGGAGTAGGTATTCCCTGTTGACAACTCTCAGCACCCTTCACAAACTACACTTCCCAGGATTCTTTGGGGGAAGCCAGACTGTTTAAAGTGGAAAAATAATGGAATAAATGTATTATGCAAATGTGGCCTGAGTCTATCCTCCCTTGCCACCTTTTCAAAAAGGCCTTTCAAGTCTCCATATTTGAGGCAACTACCCTCCCCACTCACTCCTCTCCACTGCCACCACCTCACAGCTTGTTAGGGGAGGGAAGAGTGATGGCATCAGAGAAAGCCCACATTTTCTCCAGTTCTCCCTTTCTATATGGGAATATGCCTCCAGCTGACACACAACCCTGATCCTTCGAGTCCGCTATAACAGGTGGTGGCAGGAGCCAGCAACTAGTGAATGACAACTAGCCCCTCAGATGTACAGTGAAAGAAGATTACCCTGGAGACAAGCGAAGGCCTTCACGTCTTCCAACAAACAAACAAAACATGAGAGAAAAGCTTTTGAACCCAGTGCTACGGAAGGGCGGGGGGGGGGTCATGAAAAAGGGATCACATTCTGACAGCCCTTCGGCAATGCATGTACATGAGTCCATAGATATTTATATTTAATAAGTATATAAAATATGATCAAAATAAAACCAAGTAGATTTACAGACTGAAAAAAGAAAAGAAAAATATCACAGTACAGCAATATTCCCAAGTACTGCCAAACCCCAGATGTATGCTCTGCCATGTTTACAAAAACACTGTAGAAAAGTTCTAGAGGAAGGCCAATGCTCTGCTCCATTTTTCTTGCAGTGAGGCCTTGGGAGGCCTCCTCCAGTCTTTCTAAACATTTTTTTTTTAATATAATCCAGCAGTTGCCCAGCTCTGCAGAATATTCCCCAGCTGCTAGCTATGGCCTGAGGGCAAGCCACTGGAAGACTGCAGGCATGTACATCCTCATCAACCCCCAAGGGGCCTGAAGTTGGTCTGATCGCACTTGCACTGTGTGGCCCTGTGGCTCCAACTTAGCTAAGCAACTCAAGGGACACTGTGAGAGTGAGGCAATGGCTGAATTCTAATAACAGGGGACAGATTGACCCTAAGGATCTTCTGTGCTCTCCTCCTCAATTCTTCATCTGAAGAGCTGTTCACCTTGATGGCCTGGAATTTCAGCAGGTTCAGCGTTGCCGAAGCCAGTTCCGGTTTACTGGGGGGCGGAACAGAATTGGGTTTCTTCCGGCGTGGCAATTCCTTTCCCTCCTCCCCTCTTTTCCTTTTCTGCTCAAGAGTCTCCTGATGGCTTCCACCACCTCTCCGTTCCAATTTACTCACAGATGGCTCCTTCATTCTGGATGTTCCCGTGCTACAGCTCTGGGAGGCACTTCCAGATATCCTGCCATTTAGGATCCCAGAGGCTTTACAAGCATTGCTTTCCTGCAGCACCCCACCCTTTGGTCCTTTCATAAGGCTCACAGTCAGAGCGGCAGAGTCCGGCACTTTCTTTATTAGGTGCCGATACCCTTTGGGGTCCATCTGACCAGGTGATATTTTAGTGGCCTTGGTGGCTGAAGACTGCCTGGATGCACTAGCTGCCTTGAGGAGCTTAAGGTCCGAGGGAGAAATCCCAAGATGCCCTTGCTCACATTTTGACTCCAGACAGGATGCTGTGGCTTTCAGTGGAACCAAGGCCTCTAGCACCACAGACAGTCTCATGGCTGGATAGACACCAGGGTACATGTTAGAAGGAAAGCCCACCGCAGAGGCTTTTGATGTGCCCGAACGTGTCCGTTTCAATGAGTTCAAGAGGAGGTTTGTGGAATTACTGTTCTTAGACAATGGTTTAGCAGAGTCTTCAGGAGAACTTACTGTAATACCTGCGAAGGGGCCAGATATTTTTGCTGTGGTTGCTGTGTTTCGGGCTGGAGCCTTAGCAGACTCTGAAACAGGGGCAGCTGCTTTTGAAGTGTTCTGGATGCTGCCTTTTGGCTGGCTGGGCATATTGGCTGTACATGAGCTGTAGCCGTACACGTCTTTACTCCTTAGAATTGTGGGCTGGTAGCCTTCCTCCCTGAGGCCTTGAAGAAAAGCTACCAGCTGGGTCTCTGTGTCAGACAGGTCCTTGGACATGGGGTTGAACACTCGGAGAGCTTCTTCCAAGGCTTTCTGTCCTGCAGAGGAGATCCTTGACCAGGAATGGACAGCTTTTTCTTCCACATTGTCCACCTCCACATTCATGGCATTAGGCTAATGGGAACTTCTAATACGTCCAAACCACTTGGAAGCCAATGCAGGTCACCTTAAAGGAAAAGGGGAAAAGGCAGTTAACTTACAACTCGAAAAACATCCATCTAGAGGCTTTTGTGGGGGTTTTTTAGTGGAAGCTCTTAATGCCACCATGACACTTCTGCAATTATTTCATCTTACCTTTACACAGCACGGGCCTAAAATCACAAGTGGTCAATTCTGCCAAACCTCCACTGACCAAATACGCACATTGCTTGTAGCAAAGCCACACAAGAGAAAGCGGCTTGAGTTTAACAAACCTAAACAAGGAATGCACATTCTCTAGCAAGCTGCCCCTCCTTCCCCCCACCAAGGTGTCTCATGAGCTTTGGTGTTGTGGATGTGACTTGTAAGGAGCTAGTCGTATTCTCAGAATGTGACCACAGACGCTGGAAGCTATCTCCCAAAAAGGTGAGGAGCTGAAGGATTCCTATCCCATTACTGTACATCCTCTTACACTACACTTTTTTGTGATTAAGCAGAAGCCATGGCTCTATAGAGATGCCTATACTACATTTTTAATAGATCATTCTAAATTTTGTTTTTACTAAGATTCAAAACCTGTCATGACCGTTCTAAAGTAGTCCCTGTATCCTCCACCTTGGTCTATAGGCTTCCTAAAACAAATGTGTTCGCAAACTCTCGTCTTCAAATAAATTATTTTCACTTCACCATCACAAAGAAGACTATTTCAAGGAAGGTGACTGTTAACTAACATTCTACAGACCCTCATCATATTTAAGGCATTGTTCTTCCTTTTAATCCTACTGAGATATAGGGGGACACTTTCAATCCTGCTGTTGCTGACAACAGAAGAAAGATAAAAAGGTTGCTAGGAGGGAAAGGCTGAGCAAGGCGCAAGTTAACTAGGTGAAAGGTTGCTGGGTCGAGGGTGAATCAAGCAAGAGTGGAAAGATGAATTAAACCTGTCCTTTTCGTTAATATCCATGACAGCTTCACCATCTGGTCCACACGCTGTTCACAAGCCATTTTGTTTTGAGCGCACACACTCTCAAGCATTCATATTCTTCACTCAGAGTGATGTTTCCCCTGGATAGGCTGCGCCATTATGTTATGGCGTTTCAATGAGCTAAAGAAATACGCTCATGTATCACAAAGTATGAGTTGTTCTACCAATCTCACAATGAGTCAAATTTTCTCCTCGCTATAATGCACGCAGGAAATGTTTGGTGAGATATCCATAAGCAGGAAGAGCTGGAATGCTGCTCAACTCACTTATCTACTTGATTATATTTGACTGCAGTCTTAATATTCTATGAAGTCAAGAATGCCCTTATACAGATAGGCAGATTGAAGTTTAGGGCGCAGCAACAATTAGGTCGTATCACACCGCACGCTAGTTGTAGTGCAAACACAAGAAAATTCTTTCATTAGTGACTCAATCTCAATAATCCGAACGGTCCTAAAGAGGACAGCAAGTCAACAGAGCTCAGGAACACTGTCGTCTAGAACTGAAGCTAAGTTTCAAGTATGCAGAAATGCCTGTTGCACACTTGAGAGCTGTGGACATTCCAGTACGTGTTTAACACTATGTGGTATGCACATAGGTGAGGTCTTCTCCCTTAATAGATACTGATAGGTAAGGACTCTGTGCCCAGTCCTTAACCAAGGGAGGACAGCTTCCCTCCTTCAGTTCTTCAGTGATGCATTTGACCATAATCAATGTACTTGTTTGCCCTTATGTAATTACTGTAGTAAGCTATTTTATAATAAATGTGCCAACACTGCCATGGATTAATTTGGACACATAAGGTCCACCGAAGTGCATATAAGCATACTCAAAGTGACCTGGTTTGCATGCAACATTAAGTCAAACCAGGGCCTAATACATACATGCGAGACAAACCATAAGTCCGGATTTGGACTACATACTACATTTGGATTTGGACTACATATCTTCATTGTTTTTAGATTTTTAATGTCTAGGTATTGTATGCCTATTTTGTAGGTCACCCAGAGTGGCTGGACAGCCAGCCAGATGGGCGACTAATAAATTCAATAAATAAATACTAAGCCAAACCATGACTTAGCTCACAGCAGCACTGACGACTCAAAGTGGCTGTGATCTCCTCTCTGGGAGCCTGTGTGGTCGTGCTAAGCCACCGTTTAGCTTAGCGTAATGTGCAAACTGAGCCAAATTGTTAACAGCCATATGTACAAGTTGGGCTTTTAACATAGCTTTGACATGGTTACCATGCGGCTTCCTATCCGGTTTGGAATCCATCACAAACTCCTTTTGCTTACCTTCAAAGCCCTCCACAATCTTGCCCAACTTCTCTGTCCTCATAGCCTAATGTAAACCTGCCTGTGACTTTCACTCTCCCACCCCTTTATTGCCCAAAGGTCCCCTACTCCACTGGTGCCCCTGGAACACCCCACCAGAACACTTACATGGCACCACCTTTCTTCCATCCTGTTCACCCCTCCTTACCTTTTCTGAAAATCTGTCACCCCTCAAGTCCTCATTCTCTACCTAAACTAAGCCTAAGCATGGTTAACTGTATTTCTACATAATGTTCCCCAATTTACCTTTGCTTCTGTTCCCCCTCCCCCACCTGGGTTGAAATTTTGATTGTAAGCGTCTCAGGATGGGGACTTGTCTTTTTCTTACATTGCCCCATAAAGCACCATGTACATTGATGGTACTTTATAAATAGTGTGCGTTTTAGTTGTTTAATGGCCCCTCCAGCCTGGTCTTTTATTGTGGGCATGCTCTCTTGAAACATGTTCTTGACACAATAATAGTGCGTAAGTGGTGGATTTATTCTACTTTAGTTTGTTTTGTGATGCTTCCCCAATGGTACCACATTATTTCTGCCTAGAGGGGCTACAGTGCAACCAATGCAGGACAAAAGTAAACCAGAACTTTTTTGTGGTATTAAAAGTTCTGGGATTTCAGCAGGTTTTCAGAAGTTACAGGATATGCACTGATTGGAAGTGAAGCATTGTGACTATCCTAAAACTTTTGCAGGCACAAACAATATGGAAAGAGAGATCATGTGCGCCCACCACACGAGCATCAAGAGCACAAATCATCATGGGGGGGGAGACACCTGAAGGAGTCCTTCATTTCAAAGAAAAAAAGTCTTAACGTTTGAGCTATCCTCTGGGGTTCCAATTAAAAAACTACTTTTGAAAACTATTCAGTCTCTTATCACCAACAAACACTGATATTCCAACAATATTCTGAGCTGGAAAAACAAGTGATTACCCTAATTTAGAATGAAACTGTTTCATGGTTTTGACGATCGGTGCAAGCCTCTTTCACACACAGTTCCACCAGATAAATGTGCTAAACATTTTGACCATTATTTGATAAAATGTACAGTAGGGCCCCACTCATACCGTGGGTTACGTTGCGGGGGCCCGCTGAAAAGCGAAAACCGCCAAAAAGCGGAATTCATTTAACAGAATGGCGTGCGACGCCTGAAAACCACCATAAAAGCGGAACAAGTGCCGTATGAGTGGGGCTTTAGTCTTGTTATGTGCCTCCAAGTCGACCACGACTTATGGCAACCCTATGAATCAGTGACCTCCAATAGCATCTGTCGTGAACCACCCTGTTCAGATCTTGTAAGTTCAGGTCTGTGGCTTCCTTTATGGAATCAATCCATCTCTTGTTTGGCCTTCCTCATAAAGCGGGGCCCTACTGTAAATGTAAATGTACATGTACTGCCTTCAAGTCAATTCTGACTTATGGCGACCGTATGAATAGGGTTTTCATGAGGCTCAGAGGCAGTGACTGGCCCAAGGTCACCCAGTGAGCTTCATGGCTATGTGGGGATTCGAACCCAGGTCTCCCACATCGTAGTCCAACACCTTAACCACTACACCACACTGGCTCTCTATTATTTGATAAACTAATTCTTAATTGGCTCAAATGGTCAAACCTTGTCCCAGAAATATGTGAGGATATAAACCTTAATCCGGACTCTTAAAAAAAATCACACTGTCTGACTCTGGGGTATATTTGGACCCCAATGAGATTTCCAATGGAAGGATGGGGTCATTTTGTATCCCAGATACCTTCTCTTTTGTCACCACAAGTGTGCTTGACATTACCAATGCACCTTGAGCCAAAAACAAAAACTCTTATTCAGAGGAGGTAGAAGTTTTCTGAGCAGTATATGTTGGTTCCTTCTCCATACATATTGATTAAACTGGGGGATTTTTGGACCTCAGTGGGGTTTTTGTTTCCAGAAGGAAAACAGTAAGTGGTAATTGGCTGAAATTTGGTGTTGATGTACAGGTGACAGACTGTGACAATGTGCTAGAAGAGCAACCCTGTAGGTCTACCCATGTATAAACTACACAATAAAAGGCAGAAATTTGCTCCCAGGGCTTTTGCTGGGGTATTTTTTTGGCTCCAAGTGGTTTTTTGCTTCCAGAAGAAGAGTGGAAAGTGGTAACCGGCTGAAATTTGGGGACATTGTACAGGTTAAAATTTGTGACAATGTGCTAGGAAGACTCTCCTGCAGGTCTACTTATGTGTAAATTACACTATTAAAAATTGCACCTGGGGATCTGAATGGACCCCAGAAGTCAGGATGAAAGTAAACAGGGGATCTCTGTCTCCTGAGCTACTCAAGAGCAACAGGCAAACATTAGGACCTAAGTTAACAGGGGACAAGGTCCCCTGTTAACCTAGAGATGGAGAATGTTGCTGGACTACTATCATCCCTGACCACTAGCCATTCTGGTTGGGAGTTGAATAGCACCAGGAGTTCCACATCTCAGTGTTAACCCTTTCTTCAATAAACTCAACAAAATCCACTTGATGTTAAAGTTGATTGTCATTTTGCAATATACTGTTTGAACTGTGGCTCTCAGAACAGGCCAAAACAGACTATAAAATGCTGGTGATATCCCCTAGGACCTGCTTGTTTTCCCACTGTTTATACAACCTTCTTGAAATGTTGCCTCTTGGAGGCCCTGCATTTGGCCCATAAAGATAAACGTTACACATTTTCAGCAATGTGAGCTGCCACAACAACTGGAACAATCACATTAAAGAACACGGGCCATTCAAGGTGTGAGCGGATGGGGCTGCAGGGCAACCCTTGCTCCACCTTTGAAAGCAACTCCACTTCCAAGCCTGGAGGCCAATCTTGAGAAGACATTTGTATAGCAGGGTTTGCTTGTCCACTGCAGTAGGGAGCACTCATATTAACCTTTGAATGTAGGCAACTGCCTTATACTGGGGCCAGATCATTGATCCAGCTCAGTATTGTCTTCACTGATTGGCAGTGGCTCTCCAGAGTTTGAGACAGGGGACATTCTCAGCCCCAGCTGAAGACACTGGGGATTAAACCAGGGATGCTCTGCTACTGAGCTATGGCCTTCACTTTAGCAAGTAGCAGACAACAACAAGGCAATCCCCCTCCCCTGCAGCAACACGTCATACTATTTCACAGACTCTTTTTAAGTCCCTGTGGAAGCACTATTCCTCCTCGCAGTGTACTAGGGCACATGTCTTTAGCTCTCTTCCCAACCCCACCCCACCCCCAAGTGACAGGAAAAACTAACCCTCCAAGGCAGATATAAGAAGAGTTTTGGGCTGGGTCAGGCCAAATGCCCATCTAGTCCAGCCTCCTGTTCTCACAGTGGCCAATCAGGTGCCTACAGGAAGCCCACAAGCCAGAACTCAGCACAAGAGCACTCTCCCCTTCTGCGGTTTCCAGCAACAGGTATTCAAAGGCAAACTTCCTCTGACAGTAGAGGCAGAATATAGCCATTATGGTTAGTAGCCACAGATAGCCTTATCCTCCACGAATTGGCCTAATCCTCTTGAAAGCCACCTAAGTTGCTGACCATCACTGTAACTTGTGGGAGCCAATTCCACAGTTTAACTATGCCTCTATCATGGGGGGGGGAGAGACAAGCAATTTAGAAGTACCATAAAAAGCACCATAAAATAATCCCACTCAGCAGTTTATTCCACAAAGGCTTTCTAACCAAAATATTTTCAGAGGCCTTCTAAAACATTTCAATAGCTGCAGGGCCAATGACAAGAAAGCCGTGTTCCTCAAAGGCGACCTGACACATTTGTATTTGGCTTAGAAGTTTAGGTAATAGGCTTCTCAGTTGCTATGTTAAGATTAAGCTGAGAGATGATGACTTGAGTTTCGTAGCATTGGAAGGGACCTCAGAGGTCATCTAAGTCCAGCTCCCTGCTCATGCAGGAAGCTCACTCCTACAGCATCGCTGATAGGTAGCCAAACAGCCTCTGTGTAAAGGCCTCTAATAAAGGAGAGTCCACCATTTCCCAAGGAAACCTGTTCCATTGTCAAACAGTTCGCACTATCAGCAACGTTTAGCTGAAATCCCCTTTCTTGTAATTTGAACCCAATGGTTGAAGACATAATGTTCTGAAGCAACAGAAAATGAATTTGCCCATCATCTATGCGATGGCCCATATTTAAAGATGGTGATATCACATTGCCTCTTCATTGCCTCTTCTCCAGGCTAAACACAACCAACTCCTTCAACCTTTTCTCATAGGACTTCGTCTCTGGGGCCCTCACCATCTTTGTCACCCTCCTCCAGACACTTGTCAGCTTGCTGATATTCTTCTAAAACTGCAGTGCCCAGTCTGACCAACGCAGAAAAAGTGATTCTACTCCTTGTAATCTGCTCACTATTTATGCCCAATATCATCAGTGAGCGGTACAGTCAGTAAATATTTGAATATGGGTTTCCTCCATATTGTAATTTAACACTAGCCCCTTGCAAAGCACTCTGCAAGACCCGATAATCAGCTTATTGTTTGGTCTTGTGAAGCCCTGCACACATCACTTTACACACACCTTACCTGACTGGCAGTGCCCACAAACCTCCCCCATACCTGATCTCACATATTATGTCAAGGGTACAGCAGGTGGGTGTGACTTGGCCTGGTGGGCCAAATGGGGAGGCCTAGTAGGTCTAATTAGGCCTAGGGGCCAGAGCTTCCCCATCTCTGCACTATGCCATACTGCAATAGTTTTCAAACTTCCTAGCTTCAGGATACTTTTTCTACAGAGAGTTGCCTGCAAATGAATCCTTTGCACATTTGGCATGTAATCTCTGGGTGCTACAGAGGATTCTGGAAAGCATTCAGCTTCTGGGCACATATTTAGTTCAAGCATAACCCTTGCCAAACTTGTTGGACCTCACCATTGTGCCACATGAATTGAGCATGTACCCTAGAGCAGTGATTCCTAACCTGGGGGCCGTGACAAAACCCACAGGGGCCACCAATAGTAAAGAAATGAATTATTTATTAATTTTTAAAAAAACATCTTCACTCCCTGGATACTGTCTACTTCCCACTGCCGCTGCAGATGACACCTCCCCCTTGCTCCAAAGAAGAGGGGAGGACTTTTGCTGAAGCGCCAGAGCGTCTTTCAGGCGCACCAAGGGCAGGCATCTGCCTATAAAATACATGGCAGATGCCAAAGGAGGCTGAGAGTAGAGATACCAGGAAGAAGAGGGGATTACTACCACTGATTCCTGTCTCCTTGCACTGCCGCTGCTGACGACGTCCTAACTCAGAACGAGAGAGGGCTTTTTGTTAAGCAAAAAGAAACAGGGCTGAAAGAAAAGCAAGGCTTTCCCCCTTCCTTCCTGGCAGCTAGCCTGCCTCACAGGGAGGAGGAGGTCACAACATTTTTTGAGCTTATAAAGGGAGTCCCATACTCATAAAGGTTGGGAACCACTGCCCCAGAGCCACCATGTGGTTGGACTTTTAAGGGGATGATCTGGAGTGGTACCAACACAGATTTTCAAGGCAGCTTATGCATCACTACAGGTCTTTGCACTGAAGAATCTTTAGTCTCCTGAAATATATTTGGAGAACCAATGTCATACCGGATCTTCCTAACCAGCTGGATTTCAGTTTGAAGATATTATTTTAGTAGTTAGGGCATGTGTCATAACTTATTTAATCACATGTAATGGTTTTTAAAGAGATATGTTGAAAAGCTACTTTACACTCCTATCTGTGAAACAGCAACCCACTTTTTGTTTTTTTCTTTGTTTATTCATTTATCTAGCTTTATTAACTTATTTATTCTTTTATTTATTAAATTTATATCCCACCCTTCCTCCTAGAGGAAGTAAACAGCAGCCACTTGACAACATTTAAATAACCGACCCAGGTTAAGCACAGAAGGTGAAATGATAGTTTCCCCAGTCCTGACCATTTTTTTCTCATCGTTACGTAACTTATGAGCATGGACACACATCTAAGAGAACTAGAGCACATTAACCATTGCACATTGCTCATACTTAAATATCTCCCTAGATCATCTATCCTGAAGAAGAAAGGAGGGCTTAATTTGAACCAGGCCTCACAAAAGCTTCAACCCAGAGCTAGTTTTCAATGCCATAAGATATATGAAGGAATAATAAAGGACAAGATAACATAAGCTTGTGCAGACAGCCTCTCCATCACTTAAAAAAATCAACCATTCAACTTCCTCATAATAGTTTCAGGGCATGGTGTCACCAATATGGTGATGACTCTCACCTCTATTGGTCCATAACATCCAAATAAGGAAAGCCCATGCAGGGCCTGGACCAGTGCCTGGATGCAATGGTGGGACGGATGAAGGAAAATAGGCTAAGCTTAAATCCTGGCAAGACAAAGGCACTGTGGGTGAATGGTTCCCATGTCTGAGAAATTGGTCAATTGCCTGTCCTGGACTGGGCTGCACTTCCCCTGAAGAAGCAGATATGCAGTCTGGGAATGATTCTGGATCCACCTCTGTGACTGCAGGTCTAGATATGCTCAGTGGCTAGAAATACTTTTTATCAGCTATAACTACTACCAGTCCTGGGTCAGGAGAGCTTGGCCACAGTAGTTCAGGCATTGGTGACTTCAATACTGGATTACTGCAATGCACTCTATGGAGAGCTTCCCTTACATTTGACCCAGAAACTACAATTAGTGCAGAATGCTGCAACCAGATTGCTGACATGAGTGAGATTCTATCAGTATATAACACCTCTGCTCAGAGATCTGCACTGGTTGCCAATTTGATACTGGGCCAAGTGCAAGGTGCTACTATTGGTATATAAAGCCCATAACAGTCTGAGACTAGTTTACTTGGACCCCTTTACCCCACAAGTGCCCACTTGAGTGCTTTGATCTGCAGAACAAGCACTGTTATAGGTGCTGCATTATACTCGTTCTACACTTGTAAGAAATCATTATTTTAGTGTGGCAGCACCTACTCTTTGGAACTCCCTCCATACTGACATCAGGCAGGCACCTTCACTGTATTCTTTTTGGCGCCTGCTTAAAACTGTTTTTAGGCAAGCCTATCCAGACACATATATGTTGATGTGCTTTAATCTTATTAGTCTACTGCTATTTTTGTCTGTAAAGTGTTTTTAATTACTTGTTTTTAATTGTTTTATCAATTTTTTTTGTAAGCCACCTAGAAATTTTTTACAATCAGTGGTATATAAATTTTGTTAAATAAAATTTAAAAATTGACATAAGGGGAAGAGCCTGCAGATAAGATTTGAACTCTAGCTGCTTTCATTTAAGAAATTAAGCAGCAGGTACAAAGGATGTTAACACATTTCCATGTGTCATAACAACCCAATAAAGTCAATTACTATTATTGCTATCTTGCACAGGGACTTGAACAAGGCCTCCCACCTGAGTCCATGGTTAAACTGGAACTGAATGACAGTTGGGGGAGTCCAGAATTATGTGTTGAGCTACCAATAGTATCAGGGAACGAGGGATTTTACAGGACATAACAATCCAACCTGTAACCACCCTACAAGGCTCTGTGCATGTAGGTTTTTTGCTCAACTTCATGCCAACTGAGACCAGAACTAGATATTACAGCAATCCCACAACTTCTCTTCCTCTCTCTGGTAAGACAAAACACAATCTGACAGCAGCACAGAGGAAGGGAAAGTTGCATATGCTGACAATTTAGATTGCAACCCAATACATCCCTACTCAAAAGTAAGTTCCATTGGATTCAATGGGCCTTATTCCCAGGTAAGTGTGTATTGGATTGCAGCCTTAATCTTCTAGAAGGTGAAAGAAGAGAGCAGAGGACCAGCTATCCTAGACCTGATCCTCACTAATAAGGCAGAGCTGGCTGATGAGGTGAAAGTAGTTGGGACCTTGGGTAGAAGTGGCCACGGGACCTTGAGATTCATGACTAAGGAATGGAAAAGCTGAGTAGTTAGGTGTGACTCTGATCCCATGGGTAGAACTATTCAAGAAGAAGAGAAGGGTGGGCTTTTCTTAAATGTCAGATACTGAAGGCACAATCACAAGCTGTTCCAGTGTGCAAAAAAATTGAAGTTATCTACATGGGAGGTATCTAAAGAAACCAGCATGAAAAATAAAGAGCTCTCTGATTAGCTCACGTTTAAGAGCAGCACGTATAGGAAATAGAAGGGGGGCACACCACCAAGGCAAATAAAAATGAGTAGCCAATACTTGCAGGGAGTGTGTCAGGAGGGCTAAAGCTCACAATCAGCACAGGCTTAGAAGAGATGTTAAAATTAACAAAAAGGAAAAAGGGAGGGCTTTTTTTAAAAAGGTTTTTAAAAAAAATATGTTCAAAGTGAAAGGAAGAACAAGGTATGGTAGGTCAGTTGAGAGGAGAATATGGAGAAATGTTAGCAAATGATGGAGAGAAGATGGAAACTGCTCACGTCCTATTCTGCTTCAGTCTTCTCCCAAAAGAGACCAAATGATGAAGAGAAGGAGTTGCAGCACAAGGAGCACCTAGCCATGCTAAACAAATGGCTGAAAAATTTTATGTGAGAATTTTATTCTAATACCTTAGAAAACAGAAACAACATCCAACAGGATCTTGACAGGATGGAGAACTGGGCCAAAGCTAACAAAATGTATTTCAACAGAGATAAATGTAAAGTTTCGCATTTAGTAGAAAGAATCATATACACCACAGGAAGGGAACTTGCAGCCCTCTAGATGTTGCTGGACTGTAACTCCCATCATCCCTATCTTGGCCATACTGGATGAGGCTGATGGGAGTTGTAATCCAACATCTGGAGAGACTTGGTTCCTGATATACACAAATACAGGATAGGTGACACCTGGTTTGACAGCAGTATGTGTAGAAAAGATGTAGGGTTTAAGTAGATAAAAAGCTAAACACAAGTAGCAATGCAACATAGTGGCAAACACCAATGAAATTTTAAGTTGCATCAACAGTAAAATACTGTCCAGATTGTGAGAAGCAAGGGAACAGCGCTATCCTGCTTTGGTTACCTGCAGTAGTGTGTTCAGTTCTGGGCCCAGCAGTTTAAGAAGGAATACAGGTGGGTGACAAAGATGGGGAGGGGTGTGAAGACCAAGTCTATGAGGAAAGGCTGAAGGAGGTGGGTATGTTTAGCTACAATTAAGAGGTGATACAATTGTTCTCTTCAAATATAAGGGCTGTCAAGTAGATGACATACCAAATTTATTTTCTGTTGTTCTAGAGGGCAAGATCCCTAACCCAAGGGTTCAAATTACAAGAAAAATATTTTCAACTCAACATTAGGAAGAGCTTCCTGCTGGTATGACCTGTTCAAGATTGAACAGACTCCCTTGGAAAATGGGACTCTGCTTTGTTAGGCATTCTTAAGTAGCAGCTGGATGGCCACCTATCAGGGATGCTTTAGCAGTGGGTTTCCTGTGTTGACAGGGGAATGGACTAGGTGACCTTTGAAGTCCTTTCCAACTCTATGATACAATCCTGTCACATATTCTGCATCACTAGTTGCAAGGAAAGAGCTGATGACATGAGGCTACAGTTTCGGGAGCAACCTCATTAGACATTATGCCCAGTTTCAACCTATCTCACACACAAAATCTGTGCACTTCTTTCAAACATGGTATTAGTTACTTAATAGCAGATTCAGCTTGGTCCAGTGGACAGTTATTGGCCTGGACATCAATTTGTATCACAATTCTTCTATGAATTGACAAGGTAACTTTGGATAAGTCATTCTTAACAGGTCCCTCTTTGTAAAATGGGAATTACTTCATACGGCTGTTGAAAGGATGATGAAGTGTAAGAACATAGAGCACTTTATACAAAAGGAGTATAGCAATCAATAATCTCATTTCCAAAGTAATCACATTCATACTTATAGGCTGAGAAACCAATTAAAACACAGAACCCAGTCCAAAATTAATCACTCAGCAGCACTCACTCTGAAGCACCCAAAGCATCTTCATGTTCAAATACTGCAACTTTTCACCCAAAGGAATGCTAGAAGCAATCAAAACCAGCAGGACTCTGGACTCTAAGGCTGTAATCCGAAACACACTAGAGTAAGCACTACTGAACACAGTAGGGCTGACTTTAAAGTAAAACTGCACAGGAATACACTGTTAAGACTTCTTTAAAATGAGCATATGAGTCAGTGGCCACCAACCAGACACGAAAATTTGCTATTACAAACCTGCTACGTATAAAAAAGGTTTCAATTGCCCACATAAATGGGTAGAATCCACTTATCCAAAAAAGCTGTAAAAAAACTGTCTGGGCTTAACAGAAAGAATACGCTAATCCAACGAAGCCAGAATTACATTGGGATGATGAGTGAGTACAGGGGACCAGGCAGAGGAAGGAATGTCTGATTGGGCCACTCCTGGTTTTAAAAAGAAGAATTAAAATGAGTAATCATAGTTTGGCTTTTAACGTTCTTGTGGCATATACCAAATCTAAGGGTTACTTCAAAAATTATTTTTCCTGCTTGTGTCTTAAAATATTCATTAACATAAGCTAGGGATGAGTGAGAAATTTGATTCAGTTCACATTTCAAGTGAAATCTATCAAATTTGCACTTTTCAAATCAATATGAGAACTGAAACATAGCCATCCTTCCAAATTCACACTTATTCAAATTTTCCAGTGTAGTTTGCCAACCAACAATGTACAAAAATGCATTTAGGTGAAAGTGTGCATAAAAATGAATATATGAGTGTAAATAACATACAAAAATACATTATATGACAAGAAATTGCTTGCAAAAGTGAGTACATGAGTCAAAACTGCCCATGAAATGTGTTTATTAGGAGAAATTCACAGTAATATGCTGGAGAATTTTCTTGAGGATTTAAAATCGCAAATTACTGCATAAATGTGGCGAACTGAATTTAAGAAACTTGAGAAAACCAAAATTGACAGATCTTTCCATTCCTAACATAAGCTAAGGCTATACATGTACACTGCCTCTTCAGGAACCTTTAAGACTAAATATTTCAAATACTTTACAACAAGGAAGCATGCTCTTAACGACCTTCCAGTATATACAAAATATGCTCTTTAGCTGTGAAGTAGACACACATATAACCCTAAACAAACGTTTGCAATCATCTTGAGACACGGATCTTAAGCATCTCACAGTAACGACAGGAAAGGAAGTTCATAACCTTTAATTTGTGAGGGCACATTAATTGGCCTCTTCCCCCCCCCCCGACAGCTGTTTTAGGACTAGCTTTTAATTTTTGCCATTTAAAACCACAGAAACCACCTTGAGAAGACCACAACACAGCCTCCAGCTTGAACGTAAATCCATATTCCTAACTAATCTAAATAGAGCTAGAGTGGCATCTGGCTATCTGTTGAGATGCTTATTAAGAGTGTGCATTTTTGGTGCAAATTGTGTGAGAACAGGATTACAGAGACCACTCCAAGAGAAGTGACCAAGGCAGACAAAGCATTATTTAAGACGTTGGCTCCTTCTCCTTCTGTAAATCCAAGGACATCCACCAATTTTTTTTTCTCCTTGCAATAAATGGAGCCTGGGACAACCATAATGATTGAAACGGGAAGGGGGTTATCGAAGGCAATAGGCAAGGACGAATCACCCAAGCCTGGTTCTACTGTGTGGCAGCAGATTTTGGGAGGGGCACGACGGGCTCCATCCTGAGAGCAGTACAGCCCGTATTCCCCACAGAGGTAGGATCGAGGCTGACAGACACTGGAAACACAAACTCGAACGGAAATGGTATGCCTCCCATCACGATCGGGGTTAAAGAGCCAGAGGAAAGGAGTAGCACCAGAATAAAAGGCGGGCAGGGCACAGTGGGATCCGGGGCGGGGGTGAAGAAAGCCCGGGGTAAAGGATCGGCCGTTGTAGCAAACGATACCCCTCAAAGTCAGTGGCGGAGGGATGATCCTGAGACCCCAGGGGGGAGAGGGAGAGCAAAGGGCGGGGCATCCCATGACTGGACAAGAAGGACGACGCATGGGAGAAGGAGGAAAGCCGGGCAGGGAGCCACCCAAGCCGCCAGGCCACTAGTTCAAATCCCGACTGCAGCGCCCCCATCAGGAACCGCGCTCCCGGGCGGCGGCGCCGGCCCGCAACCTACCGGCCGCCGCGGGACCCAGCAAAAGCCGCTGCGCCGTTCCAGCCCTTGCAACATGGCCGCCCGCGGAGCACCGGAAATATAAGGCCACTTCCGCTTCCGGCCACGCGAGAACAACCCCGAGGGCCCCGCCCACTTTCAGCTTATCACCTGGCCAACGCCCCCTCCGCAGCTCTTGGCCGCGCCCACAGTCGAGCCTTTCCAGGCCACGCCCACTTGGCACCTCTGTGGCTCCGCCCATCTCCAAGGCCACGCCCACCCCAAAGACCCCCACCCTCACCTACCCACATAACTTAGCCACGTCCGCAAACTTCACTCTTTTTCTCTATCCTTCTTTTACTTGGTAGTCATCTGGTTTCCTTCTCCTTGAACCACCATACTTGCCTTCTTCCTGCCAGTCAGTTTCACAATGTTCATGATGCCTGATAACGTTCTCTCCCCCCTTCTACGCCCAAGCACCTTTCCTGAGATTTTTCTTTGATTAACTTGCCAAAAGCCCCTTTTTCCTGTCTTGCCATTTCCATTGCTTTCCCCAAGATTCCTTGCAGGCTTCGTCCATTGAACTCCAGTAAATTGTCTTGGGTAAGTTACAACCACCTATTTCTCTCACCAATATACCATTTGCTTTGTTTAACTTTCCCACAATTCTCCATGTCCTCCAACCAAGGCCAAAATGGTCTCCCCAATTACACATCCTTCTTTGGAAATTACTGAAGTACTCTAAAAATTAGTTTCCTGCACTATCTAGTTTAAGAACATAAGAAGAGCTTGCAGGATCAGGCCAGTGGCCCATCTAGTCCAGCATCCTGTTCTCACAGTGGCCAACCAGGTGCCTGGGGGAAGCCCGCAAGCAGGACCCGAGTGCAAGAACACTCTCCCCTCCTGAGGCTTCCGGCAACTGATTTTCAGAAGCATGCTGCCTCTGACTAGGGTGGCAGAGCAGAGCCATCATGGCTCGTAGCCATTGATAGCCCTGTCCTCCATGAATTTGTCTAATCTTCTTTTAAAGCCATCCAAGCTGGTGGCCATTACTGCATCTTGTGGGAGTAAATTCCATAGTTTAACTATGTGCTGAGTAAAGAAGTACTTCCTTTTGTCTGTCCTGAAACTTCCAACATTCAGCTTCTTTCAATGTCCACGAGTTCTAGTATTAGGAGAGAGGGAGAAGAACTTTTCTCTATCCACTTTCTCAATGCCATGCATAATTTTATACACTTCTATCATGTCTCCTCTGACCCACCTTTTCTCTAAACTAAAAAGCCCCAAATGCTGCAACCTTTCCTCGTAAGGGAGTCGCTTCATCCCCTTCATCATTCTGGTTGCCCTCTTCTGAACCTTTTCCAACTCTATAATATCCTTTTTGAGATGAGGCGACCAGAACTGTACACAGTATTCCAAATGCGGCCGCACCATAGATTTATACAATGGCATTATGATATCGGCTGTTTTATTTTTAATACCTTTCCTAATTATCGCTAGCATGGAATTTGCCTTTTTCACAGCTGCCGCACACTGGGTCGACATTTTCATCGTGCTGTCCACTACAACCCCGAGGTCTCTCTCCTGGTCGGTCACCGCCAGTTCAGACCCCATGAGCGTATACGTGAAATTCAGATTTTTTGCTCCAATATGCATAATTTTACACTTGTTTATATTGAATTGCATTTGCCATTTTTCTGCCCATTCACTCAGTTTGGAGAGGTCTTTTTGGAGCTCTTCGCAATCCCTTTTTGTTTTAACAACCCTGAACAATTTAGTGTCGTCAGCAAACTTGGCCACTTCACTGCTCACTCCTAATTCTAGGTCATTAATGAACAAGTTGAAAAGTACAGGTCCCAATACCGATCCTTGAGGGACCCCACTTTCTACAGCCCTCCATTGGGAGAACTGTCCGTTTATTCCTACTCTCTGCTTTCTGCTTCTTAACCATTTCCTTATCCACAAGAGGACGTCTCCTCTTATTCCATGACTGCTAAGCTTCCTTAGAAGCCTTTGGTGAGGTACCTTGTCAAACGCTTTTTGAAAGTCTAAGTACACTATGTCCACTGGATCACCTCTATCTATATGCTTGTTGACACTCTCAAAGAATTCTAATAGGTTACTGAGACAGGACTTTCCCTTGCAGAAGCCATGCTGGCTCTGCTTCAGCAAGGCTTGTTCTTCTATGTGCTTAGTTTTTTTGTTGGCCCATTTTGTACTGTCTACCAGGCCTCTGTTGGTCTGATTTTGACCTCTCAATGGGTGCACCCACCACCACCTTTTATGTTCAGACAGCTTAACCCAATACTACAGCACATCAGCAGCCAAAAATCAGAGCCCCAGACTCAAGTGAGACATGTAATAAAGGGTGCTTCCAGACGGAGACCTTATATCACTTATATTTTCTGTGTGCATGTTTGGCACATTCGCTTCCAAACATTTTCATTGTTTTCGGTCATGGATATTCATTGCTATTCAGCCACTTGCTGTCCACACCAATGGGTAAAGCTTGACAGAATGTATCTGGGTTCTGTTTTTCTGTCCTCCTCCTCCACCCTTCATCCTCCACTACCATACTGGATTCTGGGCATTGTATATTTCTATATCTTTGCACTCAAATCTTTGTTTTGTTTCAATCACAGCAAACTTTACTAGCCTTATCCAGTCAGTTACTATGTTTCACTATGGTCAAAATGGACGCTTGTGCTTTTGAGTGGGTGGACAATATCCATTTCCATTTGTGTGTTTTTAAAAATGTAATACTGAGGTCTTGTGCACAAGTGCAAACGTGATCAAGAGGTTCGCACAAGACCTCTATTAAAAATACATACATTTTTAAAACAACATCAAATGCAGTTGCCTAGGTAATATTTCAAATTTACTGTGCAGATATCTTAAGATAACATCTAAATTGGGCATGTGGTAATTAGTGGAAGTAGATTTCTTTCCTTTGGTACTGGTTACCACTGGAAACAAAGGCTAAAAGGTTCTCAGGTGAAGAGCAAACAGAAATAGGTTGTGGCTATAGAAATATCCCCACACACATGACAAACTGCCTACTCCCAAAAAATCTGCTATTTTTACATATTGGATTTTCTGCAGTAAGGAAAAATCGGATTTTAAAAAAGCATAGGCTGGCATTTTGATGACAAACAACATATGTGGACGCTCCAAAAAGCTTGCGAATATGAGCAGCACCAATTCAACAATAAACTCCCCACTGGAAGTGCCCAGTTTGCTGATACTTTGGGGGAGGATACAATCACAAGATGTATCACTTATGATCAATGGTGGGTTATTTCTTACAATAAAAGATACCAAAATGATAATTTTCAGAAATTGACAAGTTACAAATGAATAAGAAATTTGATTGTGATAACTCTTAAGAGGAAAATGTATGTAATTATAACCCAAGACAAAAAGACATGTACTATAATCACAGCAAGGATGAATATGATATGAGTATAAAAATATAGGGAACAAGATGTGTTATTATAAGGAACAAGGCAAAGACTATCATTTCAAAGGTAACATTAGATCTTCCATTGATCAGAATGGCACAGGCATGATTTTATTAGTTCCACTGGACAGACGGGGGGCCCAGGGAATCACTTGATAGAGTGGCTCGGCAACTAGTTTTCATTCTGTCCCTCCTAATTATTGGCCAACATGTCAAATCCTCTTAGAAACCCTCTGGCCAAGGTATAGGAAAACATCTGTCCATTAAAATATTAAAAGATTTAAAGCTGTAGGTGATTCTTGAACCCATGGTTGATTCCAAATGTGGTCATATGTTGATCTAAATGTGTCAACTAAGTATTACAGTTTGGTTCATCCTTTAGATCCGGACCGTGGAACCTGTGATCCTTCAGATGTTGTTGGATTCCAGCTTCCATCATGGTCCATTCATTTGGCCACATGCATACTGATGAACATATGTAGAATTCCTCCACACAAGGTGGGCCCAGGGCCAATCAGAGTACCCCTTATGTGGAGAGCTATGTGTGTACATTGGTATGCACATGGTGACTCTTCCCATGCTCAGTGAACATGCAGATAGTGTTTGGTGTGGTAGCTGTGGGTATCAATGACAGGGTGGAGCTAGCCCATGTCCCCCCTCATTCTTTCAACTCTTGGAGGGGAGGTAGTCTGAAGTCCCCTAGAGTTGTGTTTCCTCAGAGTTCAGATCCCTCTCCAGAGACTTTGAACATTAAATCTTAAGGCAGTGGGGGAAGGAATGCAACTGGACTTTAACGCACATGGATGTCAGTGGACACATATAAACAATAAGGCACCATGCAGTCTGCCAATTCACACATTGAAACTTCTCGTATATTTTTGCTGAGAACATATTGTCAGACTATTCAGATTTTCTATAATCCAAATTATCTCATTAATCCAAGGAACAGTCTTTAAATTGGTAAATTACAAGCTATTCCATAATACATAAATATAGCATCCAGTGGACAGAGAAGAGCCTGCAGCAATGTATAATGATGTTGCGGGAGGGGGGCAGGGAGGCAGTGTACCTGCAATGGGGAAAATAGTATTAACAAGTGTGTCCTTATTTCCAACTGAGAAATGTTAGAGGGTATGTGAGACTGAAACCTTTCCCTAAATTAATTTCAAGCAGTCAGGGAATGCTAAGTTCTTAACACCATGACTCATCTCTCTCTGTCTCCCCTAGTCAGGCCAATTGCTAATAGAAAAGCTAATGTAATTGTCAAGCATTAATATTTCAAGACTCTCAAAATGGCAGGCTGCTTACCTGAGGCATATCCCAACCACCAAGTTCTTTCCAGGTTGTTACCTGGTCTTGTTGCTCCTCCCCCAGCAAAAAAAAGGGCAACAGGAACAATGCAGACCAGCAAGGGGCTTAAAGCTGTGGGACATGACCAACTAAGGTGAAAAGTGGAAAGCTGAGCTTGTTTAACTATTTATTTACAGTATATTTATACCCCTTCAATCATATTCCCATGGATGGCAGTTTTCCAAAACCGTGGTTTATCTTCCTTTCACCCAAGTAGAAATGAAGTTTTCCATTGTCCCAAGTTGAATAAAAAGAGAGCCCTGCTGGATCAGACCAAAGATTAATCTAGTCAAGCATCCTCTTCGAAAAAGAGGCGAGCCAGATGGATCTCAGATGCCCACAGAAGGACATGAGGGCAACAGTTCTCCTCTGCTGTTTGCCTTACCCCAGAAATGGCCAGGATGGTGGCCTCCAGATATTGCTGGATTAATGTATTTTAAAGTCTGTTTTTATGATGTTTTGAAGTGTTTTTAGTGCTTTTGTTTGCCATCCTGGGCTCCTGTTGGGAGGAAGGGCTGGATATAAATCAAATAATAAATAAATAAATACAACTCCCATCATCCCTGACCATTGGCCATGCTAGTTGGAGCTGATGGGGGTTGGAGTCTTAACAACATCTGGAAGCTATCACGTTGGCTATCCCTGCCTACCCTTATTCCAACAATTAACCTGAAGGTTTCATTTAGGTGTTGGGGCTAGTAAGGTGCTCATCCTCCATTTTAAAGCCATCTAAGCCAGTGACTATTTCCACATCATGGTAGTAAATTCCATAAATTAATTGTATATAATAACAGCTGGCAGAGATGGAAGGGTAGGGGAAGGATGTCCAGGTGGTATCACCAAGCAGAACTCTCCCCTCCCTTGGGGGGCTGCCTGTGATGGTTAGACTATGTTAGTGGCTGGAAGGGTTATTTGTATGGTTTGATTACCTCATATTGTGCTTCATCCATAATTCTTTTCCATATGTTGTATAGACTGTTTTACTATTATACGTAGGTTTCTTTGGGACGGTTATATAAAGCAATTAATAACCTTAATGTGGTTGGAATGAAGTAGTTCAGTTTCAGGAAGGTCACTGAATTAGTTCAAAACTCTCTGAACTCCATCTGAAAGTAGTTCGCATAATTGTTGGGTTAATAGAATGTGAATTAAGTTCATTTGGAGGTAAAACTTTAAAAGATTTCCAGTTCATCTTCAAGTTCATTCTCTTACATGTGTTTTTTATGCTTTAAACTCCTCGAGCCTCTTTAAAATGGTTTTTAATTGTTTTTTAAAATGTTTAAAATATGTTTTATTTTATTTTTAATGGTATTGTTTTTTACTACTTTGTTGTTTGCCTCCCTGGGCTCATTTGGGAGGAAGGGCAGGATAGAAATTTAATAAATAATAAATATCAGAATTGCTGAGAAATATAAATGAAACAAGCCACATTCCACTGTGTGTGTTTTTTCATGTTTTTATAGTCTTCCTAAGTGTATGTTATACTTCAGCACAGTGGCTTGTAACATTCTGAATGCTGAAAAAATTACGAAGGATAATTTTGATGAACTTGAAGTGTGAGCTGAATGTGAACTGAACTAGTTTGTTTTGTAAAGGAACAAGTGTTAATTGGAATTAGTTCCTTTTTCAACGGAACTTTCCAAGCTCTGCAACCTATGGGCGAACCTGTCAATTTCATTTTTTCCATTTTTCCAGTATTAAGTTCAGTTCTCCACATTTCCACAACAATTTGCAATCTAAAGCAAATTGTTCGACTACATATACTTTTACATGCAATTTCCTAATATGCACATTGCAAAGCATTTTCCCAATATAATGCATTTTTGTGTGTTGTTTTCAGGGCTGGTGGCAAAGGGTGGCCAGGTGGGCCCCTCACTGAGAGCCTTGCAGCCCACAGGGGCCCTTGAATGGCCCCTCATTAGGGTGGGGGAGTAGCGCTCCCCTGCCACAGATTGCAGGGAGGGAGCTGCCCACTGGCTCCCAGCCCACCCGCTTGCTCGCCAGCCCACTCCCTCGCTCGCTGTCCTGCCCCCTGGCCTGCTCGCTTGCTCGCCCGCCTCCACGCCCACTCAGTAGGTAGGCAGGTGAGGCGTGTGTGCGGGTGCCAGGGCCCAGGCATGCCTTGCTCTGGCCCTGGTTGTTTTCACTAATATATGCTAATAATTTATATGCACATTTAGTATGTGCATTTTTGTACATATTAATTGGCTGGAGAACTGCATTGCAAAATTTGGAGTACAGTAGGGCCCCACTTATACGGCAGATTAGGGACCAGACCCCTGCCATAAAGCAAAAATTGCCAAAAAGTGGAACATCAATCAGCTGTAGAGCGGGGAGCTCCAGTGACAGCGCTTGGCCCCTGAAGCTCCCCCCAAAACAGCTGATTGATGTTCCACTTTTCCGTGCATTGCCCTCTCCCCCCCCCACCATAACGCTCGCCCTCGTTATGGTGGGGGAGTAGTGCTTCCCTTCCACGGCAGGCTCCCTGCCGCGGATCGCACGGAGGGAGCTGCCCACCAGCCCGTGCCTGCTCACTCCCCTTGCCCACTCGCCCTGCCCCCTGCCTGTTTGCTCGCTCTCCACCACCTTCCTCGCTCATCCCCCCTTGCCCGCTTACTCTCCCCCTGCCTGTTCACGCACACGCTTGCCCTCCGCCGCCTCCCTCGCTCATCCCCCTTGCCCGCTCGCCCTCCCCCTACCTGTTCACGCACTCGCTCTAAACTACAAAATGCACTAAACTACAACTCCCATCAGCCCAACTGAGGTTTAAAAAAGGAACGTTTCCAAGCTCTGATGATGCGCTCAGGGCGTTGGGCGCCATCAATTCGTGTCATGCCACAAAATCGCTGCAAAAACGGAACAAGCAGCGAACATATAGGACATGGACACAATTCAAAACCACCACATTAGCGAAGCGCCGAGAAGCGAAGCACTGTATAATGAGGCCCTACTGTATTGGAAATTTAAAAGGATGGCTGTGTTTCGCTTTCCATATTGTTTAGGAAGGCACGAATTAGCTTAGTTCCCCTTTAAATGTGAACTGAAATCGATTTTCTCTCTCGCTTCCCGTCCCTACTAGCTGGTGTCATTCTGTTAAGTACAGGGTGGGGACAGCGATATTAACAGGGTGGCACCAAATAATACACGGCCTGCAGACCAAGTAGGCTTTTAAATTTTAAACCAGTAATTTAAATTACACCAGAAACTCACTGGGATGCAGTGAAGCTCTTGGAGAACTGCTATAGTTTGTTCTTTGAGGCTTGTCCTGGTTAACCACAAAAAGGGCTGTTACTTTTTTACCCAGGAAGCTTTGGTTGGTCACCTCCCTTATGGGGTTTTGCTGTATGGCAAATACCGTCCTGTTTTGGCAGATGTTTTGTTTTCATCAGATAAGTATTTATCCAGGGCCTCTGCTTTAGTTGCTAAAACATGTCTCTTTTTTCATTATGGTGTGTGTTTGGTTTTAATTGTTGTTATCTGTCCTGAATGGTATTGGCAATATAAATGTAATAAATTAAAATAAAGTTTGCACCAGCTGAAGCTTGCATATAGTTTTTATTCATTGCCATTAACTGGCTAGGGTCCAATCAAGAAGCTTGCAGTTTTATTTCAGGTGTTTGTGATCCCTTGCTAGAGATGGGGGCATTATAGTCATTGGTGATCACTCGTGGCTGAGTAAGATTGTCTTCCAGGGTAAGGTCTTTAACAGTGGGTCCGTAGGTGACTGTGTAGGCCAATTCTGGATCCACACAGCCTCCCACAGTGAGGACATAGGTTTCCAGATGGAAGATGGTCATGATGAGGATTTGCTTGATGTGCCTTTCGCTTAGCTCGTTTGTCCCTTTCGCCCTGTACTCGTGCTTCTTCAAAGTCCATAGAACCTTTGATAATGGCCGACCTCCAATTGGGATGCTCATGGGCCAAGGCTTCCCAGTTCTCAATGCTTATGTTACATTTTTTTAGATTAGCTTTGAGAACATCTTTAAACCTCTTTTGCTGTCCACCGATACTCCATTTTCCATCCTTAAGTTGGGAGTAAAGTAACTGCTTTGGAAGACGGTGATCAGGCATTCGAACATGGCCGGTCCAGCAAAGTTGATGTTGGAGGATCATTGTTTCAACACTGGTGGTCTTTGCTTCTTCCAATATGCTAACATTAGTCCGCCTCTCTTCCCAAGTAATTTGCAGAATTTTCCGGAGGCAGCGTTAGTGGAATCTTTCAAGAAGTTGGGAGTGGCGTTTATAAATGGTCCATGTTTCACAGGCGTACAGTAAGGTCGGTAGTACAATGACTTTGTAAATAAGCATTTTGGTCTCCCTGCAAATATCCCAATCCTCAAACACTCTAGGCTTCATTCGGGAGAATGCGGCACTCACAGAGATCAGACGATGCAGAATTTCAGCGTCGATGTCAGCTTTTACAGAGAGATGGCTGCCAAGATAAAAAAAGTGATCAACATTCTCCAGCATCGCACCATTAAGCTGGATTGATGGTGCTACAGAGGGATTGGTTCGCACTTGCTGATGAAGCACTTTGGGTTTTTTGATGTTAAGCGAGAGGCCAAGCTTTTCATATGCTTCTGCAAAGACATTTAGGATAGTTTGAAGATCTTCCTCTGAATGTGCGGAGACTACATTATCACCAGCATATTGAAGTTCTATGACAGAGGTTGTAATTACCTTGCTTTTTGCTTTCAGCTTGCTGAGATTAAAAAGCTTTCCATCTGTTCGATATGTGATTTCCACACCAGTGGGAAATTTCCCCTCAACAAGGTGTAGAATCATGGCGATGAAAATAGCAAATCAGGTCAGAGCAATGACACATCCCTGTTTGACGCCTGATCCCACTTTGAATGGATCACTTTGAGAGCCATTGTTATCCATCCAAAATTGTTCCCATCATGTTGTCATGGAGGAGACGCAAAATATTCACTAATTTATCAGGGCATCCAATTTTCAGAAGGATGGTCCAGAGAGCAGTTCGATTTACAGTATCAAAGGCCTTAGTCAGATCAATAAATGCCATATACAGAGGTCGGTTTTGCTCCCAGCATTTTTTTTGAAGCTGCCGTGCAGTGAAGATCATGTCCACTGTCCCCCTGGAAGGGCAGAAACCATTTTGGGATTCAGGGAGAATGTCTTCTGAGATAGGTAGGAGGCAATTTGCAAGGATCCTTGCAGAGATTTTACCTGCGGTAGCAAGAAGAGAGATGCCTCGGTAGTTCTCACAATCTGTTCTATCACCCTTCTTGAAAAGAGTGATAATTATGGCATCCCTAAAGTCTTCCGGGATCTCCTCCCTCATCCAGATTTTTTTGATGAGCTTATGAAGTTGTTGTGTAAGTTCAGGCTCACCTTGTTTAAAGACTTCAGCAGGAATCCCATCAGGTCCACTAGCTTTGTTATTCTTCATTTGATTAATGGCTTTACTGACTTCATCCAAATTAGGGGATACTGCAAGCTCATCTCTAATTTGTTGTTATGGGATTTGCGAGAAGACCTCATTAGCCACAATAGAGTTACGATTAAGGAGGCTGTGGTAATGCTTTTTCCAACACAGTGCAATAGACTCTTTGTCCTTTAGAAGTTTGGTACCATCTATTGAACGTAAGGGATTTGTACCATAATTTGTTGGTTGATGGCCTTTGTGGCATTAAAAAAGCCCTGTGCATCATGAGCATCTGCAAAATGCTGGATTTCTTGAGCTTTCTTTATCCACCAGGAGTTCTTAAGTTCTCTAGTTGTTCTCTGGACCTCAGCCTTTGCACTGGCATAGATTTTTTTCTTAGCAGCACAGTTAATGTCTTTTTGCCATATCTGGAAGGCTTTCCTTTTCTTGTCAATGATATGTTCAGTCTCACTATCATTATCATCAAACCAGTCCTGATGTTTCTTAGTTTGGTATCCAATAGTTTGTTCACATGCTGCAATAATGGAAGTCTTCAGTTTAATCCAGTGTTCCTCAACGTTTTCAGGGAGTTCCGTTGGTAGATGTTTCTTGAGACTTGTTTGAAAGCAGGCTCGCTTAATAGGATCTTGAAGGGCATGGATGTTCATTTTATGCCTTGGTTTTCTTCCTTGGAACCTACGTTGAGGAACAATATTAATGGCCATAGTGGATCGAATTAATCAGTGATCTGTCCAGCAGTCATCAGCACTCGTCATGGCCCTGGTGAGGAGTACATCACGATGATCTCTGGCACGGACATTATGTAATCCAGGAGCTGCCAGTGCTTCGACCGAGGGTGCTTCCATGATGTTTTAAATTTATCTTTCTGACGAAAGAGTGTGTTTGTGATAACAAGATTATGCTCTGCACATTTAGTCAGAAGTAGAATTCCATTCAGGTTGCTATTGCCAACTCCTTCTTTCCCAATGTTTTCTGGCCATAAATCAAAATCACACCCAACTCTTGCAGTGAAATCACCCAGGAGGATAATTTTATCATCCTTAGGTATCTCTGATAAGATGGTGTCCAGCTGGGTATAAAATTTTTCCTTGATGTCTTCATCAGCATCTAATGTTGGTGCATAAGAACTTACAATAGTTGCCTGTTGGTTTTTGGCGAGTTTTAACCGGAGAGTTGAGAGTCGTTCATTAATGCCAGTAGGAACTTCTGACAAGAGCTTCACAAGATCATTTTTAATAACAAAGCCTACTCCATGTATTCTTCATTCTTGTTCAGGCAGTCCTTTCCAGAAGAAGGTGTAACCTCCTTTTTCTTCCTTCAGTTGTCCTTCTCCTGCTCTTCGAGTTTCTTGAAGTGCTGCTATGTCTCAACTCCCTCACGATGATGGCAGTCCTGCATTCAGGTTGTTCACTATCTGTATTGTCCAGCAATGTCCGTATATTCCACGTTCCAAAGTTCATTTGTCTTTTGCGACCGCTAAGTGGTGACCCCACTGGACGCAGTGATCCAGTCAGGGAGAGAGATGAGGCAGACTATGCTTAGGGCACCTTTTCTAGCCCCCTCCCCATATGGGGTGAACAGAGTGGATCCTGAATAGGACTGCTCAGTCGTGGATACAGCTACCGAACAACTCAACTGCCTTGGTCCTTGAGCCAGGATGACTGAGTCTGTATCCACCGCCCATGTGCTGGTCCATGACTAGGGGCTTCCGGATTTCACAGTCCTGCCCCCGTTGCCATTCGCCGATCGCCATGGGACTTTTGGTTTGGTTTAGTTGGAAGATGCCTGTGCGTGAATTTGTTTTATGTAGGGAGATCGGTGCACGACGATCAACACACAATCTTGACAGAAAAAGGCTTTGATCCAATGGCATGGATACCATGATGATTGGAAGTCTTTTATCTGCTGCAGCCTTCATCCGCCTTCACAGCTGTTGTAACATACACATTGTTATCCTCCGCCTGTTCTGCCGTTGAGGACTTTCTTGGGTCGTTCTTTGTCTGGTTCCTCTTCCTTGACCTTACCACCATGGGTGATCCTGCTGTGAGTACATGACTCCCGACAGCATCGCTCACAGGGTTCATTGGAACACGCAAGCCCACTCACCACTGCAAGGTGACGAGGCTGGTTCATTAAGGTGAATGGGACACTGCCCCACCACCCTCAGTCTCCCCTCAGCCTGCCTGCCTTCTTACTTACATCCAGCCCAAGGGATGGCCCTCTCATCTTCCTCCTCCTTAGTCTCAGTGTTGCTCATGTACAACTCAGCAGAGAGGAGGATGGGGACAAGACTAGAATTAGTTGTCTTCACCTGTCATTGACTCTGGCTCCGTGTCCTGTTGGCCTCTCTGCCTTCCTGCTCCCCATTCCCACTGGGACATTAACACATCTCATTGTCTTTCTGTTTTCTATTGACCTGTTTAGCTCCCAATCCGAGAGATACTGAGTACTGATACTGAGTCATCTTTGCTTTGTCTAATAAAGGTTCAAATTGTTTCATTTCAGATTACAGGAGCTTCTCTATGAGAACGTGGCTTTGGAAGCTGTGGGTTGAAGGAAGCTCCTAAAATGAAATTGGCTGGCAGTACTGTTTAGCTAATACAGACTGTACATCCTACTCAGTATGATTCAGAACTGGGTAACTCACAGCTTGGTCTGTTTTTTGTGTGTGTTTTTAACTATCCTGGAAAGGGTTCTAGATGGCATTTCACACAAGAAAGCATGTCAAAGAATTATTATTTGATGAGCTGGCCACACACATTCAAGGACACAGCGTGAAAAGTCTGTTAAGGCTGTGGCTCCTGAAAGCCACCTGAAATTATTGAAAACTACTACGTTCTCCTTCTTCCTAAGGGCCAGGCCTACCATTTTTGAGGTTTGTTTGTACACAGTTTGTGGTTAGGAATTTGCCAGCAGCCTGACAGGCTTTCCTGGTGCTAGCAGTGAATGGCAGTAGTTGCAGTGCTGGGTGGCTTCAGTCCAACCATATAAATTGTTCACAATGCCCGGGAGTGACACTAAAGGGGCATTCAGGGAAAACTGAGCAGCAGCCAGAATTGGTCATCCAGCATGGCCACACACACACACACAGAGCCACTGGCAGAGTATCAGCACAGCAATGGCCCCCGCTTGTGCTGGGGCCCTAACAGCTGCACAAAAATGTGGTGGGTTGATGCCAGGCCTGTTTTCTATTATGTTCTTCAAGACTACTTAATGGAGTCAGAGAATGGAAATGACCTAGAAAATATATTGACAGCCTGGAAAAGTTAGATCTGCTCAGCTCCCTCAGGATTTTCTCACTTTGCATGATAGCTACCCAGTGCCTAATTTCCAAGAGAGAGAGAGAGAGATGGCAAGAGTTATAACTGACTGGAAGCAACACCTCTCTTATTTGGCAACTTCACCCATCCCTGCTTCCGAGCTGACCCTCAGCCTTTTTAAATAAAGTTGCTGCACAGCAGTTTTAGTAGTAAAATATAAAAAGTTTATTAAAAGGGCACTCACAAGAAACAATTAGCAATGTGGGTGCGGTTGACAACCCACCTGCCTTTGTCCCCCAGTATATATACCCTTCCTCAGGAAACAACTTACAGGAAGCTTTACAATAGGAACTCCAAATAAGGCAGTACTACACTACTTCACATTTTGATTTGCTAACTTCTAGCTTACAACAGTACAACATTCCCTGATCACGCTTCTGGCCATTCCCTGATTTCTCCTTTGGTCATACTTCCGGACATGCACTGATCACTCCCTGAGTGCGTGATCGGCTTCTACTACTGAGATGGCAGATGTAAGGCATCCGTTGTAACATTGAACTGCTTAGCCATAATAGGAGATAGCTCTCAAGTCATAATAGTAGATACCATGCAAGGAGGTCTTACACTGTACTGTTAAAGAAATTAACCCTTAACAGCCTTCACTGCACAAGTCCTTCCAATTTTGTGTTTTCCTCATTCATACTGTCAGCTTTTCTGAATACCTGAGGATGTCCCTTACATCAGGAATGGGCAAACTTCAGACTTGCAGGATCTACTTTGCTTTTTTACTACAGCTCCAGTCCCTCACCCAGAACTGGTTGCAAAATAGTGGGTTGGGGGATTAAAAATTAAGGAACGTGATGCTTCTGAACATATCAGTCTAGATATTTGTATTTGTTTTCAGTACCAGAACTGAGCTCAAAGTTTTTTCACACAAAAATCTACTCAAACTGTCAGTGGCTCTCCAGTTTCAGCCAGGAGTCTTTCCAATTCCTAACTGGAGATGCCAGCAAAGTGTGTGCTTTTCCACTGAGTGCAGCAGCTCACCAGCAACTACAGACCATAGAACAGAGACACTAGACCCTGCAAAAAACCCAGGTATTGCTGTCTAGACTGAGATTGAAGATAAATACATTTTGGTTTGCATTTAAACCCAAATTTATCAAATTCACACTTTCCAAAACAACGAGAACTGAAACAGTCGTCTTCAAATGTCACACTAATCTGATTTTGCAATGCAGTTCTCCAACCAAACAAGCTTTACAAAATGCATATATTAGTGGAATATGTGCATAAAATTAATATTAGTGAAAAATCACACACAAGGCAGCATTATATTACGATAAATTGCTTGAAAATGTGTACATTTGTCAAAACTGCATACAAAAATATATTTAATAGGAGAAATTCGCACTAGATTCCTGAATTTTCATGAGGATTTTTTTAAATTGCAAATTGCTGTATAACTGAATTTAAGAGTAGAAAAATGAGAAACTGAGAACCGAAACTGACAGATCTTCCCATCCCTATTTTTGTCTCCATATCTACTCGGGCAACATTATTACAAGTCCTAATAATGTCAGCCACCACAGTATCAAGGGTTTATTTACCTGCTCATCTTCCAGTGTGATCTATGCAAGCATCTACCAGTAATGCTTTCTACATTACACATAGCACAAATAAGCCAGTCTCTATGCAAAAGAATAAATGTACACATATGAAAAAAAAAGTGAGTGCCAGTGGGGAAGTATTTCAATCTTCCACTGACCATACAGTGGGTATTTGTGAGCAAAGGAATTTAAAAGGGAAACTGCAACATAAAACTGCTGATTTACAATTGATCAAGAGTTCTCTCACCTGAGGCTCACATGGGGATGATGGGTTGTTGATGTTTTTAGTCACACTACATGTGTTAATTAACTGACCAATGTGTGTTATCACTGAATGGTCACTGTGGATACTGCTTCATTAGTTACACAAAGTGTTATCCTACAGACTCATGATTTTGAGAGAAGGGAAATTGTAAAAAGTGAGGTGAGAGAAAAATGAAATGTAGAAAATTGTAATTTAATAATGTGATAATAACGTACTTAGCTGTGAGAACTCACAAGGCACAAATCAGTTCCTTTGATCCTTTTTTCTCACACACACACACACACACACCAACCATGTGTGTATATACTTATAATCCAAGATATATAACTTAATGTATCTAATGAGCTTCTGACTCTAGTCCGCAGAAGCTGGCCATAATAAAACTGTTAGCCTTTAAGGTGTCGGGCCACAAGGCTCTATATTGTTTTTGCTGCAAATGAGTAATATAGCTACTCCTCTAGAAACGATTAATAATGTAATTGTTATTATCTGTACTTTCTGCATTTCACTATTTACAGTTCCCCACCTCCTCCATGTATAGAATTGTCCGCAACTCAGGACAAGATATCATGCATTTGATATTGTGGGCTCCAGTCCACAAAAGCTTATGCCATAATAAATATTGGGTCTTTAAGGTGACACAAGACTTTTTGTTGGTTTTGCTCCTTTTGCTTTTATGTAATAATTTGCAGCTTTGAAGGTAGATCACCTGTAGCCTAAGCAAGCAGAGTGTAAATTAACTTTTACCAATCACACTAGAGTAGAAATTAACAGTAAAAAGATATTTATTTAGAATACACTGCTGAACATAAACATAAAACATTCATAGAATCATGGAATAGTAGAGTTGGAAGGGGCCTATAAGGCTATCGAGTTCAACACCCTTCTCAAAGCAGGAATCCAAGTTAATCCATTAGCATTCCTAAATGTTACAGTGCTAACTAAAGTATTTATCCTAAGCTGGTATGTATAGGTAGTTACGATTCATTTTAGGAGCAGCAAAGGTTTTGTCCTATAGAAAAGTGGAGGCAGGAGAGAGACAACTCTTGAATCTGCCGGCATCAGGTTCCAATGTCAGAGGTATCTTCAGCTTAGTTCCACTCAACTGAAGGTGACTCATAGGCACACAGGACTCCATTTTTATGGAAACTCTCAGTCCTTTGGTGGTTCAAAGTGTACCAAATACACTGGATTCTCAAACAACAAAGCAAGTTGTTGTGTCAGAGATTGCCTCTGCTTAACATACCAAAGGACAAGGGAAATTCAAAAACAATAGTAGAATAATACTTTTATAGATTAACTACGCCACTGTTCTGGTTTGCGTGGCAGGGCACTTACCATAGGGAAGGTGAATGCTTCTCAAACAACAAAGCAAGTTGTTGTGTCAGAGATTGCCTCTGCTTAACATACCAAAGGACAAGGGAAATTCAAAAACAATAGTAGAATAATACTTTTATAGATTAACTACGCCACTGTTCTGGTTTGCGTGGCAGGGCACTTACCATAGGGAAGGTGAATGCAGGCTTTTCTTTTCTACGCCTTTCCTTCAGTGTGCCAGGGAGGAAACCAACCACAGTTATGTGCAAACCAGCAATTATAGTTTGTTTGTATTATGTGCAAACCTAAACTCATGGTTTGTTTCCCCCAAACAAACCATGAGTCTGCAACACAAAGACAGTCTTGGTTTGTTTCCTTTTGTGACAGAGAAGGAAGAGGCAAAGGGCATAACCACCTTAAATTAAATTAATTAATTAATTAATTAAATTTCTGTTTCCCCCTTCTTCCCCAAGAAGCTCAAGGAGGCAACTTAGGGTGCTTCTAGATTAAGGGCTTTTAGCACTGCCCACTCATTGCCCTGTAAGTTGCAAAATTCTTTACGCTTGGCACGTATATCCCTCTACCTTCTGCCATGTCAACATTCACTCACTTTATACAGGGCAAAGAGCAGCAATTCCTTCCCTAGTGTGGAAGGACCTATAATTTATTTTAAATGATGGTTTAAAGAGATGTGCAAAAACAGGACCATCAAAATGAGCACTTTTTGAGTTCACCAGAGCTCTTTTTCTCCTGAGCATTAAACAAAAAAGTGTAGGGGGGAGAGGGGGGGAAGTCTGCTTTTTGTAGTCTCAGGCTACATTCCTGAACATAGTGGGAATTACTTTTAAGTAAACATGCACAGGACTGTTTCACACAGACATAGGCCTATGCTCCAATATTTGGGAGTAAGTCCCACTGCATTATGTCGGGCTTACTTCCAGGTATACATGTATATCATTCAGCTTAACCTACCTCACAGGGTGTTGTGAGGGTAAAATGGGGGAAGGACCATTTATACCATCTTGAGATCTTTGACTGAAGGGCAGGATATAAATGAAATAAACCAATTGGGCTGTTAATTGGGTTGCTAGCAGTAGTGCAGTGGCAAATTCAGCAGTACAGGGTCCCATTATAATAGTCACAGCCACGTCCCTTTCTAAGACTATAATAATCTGGCCAGGCTTGAATACTGCTTTCTACTTCTCTATTACTGTCACCATTTGACTGTCTGTTCTTACTGTCAGGGATATTACTTGAATGGCTGAGTTCCGTGTTTACCCATGTTTATCTCCTGCTGCTACCAGACTACTTGGTTATGCAGATGGGATGCTATCATCAGGATCCAATGTCTCTTCTTCTGCAATTACACACTTCTCACTCTCCACAATTTGGCTGTTTGAAGTAGGAACTAATAGGAACTCCTTTCACTCTGATTGGCTCCAATCAGCCAGAAACAATAAGGAAGCAAGTTAGAATACTCTTCTCAGTGGCCAATACACTCCCTTTTCCTGCTGATTGGCTCATAGGACACTGGAGCCATAGGGACTCTGCTGGGACCTGGCTTTAAAAAGAGTAAGGAATTTAAGACCCCCTGAGACCGTGGATGACTACATCCCTGGTTGCTAGGTGCAAAAAGATCTCAAATTGCACTAAAGATTGCCTGGCATAAGACGCAATAACTGCTCTTTAGAATATATGTCAGAATTTCTCTCTATTGAGATGCATAGCAAAGTTGTGTAGTGCTGCGGAATGGAGAGTATTGAGCGAGCTTAGTGTGTGTGTGTTTGAATCTTTGTTAAGATTCTACCTTCCCTGCAAATTAGTCAGACAGAGACTTTAAGCTTTAAAATAAGAAACAACTACTTTATTCTGGAAGTACATGCTTGATAGGAAAGAGTTCTATATCTAGGTTAACTGGCTATGCTGGAGCAGCAAGCACTGGTCCCAGTACTCGCCCTCATCCTGGTTGAGAGGAGAGACAAAGAGAAGATGTCTGCTCCCCTCTCGAGAGAGACTTGGGAAGGTGGGAAGGAACTGGGATTCAACATTCCTTTGCTTATCAGTATAGCAGGAAGGGAAGAGAGGGCAGGATCAAATGGATAGGTATAGCCTCAACCAGCAAGAGGTCTAGCTCTCTAGCTACCCTTATTAACCCCCATGCAGCCTCAACCCACCAAGTTGGAGTTGAACCTCATACATTCCAACACCCCTTCTCAACGAGAACTTGGTTCATTCTACAAGGTGCATCTTGCCTCGTAGTTTCTGGTGTCGGACTTTGCCCAATGGTTTGGTCAAAGCATCAGCTGTCATTTCTTCTGTTGGACAGTAGGTCATCTCTAGAAGTCCTTTCTCCCTTATGTCCTTGAGGTATGAATGAATAAACTTTAATTGCTCAGAGCCATTGGCCACCGCAATAAAATACATACAGATACAAATACAATGCAGGTACAAAAAGCATATACTAATATTAAAACCGAGCAATAAAGGAAATAATTAAAATAATAATTTAAAAGGGAGGGAGCACCTTCCAACCTTGATTTAAAATTTAGGTGCAAGTTTGCTTCTGGGCCACCGCTAATTGTTTTACATATTTGGCTCTGATTTTTCCGGCAGCCAGGGCAAAGTTTACCATTTGTTGTGTTAAAAAAATATCACTGCCAACTAAAAGGATGCTTATTTGCTCCATAACGGGCCTACTTGACATGGAGTGAATGATAGAATGTAAAAATTTAAACCTTGGATCTTTATAAAGGGGACATCTCAAGAGACAGTGGGCGATGTCTTCCACTTCTCCCAACTGACATATGCAGACACGGAGGTGCACAGGGGTGTTGGCATAACGCCCTTCAAGCATGGCTGTGGGCATTGTTTGAAGGCGTAAAGCTGTGAAAGACCTTCTCAATGAAGGAGCTGTTAGGAAAGTGAGATATTGTTCCATGGTGAAGGTCGTTTTAAACCATGGATACCAAAATGAAAGAGACGATTGAGTGGAAGAATGGAGGGTCCATCGTTTAGTATACAAATGAATTCTTTCCTTCAACAATTGTTTAGCCCTCATCAGGGGCTGTGAGGGGGAGGAATGTCCTTGAGGTAGTGGAACTTCACATCAATGTGCTTCATGCAAGAACTTTGCCCTTCTGATTCTGCGAATCTTATGCAGGCTTGATTGTCCTCACGTATTCTGATAGGCTCTGGTTCAGATACGCCCAAGTCTCCTAGAAGCTTGCGTAGCCACAGCATTTCCTTGCATGCCTCATCAGCTGATACGTACTCAGCCTTAGTAGATGAATGTGCTACGGTCTCTTGCTTTCGACTTGTCCAGCAGTTAAGTGACTGCCCATAGTAGAACAAGTTTCCACTGGTTGACTTAACGATCTTTGGTGTCTCCAGCCCAGTCAGCATCAGCGTATCCTAGAAGTTTAGGATCTTGAGTAGCTGATAGCTTTAGTTTCAAGTTTGCAGTGCCTTTCAGATATCTTTCCACTCTCTTGACTGCTTCCCAGTCTTTCTTGTTTGGCAAGCTGGTTTTTCTGCAAAGGTATCCCACTGCTACCGCCACGTCTGGTCTGGTTATTGTGCTGATGTACAGGAGTTTCCCCTATAGCTTGTTTGTACCTTTTGTTGTCTTCCCAGGGTTGATTGTTCTGGTCTGGTTTCAAGTATCCTACTTCCATTAGTGTAGGTGCTGGATGTGCATCCTTCAGTCCTAGACTCTCAAGTAGGTCTTGAATCTTTTGTTTTTGATTTAGAAGAAAGGATCCATCGTCCTCTCTTTCAATTTGTATTCCAAGGTAGTATGTGATGTCGCCTAGGCATTTCACTTCAACTTCCTTGCTTAGATTATTTACTAACTCTTGCTTTTCTTGTGGATTCTCATAAGCCAATAGAAAGTCATCTGCATAAATCAAAATATAAGTCCATTTGTTGTTCTTGAATCTGCTATATAAGCATTTGTTTGCTTCGCCTCTTTTATAGCCTTGTTTCAAGAGCATTTGGTTCAGTTTGTCATTCAATGCTCTAGCAGCTTGTTTTATTTCTAGTTGCTCTACCTGCATCTTCTTCTTGGCAGCGACACTCAGGAGTGTCCTGATTGTTGCATACTTGACTACAGTTTCAGTATCTTTCCAGGTCTCTGGCTCTGGAAGTTCACCAGCTCTTGCAAGGTAGGACAGTCTCAGAGGAGGTACACCTCTGTTGGTGCGGTTAGAGCGTCTTGGTGCAGGACACTCTGCTGCCCCTTCTGGCTGTGCAGGTTCCCCTTCTTGCTCTGATTCCTCACTGTCTTCCAGTGCTGGCATGTTGCTGTAATCTGTACTACTGTATGGTATTTCTACTTCATCTTCTTCACTATTGTGGTCTTGGAATGGTGCCCCTTCTGGTTGGAATGCACCTTGACCTTCATCAAAGTAGACAGCTCTTTGGATTTCAATCCTTTCTGTTTCGGGATTTAGGATTCTGTATCCTTTTTTTTTTTTTTTAAGAATATCCAACGAAGATTCCTTCCTTTGTAGTATTGTTCAATTTGGTTCTCTTCTGGTGTGGAATGTGACCATACACTTTTGATCCAAACACCTTTACAAATGAGCCAAAATGGGTATGCGCCCATACCATAATTCGAATGGGGTCTTGTTGCCATTCACCTTTGTTGGCAAACGATTTTGTAGATAGGTGGCAGTATACACTGCCTCTCCCCAATGTTTCTGCAGGAGACTAGCATCTTCCAGCATGGATCTCACCATCTCAATTAGGGTTCTGAATTTTCTCTCTGAGACTCCGTTCTGCTCTGGGTTGTGGGGTACAGTGGTTTGATGCTCAATCCCATTTTCAAGCAGAAACTGCTGGGTAGCATGTGACATGTACTCTCCCCCGTTATCAGAATGTAGAATCTGTGGTTTTCTCTGAAATTTAGTGGTCACCATTGCTACATATTCTTTGAGTTTCTGAAGCATTTGCCCCTTCTCCTTCAAAATATAGACTACAGTGAATCTTGAATAATCATCAATAAAGCTCACAATATATTTGTTTCCACCAGTTGAAGTGATTGGCATTTCACAAATGTCGCTGTGAATCAATTCTAGGGGGCGCTTAGTCTTCCTTTCACTCTGCTCTGGAAAACTGGGTCAGGTCCCTTTCGCTTTGACACAGCATGTGCATCTCCCCTTTTCTTGGCAGGGTTCAACTTTCATGCCTCTTACTAAATTATTATTTTGAAGGGTATTTATCTTTGCAATGTCTCTATGCCCTAATCTCCAATGCCATAAATGTAAACAAGAGTTGCTACAGCATTCTTTCACAACATTAGCTTGTGGACCTTCCTGATCCACTTCATACATGCCATTTCTTTTGGTAGCTGCACATAAAATTTCACCATCTTTAGAAATTATGCAAGAATCTTGTTCAAATAACACTTTACATCCATTGTTTGTAGCTTCACTAACTGATATCAAGTTGTTTGAGATTCTTGGGGTCCAGAGCGCATTCCTGAGATAAATTTCCCCAGGGCCACTTGGAGTCTGGCAAAACAGCTTAGCATCTCCCCGCGCCTTTATGGGCAGGACTCTCGAGTCAGCCAATCTAACTGTGCTTTCATATGGGGTTAAATCTTCAAACAAAAATTTTTCTTTTATTAAATGAGCGCTTGCCCCCGAATCCACATAAAATTTATTTTCATTGTAACATTTTTCCACATGAGTTACTTGAAAGCCCTTTGCACTTTTCTTTTCTGTCCCTTTAAATCCTCTATCTCTTTCAGGCTTCCCTTTCTTGTCACATTGGTCTTTAAGGTGTTTTTCTGAATTGTATAGATAGCATAGCTTGGCTTTCACACCTTGGGATCCCCTTTGTTCCCGAAATCTGCATCTGACTGCCTGTCGGTCAGCAGCTTCTTTGCTAGCTTCTTTACTTAGGAAAGAGGAGAGCTGTCCTTTTTCCGTAGCTGCTTTCTGAGAGAACTGCTCTCTCACTTCTGAAATAATCTCGTTTAGAGTTTTGTTTTGTTGTTGCATTATAATTATGAAAGTCTCCATATATTTTGGAAGAGAATCCAGAAATAATGCAACCTGTACATTTTGGTCCAGCTGCGTTGCCGCCTCTTCTATCCCTTGGATTAACACCATAAATTTAGTAAGATGTTCCTCAAAAGAACCATCCCTCATGTGCAGATTAATAAGACTTCTTAACATTGCAATCAGATGTCCCTGGCTTTTCGGATTATGATGGGACTCAAGAGTTTTCCACATCTCTCTGGCATTTTTAGAATTCATAATCAGAGGAATCTGCGCATTACTCACAGATTTAGTGATGAGATCCTGTACTATTTCATCTTTCTTCTTCCAAACTGTTTGCACTTCCCGAGAAGCACCTTCTCTTGGTTCTGATCCTGTAATTACTTCTAACAGCTTCTGTTGCTTTAGATGTTTCTTCATGCAAAACTCCCAGGGTTTCCACTCTCCGGGCTTGAGTTTCTCAAGACCTAGCCACTCCGTCACGCTGGCCATCCTGAAGTAAAAGCCTCAACTCTTCACTGACTAAAAACTCTGAAGGTCTCTATTTTAGCTTCCTTGATTCAAACACAATAGCTCCTTTAATTGCTCAAATCTCCATTTGCATGGTTGGGCCAATAACCTGTCCGAATTTCTCTCTATTGAGATGCATAGCAAAGTTGTGTAGTGCTGCGGAACGGAGAGTATTGAGCGAGCTGTGTGTGTGTTTGAATCTTTGTTAAGATTCTACCTTCCCTGCAAATTAGTCAGACAGAGACTTTAAGCTTTAAAATAAGAAACAACTACTTTATTCTGGAAGTACATGCTTGATAGGAAAGAGTTCTATATCTAGCTTAACTGGCTATGCTGGAGCAGCAAGCACTGGTCCCAGTACTCGCCCTCATCCTGGTTGAGAGGAGAGACAAAGAGAAGATGTCTGCTCCCCTCTTCAGAGAAAGAGAACACAGACTTGGGAAGGTGGGAAGGAACTGGGATCAAACATCCTGTTACTTATCAGTCTAGCAGGATGGGAAGAGATGGCAGGATCAAATGGATAGGTATAGCCTCAATCAGCAAGAGGTCTAGCTCTCTAGCTACCCTTATTAACCCCCATGCAGCCTCAACCCACCAAGTTGGAGATGAACCTCATACATTCCAACAATATATACATGTCAGCAGTTATTTGCATGCATCTGTAGAACTAATTTGGGTCCCTTGTAAGGCAAAAACCAGAAGTAAAGACAAATATTGTCATCTTTATATTAGCAAGGCTAATATGTGTGTGTATGTGTAGTTATAAATAAAACAAGTAGACTAGGACATTTTTCTTTACTTTTGCTTTCTGCCTTACAAGGGATCCACCTGTACCAATTAATGCTAGAGAATCAATTGGGCCAAATAAAGTCTTCAGATAAGAACAAACTAGAACACTATTTCTTTGGGCACAATTATTACGGCTTTATACTTCCATAAGAAGTAGAAAATGAGGTAATGCACAGCTCTCTGGGATGGAAGGCTATCAAATAGTTGATGAGTAAATATGTGCAAAATGAAACAGAACAAAATCAATGCTAGGAATTTCAGGAATCAACATTATGAAGTCTAGCAATGAAATCAGAAACCCAGCTCAACTGAGTATCAGGGAACAGCTCCTCACAGAACAGAATGTCTAAAAATACCACATGCGTTGTCCTACGTTGTATGTTGCTGACTGGTTTGGCTCTGTGTGCTAATAATAGGTTATTTTGCAGGAAGCAGTTCAGGGTATGAAAAAGCAACTTCAGCGTTTCTGTTCAACACCAGAAGAACCTGTGTCTTTTTGTTTGCTCGGCTGATCTTTGGGGCTTCAAAGTGCCACACACAGCTCTGTGCAAGCACCGACAATCGACTAACTGTCAGGGCTTGCAAAGAGCCACAAATAGCACTATGCACAGGGCTTTGCAGAGCCCCTTTGTGGGTCAGCCTCTTTTTGTGCAAACCCTTTTTTGGCCCAATGGTGTCTTTATTTGCCCCACACACCTGACATCATCTATGATGTCAGGTGTGTAGGGCAGGTGAATGTGGTTTAGCCAAAACAACCTCATGGACCAAATGGTCCAAATGAAGCCTGCAGGCCAGAACTGGCCCACTGCTGTCTTAGCACTGTTTAGCTCCTATTGAGGAAGCACCTGTTCTTGGACAGTAACAACTGTTATAAAGGCTCTTCAGTGGTGTTGATGGAGCTTGCCGTTGCCTCATTATTCAGCTTTTCGGCCAGTGAAATCTGGGTATGCTGATCTGCAATGGGCACTAGAGGGCTATTCATATTTGGAGAGCTAGAGGTTCTCTGGAGGAGGCCGAGCTTCTGCAGTGCTTCATCCCTAGGCGACTGCTGACCTCTAGGCAATGGCAATGGCTGCTTATTTGTTCTGGCAACATCCTCTGTTGCTTCCCTAATAGTAGCAGAGCTGTCAAGCTGAAGGAGGAAGCGAGAGCGAAGCTCCTGAACATTAACCCCTGACCTCATTATTGTGTCATACTTCCTGAAATGAGTAGGATGAGAGTCTGCCAATCTATGAGGCCCTTTGGCTTTGGGACAATGAGGGTCAGGCCTGCCCTTCAGAGCGATGTCACCAGATTCCTCTGAAAGCGACTTGATCATTTTAATCTTGGAAAAGGCTGAACAAGGACCGGGCTTGGTTGGCGCTGCCTCCACAGATGTATTTTGCTGCGTCCTGGAGTCATCATTGTTCTTGCACTGGTTCTCAGCACCTGCACACACAACCAACATGGCTCAAAGCTATTAGGGTAGGGAAAGCAGAGATGGAGGCCTCCTTAAGTACTCTCCCTTCCAATCCAGATAGATCCCATTTCATACAATGATGTCGCAAATGCATTTGCTGCAGCTATACTAGTGTTACACTAATGATGCCCACAGTGCACACATCAAGCGTGAAGACAGAAAGCAGAGGGTTGATGACTGAATTTCACATATTGATCTAAAACAAGCTTCCCAAACCAGGTGCCTCCCAAATATTTGGGACTACAGTTCTCATTATCCTTGATCATTAGCCAGGCTGGCTGGGGCTGATGGGAGTTGTATTTCAAACCATGTGTGGAACACCAGAGCTGTATACACACCATAAATTTAAGCCACATGGGTACCACCAAGAATCCTGTAATTTGTTAAGGGTGCGGGGAACTGTAGCTCTATGAAAGGTAAACAACAGTTCGCAGGATTCGCAGAAGCTCGGTGCCTTAAATATATGATGTGCATGCAACCCTCATTGGGGAAAGCTGATTTAAAGTAACCAGCCTGAACCAGCTAAATCTCAGGCTAGCATGTGCATGTATAAGAGAGAGGGAAAGAGAGAGAATGCACACTTGTACCCTCTGCATGTGGCTAGAATTGGCAGTTGCTTGTTAGACATAGAAGTTAGGTAGGGGTTCCCATCCCCTTCCATTCTAAAGATGAAATAACAGCTATGGAATGCCAAAAATAACATTGCCACCATGTAGTGGGATGGATGTCCTGCCCTTCCTGCTGGGAGGAACGGTGGGATATCCATCCATCTCTCCCTCCTCCCTCCCTCCCTAATTTGACTGGAGGGCAGTGTGCTACCGGGGGCCTAAGAGGCAGTAGGGCTGTACACACACTATACATTCAAAGCACATGACTTCCTTCAAAGAATCCTGGGAACTACAGCTTACTCCTTGCAGAGCTAGCACTCTTAACAAACTATAGTTTCCAGGATTCTTTGTGGGAAAGCCCTGTGCTTTTTAAACGTGCTTTAAATATATAGTGTGCACACTGCCTTACTTCTTACAAGGGACAGAAAATATTGTGTGCTTTGGTGGCAGGACAGCAGAGAAGCGAGAAAGTTTTGATTTCATGTGCTGACTGAAAATAGCCAGCCAAATCATAGCTGCAAGAGGGGATGGACCTTCCTTACTACAGCAGCCAACTGGCCTGCATTATCTAGATTCTAGAAGGTGTTCACAAATCTGTGTAAACAGGTTTGATGTAATCTCACCTAGAGATTCCACCATTTCTTCATGACTCCCTTCGTCATCATCTAAAGCATCCCCATCCAAGGTGTTGATTGTCTGTAGCAAATACTCTAGACATTCCTTCTCTTCTGGACTTAGACCAGAAAGGAAATCTTCATCGTCATTTGAGATGCCTTCAGGATTAGATAGCGGGGTCAACTAAAGGCAAAATAAGAAGCAATTCAAGAAGCAGGGGTGGCGTGCAAGAAATATAACTTCTCAAAGCCCAATAAATTTATACAGCTAATTTTCTAATTATTAAGCAAGACTGATGAATATGGGAGGCAACTATAAGGGGAAACAATTTGGGAGATGGGGTAGTTGGAAATTGCTGAACAAGAAATGAAGATTAGGACAAAGTCCTGAATCGCTATTGGGTGTGGATGACTGATGATTATGTACCCTTTTCTCTATGAACCCTCTGCCCTAAACCTTTACTGATTTCAATGAGACTTCCAGTTAAATGGATTTGCAATTGCAGCTGATCCTAGGGTCTCACCAAGATGGCTGTTGTTGTGTCACATTGATAGTCATGATCCTGAAATGGTGAACAAGTTGTTGAGTCACCTGGCTACACCTGTGTCCCTCCCTGTTCACACCCTGTCTCTGCCAATGTTTGGCCTTGTGCTATACAATTCTACCAGTGTAGATGTGCGGCATAAGTATCTTGCCAGTGCCACACAACTCCCAGCATACTGCACAAATGCAAGGATGACACAGTTATGAATACCTACGTTAGGCCTGTACAAGGCATACTACATGCTCATGTACCATAAGTTAGAGAATGTACCCTGAAAAGTGCAATTATAATTATAATAATTATAACACTGGAATAATTATAATAATTAGGCAACCGGTTTTCAGGCAACCGGAAGAAAATATGGCTGTTTAGTGATAACTCCACTGGATATGAGGAAGCTGTGCGACAAGCATTCTTTGAGTTAATATGTGATCCCCAACAGCACTATTTAATTAACTGGTGTCTGATTCTATTGTACATATAGTTATTCTTCATCCCCATCACCTATTTTTCTTTGTTGAGAACAATTTATTGTTGGATAGACTGCCTATCCTATCCAGCCCAATCTCCTTTTCAGGCCAGCTTCCAGAGAGCATATGGGCTAACCTTGGCTGCCAAGAGAAGTTGCTTGCCAACCTGCAACCATCCCAGTTTGGTTGGCCAAAGGCTTCCATGTACATTATAATGACAATAATAATTAATTATGATTTATGCATCCCCTGACATAAATCATGACAAAGCGATGTACAACGTAAAGGTAATTTATAGGATATACAAAGTCACATACTCTTTTATATTGAATGTATATTTATCCACTCCCATAAAACAATCCTCTCCAATTACCACATCGATAACTTAACAACCCCCCTTCCTCCCAGCAAACATGACATGGTCCTCCCCAATCTTCCAAACTAAATCCCCAAGAACCACCAGTACTCAAATGGCTGGGGGTAAAGAAAAGTTTGCGCCCGGCATCAGAAGGATGTCAGAGTTGGCACCAGGCAAAACTCCTTGGGGAGAGCATTCCAAACCTTTTGCTCTCTTTTCCAGCACACATACACCACCCTTGCCCACTCAGAGAGTTGAGTGTGTGTTTGTAAATCCAGCTCCTGTCACATGAAACTGCCTTGTACTGGCAAACCATTGGTCCATCTAACCCTGTGGTGTGTACTCTGACTGGCAGCAACTTTATAAGATATTGGGCTTGAGTCTTCTTTGCAGGCCCTGCTACATTAGACACTTGAACTGGAGGAGATGTCAGGAAATAAGACTGGGACTTTCAAAACGCAGGTAGTTTGCCATATATATATAATTGGACCCCACTCCTATCCTACTTCCCCCTCCCATTTAGGCACATGTGGAGAAATTACTTTGCTCATATGGGGAGTGATTATATAAGATTCCAAGCATCATAGGTCCCTTTGCCCCAAATGCAAATCATTTCAAAGGATGCAGCTGTCTGCTTTAGACCCCAGTGATAATGTAAATTCCTCTCTCCACTCAATATGAGGAAGCCAAGAGTGGCTATCATGTTGCTTTTGTGATTGAGAGATGAAAGACCCAACTCTAGCTTCAGGTCTCTGTATCTAAATTATTTTTCTGTAAAATGAGGGATGTTTTCAGATGTACACTTTGCCCAATCAAAGCAGATGGTGATGAATAATAATCACTCCACATGGAGCATGAATGAAATGGGGGCTTGATAATGGAAGGAAAGTGTAGATTTTGCTTGTACCTCAGATGGTGCTTTCTTGTTCATTTGCCCAGTTATGAGCTGGTTCCTTGTAGCTTCATCAGTAGTGTCCATTTCCAGTCATCACAGAAGCTGTTTCATCAAATCTACAAGTTATACAAGAAGAGCAGTTAAGTGTGAATTTGAGTAGAAACTATACCAACAGGAGCCAGGGTTGTATCTAACAAAGTTATACTCATAGCAGGCCCATTGAAATTAATGGGCCTACAGTAAGTTATTCATTTCCATTATTTTCAGTGGGTCTACTCTGAGTCAAACTAACACTGGATACAAAACCCAGTATTTGGGGGGTGGGGAGGAAGTGATGTGCTTGAGAAGTTATGCAGTTTGTCATAGTTCTCTCAAGGTCTCCAGCAGTGTGTCTTCTCAGCTACTGCAGGGAAACCAAGTGTACAGAAAGACAAAGAAGATTAAAAGAAAGGTCTAAAAAGTCACAATCCTACAACAAAGGTCCCCCAATGATTTTACAGGCAGGAAACACAGATCCATACCTGAAAGACATTAGGCAAGTTAAGGTTACTTTGCAAATGTTTATTTTTGAAAGATTGTTAGGTTGTAGAAGAGGAATGCTGAACTATGCAGCAGCCAAGACTGGGACCCATGGTAGAAATGTTGGTCTGCCAAAGGTATTGGATGTCCAATCCAAAGCATAGAGGCCTTGTTGGCTGAAGGTTGGGAGGGGACTGGACAATGGGAAAATGCAAGATAAACAGCACTTCAGATGACCAGAAACACCTTGTTCAAATTGTCATTAAAACTCAAATCACCAGCACCTTACCTTTTGTGATTTCCCCCCTTGACTGCTGTTTGTAAAAGGTAATCACTGGGGTTATGATTATGGTTACATAGGACTCCTACATTGTCCCTCACAATTTGAGCACTGAAACAAAGTGATGGTGGCCCGGTGGCCCTCCAGAGGTTGCTGGACTTCCATCTCCCATCATCCCTGACCACTGGCTATCCTGGCTGGGGTTGATAGGAGTTGGAGTCCAACATCACCTGGAGGACCACAGGTTCTCCATCAATGCAAGAAGCAGTTCACTGCTGTTTGGGCTACTTCATGGAGAATGACATGGTAAAGCAATAGTACCAAGGAATGTAGGCCCTGATCACAAAACCAGGACATCTGCTGCTACTGCCACAGAAAACTAATTGCCTTCCTTTTCTCAAGTAGTGAAACCAGCCACTGCCTCTCCTGATGCGCTACAGATCATGGCACCCCAAAAGATATTACATTCCCCATCAAGTTCCATACTTCAATCAATCCTATTGTTTCCTGGGAGTGTCTGATTGCTAGGATAAGTACTCATTTCAGAACATTTCTGTTCTATGAAACAGACATCCATAACTCCCAGTGGATTGCATACTCAAAAGCTTTACAGCTCTCGTTAAGTGCCTACAGCTCCACAAAGAACCTCATAATTCCATGCAGTATATAGCCAGTACAAGGTGTTTTAATCTAGATTGTTCCACATGAGCCTCCATCATTCATTTTTTAGTCTGGAGAAGGTTGATATGCGGCAAAAGAAATATCACAGGAGTCAGCTAGGAGTATGTCACACATACGGTTAAGTTGTTGTTTGTTGTTTTTCTTCACAAAAGTGACCCAAAGCAACTTACATTAAAGCCAATTAAGACAAGCAACCAATAAAAACCTAAAAACACATCTATACAGATAAAATGCAAGTTGGGGTAACTTCCAGGGCCAAGGCTTGAATGTGACAGGTGGGTCTTGGAAATAATTTCACAGATTTGACCTTAGTTAAAAAAAAATGCAGGATACACTGTAGACAATACTGAACTAGATGGATCAATAGTCAGTATAAGGCAGCTTCCTATATTCCTAAGGGCCTAGGAATGTTCTGGAGACAGGGTGTTTGCGCAAAGTGCTCTTCCTCTATAGTTTACCTCACCCGAGGCTTAGAAGAGAGAGAGAGAGAGAGAGAGAGAGAGAGAGGGTGACAAAGACAACATCTGGTCAGACTGTCCGTTCCCCACCACAGGGCCAACAGATGCCATCTGCCCTGTGGTGGGAAAGAAACATTTGATGCCACCTCCTGCCTCTGTTGGGGTGATTGTTTCTGTGGGGGCTTCCAGTCTGTGGGCCATTGTTTAGTTTTCCATATTTCTTGACAGATTTTTGTCAAAATTTGGACAGATTCAGTCACAGTAGCTTGTAGCAACTCTATCGGTATGCCATCTGTTCCTGGTGATTTGTTTCTTCCAAATATTTTAAGAGCAGCTTCCACCTCACCTTCTAAAATTTCTGGTTCTTCATCATATGGTTCCTCCATGAATGAATCTGTCATCCTGGCATCTCTTTTACAGAGTTCTTCAGTGTATTGCTTCCGTCTTCCTTTTATTTCATCTCGGTCAGTCAGTGTGCTTCCCCTGTTGATTGTTCAACATCCCTACTCTTGGTTTAAATTTCCCTTTCATTTCTCTAATCTTTTGGAATAGGGCTCTTGTTCTTCCCTTTTTGTTGTCCTCTTCTATTTCTATACAATAACTATTGCAATAGTTCTCTTTGTTCTATAGGCCAGCCTTTGTCAACCTGGAGGCCTCCAGATGGTTTGGACTACAACTCTCAACAGCCCCAGCCAGCATGTGATGGGAGGTGTAGTCCAAACATCTGCAGGTAGCAGGTTGGCAAAGGCTGGCCTATAAGCCAAGAATAGGGAGTCTGTGGCCTTCTAAATGTTATTGGGCTCCATCAGTCCCAACCAGTTTGGCCAGTGGTTGTGGATGATGTAGTCCAACATCAACTGGGAGGGGCACAGGTTCCCCATATCTGCTGGACAGGATTGTACCCTTAGTTTTCCATAGATGGCAGGAGCAGAATTTGGGCAGAAACAGATAATGTGCTTTTATTATTATTATTAATTGGACTTGTTAGTCGCTTGTTACCCAAAGGTCTCAAAACAACTCACAATACATTTAAAAACATAAACATAGATACATTATTTTTTTTAAAAAAAACTTGAAGCTAACTGGATTCTACTGTGTCCCTTATGATTCCTTCTCAACCTGTCAATCAGAGGTGGGAATTTTTGATCCTCCTGATGTTGGTGAACTACAACTCCCATCATTCCTGGCCATTCTCTCCATGTTCGATGGGGCTGACAAGAGTTCTGGTTTAGCAACTCTTATCAATTGTGGGGTTGGGTCAGCGGGTGGGAAGTCTGTGTGTCCAAATAGATGCCTGGGAACCAGGGGTATCCAGGAACCTTTCATCTGCCTCATGCGCCCTTGGCTGCTGAACGTTTCTTACTTCCCTGCTAGCTGCCAGTCCTGCCCAGCGGCTCAGAGCCCAGTCAGCTTCTTCTTTTCTGGAGGCCTGCCTATCTTGCTTCTGCCAGCTGGTGACATCCGCTGATAAGTGTCATTTGTTTCCTTCTTAGAACAGAGAGGCACATTATTTTCTCCCAGCATCCCAAAGTGGTCACAAGATCCCCAAAGATGGGGTAGCTGATGGTTGTCACTTGGCACAAGTGGCAGGGATATTCGTGCTGATCAGAACAACAATGTCATTGTTCCATGAATGACCCCAGTATTTACCTTACCGACATTGAACGTCTAACCAATAGTATCCTAGAAGCAAACGGAAAGCAAAAAATGGCTGAAAGTATATTTAATTTAGGAGTATTTGAACTAGACACAAACATAATCCGTGATTTTAAAAAGGTCTGAAAACTGATCAAAATAAATTTTGATAGACTGATCATATGAGATTGTATCCAATGCTAGTCCTTCTTAGCGGAGACTCATTGAAATTAATGGGCCTAAGTTAGTCATAACCATTAATTTAACAGGTCTACTGTGAGTAGGACTAACATTGCATACAACCCATGCATTTGACAGAGCAATCCACACTGTCTAAGGGGCTATAGCAGGGGGGCAGAACCTCAGGCCCAGAAGCCAAATGCAGCCCTCTTGCCCTCTTTGTCTGGCCCTCAGAACTCTCCCCAGGCCACACACACCCCTCACTGGCCCTGCGCAGCATCCCCTTTCAGTGCTTTTGCCTGTGAGAGATGTGTGTGGGTACACAAGTGTGGAGAAACCTCAGACTTTTGTGTGGCTGGAGTGTAGCCTACTGTACAAAGGGAAGAAACACATTCATTGTGCCACCCAGTTTTTCCCTCTGGCCCCCACCATTAGCATACGGCCCCTGGAAGGTTGCTCACAAGGGAATGTGGCCCTTGGGCTGAAAAAGGTTCCCCAACCCTGGGCTATAAAATACGTTCTGCTATGCTGGCAGAATATGAGATACAGCGATGGAATACTCCAGATATGCTAGAGAGACAAGAGAGAATGCCTGTTTTAAGAGCTTGCTGTCTGCTGATTTTGTAAGTCCTCATATTAAAAATAAAAAAAACTGCCACCCACTTTATAAAGGACATCTTTTTATTATATTTTGAAACTGATTAATCTAACCATTTAATTATTTAACATTGCAGCCGTATTAAAACAAGATCCCCAGGAGGCTTAGGTTCAAATGTTAAAAGCCAACACAATTATATATATACTGGGAGGCTCTGCCCCTGCTTGCTTCACTCACCAACTCCCCACCCCAAAACACATACACTCAGCAGGATTCCACCCCAACAGGAATGCGCGCACACATGGATTCCGAAACATACACACTCACAAATGAGCCCCTTAGGTACTCGCAAATGCTCCCCAGGTACCCCCCAGGCAGTCCACTCCCCTCGCCAACCCACAGTGGCATTGGGTGCACACTGGCCACCATGGCCCGCTAGCGCTCACCTGTTCCTATGCTGTGTTGCTGCTGCTGTTGCCACCTACCCCGCTGCTTCCCCCTCAACAAACAGTGGTGCTGTGCAGCATGCCTAGGCCTCCTCTCTACCTAGAGTGTTTATCTGCCTCCCGCCCAGGCTGCTGCCACCACTATCTGCCCCCAGCCGCTTACTCTCCCCTCTGGGCACTTGCCTGCTTGCTCCACACCCACCCACTCGCCTCATTTGCCCGCCCCACAGCCTCCACGCCTGCCTTGCTTGCACTGCAGCCAGCCATCCCATTTGGTCGGCTACCCAAACCCCCAGCCAGCTTTCCTTGCTTCCCTCATGCCCTCGCCTCACTTGCTGCCCTGCCACTGTCCCATACTTCGTCCCCATACCGTGATGGCTTAGGAAAATATTCTGTAGTTAGATAATTAGATATAGCCTTAACAGCATTTCAAAAACTCATCCAAATACCCTTGGTGGTAAAGCAAACAGCACTGGTGCTATTTTCTTCTTCCACAGTCTTGTTACACACTTCAGGAAGTGTCATTCAAGGAGAGTTATTAAGCAGGTACAGTTGGATGGTATAAGAATTACCGGCTTGTATCACAATCCTAAGGTTCTTCTGTTTCCCGCAACAGTCCCTTTTGCTGAACTGAAATCCAATTATAATAGTAACACAGCATTGACACTCTTTCTGCTTACCAGCAAGATCCTGTAGATCCTGCACCTGTCCTTGATTCTCTTCTGGTGCTGGGAGTAAAGGAGCAGCAGCCAGTGGTTTGTGCTCTCTCGGTGTCTCCAAAGGAAACAACTGACCCTGTCAGGGATTGATCCAGGACTGAGAAGATGGGAGGGCTTTGGATTGTTTGTTTGGACTCCCACTGACATGCAAATAAGAGTTATTTCCTTATTATAGCAATAAAGGCTGTATCAACAACACAAGCACTGTCCTGCCCTTCAGCCAGGCCCCTAATTCAAAAGCAAAGGACTCCCTCCTGTGCAAACACTTTAATTATCCTGGGATGGAGGGACTGAAAGAGAGGGGAGGGACAATGGCCTAGTGGTTGCAGGTATCTTAGCTACTGGATCACACAGAGATAGGAAAAACTCTTTGTTACTGTGGGAATGGCATGCACCTTTACACCATTGTGGAACTACCACTTCAGCTTAGTTGATTCCAATTCAAATATCACATGAAAATACACAATCTGACATGTGATGAGTCCCTCCCACCCTGATATTCCTTTCCTGAATATAGGGTGCTTCCTAGGCCTGGCAAAAGCAGCTAGACAGGCGCAAGGAACCTTTTTGGTTCCAGGGCCCAGATCTTTTATCTGGCCCCACCACACAGGCCAACATTCATAGGTGGGCAAAGAAATCCATCTGTCAATCACACGACATTATGTCATGTGATCCACAGATAGATTGTCCAGCCCACCTCTCAAAATCCTTAGCATATGTCTCTCCAACTTGGAAACCACAGAGCAACAGCCGTTGCCAGCGTTATGCTTTGCAAGCCTCCCTGCCTTCTCCTTTCCACCCCCAATGTTGGAGGTGTCAAGGAGAAGTGCAGGGAGGCTCACAAAGACCAGTGCTGGGAGGGAGAAATGGTTTCCATTAAATGGAAACTGCTTCTCCCTCCTTGAGTAAGGCATTAGCTGATGGGTGGTTAGGAGTGGGCCTTATTCCAACAAAGGAAGAATCAAGAGCCACTTGAAGCTCCCAGTTGTTCCTTTGCAGCCCCACCCTTACCTGCTCCACACCTGACATAATGGATGACATCATATATATGGCAGGTGGGTGTGGCTTCCCCAGATTGGACCCACAGGCCAAATGGGGAGGCCTGGTGGGTCAAGTTTGATTAGTAGGCTGGAGACTCTCCAACCCTTAGGCCCTAAGCCATTGTAAACTTAATTGCTTTGGATTCCATCCAGGGCTGAGCAGAATTAACTTTGACTTTAAGGGAAAATCTGTCAAGTTCAATTCTCTCAGTTTTTAATTTTTTCAATCTTAAATTCAGTTCTCCACATTTCTGCAGCAATTTGAATTAAAAAAAAAAACTCATGAAAATTCATCAGCATATTAGTGTGAATTTCTCCTAATAAACGCATATTTGTATGCAGTTTTGACTAAAGTACACATTTCATTTCTGCAAGCAATTTTCCTTAACCTGATGCATTTTTGTGTGTTAGTTTCACTAGTATATTCACCTTTATGTACACTTCCCCCCTATATATGCATTTTTGTAAACACTGGTTAGAAAACTATCGCAAAATTTGGGTAAGTGTGGATTTCAAAGGATGACTGCTTTTTAGTTCTCTTTTTTTTTTTCAATAATTTTTATTCAGATTTTCATAAAACATACAAGACAAAATCATAAAACATTCAAAGACAAAAAACAAAATCAAAAATAGTTAAACAAAAAGAAAAAAAGAAAAAAAAAAAAACAAAAATAAAAAATAAAGAGTAAAATATTGACTTCCCATTTGTCAAAGATCAAATCAGTTATAAGTCTATAATATATAACAATCCTGTCTCTTAAGTCATATTATAAAATCACTTTCCTCCAGTAGTTATCTTACTTAATCATCAAATCTCATAAACATTACTTTATTCTTTCCACAAAAAGTCAAAGAGAGGTTTCAATTCTTTAAGAAATATATCTATCAATTTTTTTTTTCCAGATAAGCATATCGATTAATCCATCTCATTACTAATTATGATAATCTTATTGTCATAACCATAGTCAAAATAAACATTTCAATTAATCCATCACATCAGAATCTGTTAGGTTCAATAATTTCAGTAGCCATTGTTCTATTATCTCTATTAGTTCCATTTTCCATCTTCCATCTTCAGTAGTCTTGTTAAGTCCAGTAATTTCAATATCCAATCTTCCATTATCAGTATTCCATAATAATCTTGCTGTCAAAGCCATAGTCATATAGTAAGAGTCTGATGGGGATTACCTCTATCCCAAATATTTTCTTGCCATCCATTCTGAATAGGTTGCTGAAATACTGCTGTAAAATCATATCTCTGTTCTTTTTTTCAAAATACACTGGGTCATCTCTTAAAAGTTTTTCCATTGTCACATGGCTGCAGATAATTCCATAGATTTTCTCTATATTGGGCTCCATCACATCATTCCAGTCCAGAAGATTATCCATGCCATTGATAACTTTATCTCTAGAATCTTCATTCATTTCTTCAGAGATAACATTGAGTTCCAAACAATAGATTTTATTTCTAAAGTCCATAGACTCCAAATCTTGTTCCTGTTCCACGTTGGTTCCAATCTCCGGGATCTCCTCTCTCACAGGGACCCCTATTCCAGTCTCCAGGGTCGCCTCTCTCACAGGGACCCCTGTTCCAATCTCCGGGGTCTCCTCTCTCACAGGGACCCCTTCCAGGGTCACCTCTCTCACAGGGACCCTTATATCTTTAATCTCCTGCTTCATTTTACTCAATTCAATTTTCATTATCTCAATCTCATCCATTATTTTCTGAAACATAGTTATTTCCAGATTTTCAGCCACTTTCTTAATTGCCATTTTAAAAGAAAAATATAGGAAAACCACTTCTTATTTCAGCAACAATTGGGTTAATACTCCAAACTTGGTGACATCACAGTATAAACAGAGCAGACAGCCTTATCTCTCCAATAGTTAAGTAAACAAAATGCAGTTCCCAGGATCGAAACAATTAATGGCAATCGTCAAGAAACAGATTCGTCAAAATAAAATAGACCAAAAAGCGAGTAGTCTCAAAACAGTATAATATTTTTCAAAATAAAAATCTGGAATAGAAATCCCTCTTCTGTGTATATCTTTAGAATGCAAATCCAGGACAGCTTTTTGCAACAAAAACAGAGATAAGCTATTAATTAGTGCGTAGCAGAGAGAAGTTATGGCTCCCCAGTGAGATGTCAAAAACTGATCAATCTGGCAAATCTCTTTTAAACAGCAACAATTTAAGTCAAGTAAAAGAAAAATATAGAAAGAAGGGTGCTTGCCTGTTAGTGCGTTCTCTCTTAGAAGATAAGGTGAACGTTCGCTTTATCAGATAGAGCTTGCTGTTAAAAATCCGTCCCACCTTCGTTGGCTGGACCTCGTCCCATAAATTAATGAGATCTGGTCGTCCCAACAAAAATAGGCTTTGAGGTTAATCTCTTCGTTTCTCCCTACCCGGGAGAAGTTTAATCAGTCAAAAAAAAAAGAAAAAACTGACTGATATATCTGAATAAGCTTCTTTTGAGGCAGGAGCCCGTCTCAAAAGCAGGCACAGGCTAAGTCACCCTTCCCGGAAGTCGACTGCTTTTTAGTTCTCATGTTGTTTCAAAAAGTGCAAATTTGATAGATTCACTTTTAAATGCAAACTGAATCAAATTTCTCCCCATCCCTGCTTCAGACTCACCTTCTGTGAGTTGGGCCTGCCATCTCTTCTGTCTTTACCCCGGTTTTGTGTCTTTAGCACAGATATTTGGTAATCTTAGGCAGGGGCCAAATATGGGCCTCCCAGGCCTCTTTGCCTTGCTCTTGGGACTCTCCTCAGGCCACGTATCCTCTTCAGCTACACTTCTCCTTCCTAGGGTTGCCAGGTCAGAAGCATCCCAAACCCTGAGATTTCAGAGATGTGCCCTAGTGATATCATTAAGCATGATACATTAAGCATCAACCACAGTTGCTTGGAGCATACCACTCTCTGACTGAAAATTAAGATAGGTTCAGTTGAAGTGAAAGGAATGTTTAATCTAGCCTACTTGCTTCTGGGAAGAAGGGTTTAAATGCCCTGAGGCCAGGCCAGTCACCAGAAGGCCGTTGAGGGAAGACAGCCTAGTGTTATGGAGATGTTAGATGGGAGCACTCAGGAGTAAAGATGGATGCCCCTGAAGACTGCAATTCCAAACACACTTACTAAGGGACTAAGCCCCATAGAACTCAACAGGACTTACTTCTGTGCAGTTATTGTTTAGATTGTGCTGTTGGTAAGGCTTGACTAGGGATCCTCTGCGATTATATCCATATTAAAGCAGGGTTGGTAACTCCCTGTCTGAAATGCCCTGCCTGCCTTTTAACATGACTGCTCCAAACTTCTTTAAAGACTTAACCCTTCACTGCAGAGAGAGGTTTGAGAAATGAGTAAGAGTAAGAAGATTTTCTGCTCTCCTGCCTACTCTGTGGGCTGCTATAAACTCATTTGACAGTCAACCCAATTCCAGTGAGTAATGATTGACAGAGAGAAAACACACATGGTTTGGTCTACCTTCACAGGCAGTAGATTGGGAACAACAGCAATTGAAGCCACACTTCCAAATATGTGAATTCTCATACCACTATTGGGCAAGAAACAAACCATCATGCAAATAACAAGGTGCATCATCATTGGGTTTAAGGGGGTTGAGCTGACCACATGGAACCACTGTTGTTGCCTCTATGGATATAAGGGAGTAAGGTCAGAGGTAAATGAAATGCAAATAGAAAAATAAAAATAAAAGACAATGATGATTTCCTGAATGCAATACCATACCAACCACAAGATTCCTATGAGTAAGACAGAAAACTCAGCATCCCACAACCAATCAGGGTTCCTAACTAAAACTAAAAAAATCCTGGCACCCAGTCAGTCAAGATCACAGAAATCCCCATGCAGAACAAGCTGACTCGAGGGCTGCAGTTAGTGCAGAATGCTGTGGCACAATCGCTGACATGAGTGAGACCCTATTAGCACATAATATGTCTGCTCTGAAGTCTGCACTGGTTGCTGATTTGCTACGAAGCCAAGTTCAAGGTGCACTTTCCATGTTACGGGTTCTACATAGTACTTGTTGTGCTCTTGTAAGAAATCAGTCCTTTAATGTGGCAGCACCTATGCTTTGGAACTCCTTGCCTATTAACATTAGGCAGGCACCTTCATTGTACTCATTTTGGCACCTGCTAAAAACATTTTTGTTTAGGCAAGCCTACCCAGACATATAGAAGCTATTATGTTTTTTATCTGTTTTAAACTCATAGTTGGTTTTATTATTTTTAATGTTTTTAAATATATGTCTTTAACTGTTTTTGCCAATATTTTTATTGTTTTAATTCCTTCTATAAACCACTTTGAGGTTTTTTACAGTAAAGCAGTATATAAATGTTGTAAATAAAATACATAAATATATTTTGGACTCACTGTGGCCCTTGGGTCTCTTTCCTTTTTTATACAGAGTCAGGCCATTTGGTACCAACTAGCTCAATATTGATGACATGGATTAGCATTGGCTGTTCAGAATTTCAGGCTATAGTCTCTTCCAAATATTGAATTTTGGACCTTTGCATGCAAAGCATCTGCCCTACCACTGAGCTACAGCCCTTACCTTGTTTAAAAAGGTATCTTTTAATGTTCTTTTCAGTTCACTAATTAATGCACAGCATACTAGGACAGATCCGCACTATTTAAAGCACATTCAACATACATATGAAACACATTTGCTATCGGGCCAAGTTCAAGGTTCTAGTTTTGGTGTACAAAGCCCTACACAGCTTGGGACCAGGATACCTGAAAGACCATCTTGCCCCTTATATACCAGTCGATCACTGTGCTCTGCAGGTGAGGGCCTCCTGCAGATACCATCTTATCAGGAGGTTCGTTCTGCACAATATAGGAAACGGACCTTTAGTGTGGTGGCACCTACCCTGAGGAATTCCCTCCCCTTAAATATTAGGCAGGCACCATCTCTGCTATCTTTCTGGCACCTTTTGAAGACTTTCCTCTTTCAACAAGTCTTTTAAGTTGAGACCTATCCCAGTCTGCGTCTGTGTTAGAATTGCTTTTTTATTTTTTTTAATAATAACATGTTTTAACCCTTTTTAAAAAGATGTTTTTAAAGCTTTTTTAATGTTTTAAACATTGTTTTGTTTTAATGTATTTTAAGGTCTGCTTTATGATGTTTTAAAGTGTTTTCAGCGTTTCTGTTCGCCACCCTGGGCTCCTGCTGGGAGGAAGGGCGGGATATAAATCAAATAATTAATAAATAAATAAATAATGAATCATACTGCAGAATCCTGGGAATAGTAGTTTGTTAAGTGTGGTGGGAACTATAAATGTGAAGGGGAAACTACACTTCCCAGGATTCTTTGAGGAAAGGAATGTGCTTTAAATGTATTATGTGGATCTTCATTACTTCATAAACTTTGCCTGCATATAAATAATTTTAATTAAAATTTAAAACGGAATTAAACTACAAAGTTTACTGGGTGACCATGGGCTACGCCCCATCTCTCAGCCTAATCTGCCCCTCAGGGTGAAAAGAACAGAGGGGGACCATGACCACCCCAAGGAAGAAGGGCACACTTAAAATGTAGAGGAAATAATAATGTGTAAATAATAATTTACAACCATAGTGTGACAACAGACACATATCAAGACATAGTATGAAGAAATATTTATATAAGCATGAATGTCAAATATATTGTTTACACAACCTGTAAAGATATTTATAGTGCAATTCTATGCATGTTTACTTGAAGCAAGTCCCAATGTATTCAATGGGGCTTACTCAGACAGGGAAGCATGCAGAGGACTGCAGTTCAGTGATAAGGAACTTCACTCACCCAATCCAAAATTCAGAATCATGCCACTTTAAGCTGTTTTGCAACTGTTTTATAGTTACTGGATTTTAAATGGCTTTATTTCTTGTGAGCTGCCTTGGTTTCCAACCCTATCTCAGAGTTGTTGGAAATATTCCATATACACACACCCTGGAGATGTAAAAATACATACACCCCATGTAATAGTTTACTGTCAAAACCAGTTGGCTGTTGCAGAACTTTTGTTTTAAGTATTAGTTTCCTGCCAGATAAAAGCAGTGACACTTAACTGCTAAAAAAAGGATCAGAGGGGGAGAGAAAGATTTACAACACAATCCTTTTCTATGTTCACTCAAAAGTCCCATTAATTTTCAGCACAATCCTAAACTTGTCTACTCAAAAGTAAGCCCTACCGAATTCATTGGGGTTAACTCCCAGGTATATGGAATTAGCATTCCAGCTTTACTCTCAAAAAAGCTTCATATTGGGAAAGTTTTCAAAACAGGTTATAAATAAGACACATAAATTGCCCTCTTAAACAGTCCAGTAAAGTTTAAATTTGTTTGACTCCTTAATTAGAAAATTATAACACTGCAGCATATACACTTTTAAAAACTTCTGTTCAAAAATTAGATGAAAGATAAAATGTATAATATGCCATTTTTTGCAGTAATAAAAACCTGAAGGTACACTTTTATTATAACTAAAAGTGCCCACCAAGATCCAGCTGTGATCTTCTGCTGTAGTGCAATCCTATGCATGTTTACTCAGAAGCAAGTGCCAATCCTGTACTGAGAAAGTACTCTTTATGCTGCTGAAAGCTATATATTTGCTGAATTCCTGATGTGAGATAAGCAGGAAAAGGAAACTGTTTTCAGAACCTCAAATGGGGTTTAGCTATTGCTATTGACAATCACAACCCTGACTTCACTTATTGGCTAAAACCTGAAAGGGCAGGGATTAGAGCAGCCTTTACTAAGAGAAGTTGCGGGGATGTGTGGGGAATGACATTTTGGTTTGTATCTTTTGAATCAGACCACCTAAAAACTTGATTTTAAAAAAAATGAAAACTAAGAGATTAAGGTGACTCACCTAGAGACCTGGAGAGGACCCCCAAGAACCAGTCTCTGGGCAAAAACCAGATACCTGGTAACCCTACTCCTAGGGCACAGCCCTCACTGACACTGCATTGCACCGTCCTTGAATGTTTTTACCTGTCTGGAATGTGTTCTTGAACTCTGATCATGCCTCTTGTCCAGATGGAGGAAAGGAGTATGTGACTGAGTGCAGAAACTAGACTTCTAAAAAAATATCTAAATTAACATTAATTACTTCACCAACATTTGCCTCTGGCTCTGCCCACCACTGTCATGTGGCCCCTGGAAGGTTATCTATAAGGGATGTGACCCTTGGGCTGAAAACTCTTTTCCCACCTTGCTTTTGCAGCTGCATGCCAAGCACAAATTCCACAGGTGCAGTTTCTTCCCAAACGCACACAAGTGGCTGTGAAAGCATACCCTGCCACGCTATTAAAAAACATTGAAACTGCCAGGAAAGATAGAGGCAACCTCTATCAGCAAGCCCTGCTTACTAACAACAGGTAGACCTTGTGATTTGCCAGCCAACCCAGTGAGCCTCTACTTCCTGCTGTTCTCAGCTGTTCTCAGTGGGTAGCACTGGCCACTGGCTAGTATCCCAATTCTGTGTAAAGAAATGTGCAAGAGACCCTTGCACAAGATCTCTACTTAAAGAAAGTGAAAGAGGAAGTTATGAGATAAATGTTTTCTCTCTCTTGCCATAAGATGGAACAGTGTCAAAGTAATAGGATTTCTGTATTCATTCCAACCCATGTACTCCCCCCTCTCACTCAGTCTACTTACCACATATACTCTAATAAACCTGCACTTACCATATTTATAGTATTATATATACAAGACATCACATATACTTGTATAGTTCTGCACTATTTATTATTCTTATTATATTATTATTATTATTAACTGTTTAATTTAGGTATGGGAAACCTTTGGCCCTCTAGAACTACTGGAATGGCTGAAGTATTCCCATCAGCCCCAGCAAGCATGGCCAGGGATGGCGTTGTAGTTCAGCAACATCCGGAGGACCAAAGGTTCCCCACACCTGCTAAGCACTGTTCATATATTAAAAAATATATCCCAATCTACAGGGTCAAAATCTAATAGACACGGTATAAAAGGGGAAAAAATGGAATGGGAAGGAAAGAAGAAAGCATTTCCTCTTACCTTGAGCTTTTGCCTTCTAACCATCAAACTACCGTTCTCCCCTTTTCCTTTTCCTCCTTCAAATCCTTCCTCAAGAAAACAAAGGCTTTCTTGAACTAATCCAAACCTCACCTCTTCATTACTACCTGATTCCCTCCAATCCATGCTTTTTACACACTGCAAATCCCTGATTGCTCCACTTCCTCTTCGAATCTGCCTAGCACAGAACATAAATCTTCTTGGATAGGGATCAGATTTAGGATTGCCAACCTTTTTTCTTCCTGTAGGGATCTAATGCCTTTTAACAACTGTACTGGCAAGCAAATATTCAGCAGGGAAAGGTTCACACTTGTGTCCCATGCAATACCCAGCATATTCTTAACATAAATCTAAAACTGTAGTAGGGAACAGGGATCTTCTCTAAATGGAGAAAGAGGAGCTGAGGAATTGCAGACCATACTGAAACTATTTTTTTATTATTGATGGGCAACAGCATATATACTTTTAAAATAAAGAGATGCCCTCTGAGAACACCAGCATGGATTGCACTTGCTTGTGGCACAATACAACCTGGAAGATTCTTATGGCTTCTTCCTGCACTGTTTCAGTTTATTGGTTGGTAGAAGCAGGAATGATGTATTTTCCAGAAACTAGGCAAATGATGTATGCTGCTGAGAAAGCACACTTAATTTGCATTATTACCTTTGATATGTTTGTTATGTAAATTGTTGCAGAGATCCTCTTCCTTTTCTTTTTTTGTCAGGTAGATGTGTTATTACAACTCCTCTCTCTACAGATAAAAACAATGTGGTCACCCCACCCACTATTGGGGAAAGGGAGATTCTAGGCATTATGCTGAGGGCTCCTCAAGGCCATGGCTTCTTAATGTGTTTCAGACCTGGTACAGACACACAGAAGAAGGTATGAATGCTCTGAAGTGGTGGAATCAACTTTTCCACATCAGACTGGAACTGAGGCGCATTGTTTTTTTAAAGCTTCCTTGTTTTTAAACATACTTGTACTAAACTTCTCTATGAGGAAAGTTTTCAGTATTTTTTAGTTTAGAGAAAAGGCGAGTCAGAGGTGACATGATTATAAAATTATAAAATTATGCATGGCATGGAAAATGAGGATTGAGAAAAGTCTCCCTCTCAAGACTAGAACTCATGGTCATCCAGTGAAGTTGAATGTTGGAAGATTCAGGACAGACAAAATAAAGTACTTCTTCGTACAGCACATAGTTACTATGGAATTCGCTCCTACAAGAGGCAGTGATGGCCACTAACATGGATCGATTTAAAAGAGGATTTGACAAATTAATGGAGGATACAATTATCAATGGCTACTAGCCATGATGGCTATGTTCTTCCTCCACTGTCAGAAGCAGCATGCCTCTGAATACCAGTTGCTGGAAACCGCAGGAGGGGAGAGTGTTTTTTGCACTCAGGTCCTGCTTGTGGGCTTCCCACAGGCATCTGGTTGGCCAATGTGAGAACAGGATGCTGGACTAGATGGCCCTTTGGCTTGATCCAACAGGACTCTTCTTATGTTCTTTAATAATAAATATCTCCCTTCAAATAGAAAGCTAGGACAGCAAGACATAATTTAAACTAGATTTTTTTATACACGGTGTGCTAGCTTTCTATTTGCAAGGGATCTCTCTCTCACACACACACGCGGGGTTATTTAAAATGTTCATCTCTCTCACACTCCATATTAACCTTATTCCACCATACGTGTAAACCAGGCCTCAGTCCTTTCTTGATCCAGTTACAAAGTCTCAACGTTCTGGAGTCACACCCAACACAACAGCAGCTCTGTTTTCAAACCCAAGAACCACAGCAGGCCGGAGAAAACTAACGCGCTGCACCCAGTTGCTTCTTCTCATCCCAGCCAGCAAACTTCAGCGGGCGATTCACTCGAGGAAAACTTAGTTCAGTCGCCAGATGGCGCCGCAGCCACAGGCACCCAACGAGGAAGTGCAAGGGAAGAGGCGTTCTAGACATTGATAACAGGTTCCTCTATGGTGCATAGAGTCGGCTCCAGAGCGGAAGTTGGAAGCCGGGCCGCGGTAACTTGGTAACGTTGGAGAAGGGGGCGGCTTGTTGGTGGCGGTGGTGATTGCTGTCGAAAAGCAGGGCTGGATCTTGTGCACTTTAAAGCTGGGCAGGAGGAGAGGGCAAATAGACAGAAGATGAGCTTATGCGACTGTAACCCACCCCGTCCTATGGGAAGGAAGATTCATTGATCACCTGGCCTACCCCCCACATCTTTCTTGGTCCTGCAAATTGGATATTGAGAGAGCGCACCTCGGCTGAGGAATGTGGTAGCTAAGAGGGGATGTGATGATAGAATTAGCTGCAGCTAAAATCAGTCTGGAGAAAATAAGATGCTTAAGAAAATTGTTGCCATGTGGCTTGCGGTTGATCTGTGGAACTCCCTTATGCCAGAAGTGGTCATTACCAGTCTTATAATAAGAACATAAGAAGGGGTCTGCTGGATCAGGCCAATGGCTCATCTAGTCCAGCATCCTGTTCTTATAGTGGCCAACCAAATGCTGATGGGAAACCGGCAAGCAGAACATTCTCCTCTCCTGCAGTTTCCAGCAACTGGTGTTCGGAAGCATGCTGCCTCCAAACATGGAGGCAGAGCATAGCCGTCATGGCTAGTAGTCATTGATACCCTTATCCTCCATGTATTTAGTCTAACTCTCTTTTAAAGCCATCCAAATTGGCTTTAATCAGTGTCTCCGGTGGAAGTGAATTCCATCGTTTAACTGTGCATTGTGTGAAGAAGTACCTTCTGAATTTCCCAACATTTAGCTTCATTGGATGTCAACAAGTTCTAGTGCAGATTTATCCTGTGCAAGTGTACTTAAAAGTGAGTTCTACCTTCAATGAACTTTATTCCCAAGTTAGTGTACATGCATATGATTGCAGCCTTAGGGTGCAGGAGCTTACTTGAAAGTAAGTGCCATTAAACAAAGTGTAATTTACTTATGACTAAATGTGCATTAGATCAAGCTGTGGTTTGTTTTTCAGCCGACGTAAGGCTAGGAGTATTGGTTGCTGAATGGAATAGTTTTCTCCTGGTTGTAGGTTTCTTTAACAAAACATTTGGGAATTCTGTTTTGCTTTTGATGTGGAATAACAGTCCTGCTTACATACTGTATTGCATTAAACTGTGTTTACCTTTTAGATCAGACAAAAGACCAGCCAAGTCTAGGGATCTCTCTCTGCCTGCTTAACTGTGGCTATCCTGGTTTATCTTTGAGAAACTGAGAAGCAGGATGCATGGCAAATAGACTCCCCCACTGTTTTCTCGCAGTATTTGGTGATCATACATACATATAGAGAAGGTCTCTGAACCTTCTTGCATAGGAAATCCCCTGAATGCTGAGGTTCCATGTGATGTTGTCATTACTAATGGCAAGTGGGAGACCCTTTCTCCATGTATATGACAGTAGCTAATCCTTAAAAAAACCCAAACTCTCTCTCCTAATGGTTTTCAATACATCTTGTGGCAATGATTATCCTAAGTTCAGTTACGTAAAGAAGTTTTTCCTTTTGTTTGCGAGTGGATGACTATGAAATGACTGCATGCTGTTGCTTATTGTGTTCCACTTACATGGGATGGAGTGAGTGTATGTGCACCAGCTCATCAAGTAGGAGAGAGGAAAACAGAAGTGAAAGAGATGTGGTGGGAATTTGTGCTTGAGCAGTATTGGAGAGGAACATAAAGAACTCTGGGAGAAGGTTCAGGTCAATCTGATGTACCAGATGGATCATCCTAGTCAGGCCTTGTATTGCAGGAGTCTCTGCTATGTTCTAGTGTCAGAATAGACGGCGTGCTCCGGTGGGTAAGGTGTTGGATTCAGCTTGACAAACTTTGAACCCTATTTCCTTTAGCAATTAAATAAATTAACTTTGCAGCATTTTAGATTAAATTGATGAGAACAATAACAAAGATGCAATAGATAAGGGGTTAGACAGCTGTGCTATCTGAGACCACATGAGGAGAAGGGCTATTGCTCAATGGTTGTGCATGTGCTTTGCATGCAGAAGATCCCAGATTCAGTCCCAAGCATCTCCAGGTTGAGCCAGGAAATGCCCATGTCTGAAATCTTGGAGAGCCACTGCCAGTCATTAGAAAACAGTGAGCTAGATGAATCAATGGTCTGTCTTGGGTATAAGGCAGCTTAGTTCCTTCTTAAGACTAGAATTCAGATCCCAGTTCAGTTATTAAGTGATTCATTAGAGACAGATCTCTAAATGCAAATGTTTGAAACAGCCCCCTCATCAACATCTTCTTGCACATGCAAACCTTAGGATGTCAATAAACTTTCTTCGATGTGATAGCTTTGCTAAATTTGTGGTTTGGCTTTCCTGAGGGTGGTCTTGGGACATAACCATTTTTCTGCTTCAGTCTCCCATCTGTAAAAAAAGTAGCAGTATGGGTTATCTCAGAGGATATTGAGGATGCTGATGATTATGTTGATTAGCTTGTTAATTTGTATCCTAGTCTTCCTCCAAGGATCACAGAACTCCTCTCAGTAGTTCATCATGCTAAATAGTAAAAAGTTGCCCAGATCCATGTAATAGATTTCATAGCTGAGTGCACCCGGATCCAGATCCAAGCCCAGTACTATAAGCTGATGCATCACACTGAATGAGAGAAAAAAATAGTGGTAGATGTTTTAACTGTAATTGTGTTTTAGAATAACTGTTTTTAGAATGCTTTTCTCTTTATTGTTAAATTGTTTTGTTGGTATGCTTGCCACCCTGGGCTCCTTTGGGAGGAAGGGCAGGATATACATTTATAACAGTAATAATTGGCTACTTAATCTTCTCATTGATACAGGTGAGCCTGAGACACCATTTCCCACCTAATTCATCTCAGACCATGAGTGACGCAACAGCTTTGAGGGTGAGAGATCCCTCTGGCAGCTGGACTGTAGAAGATGATATATCCGGCACAGATACTAACACTTTGAAACCCAAGCTGATGCCTGTATGTGCAGAGATGGCTCCTGAACTAATGGGCACAGGTTCTGTCTCCAACAGTTCCAGCTTGAGGAAAGGAAAAATATATCATTCTGGGACTGGTGGAAATGGCATAAGAAATTCTGTAGAGGAGGACAAGATCACCAGGCCCAGCTATGCAGAAAGACAACATGGTCAGTCTCCCCCCAAAAAAGGAGATGAAAAAATGGACTGCTGGCAGCTAGGAACCAACACCTGCATAGTTCCTCGTCCTGTGATGATCTTAAGTCCTAAGAAAAGGAAGCTGGTTCTACACATTGATTTAAACAACACCATCCTAGTGTCTGATGCTATCACTGGTCAGGACCCCAGAGCTGCTCTAAACTATTTCCTGAGTACTGTGACCTGGGGAAAGATCAGCCCGACAGGTAAGACAATATGGTATTATAGAGGTAGCTAAACTCGAAGTTCAGCGGCTGGATGAAATTGTGCAAGAAAGGAAATTTGCTTTCCCCACCCCCATTCTGAAAAATGGGATTTGTGATCCAGGGAAAGAAGGGATGGAACATTGTGAGGTCAAGGAATGTGCAGGGAAGGAGACAGGAGCTGGGTGTAGCGAAGAGATAAGTTAGGATGCTGTCCAGAATAGTGAAGTCTTGCTTGTAATCACTGGAAATCCCACACAATGCTCCTCTGGTTTCCAGGTGTTTACCAGACACTGTTCACACACATACTTCATGAGGACTAGAAGCAAGAATTCCATGTCAAAATATCACGTTCTGTGAGAACAATTACGGTTGAGCTTTTCCTCAGTCACATTTGTGTGTGTAATAAATACACATTTGTTTTTTGTTTCAGTCTATACATATTTCTTCAATGAGGTGTTTTTGTTGTGAGACTATTGAATATTTTTAGCCTCTGTACTTAGGGAAAATGCAAATGAATGTGGTCATGCATGTGTCACAAACATCCACTGTATACATTTGTAAAGCGATTAGTCACCGATGAACAATACGGCTCCTTCCACCTTTACCTCTACTATGTTACACGGTAACATCCAAGAAGCTAAGTTCTTCTTGGAATGGGCCCATTGAAATTAGTGGGTGTGAGGTAAGTCATGTTCATTCATTTCAGTGGTTCTGATTTCTGCTTTGAGTCTAACGTCAACTCCATATGTTTTTGGTTTTTAGTTATTGTTTGCAGACTGTGTACTCCATATCAAAAAATGAAGTGACATATCTCACAAGTTGCTGAAGAAAATAGTGTAATTTATTTACCAAAGCACTCCAATTTTCTATTATCATGCCTAATGCATTTTCAAGTATGACATACTGTTCATCAGAGGCCATCATCACTACTTGTCTCCTGCATGGGGAGTTTCTTTGTCTTTTTTTAGTAGAACACTCAAAATGCGTTATGCATAATAATAGAAAATTGGACTGTTTTTGTAAATAAAACAATTTTCTTCAGCATCTTATGCTAATCGCCTCTTTGCTTTGCGTATGTGTGTGTGTTAGAATTGGTACTGCCCTCTTTCTGGCAAGCTGTGTACTTTCCCCCCTTCCACATGCTGAAGAGGGGGAAAGGGTGGACAGCAGGTGGGGTCCCTGCCCTGCTGCGAGGGTGTAATCTTAATCTATTGCAGGGATTGCTAATTTGTAGTTCTCCAGGTGTTAATAAACTTCCAGTTCCCATCAGCCCCAGGTGGGACGGCCAGTGGTCGGGAATTGTAGAGCTGTAGTCCTACATCATCTGGAGGGCCACAGGTGAAATAAAGGTCTAGTATGGGTATGGCTCTCCGATTAGCCAAGCCAAACAGCTGTGAGTCTGGTTTTTAGAACACTGACAGTTGGTTCTTAGTGAGCATGCTTGGGCTTATCATTGACTTCAATGTTAAATTTCTTAAATTAATTAAAAATCAACTAGGCATTTTTTTAACTTTCAAACTACAGAAGATGGTCAGAGCATGGGGCAAGATCAGTAATAGGATTACAGGTACTCTGTGAACATGGCTGATTTTTAATTAATTTCAACAAATTGTGAGACCAATGACAGAAAAAAGTGAACAGGGGTGTGAATTTCTCTCTGAGTGTTTTGTGTATTGCCATGAAAACTGGAAATGGACTGTTTTCAAGTCAATTCCAATTTATGGTGACCCTATGAAGAGGGTTTTCATGGTAAGCAGTATTCAGAGGTGGTTTACCATTGCCTTCCTCTGAGGCTGAGAGGCAGTGATTGGCCCAAGGTCACCCAGTGAGCTTCATGGCTGTGTGGGGATTCAAACCCTGGTCTGCCAGGTCCTAGTCCAACATTAGAGGGTTGTTAAGCAAGCGTTTTTGAGTTCAGGACTACAAGTTTTGTAAGGTTTTGTTTTGAAATGAGTTTACAGGAAACATCAGAATGGCATGGGGGTATTTTCAATTTAACATTACAGTATGCGAAAAATCCATGCTGGCTATGGTATACGAGCTACTCCTGTGGCTGTATAATCTAGTCTGGCACTCTGCTGCAAGGATATCTATTATGCCACCCACAAGCCCTGTTTCTTTGTAGATCAAGTTCTTTTGTTCTCTGTGAAGCTAACCTTATCAAGGAACTGTTGCTTCCTGTTTCTCTCCATAGTACATTTACATATTGTTGGTCTCCTCAGAATTAGGTTAAAGCAGTTCTCTCTCTCTCTCTCTCTCTCTCTCTCTCTCTCTCTCTCTCTCTCTCTCTCTCTCTCTCTCTCTCTCTCGCACACGTGCACACGTACACCAAAAAGCCAAAATTAACATATGTACCTAAGCGGCTTGACTTCAGGTAACCTCTTTCTGAATTGTTGCCGTTTGCATGAGAGATTCATAAATTCCACATATTTCTTCACCCCTCCCCCACATTTTTGGAATAATATTTTGTCCACGCTACGGTTTTTAGCTACGGATTCCCTCAAAATCCTTTGAAGGGGAGGTATGTCATTTTGTCTTCTTTGCAGTGATACTGTTTTACCATGTAGCTGGAAGGCCAGCAACAGAGTAAGATTTATAATAACGTTGTGGAGTCTCCTCAATGGGAGGTTTTCAAGTAAAAGGTGGGACGTGCATCTGTTCAAGGAAATTCTAAGGCAGCCTTGGCCAACCTGGTGCCCTCCAGATGTTTTGACCTACAACCCCCATCAGCCCCAGCCAGCATCTGCTGATGGGCGTTGTAGTCCAAAGAGTCTGAAGGGCACCAGGTGGGTGGAGGCTGCTCCAAAGGATGCCCTCATTTAGTGTGCTCTGTGTACTGATCTCCGACAGCTGTGCCCCCTACCCCATAGTTAATGGGCTCTCATATCAGATTGACGGGGCCTGGCAGTCTGGTTCCTAGCTTTCATTCCTGGGATGTCCAGGGGAAAGAGAGATCTAGCTCATGTTCTGGGTTGTGTGGCACAGCACCACCTTGGGACTGTGGGATGCTCCTGGCCTCAGTATCGAGAAGAGGCCTCGGTGCAGGAAAAAGAGCCAGGTGGGCATCTGGGGCTTAGCCGGGGTACTGCAGCACATCCTGTTGCTGCAGAGACAGACCATTTCCAAGAGACTGAGCCATGGCTTGTTTCTTTAGCAACTGATGCTGGCACAAAGAAAAATAGGTAGCAAAGTTCAGGCTGCATGCACAGTTCTCCCGAGTGTGTGTGCATGTTTTTTCTTTGAATCCCTACAGCTAGGTGGACTCGCCCTTTGGTACAAGAAATCCCATCTTTGGGTGACAGATTGGTCTAGAAACATTCCAACGCTCTGTTTGACTGTGAGCAGTTGGTAGAGACTTGTACGGTTTTTTTCCCCCTTAAAAAACCCCAACGCTGTCTAGCACAACATTTGGTATATTAATAACAGTGTCTAGCACAATATTAGACACCTTATAAATAAAAATGTGTAGAAACATCATCCTGAACCAAAAGAACAAGCAGTTCAGAGAAGATGAGCCTGGAAAAGTTTTATTGAAGGTTTTTTATGTGGTTTTAAATGGAGCAGGACATGAGGGTAGCCTGAGGAAGACTTGCTTCAGGCATAATGACCCGCTTCAGCAGGAGGTGCGGAATTTGGAGATGGGAGAAGAAATCAGAAGGGGACTGACGACGTTCATACGTATTACTTTTATATTCCACTCCTCTTCCAAGTTAGCTCAGAGTGGCACGCTTGGTTTTCTTCCTCCGCCCCGTATCCGCACAACACCTCTGGGAAGGGCCACAGCTCAGTGGCAGAGCATCTGCCTTCCGTGCAGAAGGTCCCAGATTCAATTCCTGGCATCTCCAGGTAAGGCTGGGAGAGACTCCTGCTTGAAACCCTGGAGAACTGCTGCTAGACAGTGTACCTGATACAGAGCTAGATAGACCAGTGGTCTGACCCAGTAACAAAGCAGCTTCCTCGGTTCCTGTGGGAGGCTGGGAGAGACAGTGTGTGACTGGGCCAGGGTCACCCAGCAAACGTTATGGTTGAACGTGGATCTGAACCTGGCCCTCCCCACTTCTAGTTGAAGACTCTTAGCTCGGCACCATCCTGGTGGCTTGAGTGCAAGAGAATACGGGGAAGTTGTTGGGACAGAGAGGCAAGGAGCCTTATCTGTACAGGCTGGGAAGCCCAACTGAATCAGACCACTGGTCCATCTGGCTCAGTATTGTCTGTACTGACTGGCAGCAGCTCTTCAGGGATTCAGAACGGGGGTGCCAAGGAGTGAGCCTGGGACCTTCTATGGCCCCTTTCGAGGTGGCACAGAAAGTGTTGAGTGAAGCAGCTCTGGGACCTAAGGTCAGGGATGACACAATCATCGCAATGGAGGAGAGAGATTTATTTGTTGTTGTTTTTGATACAAAGCATTGCTCCTTTCGTCTCTTGTTTCAGGTGAATGGCAATGGCTGAGCGAGTCCCCCTCCCTGCACCCTCCCTGCCAGGGTGCTGTGAGTTTTTACTCCCAGTATGGCCGCAACACCAAGTTCACCGATGTGCCCCTGGGGCGGCAGTTCTATGATCTTCACAGGCGCCACCTGGGGCTGCTGGAGTGGCAGGGCCAGCCTCACCCGCTGCTCTCCAGTCAAGACGAGCAGGCCAAGCACTACCACTTAGTGTTGCCTTCCTTCTTCCACCTCCTGGAGAGCCTGCACCAGGAAAAGAGGCGGTTTGCTGTCGTCTTCCGCACCTTCGGCACAGACCTGCCTCGTGTCCTGCAGGCGGTGCGCTGCGCCCTGGAGGGGGAACACCCCTGCTTCCCTGCCCTGCGGGATATCTCGGTGAGTGGGCAAAAAAAAAAAAAGCATGTTGGATTTCGCCTTGGTGTCGCTTCTCCAGTTGTGGCTTGCCTTTTCCGTGAGCCCAGCGGGTGTTTGCAGTTTGCTCAGCTGAGACTCTTTTGATCAGAATGTAACTGTGCCTGTCACCTTATTAGGCAGCTGACCTTTGCTTCTCCCCCATTTGTTCATTTTTGTAAAGCCTTTCAGCTGAATAGAGTGTGATTGAGTTTGTTCTGCCATGCAACCTCTCGGCAGGCTTTGGGAGTCTCTCTGTTGTGTCTCTGTGTGATGGCACTGGGTTCCTGTGAGATTTAGGTTTAGACTCCCTGATTCTACTCCCTCTTCCTGGGGTAAAGAAATCCTGCCAAGCTCATAGCTGTATGCTTGCTCTCACTGAGGGGTAGGCAGCAGAAATGAAATTCAGCATTTTTAAAATTAAATTGTCTGTCTTATAAGAAATGAATATAATCATGGAGATGCAGAACTCTGGATTTCATAGGGGCTCCCCTTTGTGTCCTGGTGACCAAGTTTGCCAGCATTATGCATTGCAAAATCTTGTTTGAAAGTGCAGAATCCTAGTGGCTTTGGTGGAATTCAGCTTTCATTAACAATAAATAGTTATTTAAAATAAACAAATTAAAATGACATGTTTCTGGTTCCTATAGCTGCAAAGAGAACCTTCAAATAATGGGTAGAGTCTATTCAAGGTTAGACCCAGAGAAATCCTGGCTATGGCCTCAGTGATCTCGAGGTGTTCTGTTTACCTATAGCTTCCTATTCCCTTTTATGGGCCCTAGTACCTACCTTTCCACTCCTACATACCTGTGCTTCCTCAGTTTAGAATGCTTTTAAATTATTTTTAGAATGTCTTAAAAATGTTCTTTATTATTATTATTGCTATGTTTGCTGTCCTGGAATCCTTTGGGAGGAAGGTTTGGATATAAACAGAATGAATGAATCATGTAGATGAAAAGAATTATGGTATATAAAGAGCACTGCAGACTTTAGCTTGTGCTCTTTGTGCGGCTGTGAGTGTTCCCATTTTACAGCTGAGAAACTGAAGCAAAGAACAATAAGCTTGCCAAGGCCACTAAACAAGATCATGATTAAGGAGGCATTTGATAAAAGTCCAGTATGCTGTCCATAAGATTGGACCACAGTGGCTCTCTGCCTAAACATAAGGCATTTATGCATGAAAAGAAACAAATTCTGCTGTCGGTTGAATTGGGACTTAAGAAGAGCAGGGGGTTGGACTTGATGGCCTTATAGGCCCCTTCCAACTCTACGATTCTATGATTCTAAGACCAAATAAATATTGTGACACTACTGCTGATGTTGTTTTATTGATAAGTGGAATTACATGTGGGTAGAATTCGATGTTATTGTGGCCTGATCTTTTGTCACTTTGTTCACTTCTGGTGTGTTGCAGGCTGCTGAGAGATTTCATCTGTGGCAACCTCTGTGATCTGTTAGGAGACCTTTGTTGATCATGAAACTGTATTTATTATATAATTATTACATTTCTATCCCACTCTTCCTCAATTGAGCTCAGGGAAATGCACAGGAGGGGCTATCCCATGATTATGCTTCCTATAACCCTGCGAGGTGGGTTAGGCTAAGAGTGAGTGACCAGGTCATCCTCTAAACTTCATGGCCACAGCCCACGTCCACTGCTCTGGCCATTATACTGGACAGGTTCTCTGACTGTTGCAGATGAGATGCATGTTTAGGAACAGTGTACCTCTAAAGATCCAATACTGAGAACATACAACAGGTGAGAGCTGTTGCTCCCATGCCCTGTGTGTGGGCTTCCCAGAGGCATCTGACTATGGGAAACAGAATGCTGGACTATGTGACCCATTGGTGCAATCCAGCAAGGCTGCTGTTCTGTTCATTTGAGCTCCAGCCTTACATGTAACACTGTGTTATCTGGGCAGACCATTCACACAAGAGGAGAAAGTTTCTGCTGCTAACATGAAAGTAGGCCAGCCTTTCTCAACCTGGGGCAGGATCCAATGCTCCTGGTCCACTGGAACAAAGGACATGTGCTAGTGGAACTGAACTTTCCCCTCCTATTCTCTCTCCTACAGCCTTCCATGCACCCTCAAAATCAGTTCCAGAGAATTGGAGGACCCTCCAGAGAAGATTTTTTTGGGTGCATGGGGGGGGGAGAGGAAATGGAAATGCTGCTGTGCCAGTGGAACTCCTCTGGCACTGTTTTGGATGCAACCTCTGGTGCCCTTCAGGTGTTGGACTCTCACCTCCCAACAACCTGACCATTAGCCATACTGGCTAATGGGAGTTGTAGTCCAAAGCATCTGGAGAATGTCAGGTTGGGGAAGGCCAAATGAGAGCTTAAGCTGTTTGATGGGACAGCCCCTTCTGCATTCAGATGGGACGTTTTCATGTTTCAGACACCTTGAGCCACTGGTCCATTATAGAGACTGTCTCTTTCTGTTCAGGATGATTCTTCATCTCAAACTCCTCTTTGCTTTGATGGCCTCACACTTGCTGTTGAGAGCTTGATAAGATAGTGATGCACACCAGGATCTGTGTTTCAGACATTTTTTTCCTCCTGTCTCCCTGCTACGCTGTGGTAGTTGCCCGTAGACCTCAGTCCTGGAAAGATACGTTGCAGCAAGCGAAAGGTGGTGGTGACTCAGGGGGTGGAGCGGCTCTCCACTGAAGATGGTGACAGGAGAATGCACCTGTACTTCAGCTCCAGGGAAGGCCTTTGTGGCTTCCAGGATCACTTTGGCTGGTGAGATATAAATGGAGTTTACTTCTTACTCTGTGGTGACTGCTGTATTTTTATTTAGGATTAAGTTAGTAAGTAAGTTACATTAATGGATATACTTTTTTTAGGCTGATACTAATTCAGTTTATACTAGCTTTCAAAAGCAAACTTGGCCAAATTTTTTAAAATTGCCCTCTTAGTCCATGGATTTCTCAGGTCCTTGCCTTTCCTGACAGTTGCTTCTTAGCTAGGTGAATGTCCATGGTCTAAATCAGTCTTCCCCAACCTTGTGCCCTCTAGATGTTGTTCAACTATAACTCCCGTTATCCCAATCACTTGCTATCCTGGCTAGGGCTGATGGGAGTTGTAGTCTAAAACATCTGGAGAGTATCAGGTTGGGAGAGGCTGTTACTACTCCTTTTATTTCCTTTCTCCAGCCTGACATTCCTGCTGTGCTGAGGCATTTTTTTAAAACTTTCTTTCCCTTACTGCAGGCATGGAGAATCTGTAGCCTTCCAGATGCTCTTGGACTACAACTCTCATTATCCCTGATCACTAGCCATGCTTTCTGTGGCTGATGGAGGTTGTAGTCCAACATTTGGAGGCCCACAGGCTCCCCACCTCTGCCTTACTGAGCTCACACCTGCCAGGATACTTAGAAGCTGTTGTTTAAACTGAGAAGTCAGCATTGGTTCTGTCAGCTGACACTGCAGTGTCCTGCTGCTGGGATTAGGATTTGTGAGTTCATCTTGCCCTCCAAGCACATGACGCTCCCTACCAGTTTAAACAAAAAACAAACTGCAGTAAATCCAGGTAATTCTATTGGGGATAACCCTCTTGCTTCACCATGCAGCCTGAAACATCTGTAACTTTGAGGAAATCTGTTCATTTCTGATCTAACAAAAATGACTCTTGAGCCATCTGGTAATGTAACCAACCAAAGCTGAGCATAGGCTAATTGCAATACTTTTATCATCTATTTGTTTTTAGTACTAGAAGGCATGCCCTAGACGTACTACAAAGCCTGCCCTTCCCAAGGCCTTTAGCAGACACTGCTAGTCCTAAACATAGTTGTTGTTGTTGTTATGTGCCTTCAAGTCAGTTACAACTTATGGAGACTCTATGAATCAGTGACCTCCAAGAGCATCTGTCATGAACCACCCTGCTCAGATCTTGTAAGTTCAGGTCTGTGGCTTCCTTTATGGAATCAATCCATCTCTTCTTTGGCTTTCCTGTTTTTCTACTCCCTGCTGTTTTTCCCAGCATTATGGTCTTTTCTAGCGGTCCTAAACATAGGAAGTTGTCTTATACTGAGTCAGACTAAGAAGTGCGCCTGGCAACTTCACTATACAGTTTTAGGCGAATGCTGATGACACACCTCTATACCCTGGCCTTTAACACATGAGACATGTATTTTTAGGGTCTACCCTATTTTGGGATTTTAGGTTGTTTTAACATTGTTTTAATGTATTTTAAAATTGTTGTAACCCACCATGGGACCTTTGGGTGGGTAATAAATCATGGTAATACATGATGATGATTAGCTGTCCAGCTCTGTGTTGTCTGCACTGACTGGCAGTGGCTCTCCAAGGTTCCAGGCATGGTTCTCTGCCATCCCTACCTGGGGATGCCAGGGATTGAACCTGGGACCTTCTGTGTGCAAGGCAGCTGCTCCATCTCTGAGCCGTGGCCCTACTTGTAACCTTTTCTCTGCAGCAGCTAGGACTGGGTTTTGTTCTGTGCTGTTTTATACAAATTAAAGGGGCGCAAAGAGCTGCAGTTATATGCATGATCCTATAGTGAGGGCTGTGCCTATTTCATCTGTTTGCAGTTTCATCTCCTAAGCACACTCATGTGGTGTCCTAAGAATCTTTTCAGATTTTTTTTGGGGGGGGGAACCAAGGTTCTAGTCACCATTTTGCACAGAAGCTTGAGAATATTTTGGTATTCTTGCAAGAGGGCTCAGAAACTAGAGAGAGGCTCCAGTAGTGAAGAGCTGGATTATGAACACCCAGCACAACTTCTGTCTATCTTTATTGACTGTTATTTCGTGTCCCACCAACTATCTTAAACTTTCTCTTTTGATCATCTCATTCTTTGCCAAAAATAACCTAAATGTTTTCAAGTCATGAAACATGAAAACAGAATACATTGTGTAGTATAAGAATAGATATATTAATTGAATTGGGATTTGTATGCAGGAAGAACATATAATCACTACGTGCAATAATTTCTTGCATTCTTGTTGCTATTCTTTGCAGTGGAAGGGGCAGGGTGGGTGTCTCAGCAGAGCTGCATTAGAGGCTTTCTTCTCAACAATCTGGGAAAATGCCCTGAGAAGTTCTGATTGTGTGTCTCATGCTGTCCTACAGGTGGGCCAAGAATGAGTTCTCTAGCCAAGGTGGGAAGCCCCTTTGGATTGACCCTTATGACGCAAGCGTCCACCACATCTGTATTGATGACAACATTCGTCTGAATGATTCTGATACCATCATCCACCCTCAGGTATCGTTGCTGGGGAATGTTGCTCTAACATGGTTCAGTGTTAAAATAAAATAAAATTGGATAATGCCTGCTTTATAATTCTCTCATCCTCACAACAATCCTGGGAGGTAGCCTAGGCTAGCCAGAGAGATTGTGGTCAAGGTTTTGCGGCTGAGTAAAGACATGTACAGTAGGGCCCCATTCATACGGTGGGTTATGTTCCGGACCCCTGCCGAAAAGCAAAAACCTCTGAAAAGCGGAACAAGCGCCGTATGAGTGGGGCTTTAGTCTAATTGTGTCTAATTGAGACTGTTGCATTAGCAAAGCGCCGTAAAGCGAGGCCCTACTGTACCTCTGACTTCTGCATCTCAAACTGTCTGCCATCCTCAGGTAGGTAGTGGAGGCTGTCTCTTTGGCTGTCTTCTGAACGCCTAGCTTGGTAAGGGGGAAAATGCTCAGACAGTCCCAAAGGAGATGGGGAATGGGCTTAGCTGCTTGTCAAAACCGCAGGTGATTATTAGAGGAGAATTGTTTGCTGGCACGGAACAGCAGGTGCTTGATGCCTGTTCTCGCTGCAGATCTCCCTCTGTCCTCAGCAGGCATGAGTCATTCCCCCTCCCTGCTGGAGTCCAGCAGTCTGCCTCTGTGTGGCCCGAAGCTCATTCATAGCACTGTGTGCTTAAAGGGCAGCTTTCACACTGGAGCATGCTCAGAAGTGAAATTAAGGGTCAGGGAGGGGGTGGAAGAGGTGCTCTGGCCATTGTTGCAGCTCTTTGTATATAGCTAAGAGCGTTCCCTTCCAAGAGGAAGAGAGAGCCTAGGAGGGAATGCACCAAACTGCTGGCTGGACTGGAAACTTGAGGAGCAGCTGGGCAGGAAAGGTTAATTGGTTTCTGCTGGAGTCTGGCCACCACAATAGCCTCTTGGGGCTCTTTGCTGCGCTGCAAGTGGAAGATTGCTTTGGGCCCTGGGAGGCTGTTTGGAAATGAAGGAGTTTCTTTTCTTTACGTTGGGTCCTTAGAGCTGGTCAGTAATGTAAAGAGCTCTTTGTGGAAGATGCAAAGAGCTTCTAGCACCACCCCCACCCTGGCCCCATCGGCAGAATCGATTGATGTCTGAGTCCCTGTTTGCTGAGCAGGGCGACATTGCTTATCCATCCCTGGCCATGTGACCTCAGGTCAAATTATATTTAGGAAGCGTGCTCCAAAGACGACCCCTGGCGATTCTACAGGGTCTTGCTCATGCTGACTCCCAATCTGATCTGCTGGCTGTAGAAGCCAGGAGGGGTTTGCTAGCTGCATCCCCAGCCTTGGTCTGTCTCCCACTTCTTCCTCTCTTTAGTGCGTGGAACAGGCTACTTTACTGGTGTTTGTTGGCTGTTTTTATGTCTGGTTTTAATGTCTTTGTTTCTGTGTTTTTATTTTGTATTGAGTATACATTATTGGAACAACAACAACAACAATAATAATAGTGCTGCACTGCACTTTGCTTTCCTCTGGCAATAGTTATCCAGCCTGCTAGAGAGTGCTGGCTAGACGCAGTGCAAGTGGAGGCTGCTATGCATTTCATAGCTGCACAGAAGGGAGAATTTGGGGCTGGTGTCGCTTTCTTGTCAAGGACCCTGGTGGGAGAGATGCTGCCTGCCAAATTCTCCCAGAGGCCTACAGATTAGGACGCTTTAGATGCTGCTTAGTCAAGATGTGCACAAAGATAGAAGTTTGTCACCTGTAAAATCTCAAATCACCACCTTAGTTGTATCCCTCGTGCAAACTGGACAAGGGAGGACATTGCTGCCACATAACAGGAGAGCAGTTGCATTTGAATGACTTCCTTTAGCAGCCTCATTTTGCCTCATCAGCAGAGAATGCTTTTGGGGACAGAGGCTTGCAGAGATCCTCCCAGTTAGAGGGAACCCAAAGCAAATGTCTCCGCTCTCCTACCTTGGGCTTCCATCCAAAGTTCAGTTTGACCCATAGCTTGCTGCTGTCAGTCCCCAAAGGCTGGTCTTAAGATCCTAGGACCTGAGCCACTCATGTTTGACACTGACTGCACCTTTGCTGGAGGAGATGGTGTGTGAGAGATGAAAGTTCCCTTTCCTTGCCATTGTCCTAGCCAGCTTTAATAGTCAGTTTCTGTTAAGGCAGGTATTGGGGTTCAAGCCTGCTGGAAGCCACATGCTCTGGCCTCCTGCCTCCTAATCCCTTAGATTTAGGCAGGTAGATTCTTATTGCTCTGTAATGAGAGTGTGGCACTCTGCACATGCACAATGGCATCCTTTGTTGTTACTACTTGCATTCCAATAATGCTAGTTCCAGCATGTGCTTCTTACGTTATACCGTGGACAAGTGGTGACTGATCATGCTAATGGATCACTTCCCCACCAACCACAGTCTGCCCTCAACCTGCCTGCCTTCTTACTTGCAACCAGTCCAGGAGGTGGCACTTCCTGTCTGCTTTTTCCTCCATAGTCTCACTGTTGCCTGTGAGGCTTCCTTCCCTGGCTCTCCCTGTCAGGTTCCTACCTGCTCGTGGTTACTGCCTGTCACTGCTCGTTGCTTCTCCCTCTCCTCAAACCCCATTCTCAACTTCTCAGTTTCCAACTCCCTCTGTTTGTCTTTTTCCTCAGCCTCAAAGACCCGCTGTTTGTCTTTTTCCTCAGCCTCCATCCTCATTCTCTCAGTTTCCATCCTCAACTTCTCTCTCAAGTACTCTATATAAGCGGGATTGCTTAAATATCCTTCTGGGGTCTCTTCTCTGACAGGTTGTTTTTGCTGGGCAGTTGCAAATCCTATAAGTGCTACCCTCAATTCATCTACCCCTTTACCCTCGTGAGGTAAATTGAATGTTATGCACTTCTCCACCAGCTCCTCTCTTTTCATTTTTATATATTCAGCCATGGTGTTTGAGTTCACTCACTCTTTGCCACACACTCTTTGCCAGTCACTCTCACAAGTAATCTTGTTTTGTTATTTCTGTTTGCCACACCACTGGTAGGGATTCTCTAGTATTCGTATCTCACTGCTACAGCCAACACCTGTGATGTAATCTCCTTTGTTAGGATCTGGATTCTCTGTTGTTCGTATCCCACCGCTACTGCCACCACGTGTGATGCTTCCTTCCCTGGCTCTCCCTCTCAGGTTCCTACCTGCTCGTGGTTACTGCCTGTCACTAGGCACCACCAGGGACTCCACCAGTCCGGACTGCTCTCTCTTATGGTTTCTCTCCCCGCTCTAGCACAGATCTCAACAGATCCCCCTGCTAGGCAACCACCAGTAATGTCCCAATACTAGTATTCCCAGAGACTCTGAATACTGGTATTGTTATTCTCTTCACCACTGCCACCATTTGTTACAGTTCCCCTTCAGCCTTGGTCATTACCTTACCCTCCCTTCTGGTCTGTGAAACCCCAGCCAAGGATCAGGCCTTTGGTAAACCAAATTAAGTATTTATTACAGATAACAAAGCTAACAAGATTAACAAGATTTCTTCTTAAGGCACATAAGCATATGGTTTTACTCAATACTAATCCGAACTCCACCTCCCTCCTTCTCCACTCTCTCCTGTCAAACAACTCTCTAAACCCCACCAAGCAACCCACTCAGTTCTCTTCTCCCCCCGATTCCACTCTCACTCTTCCTTTTATACGTTCAGCCATTTTAAACACTCAGCCAATCATCTAGCATTCTACTGCCCATTCACTCCCCCTCCTCTTTCACTACTTACCATATATCTTCTAAACAACCAACACTTACCATATATACATTAATACAGGAACATCACATTGCCCCTTGTAGAACTCAGCAGGGAGGAGGGTGGGGACAGAACTAGAATGAGTTGGCTTTGCCCATCATTGGCTCTGGCTCCACCTACTGTTGGCCTCTCTGCCTTCCATCCTACCAGTCCCAGTGAGCACCAACCATCGCTGCCTTGGACTGGACCGGCTCCAAACTTTAGCTCCATTCAGATCACCAGGCTTCTGAAGACAAATGAGTTCTAGGCACCCTAAAGGTCCAGCATCTCTATATCTCTCTCAACAAAGTAAGCAGAGTTGCCATCCAAAGTGTGGGGATGGCTGCTTGCTCTTTTGTTGCCGCCTTCTTGTGGGCCCCCTGCCCCTTGCCTCTCTTCATCTAAAGAATAAGAGCTGTGGCTGTCTCTAATAAGATCCTTCCTTCCTTCACCCGGCAGGTCTTCACAGGGCAAGGAAGCAGCTGTCTCCGGACGACTCCCACCTCAGAGCTGTACAATGTTTGCCTGGTTCAAACAGACCTCCTGGAGGCCATCTCTGACATGAGCTATTTCTGCCACTGCATAAGACGGTGCGAGGAGAACTATGACAGCTACTTGGCCAGCAGTGCTGGGAATTGCATCTAGTGGGGCTGACCTAGTGACGGTAGCGGGGGGAGTCCTATTGCCTCAGGCATGGTGTGGTGCTTACAAGAGAAGAAGAGAGTCAACTGTTTTGGGCCTCTGGGCATTGGAAGCCTCAGCTGAGCTATTCCCTGCACGCACCCCATTGGAGTCAGCCTCTTTGCTTTTGCCTTCCAGTCAATGCTCGGGGCAGGAAATTCCAGACGCTCCTGTGGAACAGACAGCAATCCGGGAAAGCACCCTGTGGCACGTTTTCTGATTCTGTCATAATCAGAGCATCTGCACAGAGGATACTTTCCTCTTACTTAATATTTATTCAGAAGGTGTTTGGGTTTTTTTGGCGGGTGGGAGTTCATGGGACTTCATTGCTGCAGAGATGGTTGACCTTGGCTAACCTCTACCTCAAAGAGCTTGTACCTTACCACAAGGCCCTTCAGCGTTGTGCTCAGCCACGGATGCAGAGAAAAACTGCTGGCACAGTCTGTCTTTCCAAACATTAAAATCAACTCCAGCTGCTCTTGTTTGTTGATTGGCTGTGACGGCTGCTGACCCCAGTGCCTGAGGTATGGTGCTAAGTAGGCCCTCGTGAGTGAGGTTTGAGGGATTAAGGTTTGTTTCTGGTACAGCCAAGCAAGGAGCTAAATGAGGTTCAGTGGCTTGTGAATGCAGCCTGTTTGGAGAATTATTCATAAACATGACCACTGCAAAATCATGTAATAACTGGCTTCCAAAAGCTCTGACTTCAGAAATAAGGGGTTTGGTTTATTGCCCTCTATCTTTGCATGCAGATCAATGTGAGCAAAGGGCCCGAATTCTCTGGAAAGAAGCTAATCGTAATTATGCTGGAACGGCTTGAGGACTTCCAGGTCAGGAATGGGAACCTGTAGCCTTCCAGATGTGGTTGGTCTCCAGCTTCTATCAGGAAGGAAAGGCCTGTAGCTCAGTGGTACAAAGCATTTGCTGTGCATGCAGATGGTTCCAGGTTCAATCCCCAGCATCTCCAGGTAGGCCTGGGAGAGACACACACACCCTGAAATCCTGGCAAGTTTCTGCCAGTCAGTGAAGGTAATGCTGAGCTAACAGACCAATTGTCTGATTCGGTATAAGGCAGCTTCCTGTGTTCCTATCAGCCCCAGCTAGCACAGCATTGGTCAGGGATGATGGATGTAGCAGTCCAACAATGGAGGGCCACAGGTTTCCCCTCCTTGTCCCAAATTCTGCTTACCTACCGTTCTCTTCATATGGTAAGGGAGAAGAGGGATTTTTTTTCATAAAGTCCCCCCCCCCACCTTTTGCTGCACAGAGAGAGCTCAGTCCAGGTTGCTGTTGCTCTTTGCAGAGAGCACTTTTGCTCACAGGATCCCTCCCACCCAGTGTCAGAGAGAGGCAGGCTCTGCCTATTGTTGCCGCTGTGAGGCCAGTGCTCTGTTTGGTGCTTGAGAGAATAGTTTGACATAACAGTTTTACCTCCCCAGCAGCGGGAGGCTGAGCCCAACTCCTTTTGCCAGGGCTCAGCAGAAAGTGGGCAGTGGAGGAGCCTCTGGAAGCCATTGTTCCTAGTCTGCTCCTTGCCTTTTAAGGTTGTATTTCTCCTCTTGTTGAGCTGCAGGGCAAATGTGTGGCACAAAGTGGGAAGGAAAACTGTGAAGTATACTGTAATTCAAATATCTGGAATGCTGTGATGTGTGTGTGTGGGGGGCGTAAACATAGGGTTGCAGTAGATTATCACAGCCTTTTTGCAGAATGTGGTTCAATTTGGGTATTGTCCGATAGGCAAGATAAAATAACCACATGAATTTGCACAGATCAGCCCAGAGTACTCAATTTTATTATGCAAATGTATTATCTATTCCATCCCTTTAGCTTGGGACTGTTTTAGAAAGATCAGGATGTCTCAAAATATACTAGATATGCAACTAAATAAACCCCATGGGCACTAAATGCCTGCTGTCTTACATTTCCCTCTTGAAGGTTGATTTTGGCTTTCAAAAAGAATTAAATGAGTTTGAGGATAGTTTTATCACTGCTTATTAGTCATATTTTCTAAATGGAACCTCCAAATTCAGAGGTGGTATACCTGAATACAAGACACTGGGGATAAAGAAGGCAGAAGTGCTATTGCTTTCAAGTGCTCATGCACTTCTCAAAGGCATCTGTTTGGGAAGAAGATGCTGGACTAGATGGATCTGTGGTTTGGTCCAGCAGGGATTGATCCAGCATGTTCCCTGACCCTTTAGAAAAAAGGTTTGCCTGGGAACAAGCCATCAAGACTACCTTTCTCTGTCTCCTTCCTGTTCATAGTTGGTGCTTGAGGGACAAACACAGTCAAGATTGAAAATGAGGCAAAAGGGAGGAGAAGGTCTCTGAAATATATAGGATTCAAGGTGCTCCAGACTTGAAAGGTTCATCAGGCAGGTGGCAGGCATAATCAATGTGCCCATGCTATTTAGACAGGGAATGTTAAGCTAGCTTGGAGAACCAGCATGATCCCATAGAGATAGGTGCAGAACCTGGGCTCAAATTTCCGCTTCAGTCAGATCTGGCCCATCCACATGTCCACACTGACATGTTGAAAATACAAGTTAGGTGGATCTGTGCAGAGTGTCATACCTGTTAGAATTGCTTGTGGGATTGTTTTACCACATTCTCAACTCGTAGCTGCACCATTGCTTCTTCACAGGACAAACCCTAAGCAGACTTCTACAGATGCGGTCAGGACATAAGCTGTGAATAGAAGTTTGAAATCATCTGTTCCACAGGAGTATAATGGATATGCTTGAGATTCTTGTAAGGCAGTTTGTGCATTCAAGAAGCATTATGTAAATGATCCTTGGTGACTGATTTACAACATTTGTTTAGCTATTTCTGCCCAAAAAGATGCCCAGAAGTGGCTCACTACATTCACTATTGGCAATGGCTGCTTTGTCATGCATGTTGAAACCAGTCCACATGGCAAGATTCTATGGCTAAATACAATAGAACCTCACTGTAATGTGGCTCGCTGTGCCGTGGATTCAGATATACTGCAGCTACGATGATGACCCTGATGAGTACAATACTGTATACAATTCTGTAGTTTCTGTTATAACGCAGAAGCCCTGTAACCCGGGTGCATCCTTTGTCCCCCAACCCCCATGTTATAACAAGGTTCTACTGTATTGGAAAAGGGGCTTGCTGGGAGGGGGGGGGAAGCCTATACAGTTCCAGTTGCTCCTTTGCTCTTCAAGAGGGCCTCGAACCAAGGGGCTTGTTGGTCTGTGCATAATGCAAAGCCCCTCTCAAAGCAGACCCTCACTCCTACTTCAGTGTCCCTCCTGCCAGTCCCTTTTAGAAGCATGGCCCTGTCTGTCCACATATTTCTCAGCCTGACAGGTGAGTGACAGCTCTCTCCCTGAAGCCTCTCCTTGTCAATTATGAATTCAGTTGCTATCGAGACTAAGGGGATTAAGGCAGCTGAAGGCTCCGGGTTTGCAGCCTGCCGTGCAAGACATCTGTACAGAGCTGGCTCTCCACAGTCTGGCTCTCCTGCAAGATGAGATTGCAGGGTTTCTACTGGGCTGCCATTTCTGAAGGGCTCCCCAGGCAAGCTGAACCACTTATCTCCTAGGAGTGCCTATCCCCAGATCACGTCTTTCATTTTTTTACTTCAGAGTTAATTAGTCTGAAACAAATACCACTTCCCTGGCTCCATAAAGAGAGCCAGTGTGGTGTAGTGGTTAAGGTGTTGGATTACGACCTGGGAGACCAGGGTTCGAATCCCCACATAGCCATGAAGCTCACTGGGTGACCTTGGGCCAGTCACTGCCTCTCAGCCTCATGAAAACCCTATTTGTAGGGTCGCCATAAGTCAGAATCGAGTTGAAGGCAGTACATTTACATTTTGGCTCCATAATCTCTTTTTTTTTTTTTTTTCAATAATTTTTATTCAGATTTTCATAAAACATACAAGGCGAAATCATAAAACATTCAAAGACAAAAAACAAAATCAAAAATAGTTAAACAAAAAAAATAAAAAATAAAAATAAAAATAAAAAATAAAGAGTAAAATATTGACTTCCCATTTGTCAAAGATCAAATCAGTTATAAGTCTATAATATATAACAATCCTGTCTCTTAAGTCATATTATAAAATCACTTTCCTCCAGTAGTTATCTTACTTAATCATCAAATCTCATAAACATTACTTTATTCTTTCCACAAAAAGTCAAAGAGAGGTTTCAATTCTTTAAGAAATATATCTATCAATTTTTTTTTCCAGATAAGCATATCGATTAATCCATCTCATTACTAATTATGATAATCTTATTGTCATAACCATAGTCAAAATAAACATTTCAATTAATCCATCACATCAGAATCTGTTAGGTTCAGTAATTTCAGTAGCCATTGTTCTATTATCCCTATTAGTTCCATTTTCCATCTTCCATCTTCAGTAGTCTTGTTAAGTCCAGTAATTTCAGTATCCAATCTTCCATTATCAGTATTCCATAATAATCTTGCTGTCAAAGCCATAGTCATATAGTAAGAGTCTGATGGGAATTACCTCTATCCCAAATATTTTCTTGCCATCCATTCTAAATAGGTTGCTGAAATACTGCTGTAAAATCATATCTCTATTCTTTTTTTCAAAATACACTGGGTCATCTCTTGAAAGTTTTTCCATTGTCACATGGCTGCAGTTAATTCCATAGATTTTCTCTATATTGGGCTCCATCACATCATTCCAGTCCAGAAGATTATCCATGCCATTGATAACTTTATCTCTAGAATCTTCATTAATTTCTTCAGAGATAAGATTGAGTTCCAAACAATAGATTTTATTTCTAAAGTCCATAGACTCCAAATCTTTTTCCTGTTCCACGTTTGTTCCAATCTCCGGGGTCTCCTCTCTCACAGGGACCCCTGTTCCAGTCTCCAGGGTCTCCTCTCTCACAGGGACCCCTGTTCCAGTCTCCAGGGTCTCCTCTCTCACAAGGACCCCTATATCTTTAATCTCCTGTGTCTCCAAACAATAGATTTTATTTCTAAAGTCCATAGACTCCAAATCTTTTTCCTGTTCCACGTTTGTTCCAATCTCCGGGGTCTCCTCTCTCACAGGGACCCCTTCCAGGGTCACCTCTCTCACAGGGACCCCTATATCTTTAATCTCCTGCGTCATTTTACTCAATTCAATTTTCAGCTCCTTACAACCCTGTCGCAGGTTTTGTTTCGTTATCTCAATCTCATCCATTATTTTCTGAAACATAGTTATTTCCAGATTCTCAGCCACTTTCTTAATTGCCATTTTAAAAGAAAAATATAGGAAAACCACTTCTTATTTCAGCAACAATTGGGTTAATACTCCAAACTTGGTGACATCACAGTATAAACAGAGCAGACAGCCTTATCTCTCCATGCTTAAGTAAACAAAATGCAGTTCCCAGGATCGAAACAATTAATGGCGTCGTTAGGAAACAGATTCGACAAAATAAAATAGACCAAAAAGAGAGTAGTCTCAGACAATATAATATTCTTCAAAATAAAAATCTGGAATAGAAATCCCTCTTCTGTGTATATCTTTAGAATGCAAGTCCAGGACAGCTTTTTGCAACAAAAACAGAGATAAGCTATTAATTAGTGAGTAGCAGAGAGAAGTTATGGCTCCCCAGTGAGATGTCAAAAACCGATCAATCTGGCAAATCTCTTTTAAACAGCAACAATTTAAGTCAAGTAAAAAAAAAATATAGAAAGAAGGGTGCTTGCCTGTTAGTGCGTTCTCTCTTAGAAGGTAAGATGAACGTTCGCTTTATCAGATAGAGCTTGTTGTTGAAAATCCGTCCCACCTTCGTCGGCTGGACCTCGTCCCATAAATTAATGAGATCTGGTCGTCCCAACAAAAATAGGCTTTGAGGTTAATCTCTTCGTTTCTCCCTACCCGGGAGAAGTTTAATCAGTCAAAAAAAAAAAAATCTGACTGATATATCTGAATAAGCTTCTTTTGAGGCAGGAGCCCGTCTCAAAAGCAGGCACAGGCTAAGTCACCCTTCCCGGAAGTCCATTTTGGCTCCATAATCTCAATTGCTACATGCTCAAAAGACTCTTTAAAAGAGGAGTGACAAACTTTTTTTTATGTCCAGATGCCACATTCCCCAAGGGGTAATCTCTTGGGGGCTGAATACTGGTGGATGGTGGGGCTAGAGTCAAAAATGGGTGATGCCACCCCTTTTTTCTTTGAATACATTTTTAAGACTCTTTCAATGCATACTCAAGACATGAACTATTTTATTCCTTCACACACCGAAAACACCCATTTTCTATTCACAGTTGGCACAGCAAGTGTCTTATTTCCCCCTCATCCCCCCCTTTAAAAGTAACCTTGGTAATGGGCATTCTAAATGTTCTTAGGCTACGATCCAGTGCACACTTACCTAGTGGTAAGTCTCAGTGAAGTTGCTTCTGAGTAGACATGCACAGGATTATGCTGGTTGCAGTTTTGAATAAAGAAATAAATGTATGCCAGATGTCACTTTACATCATCCCATTGTACTCCAAAAATGGGTATTTAATTCTTAATTGCTCTCCAAGCCTAAGTGTGTCATGGAGGTTTGTGGGGGTGGGGTCATCTACTTTTTGGCCACCCTAATTAGGACTGCAAAGGAGTGGCTAGCTATACTGAGAATTAACCATAGGGCATTATAAATTGTAGCACTTTATTCCCAGGAATGCCTGCAGAAGTCTGGCCCTATATTCTTTTTGAATACAAGTTCATTCAAGCACACGCTTGAATTGGTCTGAGATATTTACAGTATGTTGAGCTCATGCATTTTATTGGTCTCTTTATTAGCATTTACACTGTAAGTTTGTTCTTTGCGTTATGGGCTGCTTCATGTTTCTGTTAAAAATGAAAATGGGGGTAAAAGAAATAAAAATAATTTTGGGATGTGCACCCATGTACTCTCTTTTGTATCCAATAAGTATGGACTCCTCCTTACCTGTGCCTAATCCTGGAAGCTGATCTGTCAATTTCACCTCTTAAGGAAGCTCTTTGGCAAGCTTGAGTATCATCCCAGAACCTTCCTTCTCTACACAGTGCATCACGTACCTGTTGCATTTCATTTTCTTGTCAAAGCTCTTTGTCCTGACTGCCCCAACTTATTTTGGGGCAAGATAATTCGAGTTCAAAGTAAAATTGTGTGTGTGTGTATGAGATTATAATTTCATGCATTGTTTATTAGTTTTTCAAATTTTTCTGTAACAGTACAAGTAACAAGCATGAAAAAGAAAAAAAAACGGAGCAGCAAAACTTGTCAATTCATAATACCATGAAGAAAATCAGACATATGTTTAAAATGAGAGAGAGAGAGAATAAAAATCTGGGGGAGAATGGGTTGAATAGGGAAGGGGAGGGAATAGGCTCTGGCAGAGCCCACATGACGTGCTGATCATGCAAACAGCTCCAAGCAGGGGTCCCGGATCTTGAGAGAGTTTGTTTTGCTGTGTCTCTGAGTAAAAGTAGCTCACTCACGTGCTGCAAGGGAAGAAAGATCCTCTGACCAACGAGCAATTGGGGGAGCCATTCAATCCTTCCAGTGTTGTAAGATCTGTCACTTGCAGATTATATATTTGGGTGCAAAATGAACCTTGCAAATCAATAGCATTTGTGTAGATAACCATATTTTCTGCAAACTTTCCTAGCAGTGATGAGGTGTTGAGTGGTATGGCTAAATGAGCACCCTGAATGGCCATAGGGATGTTAGACTAACTACTCTAAGGAGCTCGTGTGTCTTTAATAGTTGTATACAAATGGGGAGAGTAGTGATAAGCATAGCTTGCAATGGTGGACATAGTTACTTTTCTCCCCCCTACCCCCCAAATTCTCCAGTTACATGGCTAAAGCCACAGATGCCCTGTTTTGTTCTGAACATGACCATAGACTATGAGTTAGCAGGGAGCTACTCAAGACATGGAAGTTCTGACCCTTTCATATGAAGGGTTGTCAACTTACTTTCCTAGTAAGCACTTGTGCCTTTTAACAACTTACCCAAGTTCCTGATGCAGAAATTTAGAAGTTGGATATTTTCCTGTCACGGAGACAAAGTGATGGGGATGGTTTCACCTACTGTATTTCTGTGTGTTAAAAGCCCAGGAGCCTTTCCAGAAAAAGTTGTGTCCAATTTGTACAGGACTACCTTTTGCACATGACATGGTGAAAATGAAATGGACTGCCTTCAAGTCGATCCCAACTTATGGTGACCCTATGAAGAGGGTTTTCATGGTAAGCAGTATTCAGAGGTGGTTTACCATTGCCTTCCTCTTGAGGCTGAGAGGCAGTGACTGGCCCAAGGTCACCTAGTGAACTTCATGGCTGTATGGGGATTCGAACCCTGGTCTCCCAGGTCGTAGTCCAACACCTTGCCTTTTTAAGGAGCATATCCCACAATTATTCATCTGTTGCAAACAAAGGAGCAAGAATCTTGTGGCAGTGTAGTGATTGCCACAAATGCTAGCATGAGTTTTGTAGAGTGAAACCTACTTCATCAGGTGCAAATCTACTTGTCATGTTTATGGAGATAAGTTCTGAAAGTGATGACAGTGTGCATACACATGCTTTTAAAAGCCCTGATCTATTAAGTTATCAAAGTGTCAATTCTAATTGGTTTGGAGTTTTTTTTTAAGATTCCAGATGCGTGATGTGTTTTACACAACACGTAACTCACGCACAAAATCCTTTCCTACAAAATGGGCATAAGTTTAGAAGACTTTAAAGGACTGGACAAAGTCATGGAGGACTGGACTATCAATATTAACTATGACATCTAAAAAGAACTTCCAGGTACAGAACCAGTATTTCTGTGAACAGCCAGATTGTTGTTGTTATGTGCCTCCAAGTCGACTACAATTTATGGCGACCCTATGAATCAGCAACCTCCAAGAGCATCTGCCATGAACCACCCTGTTCAGATCTTGTAAGTTCAGGTCTGTGGCTTCCTTTATGGAATCAATCCATCTCTTGTTTGGCCTTCCTCTTTTTCTACTCCCTTCTGTTTTCCCCAGCATCATGGTCTTTTCTAATGAATCATGTCTTCTCATTATGTGTTCAAAGTATGATAATCTCAGTTTCATCATTTTAGCTTCTAGTGATAGTTCTGGTTTAATTTGTTCTAACACCCAATTATTTGTCTTTTTCGCAGTCCATGGTATCCGCAAAGCTCTCCTCCAGCACCACATTTCAAATGAGTTGATATTTCTCTTATCCACCTTTTTCACTGTCCAACTTTCACATCCGTACATAGAGATCAGGAATACCATGGTCTGAATGATCCTGACTTCAGTGTTCAGTGATCCATCTTTATATTTGAGGACCTTTTCTGGTTCTCTCATAGCGACCCTCCCCAGTCCTAGGTCCTAGCCTTCTTCTGATTTATTATTATTATTATTGTTGTTGTTGTTGTTGTTTATACCCCGCCCTTTTTCCAAACTGGAACTCAAGGCGGCTTCCAGATAAAAGTACATATCATTCAGAACATATAAACATATAAACATATATAATCAGCATTAAAACAGTCTCCATTTTGGTTAATGACTCTGCCAAGGTATTGATAATCCTTGACAAATTCAATGTCCTCATTGTCAACTGTAAAGTTACATAAATCTTCTGTTATTATTTTAGTCTTTTTGATGTTCAGCTGTACTCCTGCTTTTGTGCTTTCCTCTTTAACTTTCATCAGCATTCATTCCAAATCATTACTGGTTTCTGCTAGTAGTATGGTATTGTTTGTATATCTTAAATTATTGGTATTTCTCCCTCCAATTTTCACACCTTCATCTTGGTCCAATCTTGCTTTCCGTATGATATGTTCTGCGTATAGATTAAATAAATAGGGTGATAAAATACACCCGTCTCACATCCTTTCCAATGGGAAACAAGTCGGTTTCTCCATATTCTGTCCTTACAGTAGCCTCTTGTGCAGAGTATAGGTTGTGCATCAGGACAATCATATGCTGTGGCACCCCATTTCTTTTAAAGCATTCCATAGTTTTTCATGATCTACACAGTCAAAGGCTTTGCTGTAATCTATAAAGCACAGGGTGATTTTCTTCTGAAATTCCTTGGTCTGTTCCATTATCCAATGTATGTTTGCGATATGATCTCTGGTGCCTTTTCCCTTTCTAAATCCAGCTTGGACGTCTGGCATTTCTCGCTCCATATATGGTAAGAGCCTTTGTTGTAGAATCTTGAGCATTACTTTACTTACATGGGATATTAAGGCAATAGTTCGATAATTACTGCATTCGCTGGGATCCTCTTTCTTTGGAAGTGGGATATATATTGAACACTTCCAGTCTGTGGGCCATTGTTTAGTTTTCCATATTTCTTGACAGATTTTTCTCAAAATTTGGACAGATTCAGTCTCAGTAGCTTGTAGCAACTCTATTGGTATGCCATCTATTCCTGGTGATTTGTTTCTTCCAAGTATTTTAACAGCAGCTTTCACCTCGCATTCTAAAATTTCTGGTTCTTCATTATACGGTTCTTCTGTGAATGAATCTGTCATCCTGGCATCTCTTTTATAGAGTTCTTCAGTGTATTGCTTCCATCTTCCTTTTATTTCATCTCGGTCAGTCAGTGTGTTCCCCTGTTGATTAATCAACATCCCTACTCTTGGTTTAAATTTCCCTTTCATTTCTCTGATCTTTTGGAATAGGGCTCTTGTTCTAACCCGAACAGCCAGATACTGGGGCTAAACAATAGGAAATGTGTATAATCTTCATATTCTGCTAGTGAGCTTGCAGGTTGGCTGGACGCAGGAAGGCATTATCTTGTGTTATGTACAATGTGGCTTATGATTCCAGACTAACATTGCATAATAAATGCAATTTGTTTGACATCTTTCTGACTTACTGTTCATTGCATTCACGTAAATGGTGCACAAACTGGATTCATTACCTATCCCTAAGTATACAAATTAGTTGTAGTCTTCTGACTCATTATGAATTTCTAGTGTGGCATAATTCTGAGCCAGTTGCTCACCTCTGGCAAACAGTCAAAACATGACAGATGGACCCAGCCAACCACCAGAGAACTGGACAATGAGAAACAAATGGGACATTTATATATAATTTCCTGCAGAGAGATGATATTTATGATTCAGTAGGACAAAGGAAAAAGTTATATGCAGTGCAGGGATGTTATTCAGTACATGAAAGACTTGGGACATTGGCCCATAATACAAATTTGCATATGCTAATATACATATATGCAAATTTAGATTTGAGTAAATTAAGATGGTGGGTGACTAGGATCTCAGTGGGGCCGTGCTTTCCAGCAGCTCTGCAAGTAAAACATTTAAGTTTTTAGAAAAGGGGGGAAAGGCAGGAGAGGCAGGGCCCAGTATAAAAGTCCAGGGCCTCAGGTCCCTTGGGCCATCCCTTAACAATGCTCCTGCTGCAATGGCAGCTCACCCCATGTTGTCCCACCCAAATAAAGATTTGTGCTTTGTACATGACAGTGCATATAACTTTTTAGGAAAAATGTATGCTAGTGGCCAGTTGGAAAGGGTACCGGTACAGAACAGCAATGTCTCTTTGAAAAATGTGTGTTTTTGTGTGTTTTAAGGGAAGGAGCTGTAGTTTAGTGGTAGAGAACATACTTTGCATGCAGGAGCCAGATTCAATCTCAAACATCTCCAAGTGGGCTGGGGAAAAGTCCCAGCTGAAACCCTGGAGAGCCACTAACACTGGTATATCAGGATTGGGGAACCTGTGGCCCTCCATATGTTGTTGGACTCCAACTCCCATCAGCCCTAGCCAGCATGGCCAATGATCAGAGCCGGTGGGAGTTGTGGTCCAACATCTGGAGGTTCCCCATGCCTGGTGTCGGCAATACTGAGCTAGAAGGACCAGTGGCCTGACTTGGTATAAGGCAGCTTCCTATGATATTTTTCTTTGGTTTCTATCCCACCTCTGTTCCATTGTCGAACGTTAGTGAGTTTGTACCATCTGCATCAGTGTTACGCAGCTGGAAGGCCATGAACTGGATAGGAGGAGGATGCTAGCTAAGCAAGAGGCAAACTATCTGCCATCCAGGAAGGAAAGTAAGGGAGAGCATGGATTTGTGTGAGATCAGAGATCAGGGTTGTGGAGGGCAAGACTGGTGAGGTCAAGGCCAGGCACTCCTGGCTTAAGCTTACTAGCCCAGTGAGCAAGCCTGGACCACCTGCATCAAAACTAAAGAAATGGAAACACAGAAAATGGGGTAGACAACTGGGGTGGGGCAGGGAGACATCCATCTTGGTGTACCATATGAAAACATTACAGCAGCCTTGTGAATAAGCCAACAAGTTATTTGCCCGCAAACTACAGCAATAAAAGATCAAGCATGCAGGGGGCTGGTGGCAGCCTGCTGAGCCTCCATGCTGGGTGAAGGGAAGGGCCTTTGCCTTCTGGTAGCCTGTCTGGTTTCTGTGATAAGTGCAGAGGAGGGATGGAGCCCTTTCCCATCCCCCACTCGCTCGCTTGCCTGCATCCATGCAGTTCCTCATCACTTAGGGCCACCAGGCATGGGCTTAAATACAAGCCTGCATTACAGAAGAGGCATCACCCCACCTGTGAGTGAAAGAAGGGAGAATCTCAGCCTCCTAAGACTGTGGTTTATTGTCTGCAGCTTTTTAGAAGGGCCTCGAATATAGGAAGGGCTATACAGATCTAGGTGGTCTTACTCTGCATTGTCTGCACTGACAGGCAGTGCCCTCCCTATCTGAAGCCCTGGACAGCTGCTGCCAGTAAGTGTAGACAATACAGAGTTAGATGATCTGACTCTGTATAAGGCAGCTTCCTGTGTTTGAGGCCTTCATGGCATAGAGATTAGGATGTTGCACTAGGACTGGGAAACTTTCGATTCAAATCTCCATTTGTAAAAAGCTATAAACAGTAAACTGCCATCATGAGAAATTGCGATTCTTCAGAGGGGTGATGCCTCAAAAGGTCATAAAAAGGAAAGGCCAATGACTTTCCTCGACCTTTAGTTTTGTGCAGCTCCATACCATACATTTACACACATGGCTTCCCCAAAAGAATCCTGGGAACTGTAGTTTGTTAAGGTTGCTGAGAACTTGTTGCTCTGTGAGGGAGAAACCACACTTCCCAGGATTGAGGGATGTCATCAGCTTTAAATGTGTGTTGGGTGTATTTTAAATGTATGGCCCATAGCTCAGTGGGACAGCACTTGTGTTGTGTGCTGAAGATCCCAGGTTGAATCTCTGGCATCCTCATCCTGCCTGAAACCCTGGAAGAGTCATGTGGACAGGATAGGGCTAGATGCACCAATGGTCTGATTCGGTATAACACAGCTTCCTAGGTTTCTTCATGCTCCACCACCCGAGTGAGTGGGGCATTGCATTTGCTTTCAGAAATATTTGTGGGGCTTTTTTTAATAGCAACGTCAAGTCTTTCATTGGGTCTTTTCTTCCCTACTCCTAAAAAAAATAACTCAGTTTATGTAATTGTTCCAGATATGAAATATTTAACCATTCAGAAAGGGAAACAATTCCGAAATGTTAACATCCTCACTAAAAACTGCAAAGGAAAAAAAAACTTAGCAAATGATCCGAAACAGCACCTCGTGTTTCTAACCGCAGGGGCGTAAAAGGCGCCACGCGTGGCCGCCTTCTCCCACGGGCCTCTTCTGTGCCATTGCAAGGCGGCTGTCCCGAGCGCGCTGCGCCCGGGGGAGGAAGAGTTAAAGCGGTGAGCGGTGTGTGTGGCGGCGGCGGCGGCGTTTTCTTCCCCCTTCCTCCCCTCTCCCCCTCCGCGATACTGAGAAGCTCGCCGAGAGTGAGGAAGCTGGATTGGAACAAGGAGGCAACGCGCAGAGAGGAGGTGTGGGGAGGGGGCGCTTCTCCACCGCGCCCGCAGAGTTTGCCCGGGCCAAAGAACCGCGCAGTCCAGGCAGGTGAGCGACGCGCGTGGTGCTGCTGCCCGGGCTAGTTGGGTGGGTCTGAGGCTCCGTCGAGCGATGGAGAACTCCGATTGTCAGACTGTGGCGTCCTTCTTCTTTCCCGAACGGTGGAGCCCGGAGAGGGGGACTCCTCCTCTTCCTCCTCCACCAAAGTTTTTTCTCGGCGGGAAGAAGGGAGAGCCGAGAGAGGCCGCAGGGAGCCGGAGCAGGCGGCGTCTTCCGAGCGCATCCGCGCCTTCAGGCAGTCGGAGAGGTGCCGGGGCGCAGTGTGCTAAGCAGGCGGCTGCTGGAGCTTTACGCAGCGTGCCTGTGGGCTCCGCGCCTCCCTTTGCGGCCATTTGGTGTTGCGGGAGCTTTGGGCGCACCGCGAGTCTCTCGAGCTGGACGCTGCGGCTGCTAAAGGCAAGATAAGTGTTGCTCGCGCCCCGGAGCCGGCCGCCCCAAGCTCTTTATCGGGCCTTCAAAGAGTCCGGAATGGCTGGAGATGGCGGGGGAAGGGGCGATCGGCGTGTGCTGTCGGGTAAAGCGGGGATGGGAGCCAGGGGCTAATAAACGCCTTACCTTCGCGGCATAGTTCCTCCCAGGGGTGACGACCCCCCCGTCTACTTTTTCTTCCTTCTCTCCTGCCCTCTGGAGGGCTGAGGAGTGGTGGTGAGAATCCTGTTTTTCCTAGAGCTTAGGAGATGTGTGCCAACTACGTGTTTTGAAAAGGCGTGATTAGAGCTGGGGTTCATCCTTGGCCTGTTTTCAGTGCCCTCTGAGCATGTGCAGAGTGCTTTTCGGCTGTCCTCCTCGCCTCCACCAGATGCACAGTCCCAGTTATGTAGCTTGATCCTATATATTTTGACTCTGAAGTAAGACCCACTGTAGTCAGGATAATACAAAGGCAACTGTTAAGAAGCATTAAAAGAAAAATTATTGGAAGGCAAAACAAAAAAGAAAGGACAACCACGTTTTAAAACAGAGATCAGAGACGAGACAGATTCCAACACCAACCCACCTTTTTGTCTTAACCAAACTAAAATTTTGCTGCCATACACTCCTTATGTCTTACTGCACCGTTCACCAAGCTGGTGCCCTCAAGATGTTTTGGACTACAACTCACGCCAGCCCTGGCCAGCTGTATGCTGAGGGCATAATAGTGACAAATGAAATGTCAGGAGCTGTTTGGTTTACTCTTTCCTAATTTTGGGTTTTTTTTTTAACATCTGACATTTCCATGTTATGTCCCTTTCACAACGGTCTCTTTTCTAGTGGAGTCTAGGAGGCTTTTTTGGCTTCCCACAGGCGCCTGGTGAGGAGAGCTGCTCTGCCATTAGCCCCACAGCTTGCTCACTCGTCCATGAGAAGAAACAACCCTGCCGGATTAAACCAAAGGCCCATCTAATCCAGCATCTTGTTTCCCACAGAGGCCAACTAGTTGCCTCTAGGAAGCTGGGCTGGCGCCAGGCGTGACTGGGCACTGGCCTGCCCCAGGCCTGCGGCGCCATAGCCCAACTCACTCATGCAGGCAGCGTGGGGCTAATAAACCCACCTGTGCATCCCACCTACCTCTCCTGTCCTTGTGAATGATGTGCGTGCTGTGTGTGCATGCCTGCCCTCAACAAGGTGGAAGCCCCCGTTGCCATCTTGGTTGATGGTAGGCATGCGCTTGCAAGTGCACATATCATTCACAGGAATGGGAAAGGTAGGTGGGGTGTGCTTGTGGCTTATTGACACCTGCACTGACTGTATTGGTGTGTGTGCCTGGGAGCTTTGCTATGTGCAGCAGGATCGGGAGCCAACCCAACAGGAGTGCTACCCTCCTGCCCTAAGGAGGGGCCCTTCAGGGGTTCCTCGGCCAGGGCCCAACCTGGCCACCCTCTGGTGCCGGCCCTGCTAGGAAGCCCACAAAGCAGGATATGAGGGCAATAGCCTTCCCACCCCTGCAACTGGTATTCAGAGACTGGCTGCCTCTGATCCCTGGAAATGACATATATCCCATCATGACTTCATTCTCCATGATTTTGTCTGATCACACTAAAACTAAGTGGGTGGCTGTTTCCAAATGAGTGGCAATGCATTCCATAGTTTTAGCTCTGTGAAGAAGTAGTACTTCCTATTGTCTGTCCTGAATCTCCCACACACAGCAACTTAGTTGGATGACCTGGTCTCTAGTACTGTAAGCGAGGGAGAAAAACTTCTCCTTCCATTTTCTCCACATCATGCATAATTATATAAGGATCCATCATGTCCCCTTGTGCTCCCTTTTTCTTTCTAAATTAAAAAGCCCCAAATGCAACCTTTCCTTGTTAGGGGAGTTGCTCCAGCCTCTTGATCATTTGCTCTGGCAGCGGTTGCTTCGTTCAAAGAAATGAGCAGAGTCCCACTCTTCTGATGAGGAGCGCAGGGGAAAGAAGCAATTTGATAACATTGAGGATGTTTCCAGATGACCTGTCTGTTGAACCGTTATCCTGACTTGTTTGCAGGGAGTTCAGATGAAGGTGTAGCAAAGCTAGTGTTATCCCACACTTCCCAGTGCATTTTCCTGTCACTTTTCTCATTGCAAAAAGGAAATTGGTTTGCTGTGCAAGACCTCCCAATCAACTATAATTGCATAACCTGAAGTTTCCAGTATGCGGTTGCATCCCATCCAAAAGTAGTGACAGCATGGAGGCACCCTAATTGATTCCACTGTTCCAGTCTGGAATGTTTTGAAGATAGCGGGTGAACAGCCAGGTGTTGGGTTGCTCAGTGAGGCCATCGGGTGGGGCAGAACCACATGGCTGCAGCTTCACCCCAGGCCTGCTGCCTCAGACAGTATAGTGTATTCAGCCATTCGGTACCCTTGGTTGGGAAAGGGTGAATCAGACACTCTGTGGACAGCATGCATCAGTCATCATTCTTGATGGGAGCAGTCCATCTGGCAGTGAGGTCTTGGGAATTATAACAGCCTTATCCTGAAAGGTCCACATCCTCAGTGCTGGCCCTTGGGGCAGGAGATGGGGATTAGAATTAGGAGCATGCTCCATGCATTGTGGAAATGGCTAGCTATTTCACTGCTCGAATTCCACCTGTTTTTAGAAACAAGGGATGTAAGAAGGCATCAGTTTCCATTCAGGCCCGTGTTTCTTGCATGTAGTGCTGTTGCTGTTCTGCTGCAGTTTGGCTTCCGACTTAAACAATGTTATTCATCTTGTTGTCCGCTCTGGTGGAATTTTACGTAATGAATTACATTATTGTTACTTTATTCCACACGATTCATTTCAGTGCAAAAGAAATGTGTTGCAAATGGAGAGGGGGGCATTATCAAATTATGTATTGTTTGAAGACTGAAAACAGCAACAGCAGCAAATATCAATCATATTTGATGGATCGATTTCCATTCTGGACAAATAAGCAAAAATTGGCAATTTCTGTTCGTGTTTTTGTCAGATTTCTCCAGCATCCCTATTAGAAACAATCAAGCATTGACATGTGTAGTTATCTGCTTGAGAGTCGCAGAGTGTATCCTGAGAATTTGGGGGCAGCATGGCATAGCCATGTCTTTGGAAGTAGATTGCATCAATTGTTCTGAAGGTTGTTGTTTTTATTTAAGGGTATGACTTGGAATGCTTCCAGACAGACGTCGTTTTCCAGTGGGATTCAGTCACATACCAATAAATTGAGATCAGACACAATCACAGTGGATGGGGAGGTCTTGCATGACAAAAATCACTCCCCCCCCCGCCAGACTTTCTGCAGTAAGGAAAGTGATAGGAAAATGCACGTGAAAGTGGGTTAACACTTGCTTTGACACAATGTCATCTAACCTCCCCATGAACAAATCAGGGTGAATGCTCAATAAAAGGATCATCTGGAATTGCACTTGGAGAAGGATTGTTGTAAGGGAGCATCATAACAGGCAAAGACATGGCCCTTGAGTCAAGAGCTGATCCTGGTCTGGTTGGTTTCAGCGCTGCCTTAGATCCAGGGATTAGTTCAGCCCTTGGATGTGTTTTCGAAGCCAGAGCTTGGCGTTGGAATATGTGTTGTAATGAAAGGAATGTCTGTTTTGATCACGTGCGCAGTACATCTCTCACACACATCTGAGGATTGAGGGAAGAGCTTTTAGGGGAAAGTGTATGCATAATGTTCCTGGCTGAGGCCCAACACTTCTTATTATAAATTAAATGATGGTTGATCAGAAAGCTCCCTGTTGGCTGCCAACAGTTGTTACTGAGTTGGTCGAGTTGTTAATTGCAAGATTGTTGGCATGTTACTCCAAAATAGGAGAAGGGGGTGAACAAAGCTGGTGAATAGAGGATGAACCCAGGTCTTTTGAATCATGCCTGTTCAAAGTGGCTTTTATACCCTGATCCTGAGCAATAACATAAGAAGAGCTCTGCTGGATCAGGTCAGTGGCCCAATTAGTCCAGCATCCTGTTCCTGTACTGGCTAATCAGATGCCTATGGGAAGCTCAAAAGTAGGATCTGAATGCAACAGCAGTTTTTTTCTGTAATTATTTCACTGTAACATGATCCATTGAAAACATGGACCATCCTTCATACTCTATTCCAAGTAAATGGGACTCAGATTAGAGTGTTGTGCTTTTTCAGTTATGAACCTTAAACCGGAAACAATAAGCAAAGCAAGGGGATTAAGAAAAACTGTAGTGAAGAGTGGTGCAGCTAGGTCAGTTTAGACTTAATGGTCATCCCCCATCCCCTTAGATGCTACCTTTTATTGCTTCAAAATGTGGCGTGCTAGCCCTTCTGCATTTGGGGCCCTCCTGCTCATTCTGTTGAATGGGGCCCTGGACGTCTGCCCCAAAGTCCTGTCCTGACGGCACCATCACACATGCACACCTGGAAGGTCACATTTCTCTTCTGGAAGTTGCTCTCCTCCTCTTCCTCACTTGATCCTTTCCCCAAGCATCAGTATTAAGCCCAGATATTCTTCTCCTGAACCCTTTTTTCTTTATGTGTTCCGAATAGCTCCCCATTCTTGCTTGTTTTTAATGCACCTTCTTATGTCAAATCCATCCTCTTTCCACCCCTTCCACAGTTTGTCTGTTCATTTCTCCCATTTGTAGGCTGCCCTTCATCACATCAGCGTGATTCTTAGGGTGGTTTTCAGCAATGCACAATAATGAAATATCTTGGGCTAACACTGCAGAGCTTTCCCTCCCAGCTAGGATTGTGGGTGTTCTGTTAGTTTGTGCCTTTGGAAACCCCCCTGTTTGCTGAACATGGCATTTTGAGAATCTTTGCTTTCAAGCTTCTAGTCCTCGTGTTTGTGTAGAATAACTCTGAATTCTATGGGCGGTATTTGGAATGGGCTCAAAATGAAGTAGGCGGGAAGTGGTCTCTAAAGTCATCAAGGGTTTCAGTACTCTGGAGTTCTCTCAGATCTACTAATCTGTACCTCTGCGTCTTCCGCTGGGCTCTTCTGCTCGTTGCCTTTTGCTTTTCCAGTTCTTGCTTTAAAATTCCAAAGTATTTGCTGATCCATATCTTGAAAGCTATATCTTGTAGGACAGAATATGGAGAAACCATCTGGTTCCCAATCACAAAGGGTGTGAGACGGGTGTATTTTATCATCGTATTTGTTTAACCTATATGCAGAACATATCAGAACATATCACGAAAAGCGGGTTTGGACCAAGATGAAGGTGTGAAAATTGGAGGGAGAAATATCAATAATTTAAGATATGTAGACAATACCATACTACTAGCAGAAGCCAGAAATGATCTGAAATGAATGCTGATCTGAAATGAATGCTGAAGTTAAAGAGGAAAGCACAAAAGCAGGATTACGGCTGAACGTCAAGAAGGCTAAAGTAATAACAACAGGTTTATGTAACTTCAGAGTTGATAATGAGGACGTTGAACTTGTCAAGGATTATCAATACCTCGGCGCAGTCATTCACCAGAATGGAGACAATAGTCAAGAAATCAGAAGAAGGCTAGGACTGGGGAGGGCAGCTGTGAGAGGACTAGAAAAGATCCTCAAATGCAAAGATGTATCACTGAACACTAATGTCAGGATCATTCAGACCATGGTATTCACGATCTCTATGTATGTATGTGAAAGTTGGATAGTGAAAAAAGCGGATAAGAGAAAAATCAACTCATTTGAAATTTGTTGGAGGAGAGCTTTGCAGATACCATGGACTGCGAAAAAGACAAATAATAGGGTGTTAGAACAAAATTTATTTATTTATTTATTATATGATTTATATCCCACCCTTCCTCCCAGCAGGAGCCCAGGGTGGCAAACAAAAGCACTAAAAACACTTTAAAACATCATAAAAACCAGACATTAAAATACATTAAAACAAAACAACTTTAAAAACCATTTTTTAAAAAGCTTTGAAGACATTTTTTTTAAAAAAGGTTAAAACACATATTGTTTAAAAAAGGTTTAAAAGCATATTAAAAAGTAATTCCAACACAGAAACCAGAACTATCACTAGAAGCTAAAATGATGAAACTGAGGTTATCATACTTTGGATGCATAATGAGAAGACATGATTCACTAGAAAAGACAATAATGCTGAGAAAAACAGAAGGGAGTAGAAAAAGAGGAAGGCCAAACAAGAGGTGGATTGATTCCATAAAGGAAGCCACAAACCTGAACTTACAAGATCTGAACAGGGTGGTTTACAACAGATGCTACTGGAGGCCACTGATACATAGGGTCGCCATAAGTCATAATCGACTTGAAGACACATAACACACACACACATCTTGAAAGTAGAATATATTAGGCAACTTAAGCACAAGTTACTGACTTGGTTTGCATTATCGGGGGAGCTAGAATTTCTGTGGATGCAAAGCAAGGGCCTCTTCTTCTTGTGTACGTATCTCTGGATATATGTCTCTCTCACCTTCCTTTACCTGTTGTAAGCGTGATCCTTCAAATCAACTGAGGCTTATCTGTCTCAAGTTAATAAAAAAGGAATTTTCTGTCGGCTTAAGACTGAATCCCCTAGTCTTTTCTTTGAGGGATGAGATGGCAAAGGTGCCGGCAGCAGAATTAACTTGGCCAGCCTGCACACACTGTCTTCTGAGAACACCAGTGGGATCCTTTTTTTTTTTTTTTTTTTTAAAGATAGAGATTTTAAACTCTTGGTTGCTTGCACTGAACTGCAGGGGTAGCTAGAGCTAAAGTTTGCTGAGTAAGCAATGCGGTCAAAGGCTCTGCAGTAGATCGAAGCAAAGTGTGGTCAGACACTTTGCCCAGATGGTTGCTTCCAAGGTAGACAATATCAAATCTGAAGTGGAATGTTTGCATACATATTGAAATGTTTGATCATGCAAGAAAGCAGCCAGATTTGAATTAATTTTCCCAGTGTTGTTTCAGTGCCAGTAAGAATATTGGAATAACTAAATTCACATCAAAGGTGGCTGACCCAGCTCCCTTCCTAATCAATGAATGGATGAGATGGGAGCTTATATATGCAAAGCAGGGGTTGTTCTACGGAGCTGCGCTTCACTCCCTTCATCACCAGAACTGCCTTCTTGTGCATGCATTTCCAAATTACACTTAAGGAACAACTAATAATATTTTTTTTCTTAACAGGATAACATAGTTTCAACATATAGCAATTTTCCTCAGGGATGTCCAACGTACACATAAATTACAGCTGAGACAGATTCATTATCCAGGTAAGTATGTCTAGTCTGAGAGGTTTCTCACTATCTACAGAAATTTTTGTTTTTAATTATAAGAATATAAGAGAGCCCTGTTGAATCAGACCAAGGATGAGTACACACCATACATTTAAAGAGCATTCCCCCTCCCCCCAAAAAATCCTAGTTTACCCCAATGGAGGTATAATTCGCAGCATCCTTAACAAACTACAGTTCCCAGGATTCTTTGGGGGAGCTCGTGGGCTTTAAATGTGTGGTGTATTCACAGTGCAACATTCCATTTGTTGAAGTGTCACATTTCCCAGAGTTAACAAGTAAATACCTCTGGGCTCCCTACAAGCAGGACCTGAAGGTCATGGACTTCTTTTCTTGTTGTTGTTCTTCCTCAGTGACTGATATTTAGAGGCCCGTTACCTCTGAACTTGTAGGGTGGATCAGCCATAAGAACTGGTAGCCCTTGCTTGACATAAGAAGGTGCCTTATACCAAGTCAGACCATTGGTTCATGTCGTTCAGAATTGTCTACACCGACAGGCAGAGACTCTCCAGGGTTTCAGACAGGGAGTCTTTCCCAGCCCTCCTTGGAGATGCCAGAGATTGAACCTGAGACCTTCTGCACACAAAGCAAGTGCCCTGCCAGTGAGCTTCAGACGCTTTCTGGGCTCCTTTCTTGTTAGGTAGTTGAGGTAAGGACATAAGAACATAAGAAGAGCCTGCTGGATCAGGCCAGTGGCCCATCTAGTCCAGCATCCTGTTCTCACAGTGGCCAACCAGGTGCCTGGGGGAAGCCCGCAAGCAGGACCCAAGTGCAAGAACACTCTCCCCTCCTGAGGCTTCCGGCAACTGGTTTTCAGAAGCATGCTGCCTCTGACTAGGGTGGCAGAGCACAGCCATCATGGCTAGTAGCCATTGATAGCCCTGTCCTCCATGAATTTGTCTAATCTTCTTTTAAAGCCATCCAAGCTGGTGGCCATTACTGCATCTTGTGGGAGCAAATTCCATAGTTTAACTATGCACTGAGTAAAGAAGTCCTTCCTTTTGTCTGTCCTGAATCTTCCAACATTCAGCTTCTTTGAATGTCCACGAGTTCTAGTATTATGAGAGAGGGAGAAGAACTTTTCTCTATCCACTTTCTCCATGCCATGCATAATTTTATATACTTCTATCATGTCTCCTCTGACCCGCCTTTTCTCTAAACTAAAAAGCCCCAAATGCTGCAACCTTTCCTCGTAAGGGAGTCGCTCCATCCCCTTGATCATTCTGGTTGCCCTCTTCTGAACCTTTTCCAACTCTAGAATATCCTTTTTGAGATGAGGCGACCAGAACTGTACACAGTATTCCAAATGCGGCCGCACCATAGATTTATACAACGGCATTATGATATCGGCTGTTTTATTTTCAATACCTTTCCTAATTATTGCTAGCATGGAATTTGCCTTTTTCACAGCTGCCGCACACTGGGTCGACATTTTCATCGTGCTGTCCACCACAACCCCGAGGTCTCTCTCCTGGTCGGTCACCGCCAGTTCAGACCCCATGAGCGTATATGTGAAATTAAGATTTTTTGCTCCAATATGCATAATTTTACACTTGTTTATATTGAATTGCATTTGCCATTTTTCCGCCCATTCACTCAGTTTGGAGAGGTCTTTTTGGAGCTCTTCGCAATCCCTTTTTGTTTTAACAACCCTGAACAATTTAGTGTTGTCAGCAAACTTGGCCACTTCACTGCTCACTCCTAATTCTAGGTCATTAATGAACAAGTTGAAAAGTACAGGTCCCAATACCGATCCTTGAGGGACTCCACTTGAGGGACATAAGAAGAGCCCTGTTGGATTGGGCCAAAAATCCATCTAACCCAGCATCTTGTTTCTCATAGTGGCCAATCAGATGCTTCTGGGAAGCCCGCAAGGAGGGCGTGAGGGCAATCGCCCCCTTCCATTGTTTCCTAGCTGCTGATAATTCCAAGGTATACTGCACCTTCGTCATATGCAACACCAGCAGAGATACTACTTTTCCTCCTTCAGTCATTCATTTCCTTGCAGGAGGAAAAAATCTGTACCTTGAACTTGGCTAGGTTAGGCAGCTAGTGCAGCATTTGGGGCTTTTTAGTTTAGAGAAAATGCTAGTAAATGTAGTGGTTAAGGACTACGACCTGGGAGACCAGGGTTCGAATCCATGAAGCTCACTGGATGACCTTGGGCCAGTCACTGCCTCTCAGCCTCAGAGGGAGGCAATGGTAAACCCCATCTAAATATCCCTTACCAAGAAAACCCTATTCATAGGGTCACCATAAGTCGCAATCAACTTGAAGGCACTCCACTTCCTTCATAAAATTATGCATGGCATGGAGAGAGAAAAACTTTTTCCCAACGTTAGAACTCATGGAGATCCAATGAAGCTAAATCCTGGAAGAGTATTATTTATTTATTTATAAAAATATATACCGCTATTTCGTTTAAAACATCAAAGCTGTTTTCAACACATTAAAAACAACTACCACCACCATAGAATAAAAGCAAAGGTCAACTGTTGTGAAAAAAAATATTTTTAATTGCCTGCATAAGCCTGGCAGAACAGAAAGGTTTTCGGCAGGCATTTAAAAGTTAAAACAGAAGGTGCCTCCTGAATCTCTGTTGGCAGAGCATTCCAGAGAACTGGGCTGATGACAGCGAAGGCTCGATTTCTTGTTGATGTTAAATTAGCCTTGCCAACTCAGGGGATGACCAAAGCAGTTCCTGCAGATGATCTCAGTAATTGGGCAGGGATATAAAGGTTCAGGTGGTCCTTAAGATACCCTGGACCTAAGTTGTTCAGGGCTTTGTAAATTAACACAAGGACCTTGAATCTGGCTTGGCAATGAATGGGCAGCTAGTGCAGATGTTTTAAAAGTGGTGTTGCATGTTACCGACTATTGTGCTTGCATCTGGCCACCACATTTTGCACCAGCTGGAGCTTCCCAACCAGGGTCAAAGGCAGCCTCACATAGAGCACATTGCAGTAATCCAGCCTCAAGGTTACCAACACATGGACTACAGAGGTCAGGCTATCTCTGTCAAGGAACAGCCGTAGCAGATGATCCAGACAACATTGGTAAAAGGTACTCCTAACTACAGTGGATACTTGGGCCTCTAGTAACAAAGATGAATCCAGGTGTACCCTTGGGCTATGGACCTGGTCCTTCAGAGGGAGCACAACCTCATCCAGAATAGGTAACTTGCCTGTCTCCTGGACATGGGAACCACCTACCCAAAAAGCCCCCATCTTCCCAGGATTCAAGCACAGTTTATTGGCCTTCATCCAGTCTACTACAGCATTCAGACACGATCCAGAGCATTCATAGCCTCTACTGATTCAGATGTTATGGAGAAATAGAGCTGCGTGTCATCATCATACTGTTGACATCTTGCTCCTAATCACCACTCCCAACAGCTTCATATAGATGTTGAATAGCGCTGGGAAGAGAATAGTACCCTGCAGAACCCCATAGCACAAGTACTGGGGGGCCGAGGAACACTCACCCAGTGTTACTCCTTGGATGCGACCCTGAAGGTAAGAGCGGAACCACCGTAATACAGTGTCTCCAATACCCATCCCACTGAGTTGGTCTAGAAGGATACCATGGTAGATGGTATCAAATGCCAGTGAGAGATAGAGCAGAAGTAACAGGGTCACGCTCCCCCTGTCTCTCTCACGATAAAGGCGACCAAGATTCAGGACAGACAAAAGAAAGTACTTCTTCACATAGCTTGTAGTTAAACTATGGAATTCACTCCCACAAGAGGCAGTGATAGCCACCAACTTGGATGGCTTTAAAAGAGGATTAGACAAATAAATTAGAGGATAAGAATGCCAGTTGCTGGAAACCGCAGGAGGGGAGAGTGCTCTTGTGCTCAGGTCCTGCTTGCGGGCTTCCCCCAGGCATCTAGTTGGTCACAGTGAGAACAGGATGCTGGACTAGACCGTGGCCTGATCCAGCAGGCTCTTCTTATGTTCTTATGATTCAGTTGCAGTTTATGACTGCATCTAGGTACATGCACAGCTTAAACCTTTCTCAGATATTACAGAGAAATAGAGCTGGGTATTGTCAGCATATTGATGACACCTTGCCCCAAATCTCCTAAACACTGCTCCCTAATATAATTTTATTATGGATTTCACTGCCATCCCTACTTGCAGCTGCTCCACCCTCCAAGGAGAGCAAGCATTTTCAATGGTACGTATTTATTTATAACAGTTTTATACCACTTAATTATAATTATTAAGTGGTATAAAAATGTTGTAAATAAATAAGTACCATTGAAAATGCTTGCTCTCCTTAGGTGGAGCAGCTGCAAGTAGGGATGGCAGTGAAATCCATCAGAAATGGAAATGGGAGGGGAAATTGCCACAGCGTGCTTGCATGCCCAAGGTCAGGAATGGAAACCACGCAACCGAATGTGAGTGGTGTTTGCTATCAGTTTTTTAGTACATGAAAGTTACATAAATAATTATGTTATCTTTTGCATTTTTTGACATTTCTCTTCCATTGAAATGTATTGAAATTAATTACATAATTATGTTACTTTTGGCCATGGTAGAGGACGGATGTAGGTTTGTTTCTTGAGTTCTTGATCTTAAAGGAAGCAAAAGCTGAGAGTAGCCATATGCGTACCCTGGACTTCAGGAAAGCCGATTTTACTAAACTCAGAACAATGGTAAGTAAGGTTCCATGGCAAGTGACCCTAATGAGAAAAGGAGTCCAAGATGGGTGGCAGTTTCTAAAAAAAGAAATTCTAAAGGCAGAATGGCAAACAATTCCATCAAGGAAAAACGGGGGAAGATAGTGAAAGCAGCCATTGTGGTTTCACAGAAAGCTTAGAGATGACCTGAAAACAAAAAAGGACACACACAGGAAGTGGAAAGAAGGCCAGGCCGCAAAGGAAGAGTACAGACAGGTAACACAAAATTGCAGGGATGGTGTCAGGAAGGCTAAAGCTGAGAATGTGCTAAGGTTAGCGAGAGATACCAAAAGCAACAAAAAAGCTTTCTTCAGGTACACCCATAGTAAAAGACAGAGAAAAGAAATAGTGGTACTCCTACTCAATGAGGATGGCAAAGTGATAACAGGAGGCAGAAGTGCTCAATTCCTACTTTGGCTCAGTCTTCTCCCAAAAGAGGGTCTATGACCCTCCTGGGTAGTATGAAGTTGGGGGAGGCAGGATTACCTCTTGAAATTGATGGACAAATGGTCAAGTAGTACCTAATCACAAGTTCAAATCTGCAGGCCCCGATGAACTGCATCCTAGGGTATTGAAAGCACTGGCTGAAGAACTCAGAACCACTGTCTATTATATGGATTTATTATATGGATTTATAAAGAACAAATCCTGACAGACTAATCTTACCTCATTTTTTGATTGGGTAACCTCTTGTAGACTGTAGGAATGCTGTGGACATAATATATCTTGACTTCAGCAAAGCTTTTGACAAAGTGCCCCATGATACTCTGATTCGCAAGCTAGCTAAATGTAGGCTGGATGGAACAACTATCGGGTGGATCCACAGTTGGCTACACAATCATACTCAGAGAGTGCTTATCAATAGTTTCTTCTCAAACTGGGGGGAGGTAACGAGTGGGGTACCGCAGGGCTTGGTCCTGGGCCCAGTGCTCTTCAACATTTTTATTAATGACTTGTATGAGGAGGTGCAGGGAATGCTTATCAGATTTGCAGATGATACAAGATTGGGAGGGATAGCCAATACCATGGAAGACAGAAACAAAATTCAAAGGGATCTTGATAGGCTGGAGCATTGGGCTGAAAAAACAGAATGAAATTTAACAGGGATAAGTGCAAAGTTCTCCACCTAGGAAAAAGAAACCAAATGCACAGTTATAAGATGGGGGATACTTGGCTCATCAATACTACATGCAAGAAGGATCTTGGGATTGTAGTTGATCACAAGCTGAATATGAGTGAACAGTGTGATGTAGCTGCAAAAAAGGCAAATGCTATTTTGGGCTGCATTAACAGAGGTATAGTTTCCAAATTAGTATTAGTTCCCCTCTTTTCAGCAGTGGTTAGGTCTCATCTTGAGTACTGCGTCCAGTTCTGGACACCACACTTTAAGAAGGATGCAGGCAAACTGGAACAGGTTCAGAGAAAGGCAACAAGGATTATTAAATGTAAATGTACTGCCTTCAAGTCGATTCCGACTTACGGTGATCCTATAAATAGGGTTTTCTTGAGGCTGAGAGGCAGTGACTGGTCCAAGGTCACCCACTGAGCTTCATGGCTATGTGGGGATTTGAACCCTGGTTTCCCAGGTTGTAGTCCAACACCTTAACCATTACACTACACTGGGTCTCTCAAGGATTATTAGGGGAGTAGAAATAAAGCCCTATGAGGAGAGACTGAAAGAACTGGGCATGTTTAGCTTTGAGAAGAGAAGGGAAACATGATAGCACTCTTCAAGTTCTTGAAAGGTTGCCACAGAGAGGAGGGCCACGATCTCTTCTTGATCATCCCGAAGTGCAAGATGTGGAATAATGGGTTCAAGTTGCAGGAAGCCAAATTTTGACTGAACATCATACTGTTAGAGCGGTACGACAATGGAACCAATTACCTAGGGAGTTCGTGGGCTCTCTACCACTGGAAGCATTCAAGAAGCAGCTGGATAGCCATCTGTTGGGTATGCTTTAACTTTGATTCCTGCATTGAGCAGGGGGTTGAGGGCCTTATAGGCCCCTTCCAACTCTACTATTATTCTGTGATTCTAGTGGAATCCAAACTGCAGCAGAATGAAAACAGTGCTGATTGTGACAAACACAGGGACAGAAATTGTTGCCTCCTATCCCTGGCTGTAACTCTTGCCTTTGTAGCCAAATGCAGTGCAGCATATGTCACTTTGTGCTCTCCTCTGGCTAGTTATGCATCTTGATGCTGAATGTCTTGCCTTGCCTTTCCTCAACTTTTACAGCTGCCTGCAAAGTTTCTTTTCTAACGTTTGGCCCTTTTACTGCACATCTCCCAAGCACACTGATAGCTCTGGTTTTCTCACAAATTAGCTGCAGCATCCATGGTACATCTGGGAAAAAATGCCAGGTGGTGTTGGGGACCACCCAGTTCTTATTCACTAGGAGTGTTACCTTGCCTGCAGATTAAACTCCTGCTTTTCCTGCAATTTTCAAGAGCCAGCATGTACCAGGTCCCCTTGGGTGCTGAAGATGGCAAAATAAGTCCCTACTCTCTAGCTCCTAAGAGCACTGGAAGGCCCCCTGAGGCAAAAGCTAATACTGATCTGGGGCCTAGTTATCAATATTTCATGCCTGTGTTGCTAAATTATGCAGCTCTTTGCTATTAAGCTACTAAAGCGCCTAATTGTGTGAGGAGGAAGATAAATGAGCTGTAGAGTCCTAGTAGTTGACAAGATTTAAAGCGGCGGGAGGGATTTATCATACAAATTAAAAACACAGAGCAGACAAGAAGAGATTGGTAACATTTGCAGATCAAACTGCTGTTAAAAGTATAGGAGCATTTAAAAGTTGTCAACCCTATGCAGAAATGTAGCTTCTTAAATAGACAGAAGCCCTTCTAACCAAGGTCCAGCTTTTTCCCTCGCACCATTTTCCTTGTCCAACCACAGACTGGGACTGAGACCCTATTTATTATTTATTTACTTTATGTAGTTTTAGATCATCCTTCAGTTAAAATTCCAGAGTTTTCACAGGAAGAATAAAACAATTAAAATAAAAATGCAAAAAAAAAAAAGCTAAAAGCCACAAAATCATAAAAGCAGCATGAAGCCGTCAGCAGGTTTACAACTGTATCTTAAAAAACTCAGAAAAAGAAAAAGATTTGCCTAGTGCTGGGAAGGACAATAATGTAGGTGCTAAGTGAGCCTTTCTGGGGAAGAGCATTCCAAACTGCTTGCTGCTGTGCAGGCTGGCAACCCTCCCCCCTTTCATTCTATCTTTCTCCTCTTTGGGGACTAGAGCCTTAAGGCTTTTCTTCAGATCATTGTCTTTGAAAAAGGGGGGGGAGATCATTCAGTTTCTAGAGTTTGAAAAGAGGTGTGAGCGATCAATAGAAGGTCTCTCTGCACTTTATGCTTGTCAGGCCTTTACTATCTGATTACTGAGGTAAGTGAAGCACAATTAATAGTTGAGTGTGTGGTGCATGTCACATTTGATAGTTGTAGGGTTTCATACAGTAAACACTAGGAGTCCCTCCAGACATCCTTTTTATTGTGCATTCATCATGATGTGTGCTTATGATGACATCAAGGCAGACATAAGCAATCCTGCTTCCAATACTCTTTGTGCGTACTTCATTTTCAATCAGTTCATGTCCCATAACTGAAATCACATAACTTTTTATACGCCAATTTGTGGGGGGGGGGATTGCCCCTCTTTTGTTGCTCTACAGTGCAAGAGCTCCTCCCCAGACGTTGATAATGCGATGACATTGGGGAGGCAGTGTAGAACAACTAATAAAGTGGAATGATGTCTGCACGGCCCAATATAAATCCACCACTAATTCATTATTGCATTTAATACAGTACCATGTTGCAGAATAAAGTAGGGCCCCACTTTATGGCGCTTCGCTTTACGGCGCTTCGCTAATGCGGCGCTCTCAATTAGACGCAATTAGACTAAAGCCCCACTCATACTGCGCTTGTTCCGCTTTTACAGCGGTTTTCGGGCGTTGCACGCCATTCTGTTCAATGAGTTCCGCTTTTCAGCAGTTTTTGCTTTTTGGCAGAGGTCCGGAACGTAACCCGCCATATGAGTGGGGCCCTACTGTACACTTTCAAAAAAACCCACACCAGTCTGGAGCAGGGGTGTAGTGATCCACGGTCTCAGGGTGTCTTAGACCCTTTATTTTTTTGGGAGCAGGGTCCCAATGTCTCCAACATCCCATGAGCCAATCAGCATGAAAGGGGAGTGTGTTGGCCACGGAGGAGAGTCTTCTGACATGCTTCCTTGGCCTTTCCTGCTGATTGGAGCCAATCAGAGTAAAAGGAGGTGAGAAGACTCTTCTCAGTAGCTAAAACACTCCCCTTTCATGCTGATTGGCTCCTAGGGACATCTGTTGTTGTGGGAGAAGTTGCCTGTGGGAAGAACTGAGAAGTGTGGAGATAATAACGTAAGCGAGGGGGCATGGGTGTGAGAGGACGTGGCATGACTATCCTGAAGGGACCCTGCACTTCTGAATTTGTCACTACAGTACTGGTCTGGAGGGACCCTAGGTGAGGGAATGGAACTGTAGTTTAAGCTGGGGTTGTAAGGAGTGTTAACCCGCAGGCAGAGTAGCTCAGTCTTGGCAAACAGTTAATGAACAGGTTTCCATTGTTTCACTTTCCCAGCTATAGGAGTTGTGATGTTAGAGAGGGAGGAGAGGCTGATGGCTGGGCTGACCTCCTAACTCCTGCTATTGCCGTTGCCACATCCACTCTCTTATCCTCTGGTGACCCTCCTCGCTGTTGTCATTTTGCAGGGAAATGTGTTTTGAAGCTATCTCTACCCCAGCAGGCACCTTTCACATCTACTTAAGTCAATCTCTTCCCGGTGTGGGTTGCTTTTCTACCAGAGTGTGAATCAATATACCCAGCAGGCCACAGTTATGTCCTCTTGGGCTGTCTGTAATTTGTTTGACAAGGGCCATCCTAACGTCAAGTGGTGTTGACCTTGGACACTGGTGGTTGATCTCGTTGTTTGGGGGCAGGAGTAGGTTGGGCTAATTTAGCTGCTGCTGCTAAGCTCACTTGGGACCTTGCAAAATAGTAATAAAACTGTTTCCCTGTCCTATGCTGCATACCCACCATACATTTAAAGCACTTTTAAAGCACATTATTTCCCCCAGAGAATCCTGGGAACTAGTTTACCCCTCACAGAGCTACAATTCCCAGCACTCTTAACAAGTTCCCAGGATTCTTTGGGGGAAATAATGTGTGTTAAATGTATGGCGCATATGCAGCCTGTCAGCCCCACCTTAGTTTTTCTTTTAGTTTCTATTGTTTCACATGATCCTGGAGCTGAAGAGGTGGGGGGGGGCAGGTGTAAGATTCCAGCCTGTCAATTTGGATTACATTTATTTAAAAGTATCTTTATATATGCACTTGTTATACTTGTAATTGTTTTAATTTTTTATATGTGTAACTGTTTTTATATACGCTGTAGTTTTGCATATACTTTTTATTGTACAGTGAAAACGTTTCATGGGAAGGGATTCCTAAATGAAATAAATAAATAAAATTTATCTCTTGATTCAGCCTTCACACATGTAGGTTGGCATGCTCACTCTGCATGTGTTTAAGGGGTGGGTGGGAGAACTCACTCTCTTACCACTTAACCATCTTGATTGTGTGTATGAAAAGGTAGAGAAAGGGGCAATTGGCAGAGTGAGACAACCACCTCAGGCAGCTGATTTTGGGTGTCATCAAAAGGCAGCAAACTATTGTTTGTTTATTTGTTGTCTTTTTACTGGCAGGGAGGAAGAAAGGCACTTCTGGGATTTTCTGCCTCAGGGTATCTGTGGGGGAAGGTGCCATTCATTGCTCTGCCTCAGCTAGCAAAATGTTTTGGACCAGCCCTGGTTCATGAGAATGCAACAATGAGCTGGATATATGGCTTTCTGGAAGGTTCATTTTTTGTGGGGAGAGGAAGGATGAGGCTGTTCAGTTGGGAAGGCTTTGATAGACCGGATGGAACTCACAGACTGCATTTTTCTGGCACAATCTGCACGGGATAAGCAGAGCTGGTACTGGCTATGTTTGTTCAGTCTGAAGCCCAGGTGGCCTATAGCCTTTACCATCTACTGGATTTGGGACTGCTGCCTAAATCTGAAGGACAATGTGGGGGCTTGTGGGCAACCCTTTGGGGAATTTCCTATAATCCACCTTGTCCTGTTTTCTCTATAAGCATATTCCTCAAAATGGCTCCCAAGGCAGTCACTAGTAACCTTGTGCCTCCCCTTCCTTATTCTCTTGTCTGTTTGTGTGTCTCTCCCTTGGAGGCTGCAGCAGGACTCGTTATCAGCACAAGACCTGAGAGGAAAAAAAAACTTCAGAACAAAACTTGCAAAGAAAGTCCTGCTTTCCAAGACTGACTGGCCTATTGACATTGGTGTCTACCTCCAGCATTTCAGGCCTGGCTGTGCATATACAGGGCATCCTCTTGAAGACATCTCTAGCCATTCTGGATAGGAATGGTTCCCCTCCCACAGGAGGCAGCATCCCTTGGGCATCACGGCACTCCTTGCGTGCTCCCTCTGGGGACCCTGGGCTCTCCCTGTGGCCATATTTGCCTCCCAATCTACTCCTGCCTTGTAGATGTGGAGTTTCAGTGGCCCAGGAAGTAAGGCCTTCTACCTGCCTCAGGCCAAACGCTACAGATCTCTGGGGTGCTGTGTAGAAGGCCGGCATGCCAAGACACTGGCCCATTGCCATGTCTGCCTCCTGAGATGCCAGGCTGTGGGGCAAAATGGAAGCTGCCAGTGTCAAATCCTTCTTCTGGGAGGCTTTCCCGCCACTGCCTACCTGTCGGGTTTACTGCAGCTCAACCTACCAGGATGGACACCTCTTTGTGGTGGGTGGCTGCAGCCAGCAGGGTCAGCCCCTGGACACTGTGGAAATGTTGGATATTGTTTCCCGCAAGTGGACAGCGTTGCCCCCTATGCCCACCTCACGGGCAGGTGCTGCAGCGGTGATGCTTGGCAAGGACGTGCTGGTAATTGGAGGGGTGGACTCCACACAGAGCCCCCTGGCCTCAGTCGAAGTCTACCATGCGGATGAAGGCAAGTGGGAGAAGAAAGCAGACCTCGCCCAGGCTTCCATGGGCATCTCCGCTGTGGAGAAAGGTAGGTGCAGATTCACTCTAGTGTAGCTCAGCAGGGTGGTGCGAGGTGGAACAAGAACCAACCAGTATTTTTCTGTTCTGCAGGGTGGTCACTGTTCCTATAGGAGCAAGTGGGACGTGTAGCAAATCGTTGAAGTGTGATGATCCTGGTCAGGGAGCCAGCCAGCCAGCCATATCCTCTTCCAGGATACTGGGGGGGGAAATCCATTTTTGAGAATAGCCACGGAAAATGACTGCATAAAACTCTGGTCCACAACAATAGAGAATAAGCAAATTAATGGAAAATTTGGTACCAAATCAGAATTGGGTGGAATTATGGCACATCCCTGCTCAGCATTCCATTCCATATCCAGTCCTCATTGGGCTGTTTCAGGTTTCCTGTCCCCACTTAAAATGTTTGTTCTTCTGCAAGCCTTAGAGCACCTCCAAGCCTGCTGATACCTCTTACACAGTCTCATTTTGATTGCATAAGGATCCACACTCACTAAGTGAGTTGCTATTACTATACGTGCTACATCCCAGGGAAAGGGGCACATCCAAAGAGGTGTGTTCCATATCATCCATGGGCCCACTTGACTAAGGGGTCAAAGGAAGGCACTGACTGACATCTGGTCTGCTGCAAGATGTTTATTTCAGGTCAGTTGCTTCACAGCCCTGTTTCCACCCATGTCAGAGTACACTCACCAATCAAAAAAGTCCTTCTGTAGTCATTCTTTCCTAGGGCTCCTGGCTTCCTGCTCTTGGACTTGGCAGGCTTAAGTCCAGGACTCCTGTATGCCTTCTTATGGAGGAAAAGAACTGGGTACAGCTAGAATGCAGCTATTTGTTACAAACATAAGAAGAGCCCTGCAGGATCAGGCCAAAGGCCCATCTAGTCAAGCATCCTGTTCTCACAGTGGCCAACCCAGATGCCTGTGGGGAGCCCACAAGCAGGACTTGAGTGCAACACCACTCTCATTGCCTGCGGTTTATTCAGAAGCATACTGCTTCCATCTCTGGCCCCACCTAAAGGGCTTTAGGGGGAGATCCTAAAGATGGCCTCTGGCAGGGGAGTTTCCCCAGGAAAGAAATCTTCCTTTTTGTGTAGAAGCAACTTAGAGGCCTTGCTATTCCAGCCTGTTCTTTGTACCTCCACTGCCCCTCTTCCCCCTCTCTGAGGCTTTTTATAACCTCTGGGTTTCCCGACCCTTCATTCTGGTTGAGACCCCGCAGCCGTGCTCCTTCCCTCTTATCAGCCAGGTGAATGAGAGGGCCCTTGGCCTGCTCCTACTAGTACAGGTGGAGCCTCTGGGCAGTGTCCAAGTATCATCTCCTCAGGAGCCATTGCCTGCTTGTGGCGTGGAGGGAAGGTGCTGGTAAAGGACTGGCAAACCCTGGCAGCCTATCCACAGTATATCATTTGCATCTCAATTAAGTGCTCCTAGCATGGTAATGGATGTTCGGTTTTAATGGGAGTCAGGCAGGGACGAATAACTTAAGTGGAATTGCACAAAGTTGGTGTCAGCTGCTGCTTTTGAAGAAAAGGTTATAGTTTTCTACTTTGTGACGTTTTCTGATGTTTAATTTTTATTTTTAGTTTGTGATCTGCCTTGAAAATACCTTTCTTTAAAGGGTGGAATTAAGTTATGCTAGGTCCTCCTCAGCTGCTCTTTGTGTAACATTAATGCCTGCCTGGGCTATGAATCCCTGAAGTGTTTACACGGCTGGTGTAGGCAAGGCAACTTGATTTAAATAAGCTGCAGGACATGCGCAGTGTCACAGCAGTAACAACTTCTTGCTCACCCAGCATCACATTTAAATCAGGCCTGAGATTCTCATTTAGTCACCTTTGGCAGGACAATTGCCTCCAGACAGGGAAGCATTACAAATGCTGCTGTCTTTTTCCTCTTTTTAGACCACAAATAACTAACATACATGGGCACGTGTGGGTGGGCTAGTAAGTTTTGTGAACTTATTTGCAAGGCCGCGTTAGTGCCTGGAAAGACATATGGCCAAACTATGCATTACGCGGGAGCTCCATGATTTAAACTCCCCCTCAATGGACACCTTGCATCTGCCGTTCCATCAGGCTGCCGCAGAGGGAGAGATGGGAAACTGGACCACTCCATCAGCTCTGCGGAGAGATCACCTCTTACTGACTCTGACTCTTCCCTGAACTGTTTCCATCCCAGCTGAACCTAATGAGAATTTTGTAACTAAGAATTAGTGCCTAAGTGTGATTGTTTTCTTCTCTCCCAATCACTGTTTGTGTCATGTCTTTTAGATTGTAAGCCTGAGGACATGAACTTTCTTGTTCTTATTGATCTGCAAGGTGCTCTTAGAGCCTTTTCTGTTGAAGCGTGGGATAAAAATGTTTTTAAATAAATAAAATAAGCATCGATCTTTTTAATATAATGATGCTGGAGGAGGTTGTCAATTTGATTGGAGATGTGGTGTTGGGAAAGGGGGCATCTCTTTCTCAGACTTCTTACTAGCCGCATGGGGGGGGGGCTTTGGTTGCCTCCTCTATTCCACAGGGCTAACTGCAACTTCAGGAGGAGTAATTTAGATTTTAAAAAATGGAATGCAAGTGTGTGGAAGGGTTTTTAATGCTCCCCCACTCAGTGCGGCTGCTCTGATAGCATTTGGAGCCGTCCATGGCTGCAGTAAAGTTACATCTACTGCTGAAACAGAAGATATCATCATTGATTGCCCATGTAATGTATGGCTTGGCTCTTACATCCTACCCAGTAATATGTAGTTAGCAGTTTCTGCAGCTGAACACATTGCTTATTGGAAGCTTGACGGTTGGAATTTTTGACGGTATCTGGTCTCCATTTTTGGAAACTTTTTTGTCAACTTACCCTTGGCTCTCTTTAGGACTGGCTCCAGTCCTTTAGTTCTAATCTTTTTATGTTCCCCTGCCTCTCTCCCTTTCCTTGTATTTTGACTTCATTGTGTCATACAATCAGGAATAGATTCAGAAGCCTTGTCTGATAGACACGAAGATAACAGTTTCGTCGCTAAGAATTTTAGTGTAAATATTATTTTCCTGGTTCTTTTTTACTCTGCTTATTCTAGCAAACATAGCCACTGATATTTCATGTAATTGCACAAAATTTATCAGAACTTACTATCTTCAATCAGAATCAGATCTGTTGTCCTTCCATTTGTTCCCATTGGCCTGATTCAAACATTGCTTTCAACCACAGTTAAGCTTAACTATAGTTTAAAGGTGAACTCACAGTGTATTGGTGCATAGGCTGAAAATTGTGTCCATTTCACACACACCCCAAGCTGTGATACTGGGAGCTAATCCATGGTTTGGCTTAGCATGAACTCGGGCTTATGGTTGGTCTGTCTCTCTGAAGAAACCATGAGCTTGTAACCAAGGTTTATTCTTGGCTTACCGCTCATGATTTGTTTGGGGGAGACAAGCCATGAGCCTGGGTGTGGACTTAATGCAGCTGAGCCAAACGATGGTTTAGTTCCCAGCAGTGTAACCCCTCTGGGAAGGAGTGAAACAGCCACGATTTTCACATTGGTGCACTACCACACTGCATCTGTGACATATGAACACTGCCAATAATCAATCAATACTTTTGTAAGCCTTACTAAGATTTAACATAGTATTTTTCTTTTCCCTCTGTATCAATATTTTCATAAAACAAAAATGATAAATCTGCACTTGAAGATTTCACATTCTGCAGTCTGATAACACACATTCATGGGGTTTAGAATGTTGGCTTTAAAATAATCCTTTTATTTTGCTGCTACCAAGCCCAAATTCTATTGCTGGAATAATAGAGTTCTGTACAAATCAGAGCTTGGAAAAGTTACTTTTTTTAAACTACAACTCCCATCAGCCCCAGTCAGCATGGCCACTGGAGTGGGCTGATGGGAGTTGTAGTTCAAAAAAGTAACTTTTCCAAGCTCTGGTACAAATGCACACATGACTTGCACAGTTGTTTTTTTCAAGGAGAATTCTGGTTTTGGTTTAGACTCTTGTTCTGAGGATTGGACCTCTTTTTTATGAAGGACTGCAAAAGAAGGGGAAAATAAGACTTGGGAGAAAAATCAGCTCCTAAAGGCAGGAGTCCAAGGGAATGGTTGTCCTGAAAGATGAAATTCTGTGCCTTATTGTTAAAATTCCTACCTGTGCCTGTCCCAAATTTAAGAGGCAGGGGGGAGGGAAATATTTTCCAGGTTTTTCTCTGCACCCATGTAAGCTAGAAATTGTTTTTTTACTGCTTGTTTTAATCTAAGTAGAAGCTGCAACAACTCTAGATTCACAATTGGATTTCACAGTCCCATGCTGTGTTCACAGCTATGCAAATTTCTAGCATCTCTCTGCATACTGTGTTGAAATAGTTGTACTCTGCTGCCATAATCTACTCTCATTTTCTGGCCCCATTCTCTCCGGTGCCTTCTCTTATTATTATTATTATTACCATCACCATCATCGTCCTCTCAAAAAAAAAGAAGAAAAACAAATAATAAAAATAAGCAAAAAGACATTGCCAGCTGACATTGACAATAAAAATATTCCATCAATCCTGTTTTAAACATATATACATTGATATAAGCAGCTCAAATAGGGTGTGTAAATGAAATAGACAGTTATAACCCATATCTTCAAATACAGAAAGGTGCCTTCTAAGGGAAACTAGATGATCGCAAACCCAGTCCAAAACATTTGGGTGCATGAGATAAAAAATGTAAGGCTATGTATACACCATACCTTTAAAGCACATTCAAAGCACTTCTCCCACCCCCCAAGAATCCTGGGGATTGTAGTTTGTTAAGGATGCTGGGCATTGTATCTCTGTGAAGGGTAAACTACAGTTCCCCGTATTTGGGGGGGGCTTCAAAAGTATGGTGTGTTCTATGGATGGGGGAGAAATTTTATTCAGTTCACATTTAAAGCCAAATCTATCAAATTTGCACTTTCTGAAACAATATGTGAACCGAAACACAGCCATCCTTCGGAATTTGCACTTATCTGAATTTTGCTATGCAGCTCTCCAACCAAAAAATGTTTACAAAAACACATATATTATGTAAAAATGTGCATAAAAATATATTACTGAAAATAACATACAAAAATGCACTATATTAAGAGAATTTGCTTACAAAAATTACTCAAAACTTCATACAAAAATATGTTTATTATCAGAAATTCAAACAAAAATGCTGAAGAATTTTTATGCTGATATTTTTTTAAATTGCAAATTTCTAGAGAAATTTGGAGAACTGTATTTAAGAGTGAGGAAATAAGAAATCCCAAACTGACAGATCTTTCCATCCTTAGTGTGTACACAGCCACAGGTTCCATACGTAATCTGCATACTGAGCCCATTGTAGATCTGACCTTTTGGGGTCAGGAGTACAACAACTAGAACTGGCTCCAAGATTGTGGGTTTTTTGGGGGGGTTGGGGTTGGGCAGGATGTCTATAGTGGGACCTTCCTCTTTGAGTGGGCCTCCTTCTTGCCACAGAATTATTTCTGGTGCAGAATTATTTTTCTTAATTTGGATCGAAGTTGGTTGGGGAGAAAGCACATCAAAACAGAGTATTTCATAAGAAATGACAGGATGGATATTTATTGTTAATGTTATTTGTACATCGCTTCCCAAACCAGTGGGAGATAGCATTGGATGCAGAGCCAATGGGAGTATGCACACTGCCTGAGTAGATGAGACAACAGAGATGTGTGATCAAAGTAACACTTCCCTGCAAATTTTAACAGATAGCGTGGGGAAGGAGGGCTCGTGGCATTTGGGCAGTACATACAAGTTTTCCCCAAAGCGTTAGCAGATAGCATGGTGGGGTGGAAGGCACTTACCTGACCACCTGGTAGGTGAGTCATTGCTGCTTACCAGGAGGAAAAGCAGGAAGGGCCAGGAGGCAGGAGTGCTAGATTGGCTTGGCTGGTGCATTTGCGGTGTGCCACCCTCACCTCTGTTCCTTTGCCCCTCTCCCTCCCAGTAAGTGGCAGTGATTCACCTGCTGGGAGGTCAGGGAAGCACCTTCACCCCACCATGCTATTCACCACTGCCCCAGAGAAACAATAAGGAGCTTTAGCAGGGCTGGCCCTGCCATTAAGCAGAGTGAGACAGCTGTTCCGACAGCAGTTTTTGAGTGCTGTGAAAGAGCAGCAAATGATTAGTTACACTCATTATTATTGTATTTTTACTCCCAGGGAGAGAGGTGCTTGTTGAATTTTCTTTCTTAGACTGCAAAATAATTGTACAATATATGAAGGTCCAAGTAGAAATACCGTGAGAATAATAAAGACCCACAATATACAAAAGGTTCTATATTGAACTCGGTTATAATAATATAAAGAATTGCATTTTGTATCTTTATATTATTATTACTGAGTTCAATACAGAACCTTTTGTATATTGTGGGTCTTTATTATTCTCACTGTGTGCAAAATAATTGGCCAGTTTTGGGTACTGTGGTGCTTGACTTGGGGAACGGGTAGAGCACAATTTGCCAGTCCTTTTCAGGCAGCAAAATATCTTGGGCTGGCCCTGAGCTTCAGGGGGGCAACTTTTATCAGGCAAACAGTGGGGGGGGTTGCCTGATAGCAAAGCACCTGAGAATATAAAACTTGTGGCAGCCCTTCTGAGAACAAAAGTGCAGGATAAATGCTAAGACCCACAGTCAGAAAGTACGTTTTTCTTAGAACTAACCAAAATGTCAGAAAATAGTGAGCAATTTTAGTTGGTCCCACTCACCAGACTGTGATTTGGGAATTTTTCTAATAAACCATTATGGTTCCCTCTAGTTTTTAGTGTGTCTTGAAGAATACAGGATAAAGACATTTTGTCTGCTTAAGCCCTGAGATAATTGAAGTGGTCACCCCTCCTCTCTGCTTTCTGAACGCTGGCCCTAATCAGCCTTCCCCAGGTGCAGATTTTTGCAAAGACCTACACTTGCTCCCAAGGCAGCAAGTAACACTCTGTTTCAGCTTCATTGCATAGGAAAATACAGCATATAGTTTGCCTTCTATCTGGGAAAGTGGGTGATATTTGTCCCAGAAACACAATGCTTTGCTGAAAATTGAATACAGTAGGGCCCCACTCATACAGCAGGTTAGGTTCCAGACCCCTGCCGAAAAGCGAAAATTGCCGAAAAGTGGAACACCGACAATAAAATGGCGCCTAATGGCCTTCTCAGAGCGCATCATGCCAAAAAACACCAAAAAAGAAGAACAAGCGCCATATGAGTGGGGCCTTCTGTAATTGAAAACTGCCATATTAGCAGAACACCAAAAAGCAGGGCCCTACTGTACATTTATTTAAAGGAGATTCTGATTGGATGGGTGCCAGCCCAGGTAATACTGGAGAAAATTGAGATAGGAAGGAAGATGGCTTATTGTCAGTATTATGTGCACTCTTGGCCATGAACAACTGAATTCTGCAACCTGTATACATAGACAATTGTAAGCAAATCTGCTTATTTTGCATAGGTAGTTATCTAACATTATACTATATATCCATCTTGCTCAAGCAGTGGCTTTCCAGAGTCCTGGGCAGAGATCTTTCCCATCACCTCCTGTATGATCTGCAAGTATATGAAACTTCCAAGTGCCAGGGGTTCAACCTGAAACCTTCTGCATTCCGAGCATGTGTTCTACCTAAAGATGTGACGGTCTGGGGAAAAAATGGGAAAAGTGGGAGGCAGGGACACAGGGTTTTTCCAGTTTTTTAAAAGCCTTTTTGGGTTCCCCCCCCAAAAAAAAATGGGTTAAAAAAAGAGGGAAAATGTTGGGTCCCTCCTGGAATTTTTCTGACCCTGGGCCAGCCACTCTTAGGCAGCCCTACCTTGCAGTGTTGTGCAAATAAGGGGGAGGGGAGAAATAAAAGTATATTAAAGAATTAATATTATCAAATCCTATTTTTTAAAAGGAAGATAATGGCTTCTTCAAAATAAAAATAAAGATGTGCTGATTTTGGGCACACCACTCAAAGTGAGTTTATCCAAGTACAGACAGCAGTTTGCTGTTGGAAAAAAGTTACTGCACACTTGGCCATGTTCCTGCCGTTGACTTGCATATAGCCAGCAGCTAGAGAAGTCACTGCCACCCTAAAGGCAGTTGTGAGGATTGCTCCTAAACTTTTCCTGGCCAGAGTTTTTCTTGGTATAGGGGGAGTGATATTAAATCCAATTTTAAAAACATGAATAATAAAACTGGTAGCAGCCCTGAGGGCCTGAAACACTCTATCCCCCAGCCCAGCTAACATTTTAATTGGAGATGCCAACAGTTAAAGTTGGGACCTTTATACATGTAAAGCAGGTACTTTTCCATTGATCTGTGGCTTCCCTACATGGGTAAAAGCACTAATTTTCTTCAGCCCATTTAATAATTTTTACATTGCAACCAGACAGTACATATCTATAGATCTCAACATCACAGAGTTAACAAATCAGTGACAGCCTGAATGGCCAAATTCAAATGATCTATGTATAATTAATTTGTTTTGTCTATTCATTCACCTTAATGATCCAGAATTTAATTGCTGTGTACATGCATTTAATATTTAATGTTTGCTGCAATTGTTCTACTTTTTACATATTTCAGTCCCATTTTCTTGTGTTGGTTTTCCAAAATAAGTCTTGTTGCTTGAGTATTCATTGCCTCGTCATTTTGAATCTACTAAAAAAATAAAGGACTTTCCCTTAAGTGGTGGGCATTGATGGTGAAGGTCACTGACAGAATTCCACTCAGCATGGAGGGCTTCCCTGCCTTGGTCGAACCAAGAGGGCCATTTATACATAAGGCCACTTCAAGTGGCCAGTAGCAAGACTAGGGTAGCTATTTTAGTTCAAGGGCCACATCCCTTCTTGGGTAAACCTCTGGGAGCTACATGCCAATGGTGGGTGAAGCCAGAGGCCAGGTTGGCCTTTACTAGGGGAGCGAGCCTTTAGTGTGGTAGGCCCTACCTGCCCTGTGGAACTATCTACTAGTAGAGGTTCAGCAGGAACCATCCCTCCCTTCTTTCAGACCTCATTTGAAAACTGTAGTTTAGACCGGCCTTTAAAATACGATTTTTCTCATTTTAACCAATCTGTATTTCTTGATGTTTTGTTAGTGTTCTTATTTATTTATTTAGTTTTGATTATTATTTTTGCTGATTTTAGTTTTATTTGTTGCATACCATTGTGATACATTTTTATGAAAGTGTGGATTATAAATACATAAATAAGTACATAAAAATGAGACCATAGGGAAGAAGTGGGTGGAGCAACAGATAGGCCTTTTACAGCGCACTACATTCCAGCCATACGAAAGCCAGGGATTCTCTCTCTCCACCAGGCAAGCAAGAGGCATCATCACAGTTTGAAGATGTATTCCAGCCAGGCAAAAGCATTTGAGGAGGATACAGAGCAGGGCCAGTGAGAGGTGAGGGAGGCCTGGAGGGCTGCATTCAGCACCTGGGCCCAAGGTTTCCCATCCAGCCCTGTATTTTTGAGCTGTGGTGTTAGAGGCTGATCCAAGGCCTCTTCTAGGACCTGGGACCAGAGATAACCTTTCAGATAAGAGCCCTAGTACTATATCCTTCTTGATGCTGCATCTCCCAGCCATTGTTGAGTCTGGCCAAATTGGGGGGGGAGAAGAGATTGTACATATGTGCAAAGATGACTGTCCTTACAAAACTAGTACTGCTGCAGTCCCCCCTCTCAGATTGGGGTGGGGTGTCTCTGAGCCCCCCCCCCACCACTATCTGCAGAGTGGTGGGCAGGCTGCGCTGGAAGCAGAACTTGGCAGCATGGCTGGGTTGCCATGGCGTCTCCAGGGATACAACACGGCAAGTATAATTAGATGTGATTGCCTAGTATCCCTGTGTTGTTCATTGTTGAGTATGTTGGAAAGGAGGGGTGGGTGTCACATGGGGAATGGCAGGTGCTGGGGCCTGCCAGAGAGCAGGAAGATTAAGGCCGGTTGTCTTGGTGAGGTGGGATATCGTGCAGCACTCTTGCTCTAGAGTCTAGAGTAAGGTCAGGTAGGAGTATAATGCAGAGAATTCAGCCAGATAAACCCACACTCAAGTGTTGAGTGGGCGCTGGGACATCCCTAGAGTCTTTTAGATAGTCTTTACCCTTCTCCTTACCCAGGATTACCTAGTGTCATGATTTCCCCATGAATAGCTCTCTCTCTCTCTCTCTCTCTCTCTCTCTCTCTCTCTCTTTCTGTCGTCTGAATGGGTGGTGAAACTCTTAAAAAGTGGGTTCCATAGGAGACAGATCAGGATTAACAATTTTACACGTATTTTTCATGAGAGAATGAAAAATAAATATCAAGCTATGTTTCATAGTGAATATAGTGATATCAATTTATTCCCCATCCCATTTTAAAAATTCTTTTTACACAGAGACTTACGGAATGGAAGTTCTCACCTTGTAAACCTGTTTCTAACCTAAAACTCACATCTATCCTCTACCCTGATCCCAGACTCACTGACTGCTTTTACAGACAAAACCTAATAGCTCCTTCCCCAGCATTCCACCAGGCAGTAGATTGCTCTTTCTGCCGACCTTAGCAGTCCATCCTTAAAGCAGCGCCCCCCCCCCCCGGTGCATCCAGTACATTTCAGAATATGATTCACTACACCAGATTAGATGAGGGGGTCATGTTTCCCTAGATTTTTCGCTAGAACTAAATCCATTCAAAATGACAGTATAAATTGGTAGGTCTGCCACTACCTCCTGGATCATTTTGAAGTAGGGATTCTTAATAACGATGAGCAGTAGCTACTTTTGTTTACAGATTTATCTAGGCCATGGAGTTATAATTCCAGCTCCTTAACGCCTCCAGAGGGTTATTAATACTCTTCTTTTCCTCTTTTCTTTAGCAATTTAGCTAAAAGGTCAAAGGCATTAATGCAGGATGAGAGAAACCCAGTAGAATCCCCCCCAGTTCAGAAGATGCTGGTTTATTTAACCAAGAGATTAGGTTTATCATTTAATATACATAAAGAACACAACAGTACTATCAAAGAAAAAGCTCCATAGGGACATAAGAGGAGCCCTGCTGGATCAGGCCAAAGGCCCATCTGGGCCAGCATATCATAGTGACCAAGCAGATGCCCGTGGGAAGCCAGCAAGCAGGACCTGAGTTCAATAGCCACTCTCTCCACCACCATTTTTGGCGGGTTGTTTGAGGTATATTATTTCTTTTTGTAAGAGAAAAGGAGAAGCCAGATACAGGAGGCCAAACTTCATTACCTTTGATAGCTATGTAGGAGATGGAATTAGGAGAGAAAGAAAAGCTGTATGTGTCCAAATTCCCTCTCCTGCAAGAGGCCTTGTCCTCAATCTGATCATCTTAGAGGGAGATGGTGAAATTTATTTATTTGTTTGTTTATTGTTGTTGTTGTTGTTCTTGTTGTTATTAATTGTTATTGTTATTATTATTATTATTAAATAATAATAATAATTACTATTATTACATAAAGCCATCAAAGTGGTCTACATGATTAAAACAATAAAACACAATCTCTTAAAAAACAATAAAATCAATTCTACAAACTCTGGGGGAAAAACATCCCAGCAAGGGTTGGCCATGTGCACACACATTTATTTTTATTTATTTAAACTATTTCTAACCTATTCTTCACACAGTCCCAGAATGAGGAACATCAGTACAATACAATAAAACAATATGATTTGATTTGCTGGTGTTGGTGAATGTCCAAGATCCAAGTCAAATGGGCAGAGACAAATTCCCTACCCAGCAGAATCTCAAAGGCCACAGCAATACTTTTTCACTCCAAAATTTCTTTTCTACCTAAATTTGATACCGTGGACAAACTATTGCTCTGTCTCATTTAGATATGAACGTTGGAAAAGACAGAAATCGTTGCAGTCTATTTTGATGGTCATTGTTATTTTTATGTATAAATATTCAAAACACGAATATGATTAAAAGATTACATAAAATATAATGTGGTACGCCACGGCAGCCATGAGTAAGTCCTAGTGTCTATTAAAGGAATTGGCTTCTGGACCATTAAGATGATTCACTAATTTCTGTGGAGTGTGGTGGAGTGCCACAGGTCCCTAAAAGGTCTGATAAGGCTCCTGGACCTTGTGTGACTCCTTTGCATTTAGATTTGGTTATCCTTAAACTTCTGCTTGTCAGATTTTGAAATTCACTGATACTGGCAAGGCTGGCCTCCTTCTTGTGAATGCACAGGGTCAAGGGTGCTTTCTCCCGTCCTCCGTGTCTACGTAGAGTCCTTATATGTCGAACGTTAGTTCACCTAAGCTCACAGGTTATCAACAGCAGTTGTCAATGCAGGTGGAGGATAGAGCAGACTCCACTCAAGAATTCTTGAGCCTTGGGAGGTACCAGAAATTTTCTTTTTGTGTGTCAGACTTCACACAGCAGAATAATCTTTATAATATATGCTATTTATTCATATCTTGCACACTACAACTAATAAAATGTATTCTAGATGGCCTTAGCCAACATTGCAGAAACAGAAAATAGCAATACATATTAGCAAGAAAAAAGGTGCTGGATATCCATTTAACTTCAAAGCATAAGACTTCAAAGGCACATCTTAGTTAAAACAGGTTACAATAGATGAAAGAATGAGTTACTCTAAGTCATATTAAAGAGCCAAGTTAGAAAGTACATGGAACTACATGTCATGATACATCACCCATGAGATGTCATGGATGGTTCTTCCTGCTTTTTCTTCAGTCCTCTATCCAGTCAGAGTGGAGGGTAATGAGCTCTATAAAACCTGACCTTTCATACATTTTTGTGTTCCCATGGTATTATCAGTTGCTGCCTTTTCCTTGCGCCTCTTCATGCCACCTCCTGTTAACTAGTGTCAACAACTAGGCAACTTAACTATCTGTAGGTGTTATCCACGCCACGTAAGGAGCTTCCTCTTACTTTATGTTGACTTTTGCCAGAACCCATTGGCTGTCTGCCCAGATGATTTGTCTTATACTGTGCATCAACATTCTGATGCAAAGCATTACTTTGTTCAGAAGGGAGGGCGAAGCCCATTTTAAAAACGGACCTTTATTACTCTTTGGCTCTTTCGCAACTTATGCATCAAAAAGCTATAAACTAAGCAATATAACCAAATGTGAATGATTTCAGCACATTATTTTAATGCATATCTTAGGCCAATATCTGGGCTAGCCCATTACATCACTAAGTCCTTCCTTTAATGCCCTGTAATTTTTCTATACTTTTTACTGGCATGTTCAGGGTTGGTTAGTGTCAGAAGTGGCACATTAGGCAGCAGAAGTGGCACATGGCAGTAACTGTTTTTAGGTCCTTGTTATGCTGCCTGCTACCTAACACATGCAAAAAGCTTTTTGTAACATCCTCTTTCTAACTCTTTTACCTGCCTACCCCTCTTCTTTTCCAGATGGTGCAGTTTACGCTTTCGGTGGGATGGGAGCAGACACCTCTCCACAAGCCGTGGTGCGAATGTATGAGCCAGCAAAGGATCATTGGCAGCTCTTGCCTTCTATGCCCACACCTAGCTATGGGGCTTCTATTTTCTTGCATGGGAACAAGATCTACGTGATGGGTAAGAAGTAAGGAAGCAATGCTTTGCTGGCTGTTCAGTTAGATTAATCAACTAAAACCATTCTAATCCACTGAAACAGTGCCATCACTTCCAAACAATTCACTAGCAGATGTTTATATTTATTCTTTAATACAAATACTTCTAAACATTGTAACTAACAAACACCATCTTAGAAGAGGCAATCTCCCCAAAGGGTACAAGATGCTGCCTTTGAATGAAGAGATGCCATGGTTCCTCCATGGAGGTCTAAAAGGCAGAGGAACAGGACGTGAGGTGATAAAACAAAGAGATGACCTGAGGCAAGGGGGAAGTATTGGTAATAGAGAGCCCAGAACGGGTGAGGCTGTGATGACCCAGGGCCACCCAGGCATGCAGGATTTTTTCAAACCTAAGGGGCCCCCATTTGTGACTTGTCTGGACTTTTTCACATACAGTCAAGAATTCCTATCTAGATGTTCCTCCATGTGATTATAATCATGTGCAGGGGAAGAGCATGGCTGTGTCACCTCACCCCCACCCCATTTGACACATTGGGAAGCAACGCCTGTAAAAGGGAGTCTACCGTATGCTCATAAATGCAGCTAGGCAAGTGAAGAGCTTTTGATTCTTGCACAGTTGGATCTGAACTCACTACAGCAGCAGAGGCTGGCCTAGGGGCCTGATCTGCCACACACACACCAATTTTGGCAGCAGTGGCAAAAGTTTTTTTTTTTTTTAAAAAGAAGTTGAAACAGTACTGGATTGTGCAGAGAGCTTTAAACCTTTCCACAAAGCACTCAAAGCAAGAAGGTAAATTGTCCTCTTTCCAGTCATTAGATCAATCATTTGATGAGTAGGGAGGGGGCAATAACCACCACCACCCACTCATCTGCACAGATTAGCTGAGGAGCGGGAACTGTTGTGTGCCTGTGTGTCTATCTCAGGGCTGGGGAACCTGTGGCCCTTCAGATGTCATTCGACTAAACTCCCATCATCCCTAAAACTCCCATCTTCACTGATCATGCTGTCTGGGGCTGATGGGAGTTGGAGTCCAGTAACATCTAGAAAACCACAGGTTCCCCAGCCCTGGTTTATCCTGTGTGTGCATGCAAGAATGTACATGCAAGATTATGGGGTGGCCGTGCCCGCTTTTGGCCACCACTGCCATGCAGCCCTTTTGGAAGGTTGGTCAAGTATGAATGCAGCCCTCAGACAAAAAATAGCCACCCCTGCACTAAACTCTTCTCGGTGGCTAGGAGTGCCTTTTACCAGCTCTGTCTGATATGTCAGCTACAGCTGTATCTGCATCAGGATCACTTGGCCACTGTAGTCCATGCATTGGTAACTTTGAGATTAGATTACTGCAGTGTGCTGTATGTGGGGCTGCCCTTGGGCCTGGTCCAGAAGCTCCAGCTGGTGCAGAATGCAGCGACTAGACTGCTGATGAGGGCAGACGGCTGACAGCATGTGACACCTCTGCTAAAACATCTGCACTGGCTGCCCATAGCCTAGTGGGCCAGGTTCAAGGCTCTTCTGTTAATCTATAAAGCCCTGAACAACTTGGGTCCAGGATACCTTAAGGACCGTCTGAGCCCCTGTATCCCAGCTCAGTCACGGAGATAATCCGGAGAGGCGCTGCTAGTTGTCCCCTGTGTTAACAGAGGCCTGACCGCCCTCAACCAGAAGTCAGGTGTTTAGTGTCGCCAGCCCCACGCTGTGGAATGCTCTTCCAGCAGAGATTCAGCAGGCATCTTCCCTTTTGACTTTGGGGAGTCTCTTGATGACTGGCAGGCCTAGGCAGTTGTTTAAAATGTCTCTTGAGTAGCCAGTCATTTTAATTTTTGTATTGCTTTTCAATGTTTTTATGTTGCTGTATACAGCCCTGGTGTTTTGTGAGAGGATAGCATATTAATACGTTTATGAATAAATAAACCTCAAGCTGAAATGAGTTCAGTTTACATGACATCTTGTCTCAAGGCATCTTGTTTGCCCTCAGGCAGTGTCCGATCGCAAACAAATTAATCTCCAGATAGTTCTGGCTCTGTAGCACAAAGCTTGGGCGCTTGAGACTGCAATCCTAACCCTACTTTCCTGGAAGTAAAACCCATTGAATCCACTAGGACTGATGTCGCAGTAGACTTGATTAGGATTGCACTGTTAGCCCTCAGGTCTTTCTCTCCGTGCCTGAATCCTCAGCCAGAATGTGTTATGCCTCAGTGCATTTCGAATCAATAGGAGTGGGTGAACTAGTATGTTGGTGTTTCTTCTTTCCATAGGAGGAAGGCAAGCCAAGCTGCCCGTAACAGCCTTTGAAGCATTTGACCTGGAAGTGAGGAGCTGGACACGCTACCCAAATGTGCCCAGCCGGCGTGCCTTTGCCAGTTGTGCCATGGCTGATGGCTGCTTTTTCAGCCTGGGAGGACTGCAGCAGCCAGGCCCTCACAACTTCTATTCCCGACCCCACTTTGTCAACACTGTGGAGATGTTTAACTTGGAGGAGGGTAACTGGAGTTGTGTGTGTGTGTGTGTGTCTAATGAGAATGTGTTTAATGCGGAGACTACAGGAGATTAACAATAACTCTTTTTTGTTGTCTAAAAGTGACTGTACAACAGCCCTACCAAACTCACTAATGCAGAACTTCCTTGTGCTTCAGTCCTAGTTCTAGTTCCATTTTCCATGCTGTACCAACTATATAACGCAGCCTTCTTCAACCTTGGGTCCGTAGATGATGTTGGACTACAACTCCATCATCCTTGATTATTGGCTAAACTGGCTGGAGATTACGGGAATTGCAGCCCAACAACATCTGGGAACCAAAGGTTGAAGAACGCTAGTATACAGCAGTGCTTATCTATTCAGGATCACCTTTTGCCACAGAGTGAATGAAGACAGAGAAATAAAGCCCTGCGATTTACAACAACAACAATAAAAGTGATTGCCCTACTTATTAGGAAAGATGGGAGTGGGTAAGGACTGTGAGTTGTCCCTCCATTCACCTATTGTATCCATACTGATAGGTGCAAATACTCAAATTAGGGATCCATCTTTTTTCATTCACAGGTTTACTGCCCATCTAGTTCCACTCCTTTTACAATGAGCTAAATTCTTCCTCCCTGTAATGTCTCATTCAGGGTCCTGGAGTCGACTGAACCGTGCCATCCGCATGAGGGACAAGAGGGCTGACTTTGTAGCTGGCCACTTGGGTGGGCGTGTGGTAGCAGCAGGTGGTCTTGGTAAGTGTTGCACATCTGGGACTTCTGGCTGTTGAGGCCTGTGGAGGATGGAGATGTAACTCATAACCAGAGCTTGGAAAAGTTACTTTTTTGAACTACAACTCCCATCAGCCCAATCCAGTGGCCATGCTGGCTGGGGCTGATGGGAGTTGTAGTTTAAAAAAAGTAACTTTTCCAAGCTCTGCCCATAACTCATGTCTCACTGTGAATTAACAGTGTGATAGTGCACACTGTCTAAGCACTGGTTCACGTCACGCTAAGCCAAGGCTTACGATTCGTTGCTCTTGGCTCCAGGCAGGGCAGAGCAAAACGGGGGTAACTGAACAGCTTGCAGCATGTTTTACTGTGATGTGTGAACCAGCCCACTCTGTGAACAAACCTTTAGCTACCTCTAAACACAGGATTTGCCTTTTTGTTGATAGAATCAAATTAGGGTTTTTGTGGTTTTTATCATCTCATCTCACATAGCCTCATTGCTTGTAGTATGATTCTAGCTCTGAATCAAGACATTGTATGAACAGAACTACCTGTCATGGTTTTTTGCTTGTGCGAACTATGCAGAATTTTAAAAATGCACACACCCCTGATCATATGAACAGCCCGTGGCTTCAGAATACATAGTAGCCAACCTTTGCCTTGCCTGTCTCTGGACTGTGCAGTGCTGCCACCTGTTAGCTCTGCCTGTTCCTCTCTTTGTTGCCACCTTCAGCCTGGTGCAACGGATTTGCATCTTGCTCCTTTCTCAAGGCTCCAGCATGGACTCTTATATCCAAGCTAGTTGTTAATGGTTACGGATGGCCCTCCTTTTGCACTGAACCTTGTAGGTCTTTCCTCTGCCCTCCCCAGAGTTTATGTTGCAGTTTGCCCCTCTCCATCTCCTCCTGCACATACTACTAGGGTAGCCTGTGATTCACTCATCTATTTCTCAGAAAAGTTTTGTGTATCATTTTCACAACAGAAATATCTGCTGTGGAATGCTTAAAAGTCAAAATCGGGGATGGGGAACCTGTGACCCTCCAGATGTTGTTGGGCTATGGCTCTCGTCATCCCTGAAAATTGGCCGTGCTAGCTGGGATTGACGGGAGTTGAACAAGATCTGGAAGGTCACAGTCCCCATCTATGGTCTAAATGTTTTGTTACCTGTCACTGGGCTAAGCATGGTAGTGGTCTCTGTTTCCTGCAGAAAATAAAGCTAAACCCTGTCTTTCTGTAAATTTTCCTGCCTTTCTCCTGGATGTCTAACAGCATAAAAAACAAGCCATAAACGTTAAAATTCAAAACTCCTAAGAGATCATCTTTGGAGTGGGAGTTAGAGGCAGGGATGATCCGAATATGTGCAATCTGAATCCTTTCAGTCTCTGGCTTTCATACAGACTCTTAGTGTAGCTGGCAGTCCCGGGGTGCTGGCAAAGTGGTCTGCAGTGAGAAAGCAAGCCAGGATCTGCTTGCAGTGTTTCTGGCTTCAGTTTGAGCTGTAAGTCCCTGACTTTCATAAGCATCACCTTGGCATGTAAATGAAACCCTGAGAATGATGTGTCATGCAATTCTTGGGAGAAGTTTGCCGTGGAGCCGGGCTCAGCCATACCATCCCCTTGCAATAAACTCAGCAGACATTCCTGGGGATTTTGCAGTTGCTGGCACTAGCAGGCCAACTGCTGCTTAGCTCATGGATATGCACCTCTTTTTCCCCTTTCAGGGAACCAGTCAAGTCCTCTTGCAGCTGTGGAAGGATTTAACCTGGCAAGGAAGAAATGGGAGCCCTTGCCATCCATGCCCACTGGCCGCTGTTCCTGTTCCAGTCTGGAGGCTGCCAACCTGCTCTTTGTGATCGGAGGGGTGGCCCAAGGCCCCAGCAGTGCAGTAGAGGCTCTGTGCCTTCAGGAAGAGGTCTAGTGATTGTCGCTTGTGGAAGGTTTCCTGCTAATACAAGCCAAGAGGAGTAAAGTGCCTGATGATGGTCAGAGGACACACATACGAGGGAGCAGGGAGGAGAGCACATGCTTCGTCACCGACATGGCAGCCGGCAGCAGTGACCTTTCCTTTGCTGTTCTCCAAGTAACTCATTTCATCTTCGCAAAGCGTAGAGTAGCTCAGAGACTGGAGCAGTCTGTCCTGTTAGGCAGGGTGAGGGTGAAGCATCTTAGCAGCCCTCTCTGCCTGCTGAAGCAAGGTGGACTAAATGGAGCTGACTCTCTCAGTGCCAAAGCAGGCACAGAAGGTCCTGCTCCACAGCCATGATTTTCTTCGTTGCGCACAGCCTTCTCTGACTCCAAATGGATGTGGTGAGAATGTGGGCTGTGCTTGGTACAGGTTGAAGTGGCAAAGTGATTGCCAACCAAAACTCAATTCCACTCCCTTTTTGTTATCTTTCCACCCCCGTCCACAGTTGAAATGTAGATTATAAGGGTGCAGGTCTCTCCTCCTTTTCCTCTTTCTGCTTATGCTGCTGCCATGTACACTGATACTGATAGTGCTATTAATAACTCACATTTTACTGCACTGCTATAAAGCTGCCAGTGAAAGAGTGAGTGATGACATGGCAAACCCAAGTTGAGTTTTGGGAGACAAACACGTGGTGAAGCAATCATACAGCCTGAGACACAACTCCACCCACATTCTTGCCATGCTCATTGGGCTGCGTGGGTTGGCCCTTAGTTGGAAAGGGCAGCACAGTTTCCTCAGCAGGCCCTGGGGAAGAGTGAAGGAAGGTGTGATCTAAGTGGAGCAGGGACTCCAGTGCTTTGAGTCTTCATTCCTATGCTTGTGCTGATGTCAGCTGCGTTGACTCTAGGAAAACTGGGTGTAGCCATGATGCCCTGTGATGTGTTCCTAATCTGGTCAGTGTCTCATGTAGCACATAAGGTGCCCTCTAGCTCAGTGCCTAGGAGGTGGTGTAGCACCTCATGCCAATAAAACCAGTGGAGTTTTTTTCCTGGCTTTCTGTCTCCTAAATTTGTGTTCCATGTGTCTTAAGTTGTGTTCTCTCCTGTATGCAATTCACTCTCAGCTGCTATCTATAGGAAGCCATTGTAGGATCAGTTGTTAGCAGGAAGTCAAGCATCATCATCACAGAGAGTGCATGCCTACATTGCTAAAGAACCAGTTTACCCCTCATCAAGAGGCTAAACTGGTAGATCAGGGTTAGTCAAAAGATAAAGCCACTGTCAAGCGATTCAGCCAGGCTGAGTAGGAGAACTAGAAGCTGGTATTATAGGCTGCTTTTGGAAATGGAAGGAAAGGCAAAAATAGAGCAGAACTAGAAGATATATCCAACACACAGACTGTGCTGGGCTTGAGACAAATGTAAGATAAACTTGCTCAGGCAAGAGCTAGATGGTGATCTGGATCAATTTTGAAGTCAGCCAGGCAGGCCTAGCATCACTAGCCAGCATAATCGGGCAGCATATTTGTTGGGTTATAAGTAGATCATCTGCAACAGTGTACGTTCCTATAAGAACAGTCACCTGACCTCTGTCCTATTGCACCTTCCCCACTGGTGGGATGACATGGATTATTTTGTTCATTTTTACCTTTCCAGAGTAAGTAGCCCAAGGCAGCTCACAAATAACATTGCATTGGGATACGGACCCCAGGATTAGGAATGTCTCTGCAACGATGGCACAAATACACGCATTGTGGATATCAGCTTGCTAGTACCTCAACTACTTCGAATTTCCAGCAACACATTTAGAGCAGGAGAGGGGAACCCAGATACCTCCTTTTTAAACAAAAACTGATGCTAGTGTGCCTGTTTACAATAGTGTCCGTTCACAGGTTTCTGAAGTAGCATATCAAGGCTTTAAGGCATATGCATCTTTGCCTTTCAGCCAGGTTCCATGCTGAATTATAAACTACAGTTTCGTCATTTGTGGTTGTCATTAGAGAAGCTAAAAGGCAACCTGAAGCTCGTGTATGACAATGTCCAAAGGTTAAGCTCGAGCAGTTACTAGAGAAGCAGCAGCTTTACTTCTCACCAATCCTCACAATCTTACCTTTCATACCTTCTGCCACCTCGATAAATGTCTCCATCATAATTCCCTACCACCAACCATTTGTTCTTCATTTTGAAAATAAATCAATTCAGTGGCAAGATAGTGATGGCATCTACAGGCAGAATTAAAGAAACACCCCGTACAACTCTTGTGACTTGCAAAACAGGTCAGTTGCAGAAATTATTTTTGTGACATTTTTTTTTCTTACGGGGGGAAAAGCGGGGGCATGCAAAACTCAGGATCCCTCTTATCGCAGGCCAGCAAGATTTTATTTTTTCCATATTTAACCTTGTACAAAGGAGCATTTAACTGTTCTCACAGATGCAGAGGAAATAATCAGATGTGCGATCAACAATTGTGCCAGTGCAAACAGTCCGAGACTGTCAGTCGGGGTCGCTTGTAGGCTGCAGAACGCCCAGAAAAGGGTCCTGAAGCAAGGGCTTCTGTGGTTGTGCTGGTATCTGTTGCAGTGGGCTCACTGGAGATGGGAGCAGCGAGCTCACTAGAGGCAGGCTTGATGAGCTCAGGTTCTTTGGGATCAGGATCCTTAGCCACCTCCTGTTCTTTGACTGCCCTGAGGATGGGTTCACGCAGACAGTAGCTCCGGTATGTGTGCTGGTAAGTGGTGCTGGGTGTGCGTTGGAGGGGCTGCCCTTGCACGTGGCTATGATGAAGTAACACCTGGGGGACCTTGTCTCTGGTGCGGTAGTCAGACTGGTAGCTTGAGATGAGGGGTCTCTCGCGTTGTAACTCCTCCTTCAGGGGGATCCAGTCAATTAAGTTGTGGGTGTTGGGAAGGCTCCCCTCTATTCTCCGCCTTCCTAAGCCCTGCCACAAAGCAATGGCCAGACTGTTCAAACTTTCACTGCAAAAGAATCATCTAACAAACCAATGGAGCAAGAAGAGGCCAGAAAGTGATCAAGGGTGAAGACAGATATATTTTGAGAGCAGTGGAGGCAATTGGAAGTCTCTTGCCATCTTGAATAGAAATTAGTGATGGGCTCAATTTGGAATTGGACTCAACTAACAGAGCCTTTGTAAAGTGAAGGATAGACAAAAGAATACACGTGACATTGATTTTTAATAGTATGGCCTACACAAGGGTTTGACATCTCTAATGCAAGTTTACAGAGGGATTCACACAACTCACTGTGATTGCTTTCAAAACATTTCATCTGTCTGCACACCAAGCTGAAACTCCTGCCCTCAGCACTTGACCCTGCCCATATTAGTTTTCTACATATTGCTCCAGAAGATCACCAATGTGCCACACTTGCACATCTCATATCCATCTGTTCAGTGTCTATGGCATACTCCTGATATTACACATAAGTCCTACAGTGATTGACTTGAGGTGATTGGTGTAGCTATTGCTTATGGCAGGAATAGAGAACCTGTGGCCGTCCAACTATTGGACTACAACTGTCATCATCCCTGACCTGCACCAACAGCAACTTCTAGAAGGCCAAACGTTTCACATCCCTGGCTTATGAAATTATACCTAATCCCAAGGATGTATGTATTCTGCTGTATTTTTTTTTTAAATGCTACAATTTATGCACCAAGAAAGGCTGAATTCTGCACGTTATCAATGAGGCAACATTTTAAAAATTTGCCTATTTTTGCATTATTTTGTCTTCTCTTATGGGGGATCAGAAGGAGGCAATGAGCTCTGCAGGGCTAAAACCGTACACACTAAATAATGAGAATTCTAGTGAGACCCTGTCCCTTGGCTTCTGAAAGTTCAGAGTTACCCAAATAGTTTCTAAGCCTATCTTTGCAGCCACGATTAGAGATGTGATTTTTTTCCGCAAAAAAATATTCTGGGATTTTTAGCAACCTGAATTCTTGTACTGTATTGCAAAATTTCTATAGCCCTCTGCCGGATCCATACTTCAGCCAACCACTATGTTACTGAGGACCAGAACCTCTGTCTAACATAATGGATAAAAATACATGGCTCACTAACATTTCCCCTCCTGCCTGGTTGCCTCCGGAGCTGTATATGCAGATCAGGAGTGGGAGGAGTCTTACGGAACACTCCTGACTTAAGAAATGATGTGGCATGCCGAACCTACTCCTGTCCAGCTCTATTCTGTTCATGCTGCAACTGACTCTGACTGCCGGGCTGCATCAAGCACCCATTAGATGTGTACCGATGAGCAATTGACAGTGCAGGCACACAGCCTTAGGCTATTGCATGCAGCACAGAGCTCTTAACTAATGCTTCTACAAAGGCAGCCAGTTAGTGTCATCAGTTCCTGAGGGAGCCCTGGAACCTGCCAAGGGAGAGCTTATCACATTAGGAATGTAAATGTTGTCTCTAATCATGCACTCCTCTGATTAGCTTCTCCGCTGGCATTGCTGCAACATAAGAGAAAAGAAAGAATGAACCTCACCTTCCCACCACCACCCTTGCCGCCCTCAACTCCCTCTGGACCAAGTATACTCACATTCTCAAAATATGTAGCCGATCCTGGGAAGGCATGCCTGTTGTCATGCTTGGAGAATATGTGCTTTGAAGGTGTTTCCTTGAAAAGAGCACAAGCAAGATTTATTTATTTTTGTATTATAACATTCACATCCCACCTTTCCTTCAAAGAGCACAAGGTCGTGTATAAACATGATTTTTTTATCCTCACAACAACCCTGCCCCCTCTAGGATGCACACCTTAATGTGGTGAGGGGGTTTGAGAGTGTGGAAGAAGCTGAGAGCAATGCCGTCAGGAGTCTAGACCAAGAGGCTAGACTCCTAGCAGGGGCACCCATGGCAGAATGGTCAAAGCTGAGACACCAGACTAAGATGCATCCAAACTCAGAGGAAGGCAATGGTAAACCACCTCTGAATATCTCTTACCTATGAACAGAGTATCCAAAATGCAACACGAGATAGTGATGGAAGATGAGACCTGTGTCCCACCGCTGCCAGCACATGTAATGTTCTTCCCCTAGAACCACCTGTCAGGCTCATACCCGTGGCTACTACCAGGGGAAAATGTAGTTTTTATTTTTCTTTAGCTCACCCTAGCACAGATCTCACAAGATCCCACTGTTAGGCAGCACCACCAGCCATTCCCTGTAAACAATACTGCTAGAGACTTTGCCTTGTCTCCCTATGGCTTATTGTTACTTTGTGTCTGGGTGCCCTTGCCGTCCACAACCCCCCTGTATCTTTGTCTATAAAGCATACAGCCCAGGGTTGCCCTGGATACTTGATGATACACTATCTCTTCACCGCTGCCACCATTTGATACTGTTTCTCCGCCTTGGTAAATACCCATTTCCCCTCTGGTCTGTGAATCCCCAGCCAAAGATCAGGCTTTAGGTAAAGCAATAAAAGTATTTATTTAATTAACACCATATTAAGAGGCACGTCAGACTTTGCTGTGGCATACATTGACACATATATAATAATAATAGTAATAATAAATTTTATTTGTTAGTCGCCCATCTGTCTGAATTAACAAACACTCTGGGCGACGTACAACAATATAAAATACAATATAAAACATATACAGTCACCAATTACAATATTAACATCAATTCATCTAAAACCATCCTTCAGTTAATACAGTATAAAAACCTAACCCGCCCCAGAGATCCCATAGGCCTGCCTGAATAGCCAGGTCTTTAAGGCTCGGCGAAAAGCCATCAGGGAGGAGGCATGTCGGAGGTCAAACGGAAGCAAGTTCCAGAGGGTGGGGGCCACGATCGAAAACGCCCTCTCTCTGGTCCGCACCAGCCTAGCTGTTTTCACCGGTGGGACCGAGAGAAGGTCTTGTGAGGCTGATCTTGTTTGGCGGCATATTTGGTGATACTGGAGGCGTTCCTTCAGATAAACTGGGCCGAAACCGTATAGGGCTTTAAAGGTTAGTACCAACACCTTGAATTGGGCCCGGTACACAACTGGCAACCAGTGTAGCTCTATCAACACTGGGGTGACATGATCCCGGCGACGGCTCTGCTTTATCAAGCGTGCCGCCGCATTCTGTACCAGCTGCAGTTTCCGGACCGTCTTCAAGGGTAACCCCACGTAGAGCGCATTACAGTAGTCTCGTCGAGAGGAGACCAGGGCATGTATCACCCGTGGGAGCAGATGAATAGGAAGGTAGGGTCGCAGCCTCTGTACTAGATGTAATTGGTACCAAGCTGCCCAGCTCACTGCCGCAACCTGAGCCTCCATAGACAGCTGGGAGTCCAAAATGACCCCTAGGCTGCGGACCTGGTCCTTTAGGGGTAATCTCACCCCATTAAGTACCAAGTCAAAATTTCCCAACCTTCTCTTGTCCCCCACTAGCAATACCTCGGTCTTGTCAGGGTTAAGCTTCAGCCTGTTCTCTCCCATCCATCCACTTATGGACTCCAGGCAATTGGACAAGGTATCCACAGCCAACTCTGGTGAAGATTTAAATGAGAGACAGAGCTGCGTGTCGTCCGCATATTGGTGACACTGCAGCCCAAAACTCCTGATGATGGCTCCCAGCGGTTTCATATAGATGTTGAATAGCATGGGGGAGAGGATAGAACCCTGTGGCACACCACAATTAAGAGGCCAAGGGTCTGAAACCTCATCCCCCAATGCCACCCGTTGATATCTGCCGGAGAGGTAGGAACGGAACCACTGTAAAACAGTGCCTCATATTCCCAATCCCTCCAGGCGATTTAAAAGGATACTGTGGTCAATGGTATCGAAAGCCGCTGAGAGATCCAGGAGGACGAGGAATGTATATTCACCCCTATCCAATGCCCTCCTCATATCATCCACCAGAGTGACCAAGGCTGTTTCAGTTCCATGTCCAGTCCTGAAGCCCGATTGGAAAGGATCTAAATAATCTGCTTCCTCCAAGTGTGTCTGTAACTGTTTAGCCACCACTCGTTCAATCAGCAAGTCGGTGCCTGAGCATGTTCAACATTTAACAGCCGTGTTGGAAGCGCTTAAAAAGGCTGGTTTAACCATCAAAGTAAAAAAATGCCAGTTTGGGTTACCCGAAGTGACCTACCTAGGGCATAAGGTGGGGAGTGGTAAAATATCCCCCTTATGGGATAAAGTGGAGGCTATCCAATCTTGGCCTGTTCCCGTAAACAAGAGACAAGTGACAGCATTCCTAGGTATGGCTGGTTTTTATAGAAGATTTATAAAGGGGTTTGGAGAAATAGCAACCTCGTTGCATGAATTGACACAGAAAAAGTGTGCTGAGTGTATGAGATGGGATGAAAGGTGTCAAAAAGCTTTTGATCAGCTGAAGCAAGCACTGTGCCAGAGTCCAGTGTTGATAGCTCCGGACTTTGAGCAGCCATTCATCATGGCGACAGATGCGTCTGATCTAGCTCTTGGAGTTGTGCTGATGCAAGAGAGGGATGGCATCAAGCATCCTATTGCATATCTGAGTCGAAAACTGTCAGCGAGAGAACGGAACTACTCATCTGTACAGAAAGAGTGTTTGGCGGTCGTGTGGGGCCTGAGCAAGCTGCGTCCCTACGTGTGGGGAAGAAGATGCACGGTCATCATGGATCACCGAGCGCTGCTGTGGCTGAACACCATGAGAAACAACAACACCATGCTGCAAAGGTGGTCCTGGGCGCTGCAGGAATATCACTTGGACTTCGTTTTCATCAAAGGAAAGGACAACGTGTTGGCGGATGGACTTTCAAGGCAGGTTGCTGATACTGCAGTCACGTGATCAAGATGTGTGACAGAAAGGACACTCTAACCCTGAGTGACACGTACTTGTGTATAACACGTCGTATTATTCCTGGGTACAGGAGTAATACTTTGCTTTTATTTAAAGGGGGGGGGGGGAAATGTGATGCCCCTGTATTTTTATGATTGTAAATATGGTAAGTGCAGGTTTATTAAGGTATATATGGTAAGTGGATTGAGTTAGAGGGGGGAGTACATGGGTTAGAATGTTGGAGAATGCTGTATGATGATTGGCTGAGCGTTTGAGTGGCTGAAGGTATAAATGAGAGGATGACAGTTGGTTCAGGGTTCTGTTTGGTGGGGGAGTTGTTGGCGATTGGTTGTGGAGTGTGAACGGTTGTTCAAAGTCTGGAGCTATCAATATCGGACCCTGACACAGCGCTTGCTTCAGTTGGTCAAAAGCTTTTTGACACCTTTCATCCCATCTCACGCACTCAGCACACTTTTTCTGTGTTAACTCATGCAGTGGGGTTGCTATTTCTCCAAACCCCTTTATAAACTTTCTATAAAAACCAGCCATACCTAAAATGCCCTCACTTGTTTCTTTTTTACTGGAACAGGCCAAGATTGAATAGCCTCCACTTTGTTCCATAAAGGGGTTATCTTTCCACTCCCCACCTTATGCCCTAAGTAAGATACTTCGTGTAACCCAAACTGGCATTTTTTCACTTTGATGGTTAAACCAGCCTTTTTAAGTGCCTCCAACACCGCTGTTAAATGTTGAACATGTTCAGGCACCAACTTACTGAATACGGCTATATCGTCAATATAAGCCACAGCAAAGTCTGACATGCCCCTTAAAATGGTGTTTATAAATCTTTGAAAGGAACTTGGTGAGTTCCTAATCCCCATAGGTAATGTGGTAAATTCATATAACCCATCAGGTGTGTTAAAAGCAGTTTTGGCCCTGGATTGCTCTTCCAACTCCATCTGCCAAAACCCTTTGCATAAATCTATTGTGGAGATGATTGTTGCTGGCCCCAACAGTTCTAGCATGGTGTCTACCCTAGGCATGGGGTATGCATCCGGAACTCTGATTTTATTTATAACTCTGAAATCAATACAAAATCTGATCGTCCCATCTTTTTTTGGTACCAGCACTATACTAGAGGACCAGGGACTGATTGATTCCCGAATCACACCCAACTCTAGCATATCTCTTACTTCCTTTCTAATTTCATCCAACATTCTTCCATTCACTCTGTAAGGGGTAGATCTAATTGGGGGATGATTTCCAGTGTCAATAATATGTTTTGCTACACTGGTTCCACTAGGTCTAACATTAAAGAGATCCTTATGTTTGCTCAGAACACTTAGGATTCCCCCTTTGACCTTGTCATCCACCTCCTCTGCCTTGTTTTTTGTACCAAGACTGGCAAATTAGGACCACTCAGCATTCTGTCAAATCTTTCTGCATTTGATACAGCTTCCGGATTTGATAAATCATTTGCAATCGTTTTCAATCCTTTCTTTACTTCAGATAATTGTAAACAGTGACTTTATTGCATTGGCCTTTGATGACCACCTTGTATCAGAAAAACTTTTAAGTGACATTTTTAAAGACTTCATTAAAATTTCCCATCGTGTTGTTATAAATTATAAATTACATTTCACAATCACATACGTATTTAATTTTTAATTTAATTTAATTTAATTTATGTACAATATAAATTTAATAAATTAAAATATCTACCCTGGTATAGAATTGTAGCAAAATAATGTACTATTGCTAAATTCAAATAGATGATTCACCACCTTAACCTTAAAATATACTAACATATTTTTGAGATTTTTATTATTTAATAAAGCTTACCTACCTGTTTTCACAATAACACATAAACACGAAAACAAAGTAATTCGTTCATTATCGAATCACAAGTTGAAGTCAGACTAGTTAACAAACAGCGTCAACAATATTTTCAGCTGTGGTCGTTGGGTAAAAAGCAGCATAAACCACGACATAAACATAAACATTCGCTCCCGTCGTGCGTGTGATGCGGCGATCAGTCCTGCGATTCAGTCATTCAGATGTTGGTGAGCAGAGTGCGTCCAGGGCATCCAGGGACAGAGCGATGCAATGACCAATCGCTAAACCGCTAAATAACACAATGGGCTGCCTGGGCCCACTCGACGCACTCAGTTCACCGACATCTGAACTGCACAGCAGAGCACGGCAGCGAAATTTAAAATTTGAAAATATTATGTTTGACCATTTTTTTTGTCACTTCCATTTCAGGGCCCCCTTTGTCCTGTGCCCTGTGCCTGTGCACCTGTTGCACCTGCCTAGTTACGGCACTGCTGCCTGGGCCAGCTCAACGCACTCGGTTCACCGACATCTGAACCACACAGCAGAGCACAGCAGCGAAATTTAAAATTTGAAAATATTATTATATTTGACCATTTTTTTGGTCAATTCCATTTCAGGGCCCCCTTCATCCTGTGCCCTGTGCCTGTGCACCTGTTGCACCTGCCTAGTTACGGCACTGACTGCAGTCACGTGAACAAAATGAGAGACTTAAAGGACACTCTACCCCTGAGTGACAGACACTTATATAGCACGTCATATTATTCCTGGGAACAGGAGTAATACTTTGCTTTTATTTAAAGGGGGTGTGTGTGATGTCCTTATATGTTAAAAACTGTAAATATGGTAAGTGCGGGTTTATATAGGGATATATGGTAAGTGAATTGAGTAAGAGGGGGGAGTACATGGGCTAGAATGCGGGAGAATGTTGGATGATGATTGGCTGAGTGTTTGGAATGGCTGAAGGTATAAATTAGAGGATGACAGTTGAGTAGGGGGGAGTTGAGAGGAGAGTGATTGGAAAGGAGTTGAAGTGGGAAGCAGTTGGGATTGAGTTGACAGAGTTCTGAGGGAGGTTTGGATTCTATTAGGCTGATATTTGAACAGAATATATATAACTGGAAACATAAGAGTGACACTATATGAAACCATACACTTGTTAAACATTCCTAAAGTAATCTTGTTATTTCCTAGTGTTATCAAATAACTACTTTTATTGGTTTACCAAAAGCCTGATCCTTGACTGGGAATACACAGACCAGAAGGGAGGGCAGGGCAATTACCAAGGCTGAAGGGAAACTGCATCTAATGGTGGCAGCGGTGAAGGGAGAAATTGTAACATCGTCAAGTATCCAGAGCAACCCAGGATTGTATGCTTTATACACAAAGATACAGGGGGGTTGTGGACAGCAAGGCACCCAGACACAAAGTAACAAGCCATAGGGAGACTAAGGCGAAGTCTCTAGCAGTATTGTTTACAGGGAGTGGCTGGTGGTGCTGCCTAGCAGTGGGATCTTGAGAGATCTGTGCTAGAGTGGAGTGAGAAAAAATAAAAACGACAATCCTGACTGGTGGTGTCCTGAGGTGGTGCCCAGTGAAAGGCGGTAGCCACAAGCAGGTGGAAACCTGACAGGTGGAGCCAAAGGTGGGATCGTCACAAGACCCCCAGGTCAGAAGGCACTCACTGAGTTACTGGGGAAGAACAAAGGACAAGTACGAGTAGCGCTGTGACTAATGACGCAGCTAGGTCAAAGCCAAAAGGAAGCCCAGAGGCTGATGCGCACAGATGCGAAAGGAGAGTCCGGAGCTGAACGACGCACACAATATGAACATGGAATGTGAGAAGCATGAACCAGGGGAAGTTAGAAATTGTCAAGCAATAAATGGAACGCATCAACATTAGAATACTTGGCGTGAGCGAACTGAAATGGACAGAAATGGGACATTTTCAATCAGGCAACTACAAAATATTTTATGCAGGAAATGAGAAATTAAGGAGAAATGTGGTTGCTTTAATAGTGAGAAATTATGTAGCAAGAGCAATTAGGAGCTACAACGCAAGGTCTGAGCGAGTGATATCAATGAGATTAAACAGGAAATCTATTAACATAACCATAATCCAAGTCTATTCTCCGACAGCAAACACAGAAGAAGAGGAATTGGAGAGATTTTACGCAGAAGTACAGGAGGAAATTGATCACACACCAAAACAAGATGTGCTGATAATCAGGGGGGATTGGAATGCAAAAGTAGGGAACAGAGAAGAATTAGGAATTGTGGGGAAATGGGGCTTAGGAGACAGAAATGAAGCAGGAGAAAGACTTATTGAATTCTGTGAAGCCAATAATTTGTTTCTTGCAAAGACGACTGTACACATGGACATCACCGAATGGTCAATATAGGAATCAAATTGATTATATAATTGGTAGCAGAAGATGGAGAAGTTCCATACTTTCTGTGAAAACAAGACCAGGAGCAGACTGTGGTACAGATCATGAACTGATCATATCGAAAATCAGAGTAAAGGTAAAGAAGAACAACAAAGCAATCATAATGCCAAAATACAATTTAGATAACATCCCAGAAGCATATAAAGATCAAATAAGGAACAGATTGGAGGCTTTAGACTTAGCTGACGAGAACCAGAAGAACTATGGAATGAAGTCAGAGATGTTATCAGGGAAGAATGCAAAAAGACAATACCTCTAGTTAAAAAGAGAGAAAGACCTCAATGGATAAATAAAATGGTTAAAGAAAGAAGAAAAGCAAAAGGAGACAGAAACATGGTCAGAACCCTAAATGCAACAATACAGCGACTAGTATGTAGGGACAAAGATAACTATTACAATAGTTACTGTATGGAAATAGAAGAGGACAACAAAAAGGGTAGAACAAGAGCCCATTTCCAAAAGATTAGAGAAATGAAAGGGAAATTTAAACCAAGAGTAGGGATGTTGAATAATCAACAGGGGAACTCCAGGAGCGTCACCAGCGGGGTGCAGGTGGTGCGGGTCGCACCCGGGTGACACCATGGAGGGGGTGACACCAGAGCCACCCAGCCCTGCCCCTAGGCTGCAGCACCAGGTCCAGGAAGAAGCGGGGCAGGCCGCAGGCGGACGCCGCGGACAGCAGAGAGCTGAGCTGTCCGGCCTGAGCAGTGTGGCGCAGCATGCGCGCTAACACATCATTGGAGGCAGGATGCGCCCCCACGCCCCCCACGCAGCCCCCCTACCTCTCTACAGTAGTCTTTACCATTGCCCTTAATTAAGATGGCAGCCGCAGTTTCCCTAAGGGGAATGAAGCCTCAGCTGCCATCTTTGTTGATGGCACACGTGCGTTCTACACACGCACATCTCTGCCATCAACTAAGATGGCGGCAGTGGCTTCAGTACCTTCGGAAAACTGTGGCCGCCATCTTAATTAAGGGCAATGGTAAAGACTACTGTAGACAGGTAGGGGGCCGCGCAGGGGTGTGCGGATCACGGAAGAATGAAGTTCATGGGCCACTGTTTAGGAACCCCTGACCTAGAGAATCTACCAACCATCACAAGCACCACATAGTTGTTAGTCATCATGGTTTCATATAGAAGTTTGGAATTCTGTGGGCTGATCCTTCTGGTAGCTCAAAAACTACATGACAGATAAATATCTGGTTCTTGCATTGTTTTCTGTTTTACCATTTATTCTTATTTTTCTGATTATTGCTATTTTAGTGAGGTCTTATTTTTATCTCTTACTGCTATTTATATTGTAGTGTGATCTTGTATTTGCTTTGTTTATTTATTTGCTTATTTTGTATTGATTTTTTACAGTGTAATCCAATCCTATCCATATCTACTTGGATGCAAATCCCTTTGAGTGCAATGGGGCTTTCTTCCAAGCTTGCAGCAAAGAACTGCAGCCCTAATGTTGTTTTATTATTTGGTTTGTTAGTAACTTTGTTCATTTGATAAAGAGAAAGCAGGCTATACTTTTGAAATAAAATAATAATAAATAATAAAAAGTATCATAACTGTCAATGGCTGTGATTATATTTATTTATTTTATTTATTATATGATTTATATCCCGCCCTTCCTCCCAGCAGGAGCCCAGGGCAGCAAACAAAAGCTTTAAAAACACTTTAACTTTAACACATCATAAAAACAGACTTTAAAATACATTAAAACAAAACATCTGTAAAAACCTTTTTTAAAAGCTTTGAAGACATCTTAAAAAAAAGAAAAAAAGGTTAAAAACATATTAAGAAAGATTTAAAAACATATTGAAAAGCAATTCCAACACAGACTCAGACTGGGATAAGGTCTCAACTTAAAAGAACAAGTTCCTTATCACTTGAGGCTGTAGTTCTCTGCACACTTCCCAGTTTGAGTAAGCCCCATTGAATACATTGGGACTTGCTTCTGAGTAAACAAACATCGGATTGCACTATAAATATATTTAAAGATTGTGTAATTCATAAACATATTTGATAGTCATGTTTATATACATATTTCTTCATACTGTGTCCCAGTAAGTATTTGATTTCACACTATGGTTGCAGATGATTTTTTCCTCTACATTTTAAGTGTGCCCTTCTTCCTGGGGGTGGTCATGGTTCTCCATTGTTTTCATCCTGAGGGGAGGATAGGCTGAGAGATGGTGAGTAGCACATTTAAGGTCTCTTCACTCCCCCCCCCCCTTTTATTTGTATTTACTTTATATTTCTTCAATATCTTCCCCTGGCTGTTTTTATGTATTTTAAATATTTTTAGATTAAATAAATAGGAAATCATAATTGTGAACCTCCCTAAAAGCAATTTACCTATCCTTATGTTTTGGCAAAGTGATGGTGTGAAGGCATGCTGGTAGAACAAGAGATCATGTTTGAGGCATGTTATAAGGTGTTTGAGGACTTTGTCACACATTATTTTTTGAGACCTGTAGATTCATGTTGGAAAGAACATGTGCACGTAGTGAATGGTGGCTTGGGTGCTGTTTTTTCAGTCTATGCTGCATGCGTAGGGAAGGTGATACATCATCTGGCAGCTAGCTTCATAACGTGAGAATGAAAAACATTTGGATCACCATTCACTTGTTTACTTTTCTCACTATTGAGACCACTTCATATATTACTTTTTCATACACAGAAATTTAATCTTTGTATAGGAAAAAGTATTTTGTAAAATATGAAGGACAGTGGCTGCCCAGTCAGTATAACCGCTGTACAAGATCTACTCAGCCACTGTAATTACCTTTTTGTTTTGAGTGCCCTTTTGTCTGGGTCTTGGTTCAGGTGCGTATCCAACTTTGATGTGCTTATGGAAGGGGTGTGCAAGTAGTGCCCCCCCCAAGTGTGGAGGCTTGGACAAGCATTGTGTTATGGAAAACCAAAGTCTGTGTGAAAGTACATATTTGGGAATGCCATCAGTGTAATCCTAAACACATTTAATAAATAATATCGAACTTGCACGTCACAAAATATATTACGGTCATGTCCATAAGCACCAGGAGGGTAATCGCCCAGGGGATCTTAGTCCCTCTGCTTTTTGGGGAGCAGGGTCCCTATGTCTCCAAGCATCCTACAGTCAGCATGAAAAGGGAGTGTGTTTGTCACTGAGAAGAGTCTTCTAATATGCTTCCTTGCCTTTCCTGCTGATTGTAGCCAATCAGAGTGAAAGGAGGTGAGTCAGCCACTGAGAAGACTCTTCTCAGTTGCTAACGCTCTCCACTTACATGCTGATTGGCTCCTAGAGATGTTTGTCGTGAGAGAATGCATTAACAAAGATCTCATTCTTAATCCAGGAGCAAAAAATTGTGTATGTGGCTGCAACTATCATGAAGGGACTCTGCACTTCTGAATTTTCTACTAAACAACTGATAAATACCTATGTAACTTTGTGTCTGGCGACTTATCACTTTCCATAATTGTAAGGAGGTGTGTCCACCCGCAAGCATCCCAGGCACCTAAATGAGGGGTGACAGCAGCATAGGGACATAAGCAGATGTCTTATACCAGGGGTTCCCAAACTTTTCTTCTACATAGACCACTTGAAAATTGCTGAGGGTCTGAAAGTATCTGAAAATTTACTATGGGCAAGATAATTAACTCCCATTAGTGATAAGAGCAAGAATTTGGGCTGTGCGTATGATATTGTAATTTAAAGGTGTAATTTTAATTTTGCTAGTTGTTTATGTCACTACTATTGCCATTACATTCAGTGATATATGGGAATTACGATTTACAAGTAACATTAGTACAAAAAACATTACTAAGGATTCTGTATGGTCTGGTACGGGAGGAGGTCCATGGGGGTGACACCATGAGTTACCACACCGGGTGACATGAACCCTAGTGACGCCACTGGGGAACACACTGACTGACCGAGATGAAATAAAAGGAAGATGGAAGCAATACACTGAAGAACTCTATAAAAGAGATGCCAGGATGACAGATTCATTCATGGAGGAACCGTATGATGAAGAACCAGAAATTTTAGAATGCAAGGTGAAAGCTGCTCTTCAAATACTTGGATATGGAAAACTAAACAATGGCCCACAGACTGGAAGTGTTCCATATGCATCCCAATTCCAAAGAAAGGGGATCCCAGGGAATGCAGTAATTATCGAACTATTGCCTTAATATCCCATGCAAGTAAAGTAATGCTCAAGATTCTACAACAAAGGCTCTTACCCTATATGAAGCGAGAAATACCAGAAGTCTAAGCTGAATTTAGAAAGGGAAGAGGCACCAGAGATCATATCGCAAACATAAGTTGGATAATAGAATGGAGCAAGGAATTTCAGAAGAAAATCACCCTGTGCTTTATAGATTACAGCAAAGCCTTTGACTGTGTAGATCATAAAAAACTATGGAATGCTTTAAAAGAAATGGGGGTGCCACAGCATCTGATTGTCCTGATGCGCAACCTATACCCTGCACAAAAGGCTACTGTAAGGAACAGAATATGGAGAAACCGACTGGTTCCCCATTGGAAAGGGTGTGAGACGGGTGTATTTTATCACCCTATTTATTTAATCTATACGCAGAACATAGCATACGGAAAGCAGGATTGGACCAAAATGAAGGTGTGAAAATTGGAGGGAGAAATATCAATAATTTAAGATATGTAGATGATACAATACTACTAGCAGAAACCAGTAATGCAAAGATGTATCAGTGAACACTAAAGTCAGGATCATTTAGACCATGGTATTCTTGATTTCTATGTACGGATGTGAAAGTTGGACAGTGAAAAAGGCGGATAAGAGAAAAATCAACTCATTTGAAATGTGGTGTTGGAGGAGAGCTTTGCGGATACCATGGACTGCGAAAAAGACCAATAATTGGGTGTTAGAACAAATTAAACCAGAACTATCACTAGAAGCTAAAATAATGAAACTGAGGTTATCATACTTTGGACACATAATGAGAAGACATGATTCATTAGAAAAGATAATAATGCTGGGAAAAACAGGGAGTAGAAAAGAAGAAGGCCAAACAAGAAATGGATTGATTCCACAACGGAAGCCACAGACCTGAACTTACAAGATCTGAACAGGGTGGTTCATGACAGAAGCAGAATCAGGTCGCTGATTCATAGGTCGCCATAAGTCATAGTCGACTTGGAAGCACATAACAACAACCCTATGAGGATTAGCCTCCTGCAAAATGTACAGCCTGCAGCTCTACCAGTGGAGTAGGGATGGATGTGATCTCAGACACTGACAGGGCACGTATGGCCCAAAGCCAATAGATTCAGAGTAGGAACTGAGAAACTATGGATTTGTCATTGCTATGGAAGATAATACCAAGTCAGTATCTCGCAGCCTTGGTTCTCCACCGGTATGATGTCACTAATATTGACCTACCTCATTATAGGAGTGTTGTGATGATAAACACAAGTTCAATACAGTCTTCAACTGGCCAGTTTCTTGTAGGTTGACTGTCAGATACTTATGCTGCCTTTGTAGTTAACTTTTTATAAGTATACAGCAGGTATGGAGAATCTTTGGCCTTCTGCAAGTATTGCTAATGGCCAGGGATTAGAAGAGTTATAGTTCAGCAACATCTGCAGGAGCAAAGATTTTCCCCACGTAAGGTTTTTTTTTTGTGATGGTACTCATTGGTACATAGTACCATTACCTTTTCACCATGGCAACCATTTTGTGCTGGCACCCACGGGACTTTTATAAAGATGTGAGAACTGGCACCTCATTTTTTTTTACCGAAAAAGCCACTGCCCACACCTACTATATAGGCTGAGTGAGCAGCCAGTAGAGACAGCTACAAGCACACAATCAGTGCTAGTTCAAAATCAACTGAAAAAAACTGGATTTTTTTTAAAAAAACCATTAACCTGCTGGAATAGATATTGTCCTTTGTTGATCACCAACCCTAGGGAAAGATATTTCTCTACTTTGTTTAATAAAATGGCTCACAAATACCATAAATGATCAATAGTAGCAATTAACACCTTTTTTAAAACATTGAAGGCATCACAAGTTGATTTCTTTGGCCTGCGGGCCAGTCTTGTGAACAGTTAAAGCATGTCAATATTGCAACTCCCCATGTTCTAGGTCAATCCACTTTTTTATTCTTTTCCAGGGTATGTTAAGATGCAAGCTTGACCCATGACAATGCATGCACAAGGTCATTTAGCATATAAGTAGAGCCTTACTGGATCAAACCAAAGGTTCATCTAATCTAGCACCCAGTTTCCAGCCAGATGCTTCCAGAACATCTATAAGCAGGACATGCCAAAATCCCTTGCAAATATCAACGTGTGACTTAATCACAGCCAATATATCTATATTTTGAAAATTGGTCGCTTGTGTTGCAACTGATCTTGGAGATGTAGGTCATCATGGTCATTATTCCCATTCTACAGATGAGGGACTGAAGCTGAGAAATGACAACTTGTCCATTTGTTACATAGTGGGTCCTTCAATGAACCAGGATCTGATACCAGGACTCTGTATGTAGCAAATGGACAATCATTTCTTTGCTTTAGTCCCTCATCTATAGAATTACTGTTAAATTGAGTGAGATAACATCATGTCATGAGCCATAAGGTGTGTTTTTAATTAATATTTTTTGTGCAGCATTACTGATGGTGACCATATATGCAGATTGCGCAGGAAGCATGCCATATCATAATCGGTTCCACTTCTGGGCCTGGGGTTTATCAGGTCTTCTTTTTGCATTAAAGTTTTTACCTCATTTTTTAAAAAAGTATACACCTTTTTGTGATGGGTCTACATGGAATTATTGCATTTCTCCCACTTCCCAGCTATTGTGTTTCCCCTCCTCTTTCACTATGGGAGCATTTTCTCCAACTTCCTTTGCATGGAACGTACCCCAGTGTATCTACCCATCCATTTACTGTAGGACACCTTTGCTCATTTTATTTGTAGATTCTTCTAGTATTTCTTTCAGGAAAAGCTAAAGCTGGCTGCCTCATAACACTGGACAGAATTGCTTTGTGATCCTGTCTCAGTTTCCCCTCTCCCCCCGCATTATACTGTATCACAATTTTTGGGGGGGTGTATTATAGGTATATAAGGACAAAGGAGCAATTTTTTTAAAAAAATGGTGGGAGGAAAGTGTGAGCCTTCAGTTCCAGAATGAAGGGGATCAAAATACAGGCAACCTGTGAAGATTGGTCCTGACTCCTTGGCCAGCGAAGACTCATATTGTTTGCAAGTCTGGATGCATCCTCAGATAAGTGATGGGCTATAAACCCAAATAAATCCATCAAATGTTCTATGTGTTGTAAGGCCAAATAATACAGTGTTCATCCAGAAAAACAACATGAGAATCTTGGTCCTGCCTGCTCCATATTTCTTTTTCTTTAATGGAAAGGAACCAAGAAAAAAGGTAGAAATAAATAACAAAGGGCGAGCCTTATCTTTATGAAGCACTTTACTCAATGACCACATTTGTTAGTTTTCAACTAAGGTGGGTGTATAAACATGATCTGAGAGCTCAGGCAGTTGACAGTCTGGCCAAACCCAGCATTATGCAGAGAGGTCAAACTGCTGGTTAGAAGACGTGTTCAAATTTTCCCAACAACTTTGAGGACTAGAAAGTTTACTTTGCCTCTGAAATGAACGGAAAGATCATAATTCTATAGTGTAGTAATACAGTATTGTTTGCTTGTTTGCAAATCACCTTGTATATGTATATCAAGTGCCAGTGTATTGAAAGCCAGTGGTTAGAGCAGCCTTTCCCAACCAGTGTGCCTCCAGATGTTGTTGGACCACAACTCCCATCAGCCTCAGCCAGCATTTCCAATGTTCAGGAAGATGGGAGTTGTGGTCCAACAACATCTGGAGGCACACTGGTTGGGAAAGGTTGGGTTAGAGTGTTGGATTACGATCTGGGAGATCAGGGTTCAAACCCACTCAGCCAGGAAGCTCACTGGATGTCCTTGGGCCAATCACAGTCTCTCAGCTTAACCTACCTATAAAATGTGCGGTGGGGGGACCAAACCATGTTGAGCTCCTCAAAGGAAAGGTGTTGTAATAAACAAATAAACAAGGCAATTTACAAACATAATAAAAAACAGCTAAAACAGTTTAAAAAAATACAAAAAATAACTGAAGATAGGTTTAAAAACAATTCAAAATGAATATCTAAGGTATAAATGTTTTCATTCAGCTGGAAAAACTTATAAAAAAAAGTTTTAAATTGTTACCGAAAGTACAGATAGTGGGGGCCTGTTGTACCTCAACAGGTGTTCCACAGTTCACGGGCAGCCACACTGAAAGCCCAGTTCCAAGTTACTATGGAGGAGGCTTCTGATAATTTTGGGGAGTTCAAGGAGACATTCTTCTATAGAACACACTGACCTACTGGGTATATAAGGGACAAGGCAGTCTCACAAGTAAGCTTGAACTTGGCCCAGGGATTGGCAGCCAGTGCAAATCCTGAAAACACGGTGTTATATGCTGGCAGTAGTTTTCTTCCACAGGAAATCTAGCCATTGCGTTTGGCTGGCATTAGCTGCAGTCTATGGACCAGTCTCAAGAGTAGCCCCATATAGTACACATTGCAGTAATCCAACCTTGAGGTTACCAGTGCATGGACAACTGTGATTAAGCTATCCTTATCCAGGAACAGTCATAACTGTCTTACCAGCCAAAGCTGGTTAAAAGACACTCCTAGCCACTGATGACACCTGGATGTCTAATGACACAGCTGGATTTAGGAGCACCCCCAGTCTATGCACCTGCTCCTTCAGAGAGAGTGCAACTCCATCCAGGGCAGACAACTTACTGGCTTCCCAGACCTGGAACCACTCACCCAGAGAGCCTCTGTCTTGCCAGGAACCAGACTCAGTTCAAGGGCTCTCATTCAGCCCACCACTGCATCCAGACACCAGTCCAGTACATACAGTATTGGACAGACTGGAGAGACTTGGGTTCAAATCCCCACTTGGCCATGAAGCTTGCTGGTAATTTGTTTTCCTCACAATAACTCTTGTGAGGTACAGAATGCTGAGACGAGAAGATAAGGTAAATCCATGTATAAAAGAAAAATCCCTGAAATCCTTGAAGTTAGGGTATAATAAAAATGTGACCAAAAATATAGCATTTTTAATTATAAAGAGTGCTTTCCAGTATGTATTCAGGTAAACACCAGTCAGCAAACTTAAACTGTCTGAAAGGCAGTGCCTTGGCAAGGGGACCATATGAAGGGGCTAGATAGAATTTGAACGTGGGTCTATCCCACACTTCTTACTACTGGGATTTGTAATATGTCTTCCACTCAGGCCAAACTCCTTGTGTGACTTGGACAGATCTAAAAAGGGTCCCAGGCTATGGTCTGAAGGCATGTAAGGCCAGCTCCCTACTGAAGCTAAGCAGGGTCAGGTCTGGTCAGTGCCTGAATAGGAGACCGCCTGGGAACCATATGTAAGCCGCCCTGGGTTTCTATCATGAAAAGAAAGGCGGGGTATAAATGCAATTAATTAATTAATTAATTAATTAAAAGGGTCAATTTCCTGTTCCTCTTCCACAGTTTCCATCAACAAGAAATAATTCAGATACATAACATAACACATAACACATCCAAATCACATAATTGTTAGCGACTACTAGTGAGCCTCTCAGCCTTTTTTACTCTCTCATAAGCCCACCCATGAGATACTAAAAATTGTAATTAGTGAGTTTCATTTCCCCCTTTTTATCTTACATTAGTGATGATCTCATTGTATTGCTGTGTAGTATTCCTCCTTGTGGTTGCCTGTATTTTCAAAATAAAATTTAATGTAAAACAAAACAAACCATTCTATTCCTAGGCAAACAAGGCCTAGTCTTAGGTTGCAATTCTAACACACACACACACAGCGACAGAGAGAGAAGCACACATCTGGAGTGGGATTAGCTCTATCCTCCAGCTCCTCAGGCTCGCCCGCAACAAGAAAAACAAAACTGCCGCCTCTTCTGACAGGAGGAAGAACGGCATCCGATGCTGTAGTGCATCTGCCACTTTGTACCTCCTCAGGACGTTAGGACTACTCTGCCTGTCCAGATTAACAGTGTACACCTACTGAGCCTTATCCTGCAAAGTGCTGAGCCAAGACCCTTTCATCTCTTCAATTCAGAGCTCCTCAGCATCTGACAAGAATGGTAGGCACTCTGTGTTCTGTGTAGCGGACACTCTGTTAGCAGATACATTTAATCAATCAGCCTCTAGGAGTATTCATTCTAAGGGACTCTTTATTGTGCCATTTATCGCCTGAAAAACACTTGCAAGCTGGCAGCTGAAGATCTGCTTTGCATTCTCCAAGGGCTGCTTATTCTGTTGCTGGTTGTGTCGATCCAGTGCCTGAAAAGCTTCTGCAGGCACACTTAACCATCCCTAAGAGCCAAAAGGGCAGCAGGGCCAAGAAGGTTGTGGTGCACATGTCGTGTTTCTCTTACTGGTTAGAACTAGCCAAACAAACATTTTGCTACGGGTGTCCAATTGCTAAAAGCGGACATTTATATAGTGCCTTAAACTGTGAAGTGCTGGCTCTTTTAGAACAACTTTGTCACTTACAACCAATCTCAGTCAGTCTGGCTATAGGAAAATTCTCAGTTTTACAAGCTCAAGCCAGAATTGCTCTTTTATAATAAACAGCTTGTAATTCACAGATGCTCTGTGTCTCTGGATCATACTGTACACAAGTGTACAAGGTGCTAGCTAGAGCCCCATTGCGATGTATGTATATGTGCATATAGCTTTAAGAGAGCCTGCAAGTCGTCGTTTCTCTTTCCTCCTAGATCCTGGCTGGGCAGAGTCTCTCACTCTTGGTGCAGGCCTTGGAGCTGAGGCAGTGCGCCACGTGGCTCCTCAGAAGGTAGTGTCTTTTCGTGAATGGTAGCAATAAAGAACCCTGTTGTGAAGGTACTGAAGCGTCTCGTGTGTTGCCTGCAGAGCCGAGCAGATGGTAAACTACAAACTAAGCAGTTTGTCACTCGTAACAAATTATGCTCATTGTCCCTATCATATCTGGGGCCAGTATGGGCTGCTTTGCACCACGGGTGGTACAACATTAACAGGGGCTTCTCCTGCACTCCTTCAACCTGCTTTTCAAAAGTCACATCTTCCAGTTTGGGTTGAATGCTTTAGCAAGAAGCTTGCAATCTGCAATCTCTGATTCATCTTACCTTAACACCCTATATTCAGTCCATCATTAACTTACATTGCTTCTCCCATTATAATACTACAAAAACTATAGCCTTTCCTCTTTGTCCCCCTGTGTCCTGTTAATCTATCATATTGACTACAGTTTGCAATAATCTCTCTGGTCTTCCGACATCTCACTTTTGTCCACTCATATCTACTCAGCACTCTTCTGTTAAAATTAATCCCTGTTTTCGTCACTGACATTGTGATGCCTGTCCTTATTTCCCTACACTGGCTTTCTGCCCTCTACACAAGCTTCTCACCCTTACCTTCAAAACTCTCCACGGCCTTCCCCCCCCCCATTCTCATATCAACCCATTCCTTCCTGTGACCCTCACTTGTCTAGCACAACCACCTTCAGCCATACAAAGGTATCTTAAGAACATAAGAACATAAGAAGAGCCTGCTGGATCAGGCCAGTGGCCCATCTAGTCCAGCATCCTGTTCTCACAGTGGCCAACCAGGTGCCTGGGGAAAGCCCGCAAGCAGGACCCGAGTGCAAGAACACTCTCCCCTCCTGAGGCTTCCGGCAGCTGGTTTTCAGAAGCATGCTGCCTCTGACTAGGGTGGCAGAGCACAGCCATCATGGCTAGTAGCCATTGATAGCCCTGTCCTCCATGAATTTGTCTAATCTTCTTTTAAAGCCATCCAAGCTGGTGGCCATTACTGCATCTTGTGGGAGCAAATTCCACAGTTTAACTATGCGCTGAGTAAAGAAGTACTTCCTTTTGTCTGTCCTGAATCTTCCAACATTCAGCTTCTTTGAATGTCCACGAGTTCTAGTATTATGAGAGAGGGAGAAGAACTTTTCTCTATCCACATTCTCAATGCCATGCATAATTTTATACACTTCTATCATGTCTCCTCTGACCCGCCTTTTCTCTAAACTAAAAAGCCCCAAATGCTGCAACCTTTCCTCGTAAGGGAGTCGCTCCATCCCCTTGATCATTCTGGTTGCCCTCTTCTGAACCTTTTCCAACTCTATAATATCCTTCTTGAGATGAGGCGACCAGAACTGTACACAGTATTCCAAATGCGGCCGCACCATAGATTTATACAACGGCATTATGATATCGGCTGTTTTATTTTCAGTACCTTTCCTAATTATCCCTAGCATGGAATTTGCCTTTTTCACAGCTGCCGCACACTGGGTCGACATTTTCATCGTGCTGTCCACTACAACCCCAAGGTCTCTCTCCTGGTCGGTCACCGCCAGTTCAGACCCCATGAGCGTATATGTGAAATTAAGATTTTTTGCTCCAATATGCATAATTTTACAGTTGTTTATATTGAATTGCATTTGCCATTTTTCCACCCATTCACTCAGTTTGGAGAGGTCTTTTTGGAGCTCTTCGCAATCCCTTTTTGTTTTAACAACCCTGAACAATTTAGTGTCGTCAGCAAACTTGGCCACTTCACTGCTCACTCCTAATTCTAGGTCATTAATGAACAAGTTGAAAAGTACAGGTCCCAATACCGATCCTTGAGGGACTCCACTTTCTACAGCCCTCCATTGGGAGAACTGTCCGTTGATTCCTACTCTCTGCTTTCTGCTTCTTAACCAATTCCTTATCCACAAGAGGACCTCTCCTCTTATTCCATGACTGCTAAGCTTCCTCAGAAGCCTTTGGCTTCTGAAATGTTATGGGGCTGTCCTTGCTGTCCCTTATAACTGGAACTGCTTCCCAGAATGCCTCTGTGATCAGCTTCCTTACTTCCTTCAGGTCCCTCCTCAAAACGCACAATTTCTGGAACGCCTATGGAACAACCCCCTAGTCCCAATACCCTATTGTAACAAAGGTGCATGTAGCTGAAATAATCACATATTCTCCCCCTGCTGTTTATCCCTGCCTCAGTTTCTCACCCTCTGTTGTTTCCCTGTGTCTGCTTTTAGACTGTAACGCTCTTGAGATACGGACCTTTCAAACCTAATTTATAAAAAGCACCATGTACATAGATGGTGTTATATAAATAATACCCAATTTTCATTGATAGGGAAACATGTGAAGTTCCTTTACACAGAGGCAAACCTTCTAGCCCTTCCATGATCATTATTCTGTCTAGTAGTAGTTCTCTGGGAACTCAAGCAAAGGCCTTTCACAGCAGTTGATGCCCACCAGCTTGTGATGCCAAAGACTGAGCCTGGGGCCTCCTGTATGCAAGGTATGTGCTCTACCATGGAGCTATGGCCCATTCCCATCATTTTGCACTTTATACTTATAGCAATCCTGTCAGGTAATTCAAAATTGTCCCCCATTCAATGCTGGCTGAAAAGAATACCGGTATGTCCAAGACTACTCGGTGACTTCACAAGTGAACTGTGATTTGAAATCCAGGATTTCTGGCTCCAGGCATTAGCAGCCCAGACACTGTTGTGTACAGCCAGTTGCAATACAGCAGGGATTACTAACTTCTGAACATGTGGAGTCAGGCCTCTAGTCCATCCGGCTCAGTGCTCTGGCAGGCAGCAGCTCCCCAGAGTTTCAGGACCAAAGTAGATATGACGTTTAGCCCTGCTGTGCTTGATACTGTATGGCATGGCGGAGGGAGGCTTGTTTAACCCTTTGCCCCATCATGGTTCCAATCAGAATCACTCCCACTGCAAACATCAGGTGCATGGGGGGATTCTGATTGAGAGCACAACGGGGTGAATGATTAAAGCTCCCGTCCCCACCACCATCACAGTCCTGATCTGGTTCAAAGTGGAAGTGGGAGTGTTGCATCAGCTATTTAATTAAAAAAATCAAGCACAACAGGGCAAACTATGATAAACATCACCTCCAGTTTGGCTCTCATATAAAGGTTGTTCCTAAATCTGCTACCTGGATTACTTTACTTGGAGAATTTGGAGATTAAACTAGGGGATTATCTGCATGCAAAGCATGTACTCTACTACTGAACAGTGACCCTTTGCTTCTGTATTCCCTGAAGCCAATCAATAATTTCAGGGTTGGTTCCTTTTGTCATCTCCTCATTGCTGTTTAAGCTTTATAAATAAATTAACAGGTATTGCAGCTTTGAAACCCACAGAGAAATTCCATCTCTCATCTTACAGCTTTAAAAAAAAGGTTTTCCGTACTAGTGACACTGTTAGCAAACACCTTGATTACAACATATTATGGTGACTTGGGACTAGATAAAGTGCTTCAGGAGTTATATCTGGCCCACAAGCTGCCAGGTCTTTTGTAGCTCTAATAAACTGTCAAATAAGGAATTTCAACAGGTATAGCTTGTCATGTCAAAATGCTGCAGGGGTGGGAGAGCAGCACCTGCTCAGTTAGACACAACTATTAAGCAAACAGGAGCCCTGGCTATTGCATCTGATCACCCACCTCCAGGGTCTCATTAGATTAGGTCTCCCACTTATATCATATGGGGCTTTACCATTTTGTCCCTCCATGAAATAAGCTGAGAACTAACACTTTGACTTGGGCATCAGCAGTGGGCGTTCTCCCTTGCAAATGGAAAGGATCAGAAAAAGAGATTATCCAAGCAGCACAGATGCAGAGTCGCATGAGCTAAGCCCCTTGTCATAATACACTGTTCTGTTTCCTGCCTCTGCAGTGCTGCGAGGTGACAGGACTTCAGGCACGCACAGAGAAGATGCACAGAGAAGAAGCTGTCCTGACTTTACCTTTTGTCAAAATTGCTGTGGGTCCCGAAAGAGAATTAAGAGGCAGCTGCCTTTATCACCTAATGGGGACAGATGCCAGGCTTCTTACTGTCAGCGCCAGGATGTGGGGGGCGGAGTAGTCTAATCCACAACATGCAGCTCAAGGTATTTCCAAAGCAATTAAATAGAGCTTAGCCACTTCCTGAAATCCCAACAGGTACATTTCATAAGAGGAAGACAAGTGTTTTCCTACCACAGAAACAGAAGACGATCAGGTCCTCCATAAGGCAGGAAAGAGCTGCCGACAATTGACTGGGTATCCCTCTCATGAGCAGGTGACACAGGGTGCTTCCAGACTGTCACTACTTTCAAGTAGGATTCAATCACATACTGACAATTACAGATGATTAAGAGGTCATGCACAACAAACCCACTTCCCCAAAATACTGGAATATTGGAATTTTTGCAGTAAGGAAAATGATGGGAAAATGCACTGGAAAGTGAGGGATGACATTCGCTTGAAGCAACATCATCTAACCTCCCTGCAAACAAATCAGGATGAATACTCCATAAAACAGGTCATCTGGAAGCATCCAGAATAGAGGGTACTAACCTCAGGCCCTTTGAATTTGATTTACCTTTCACTGATTCTTTATTTATTTGAGTAATTTATATCCATCTTTCCACTATAAAAAACCTCAAGGCTGCTATTAAAAACAGCAAGAAAATAATTAACAAACAACTGTATTGTTAGCATTTAGAAGTTTTAAGCTGCATTCTAGCATAAGCTCTAACAGTGTGACATTTACATCCTCCTAAAACTTTTCATAACTTAAGTACAAAAGCATTACCTACAGATCATTTTCTTATCGGAAAAGTATTTTACAGCATGGCATATGATGCTTTACAGCAGGATACATATTCTGGCAACACCCAGATCCCAGAACTAGGGCACACCAAGGCATGACTTGGCCATATAGGAAAGTTGAAGGCTAGGATTCAGGGGACTGCCTATCATTCCAGCTCAAATTAAGGCCACATGGGCAAGGGCCCAAACAGGATAAAATCAGCAGGTTTTGCCAATCAATTTTATCCAAGTTGCATTAGGATTCTTATCCTGGGCTTCAAACATATATACCAGCACACAAGCAAGAAAGAGTGCTTCAACCAACACAGCTACCATCAGGTTTGAGTGATAGCATCCATCAGTCCTCCTGATGCATCCACCATGGTATGCCTCTATCTGTTTGGGCACTCTGAGTCTGGATCTCCGCCTACCATGGATGAATTTTCTCCCACTTTCCTTGAAGTAATACGCCTGGTTCCTTCCATCCTTTCCTGGCTGTTGCCACCACTGCTGTGTTTTGATACTCAGCCAGCTGCTTTGCCAGTTGTGAGGGAAGAATTGAACTAGAATCATATTGTGTGGATACTTCAGAGAAGCACACTCCAGCTATTCGAAACTCTTGAATTGGTTAGAGTGTTTAGACGGGCAGACACACCCACAACCTATTAAATAACTATATGACAGAACTGTATGACTACATTATAGCATTATAAGACCTGTAAGAACATGAGCTTGCTTTTCCCTTTTCATTGTTTGTCATGCCTTTTCAGATTGTGAGCCTGAAGGTGGCGATCCTCAAAGTACTGATTTTTTGTAGGCGGCTCTGAGAGCCTTTTTTGGATAAAGCTCAGTGCGTAAATAAATTATGTAATTATATCAATAGAATAATCATCATCATCCATTTATACTTCTTTGAGCTCCTTGGAGAGAGGGTGGAATGCAAACATACTCAAACATTTGTCTGGTATCGATACCTGCCTTATAATGAGTCAGACCATTGATCCATCTCACACAGTATTGTCTACGCTGACTGGCAGCAGCTCTCCAGGGAGTCAGGCAGGGAATTCTCCCAGCCCTACCTGGAGATGTCAGGTATTGAACCTGGGACCTCCTGCATACAAAGCAGATGCTCTTCCACAGAAGCGATGGCCCTTCCCCAAATGCTAGTTTCCAACCAGAGTGGTTGCGATTTGCAAACAGACCACAGCTCAAGTTAAAGTGGGTCACCACAGTGGCGCCTTCATTTTCTTTTTTGGTTTTGAGTTTTTGTTAAGAGACAGTGGAGAAAGAGAACAGAAAAAGGAAGAAGAAAAGAAGAAGAAGAGATGGATGGATGGAGTATAAAATGTAAACATTTCTAGAAGGATAGTCACAGGTGTGCAATAATGGTATCTTGCACCATTGAGAATATCATACATTTACAAAGCAAGCTCCCCAAAGTGCAGGAGAGATTGTGCTACTAAAGGAAGTTGGCTGGATTTTGGGATCTAATATTTAAGAAATTTCAAAAATAGGGGAAGATTAAAAAATGCTAGAATTAGCACCATGAAATTTATTCAGGATAGAAAATCAAGACATGTAAAACTTTAATAGGAAATTTGTTGATAGAAGCCAGGACTCTTATAGTCAGATTTTGGAAACACCTAAATGGAATCTCAGTGGCAAAATAGTATAACTAAGTTTGGGAAGTCATCCTGACAGAAAAGGTCACTCAAAAACTTATGTATAGCTAAAGGACAAAAATAGATAGATACATTTGCAGTGGACTGGTGGAACTTTATTGTATGCACAAATAAAACTGATAACAGACCAGTGCCAAAAGCATATACTAACCAGTGGTTCCCAACTTGGGGGCCATGACCCCCAGGGGGGCTGCAAAGTAATTCAGAGCGGCTGCGAACAGTAAAGAAATGAATCATTATTTTTTAAAAACAATTCATTCCCTGGACACTGTCTGCTCCCCACTGCCACTACAGACAACACCTCCCCTTGCTCCAAACGAGAGGGGAGGACTTTTGCTGAAGCTCCAGAGCATCTTTCAGGTGCGCTGAAGGCAGGCATCTGCCTATAAAACACATGGCAGATGCAAACGGAGGCTGAAGTTGGAGATACTAGGAAGAAGAGAGGATTACTATCACCAACTCCCATCTCCTCACACTGCTGCTGACGACACCCTTACTCAGAATGAGAGGAGAGGGCTTTTTGTAAAGCAAAAAGAAGCAAGGCTGCAAGGAAAGGCTGTTTCCCCCTTCCTTCCTGGCAACCAGTCTGCCTGCCTTTCTTGGCTCCAGATTCACTACCATCTCCTTTTAAAAATTATTCTTATTTGCGAGGCCCCCCAGATCTCGCCTTCAGCCCAGATGGAGCCAAGGAGCAGTGAGGAAGCTCAGGACTTCCTCGTCCCCATCTCTGAGGCTCTGTGTGTGCCTGTGTCCCTCCTTTCTTCCACCTACACTCTGCCCCCCCCAATCTCTCTCTCCAAGACGCTGCAGCAGTTGAGGGCTTCCCCCCTCTCACATGCCCACACACCATGGAACTTTGCCACACACCATTTTTGCAATTAACAGGCTAAAATTACAATTAGCGGGGGGGGTGTCATAAAAAATCTTGAGCTTATAAAGGGCGTCCCATACGATTGGGAACCACTGTACTAACCTATGGATTATATGACACACATATTATTTAACTTATTTAGATGTTTTTAAAGTTTTTTAAAAAAATGTTTTTAACGTTGTTTTGTTTTAATGTATTTTAAGGTCTTTTTATTATGTTTTAAAGTGTTTTTAGCATTTCTTTTTTCCGCCCTGGGCTCCTGCTGGGAGGAAGGGCAGGATATAAATAAAATAATAAATAAATAATAAAATAAATAACTAGATTATTCATACCATTGGAATGCATTTGTATGTAACACAACATATGGTATTAATGATGGTTGTCTACTTTATTTTGATTTTTTTCTGTAGAAGTTCATACATGGTTTGGGGAAATAAGTAAAATATTAATTAAACAAAAAGAGTAGTCACAGTTGAAAAGATTGAAGACTTGTAGTCTAGTAGTGTGGTGTAGTGGTTAAGGTGTTGGACTATGACCTGGGAGACCAGGATTCGAATCCCCACATAGCTATGAAGCTCACTGGGTGACCTTGGGCCAGTCACTGCCTCTCAGCCTCATGAAAACCCTACTCATAGGGTCACCATCAGTCAGAATCGACTTGAAGGCAGTAAATTTAGTCTAGTAGTTAAATATCTGAACTGGAGGTGAGCACTCTGACTTTAATCACTGCTGACACTGAGGCCTACTTTCAGACTCAGTTCATCTAAAGTTTGTCTCTGTGCACAGTGAGTTTAGACACTGCAGACCCGCAAGGCCCCTGATTCCATTTGTGCCTACTGACAACCAGAAAGGAGGGCTGGTAAGGATTGAAGGCTTTGAGTAGCCTTTGTCTTCTCTGGGAGCCTGTTCAAAGACCAGCTACAGACGCCCTGTCACTCACCTTCATTCTCCTCAGGAAGAGTTCAGGAGGTTGTGGCTGGACTGCTTTACGATACTCCTGGGTGAAGTCACTCCTGCATCTGCTTCTGAAGTTGCCATAGAAACCATTGGCGTGCTAGAGCAAGACAGGCAACAGGAAGCCCCTAATTAGCAATTGTGCAATATAATCCAGCAGCCTCTCCAAACTTGCTGGTTAGCTGTAGGGCCAGCGGAGGTCACACTTTGCCTCTGACAACGACGAAAGGATTTTACAGGGATTTATTATTCCTATTACTGACAAGAAAGCAGCTCTTCAGCCTAGGGCAAGCAGACAGGCGAATCTCTGAAGATGTTCGCCTGCTTCCCACAGAGATCTTGATCACATATTCCAGCCAAGGGCTTGTCAAGAGAGCTTCATTTGGGAGAGCTGTCGTGAGTAATTTTTCGACAGACTTGATCACCATAGTCTGGGCATGTGGCATGCTTCAGCCTGAGTTTATCTGAACCAGTCTACAAGGCTGATAGGGAATCTTCAGCAGTACAGGCTGTGCCCTATTCAAGGCTGCCCTTCGGCACTTATCAAAACAGCATTCTGGCTTAAGAGGTATTCTCCACCTCCTTACACTTCCTGTGCTCTTGCTTTTGTGCTACAGAGTCCAGCTATGCCTGGAAAGCCATAATCTGGACCAGCCTGTTACAACAAAAAAGTATAGGCAAGACTGAGTATACTGGGCTTTTTTTTTTAAAATACTGAACTAAGGTAACTTAATGAAAAGCAAGCGTATTTGCATGGATCTTATTATTTGGCATAATTTATTCTGCTACTTATGTACCCTCCAACATTTTGTCAATAGAACTAGGGATGGGCTTAGAACACCCTAATCTTCAAACCAAGGATCACTTAATGAGCCACCTCGCCTCCTATCTTGAATATTTTGCAGTTAGTTGACTCCACATTAGCCTGTCCTGCACTGATTGAAAAGCCAAGAGCAATTCTTTTGGTTGCAAAAGAGAGCCATCCTACAAATTTGTTATCAGCTGTTCAAGATAAACCTCAGCAGCTACAGGTTGTAAAATGGTAGGCTATAGACTGCATGGTGGCTTAGTGCTCATGTGCATGCATTTCTCTATGTATAGTAGAGCCATCTACCCACTTAGAGATTTAACTTCCCTGGGAGGGAGCTAAAGTAAGAATAATGACTCTGTCAACTCATATTTACATTTAAAGAAGGCAATCCCTAATGACAAAAACTGGGACAATGATTTACTAGGGGAAGATATTAGAAAAAAGGTAAAAGGGACAAGGAGTACTTGTATGTGGGTAGGTAGGGTGGCACAGAGTGGTAACACAGCCGAAGCTCTGCTCACGGCTGGAATTCGATTCCAACGGAAGGAGGAAGTCGAATCTCCGGTAAAAGGGGTTGAGGTCCACTCAGCCTTCCATCCATCTGTGGTCGGTAAAATGAGTACCCGGCATATGCTGGGGGGTAAAGAAAGGCTGGGGAAGGAACTGGCAATCCCACCCCATATATACGGTATGCCTAGTAAACGTCGCAAGACGTCACCCTAAGAGTCGGAAATGACTCGCACTATAAGTGTGGGGACACCTTTACCTACCTTTAGGTAGGGTGAAGGGAAAACAGGTAAGGGCACATTGAAATGTTTAGTGGTACGTTTAGGTAATTGTTGACTCCAGAATTCTGGATTACATAGGGCCCTCTCTTTAGTGCTACTTCACAACTTCAAAATGTGGTAAGCAAGTCCTGCTGCCTTTGAGGGCCTCCTACTCATTTTGTTGAGTCGGACTCTGGACATCTGTCCAAAAGTCTAGCCCTGACAGCGCCACTGTAAACTTCACTCCCTGACACTCAGAAATTATGTTCAACCTTGATCTTTCATAAGGCATTACCTGTCCACTTTCACACCTATCTTTGCAGACCTGTCAAATGCCACCCTAAGTTCCCTTTTGTAGGGTTGAAGGGCAGGATAGAAATATTTTAAATAAATAAAATGAAAATATGCTTTTAAAACAAAAGTGAAGAATCTCAAGATGCCAAATTCTGTGCCACTTTAATTGTCTCAGATAGTGGAACACACTGCTGTGATTATGGCAAAGGACAGAGGATCTTGTTCTGAATTTGTTTGTGCTGTATTGACAAGAGAAAAAGGGAAAGGCTGAGCTAGAAGAGCAGGAGACAAATAAAGATTGCTTTTCTGTGCACACTGTCTGGCCTGTGCAGTATTTTGAGGCCACCATTTCTCACTGCTATAAAATAATGTATAATTCCATCTTTCATCTATCTTGGTTGGTAGGCTGTGATCCTTATATCTCAGCAGTGTGTCTCAGCAATGTGTCTCATACAATAGATTACAAGCCATGCTGCCCTACAGGGAGTGCTGTTATGAGAAAAACTGTAGGAAATGTATATATTACCCCGCAGAAAGAAAGAGAGAGAAACTGGAAGAGAAAACATTTGGGAGGTTTTCATATATTAGAAGGATGCCAAAAAAGGGAGAATATTTGCTCATTGTATCTATCAAGAAAGGGGGAAAGAAAGATGGGTTTAAGTGGGCGAGTTTAGATAAATAGTAGAAAAACGCCCTGGCAGCAGCAGATGGTTAGGCCTCTTTATGCACAGCACATGTTTGCTGTTTATTTCTGCTGCTCAGGAATAATAGAAAGTGAAGAATAGAAGACCAGATGCAAAAGAAAGGCTAGGAAGTCAAGATGCAAGAGGAAAAGATGTGAGGTGTGAGTGAATTATTAGCAGCTTGGAACCTATAGATAAGGACTCTCCAGGAGGCAAAGTCTCTCTCCAAGATGTGATAGACAGTAACATTCCCAGCAAGGGAGAGCTTACCATTGCAGCTAAAAGAATGGCAAAATTAATGAGGCCTAGGTGGAACTTTGCAGCCTATAGGACAATATGGTATCAGTGAGCCCAGATAACAGGATCTAGCTTAAGGGGGAGGGAAATTGCCATTTTTATATTTGGTCTAGAGCATCAATGCTAAACGCTACTCTAGTTCCTGCAAGGGTTGCTAGGCAACCATAAGACTTGCTCCCTAATCATATTCCCCAGTGGAAAAAGTAGTAGTCCAGTGATGATGAACAAGTGAGGAGAAGGAGTGGAGGCACCAGAGACAGAAAGAAGAGGGTTGGAGGCATTCAGAGTATCTCACTTTTATGGCTGGCCCTCTTCAGAGACATCAGTCGGGATTTGGGTCAAGCGATACCTGTAATTTCTGTCCTATTCCACAGTCTAAAAATACCATGCACCCATACTGCTGTACAAAATCTACCATTTGAGTGTGTCCTGCTGAGGAAATGGGGTTATCTAGCAGATGCCATCCTTCCCATACAGATTGTGGCTGATATTTTGCAAGACTAATCTGACCTCATCAGACCCCCTCAGCTTTATCTCTTAGGCCTCTTTATGCTCCATACTCTGGTTTAATGACCTTCATGCGCTGGACTTGATTTGCACCAAGACTTGCCAAGGCTCAGCCCTGGAACATGTGAAGCAATGATAAAAATGAAAGGGCCCCTGAAGCAGTACAGAATGCATTCCACTTTTCACTAAGAAAGTACAAGGCATTCCTGACCCTATGGATTAGAAGGAAGTACTTCCTGATCAGAGGGTGACATTTCCAGAGACTTGAAGTCTACCATCCCTTTCTCTAGAATATAAGCACTGTTCATGAGGCCTTACAAATAGCCACAGACAACATTTATCACAGGCATTGAGCTTACCCACGTCCCTACCATCGGGCTAGGCATCCCCTCAGGATCTGAGGGGAGCCACCTAAAAGCAGCCAGCCCCCTCAGTTATTAGAGCAGCTACCTGAAGCTGCCTGGGACCTGGGCCTAGGACTTGCCGCCCATGTTTATATAGTTGCTAAGCAACTATTGTGTGAGTAAAGCATTGATTGTTAGATCAGAGACAAGATGTCTGCATACTCAGCATGACATGTTTGAGTCCATTCTCTCCTCTTGAGAAGGAATCTATATTAAAATATAGTCACTTGTTAGTAACCAGTTCTCTGATACTGTAGTGTTTAGGAAAGTCAGAAGGGCAGGTAAATTGGGCTGCTGACTGGCAAGGGGAAAAAAGAACAGTCTGGCTTGCTTTGATGCCTTTAATAGGGGTTTGATATGCAGTAATCAGTAGGTGAAGTATTCCATGCATGGGTGTCCATAGGACTTTTGCTGGGGCAAAGGACTTAAATCCTTTAAGTAATTAAATTGACATACACAACTAACATCAGGGGACAGGTCTACCATTTCTGGTAGATCTGGTGATGGAGCAGTGACAAGGCCTGAGCAGACCTGGACTCAGAAACTTATATTTACTAACAGGCAAAAAACCCTTGTGGTTTAAGAACGTACCTATAGCCAACAGATATTTCTATCACACTTTAAAAACCAGGGAAATTGGGCAGCTATAGTGAATGCACCAGAGGAGTAGGAGATCTGACCTCCTCTCTGAGATATTGTACTGCCCTACAAATTGGTAAAAATGCAAACACAATTTGGGTTGGTCTTTCATAGTCCAATCTACTTCCTGTGTAGCTTGGAAGAATTTGGTATATGATGAGTGATGGCAACATCTACAATCAGCCCAAATAAAAGAAACAATCATGCTTAGGATAGGTGAAACTGACCATGGGGGGATAGGGAGGGGAGGAGGAGGAAGGGCAGAGGGAGAGGAAGAAGGGCAGACGGGAGGAGTGGGATGGAATCAGGCAGGAGGAGAGAGGAGGAGGAGGGTAGGTTTGATCATTTGAAGGCTTACTGAGTTCAGAGGGATTTACTCTCCTGCAATCATGATTAGGATAGGTAAAACTGACCATGGGAGAGGAGAAGAGGGAGGGAAGGAGGGCTGAAGTGGACAGGGGGGAGGAAGAAGGAAGAGGGGAGGGGAGGAAGGAGAGAGGGGGAAGGAGAGGAGAGGGGGAGGGGAAAGGCAGGTCTGATCATTTGCATACTTATTGAGTTCAGTGGGATTTACTCCCATGCATTCATGCTTAGAATAGGTAAAACTGACCATGGAGGAGGGGGAGGAAGAGGAAGAGGAGAGGGAAGGAGGGGGAGGGGATTGGAAGGGGATGGGGGCAAAGGAAGGGGGAGGGAAGGGGCAAAAGGGAAGGGATAGGAGGGGAGGGCAGGTTTGATCATTTGCATGCTTTTTGAGTTCAATGGGATTTACTCCTGTAAAGTCATGCTTAGGATAGGTGAAGTTGACCTGGGGGAGTGGCAGGGAGGGAGAGGAGGGGAAAGGGGAGGAAGGGGAGGGAGAGGGAGGAAGGGGGGGAGATTGGGTGGGCAGGCACTGGTCAGAGAAAAAGCCCCTTTTCTTTCCGAAAGGAAAACATTGTGAACAGTATAATTGTTTTCCAGCATTTCCCCCACCTTTTTATTCTACAGCAGGCACATGTAGCCTCCCACCCAAATTTAAACCAAAGCTGTCCCTGGCCACATCCACACCAGACCTTTATGTCACTTTAGACAGTCATGGCATCCTCCAAAGAATCCTGGGAAGGGCAATTTGTAAAGGGTGCTGAGAGGTGCTAGGAGAGGCCCTATTCTCCTCACAGAGCTACAATCCCCAGAAGAGGGGCTGACTGTTCAATCATTCTGGCCACTGGAGCTCTCTCAGGGGAATAGGAGTCTCCTAACAACTCCCACAAACTACACTTCCCAGGATTCTTTAGGGGAAGCCATGACTATCTATAAGTGAAATAAAGGTCTGGCATGGGCATGGCCCCCTGATTAGCCAGTCCAAACAGCTGTGAGTCTGGCTTTTAGAACAGTGACAGTTGATTCTTACCTGTTCTTCTGTTCAAGTCCACCCCGCCATTGGTTTTCCATGGGTAGACCTACTGTCCATCTGAGGGTGAACCTGAACATGCCTGACGCTATAATAGACTTCAATTTTAAATTTCTTAAATTAAAAAATCAGCCATGCATTTTTTAAACTGCAGAAGATAAAGGTCAGAGGGCAAGGTCAGTAATAGGATTACAGGTACTCTGTAAAAATGGCTGATTTTTAATTAATTTCAACAAATCATGAGACTACTGACAAAAAAGTCGAACATGGGTCTGGGTTTTTTTCTCTTGTTTTACACTTTGAACTGATTATTCTCTCTGACTGTTTTGTGTATCGTCATGAAAACTTAGAGGGTTGTTAAGCAAGCGTTTCTGAGTTCAGGACTATAAATTTTGTAAGGTTTTGTTTTGAAATGAGCTTATGGGAAGCAGCAGAATGGCATGGGGAGTATTTTCAATTTAACACTGAGGAATGTGAAAAATCCATGCTGGCTATATAATTCTGTTCAAGTCTGCAACGCCATTTGTTTTTCATGGGTAGACCTACTGTCCATCTGAGGGTGAACCTGACATCCAGATATCTTTCCACTCAGTGCTACAATTCTCAGTCCTTTCCCTGTCTCCCTTCACCTCCTCCAGCCATTAGTTGTTTGCATGCTGCTACAATCAACTCACAACCACCTCCCCACTGCTTCACTCCCCTTTTCTTAAATGCCAGGTTAACAACACTGGACTACAATTCAGGGTTGTCATACACAGTCTCCCTCCTCCCTTTAGCAAAATGGGTATAACAATGGGCTACTTTGCATGGCTGGCATAACCCACACTCACTCTCAGCCACAGCCCTGCCCCCTGCAATATGGACATAACAATGATGGTCTTTATCTGCATTAACATTAACAGAGTAATTTTTAAAATCTGCACAAACTCAGAAGAAAATCACATTTTTGGAATGAAATAAGAGCTCAGTTAAAGATCATGAGGTCTAGCCTTTACTGCTCTCTTTCAATTGTGAGTATTTATTTATTACATTTATATCCTATCCTTCCTCCCAAAGGGAGCCCAGGGTAGCAAACAACAAGTGATAAAACACATCTTAAAATCATACTGGGAGGAAGGGATAATAATAATCATAATAAAAACATAGAATACTAAGATTGGAAGGAGCCTATAAGGCCATCAAGTCCAACTCCCTGCTCAATGCAGGAATCAAAGTTAAAGCATTCCCGACAGATGGCTGTCTAGGTGCCTCTTGAATGCCTCCAGTGTTAGAGAGCCCACCAACGCCCTAGGTAATTGGTTCCATTGTCGTACCACTCTAACAGTTAGGAAGTTTTTCCAGAAGTTCAGTTGAAATCTGGCTTCCTATAACTTCAGTCCATTATTCCTTGCCTGCACTCTGGGATGATTAAGAAGAGATCCTGGCCCTCCTCTGTGTAGCAACCTTTCATGTACTTGAAGAGTGCTATCATATCTCCCCTCAGTCTTCTCAAGGCTAACCACGCACAGTTCTTTCAGACTCTCCTCACAGGGCTTTGTTTCCAGTCCCCTGATCATCCTTGTTGCCCTCTTCTGAACCTGTTCCAGTTTGTCTGCATCCTTCTGAAAGTGTGAACTCCAGAACTGGATGCAGTACTCAAGATGAGGCCTAACCAGCACCAGATAGAGGAGAACTAATACTTCACATTATTTGGAAACTATACTTCTGTGAATGACACACTACACCTCAGTCACAGCTATACTAAAATCCAGGATGCCTGAATTGTTTTCTATAGGCAGCAACAGTCACTCCTTCACTTGGGAAGAACAGCATAAAACACTTAAAAACAAATGAAGAGTCTAGAGATAATAGGTGTTTCACTCCAGCCTTCTCTTTGTCTAATCGGCTTCACCTGCTTTCCTAAATGTCAGTCATTGCTATGACTTAATTCATTGGCTAAAAACACTGAAAGCTTAGAGGGGACTAGTTTCTTACAAAACAAATGCGAATAGTGCCTGCACATTTTGCCTCATAGATCAGGTACTACAAATGCTAGACTTTTTAATGAAAGGTGGGAATCTGAGGATTATGGGAGAGGGAGATGCCTATAGATTCATGGTATGGAACTAATCATTATCACCTGCTAATGACTGCAGATCAAACTGCTGTTCTGGTCTGAGGCTGGCCGTTTCTAGAGCACTACAATGGAGGAAGATGCAGCTGTTGAACCTGTACCTGACTTTTAGTTTAAAGGTCAGAAACTCTCTAGGTATCAGGTGCTGGTGACTTAAATTGGATGATTCAGTATCTTTGGCAAGTATCTTTCTGCCCCTCCCTTCCTACAGAGGCTTTCCTCCTATCTAGCATTACCATCTGTCTTAAAGAGACAAGTGTGTGTGCATGGGTGCATGTGCACGCATGTACAAACACATACTTAAAGTAACAACTTTAAAACTGCACTTTGGCTTGGCATTCGAGATTTGATCTTGAGCAGCCACTGTCACACAGCTTACATTAATACTTCTTTCTATAATCCTGAGGCTAAAAGTTTGCTAGGTTCAAAGGGAAGAATCTTGACAAGATCAGGAAATCATGCTCTAAAACAGATGCCATACTGCTGTGCAATTATGTACCAGAGTGGAACATATATCCTTTGAGTTGAACTAGGATTGTGATGCAGTTGTGTGCATCAGTTCCATTAAAATAAATAGCTTTTACGTCATAACTGTCTGCAGAATCAACCTTAGAATGGAACCTTGTCAGACAGCCATACTCCTAACTGGAGAGGCCTTAGGAGCAAATAGCCATTCATAAGCATTTTATACAGTCAAGATCCTTATCTGCCATGATCATTGTAGTAGAGAAGTTGAAAAGAAATGATGGATTTATAAAATAGTTATGGCTTTTATGAAAGGCTGAACACCAACTTATTTTAAGTACTAAGAAGAAACTGTGATTTTGTAAAACAACACTCCTGTGTGCTAGAAGGCAAGGTACTTAAGAACATTCACTAAATAGGAGGCCAGTTGCATTCAGGTACCTTCATTGCATGTTAATAAATTAAAGACTTCTGGTGTCTGACTATAGAGGCAGAGATACTAGCTTCCTTCAGATATACTCAGGACCTGAAGCCAGTGTTGGACAATAGCCTTAAGTTCTGCGCTGTAAAGAAGAGAAACTAGAGATTATGATGGTGAGGTTAGATGGCTATGAAGGAAAATGTCATTCTTTAATGAAATGTTGCCTTTTTGCACATAAGCCCTCTGAAAACATAAAATCTCATTTTCTTAGCCACAGAGGTCCAGCCAGCAATCAGCACAAAGCTAAATCTCCGCAGCTGCTTCTGGAGAATGAAGCATTTTGTGTAATAGCAGAAAATAACAGGACAAACTGGTGCCAATTCTCATTGAAACTGTACAGTGCTAAAGCAACTCATCTCTTAACAGGGATGGAAATGTCTTAAAAGGGAGCCAATGAAGCTTCGGAAGAATTTTGGAGAAAGAGGATGAAATTCCATGGGTTTTTGTCATAGTCTGTGGGATGGTGATAAAATAATTTAATATCATCATTGAAGGCCGTTAAAAGATTTATTTTATTTTTTTTGCACTGATGGCCAAAGGGAAGAATTCCACAGAGGAAGGGCAAGAGAAGAATAAAGCATGTATGCAGCATCAAATGCCTACATACACACTGATAAAAGCATGAAATCAATTTCCTGGCATAGATTTTTACTTGCTGAGAATCTATTTTCTAAGCAATTTTTAAAATACAATTTAAAAAATACCACATTTTCAGCTTTCATGATTGTAAAGAAATGTATAATTATGTGCAAGGCAGAATCCAAGGAGAGTTCTACAAAGCATAATTATTTTTGTAAGGGAGCAAGGCTTGTGTGTTATGTGTGGTTCTTGATTCTTCCTGACTCTTAGGCCTTACTCTAACTGTGCCTCTCACACACACACTTAGCCTGTGCCTTGATATACTCTGTGTTTTTTCAGTATGTGTACCATCTGCTGGTATGTGCACATAATTTGCACCTGATGTCATGTGTCCCCAGATTCACAACACAGAAGTAGAGACAGACTGAAACCAGTATATCTGCAAGTGTGTCCATAGCCTGACAAAGAACCAGAGCTTGGAAGTAATTAGTTACAAAAAATTACTTGTGATTCATTCCTTTTTTTTTTTGAGGAATGAGTGGGTAATTCCTTTACATTTCGATTGTAATGGAACAAGGAGTAATTTTATTACTTTTGAGGAGTAATTGTAATGTTTCCAGCATTACTTTTGGGCATTACTTGGGGAGGAGCAGGGGAAGTCTTTTGCTCCTCTGATTTGTGGATGAAAATCATGTGCCTCAAACTGGGCTTCTGTGCAGCATCACTCTTCTTTCGTGCTCTGTGGGTGGTAGGCGGCAGTGAGGGAGGAGGTGGAGAATGAGACGGGTGGAGTCAGGGCCCGCTCCAGACATGCCAGGGCCCTTGGGCACCAGCTTGCCCTGGCTCCGGTGCATGCGTTCACACACACACATGCTCACACATGCACCTACCTGTCTCTTGCAGGGTGGGAGCTTCTTCCGCCCACCCACTCACTGGCTCCGTCTCTCCTGTCTTTTGCAGCTGCGCAGGCTGCTATACATGTGCATCGCAGCGATCAATCAAGATGGTGCTGGAGGCTTCAGCCCCTTAAGGAAACCTTGGCCGCCATCTTGGTTAATGGCAATCCTGCGCATGCAGCCCGCGCAACTTCAAAATATAGGAGAGATGGGCTGGCTGAAGAAGCTCCCCCTCTGCGATCCACAGCAGCTACTGTGCCGCGGATCGCAGAAAAGGAGTGCTACTCCTCCCCGATCCTCATTGAGAGGCCCCTAAGGGGCCTCTGTGGCTCCAGGGTCCTCAGCCAGGGCCCAACCTGGCTGCCCTTTGGTAACAGCCCTGGGTGGAGTAGAGAAGACAATTGTTTTAAAAAATGGACGGTGATGGAGAAGAATGGAGCAGAGGGAGAAAGGAGCCGAAGGGCAAGAACATGGACAAAGGAGGAGAAGGAGGAAGCAACATAATGAAGATAAAGAACTGTGGAGGTGAAAGACAACGTGTGTGTGTGTGTGTGTGTGTGTGTGTGTGTGTGTGAGAGAGAGAGAGAGAGAGAGAGAGAGAGAGAGAGAGAGAGAGAAAATACTGTGCTGCACTTGGCACACAAAGTGGCCTCCACCGCCCTCCCTGGCTACTTTGCTGCATTTGCAGTGTTTTAATTTTTTTGCATCTCGGGAAAATGTTTGTTTGGGTGAGTGTCCCTTAGTTGGTGCCAGTGCAGGGTCTGGGAGGTGGTTAAGTGAGAGAGATTATGCTTGCTGGCTGAGAGTGTGTGTGTACTTGGTTTGACGTGCAAAGATCTGAGTAGTGGCCTCTGCCTCCCTTCCCGTCTCCCTTACCAGTGGAGAGACCACCACTGCTATCTTATGGATAAAAAGAATTATGCTACTATCTCTCTCTGTGTGTGTTTATTTTTAATGTTGTTTTAGGCAACCTAGGTGTGCAGCAGCCAAGGCCAGCACCTTGTAGGCACTAGAGGTTTTTTTAAAGTAACTTAAATGTTATTGTAGTGATTACTTTTGAGTAACGGTAAAGTAATCAATTCCTTTCAGAACAATTGTAATGGTAATTTATTCCTTTTTAGGGCCATGTAACAGTAATTTATTCCTTTTTAAAAGTAATTTTCCAAGCTCTGTAAAGAGCAAAGGAAAGCACGCCATCTCTTCAGTCACACAGGCGCGCATTACTGCATACTGTTGTTAGGTCCAAACCCAACACGCAAGTCGCCCTGTCAACCCCAACTCGCTTATTACACCCGGGAAGAGTGCGGAGTTGAGTGCAAATGAACCCACTATCAGAGATCAAGTAACACGAGACAAAAACCTTTGCAAAGGGGACCCAATACTTACAAGCCGAAGCAGGCCAGCATGGGAACCTCGTTTATTGGTGTCATAGGGTTTATATAGGCTCACCCCGAAGTTTACAGTATCGGGCATACGTCACAAAATACAAAAGAAGCAGTTGCTAGACACTATAGCTTTGGGGCAGACAAAAGGAGGTAAAGGGGTGTAGGGGGAAGGACGAAAGTGGAAACACTAAGATTATCTCTTAGATTCCATGTCTGCATACTTCGCATGTCCTAGAGATAAGCACTATGCAACTACAGAAGAAGGGAAGAGTAAAGGGGTGGCCGGCTGCAACCGGGCGCCCCATGGGTAGGAGACAGACATGAAAATTACTACGCTTGCATATCAAAGGGTTTCACAAGTCAAGATCTGAGGGGCAGCGGAACAGCTTATAACATTTCTATGCAAGGCACCTTTATAGCAATAAACAAGGTCATAGGCATGGATGTGATACAAGAGATACATAGTAGGGAAGTTTCCAGCTTAAACCGGCTTTTATTATGCAAGCCACTGGAATGTAGGTAAGGGTCAGGTCACCAGGAAATAAACCGACATTTTATATCAAAAGTCAAATAAAGGCCACTTTGGTTCTATTTCCCATAAAGCCCAAGCTGGTTTAGATAGGACAAGTGAACTATAGTTTTACAAGCACTGGGGATTTCAATTTAACCCCAACACTGTCCATGCCATCATATTCAAGCAGCTTTAACCACAACATTTTATTTGGAGGGGGAAATGGATCACTGCAAAGGAAAAAAATGTTATTCCCTCCTCCCCTCAACCTTTTCAACTCTTTAGCAGGATATTGAAACAATGAATAGTTAATACGTCATTACATCTGCATAACCAAAGTCGAAAAACCTTCCCTTGGAGAATATGTAGCTCATGGATTATTTACCTAGCTGTTATGATGGGAAAATTTAGCTCCCTGTAATTTCCCCAGTAAGTGAAATTCCCATGGTGTTTATATATTACAAACATTGGTTTTGCTTTGATGTTAGCATGCCCTTCTGATAGGAGACAAAAACAGAACCTCTTAGCGCCCCAATGGAAAAGTAAATAATTACACAAATGATAAAACTACAATGCTAAAGCTTTCATAACACCATAAGAAGTCCCTATTGGATCAGGCTAGGCCAGTGGCCCATCTGGTCCAGCATCTTGTTCTCACAGTGGCCAACCAGATGCCTATGGGAAGTCCGTAAGCAAAACCCAAACATAAGATCACTCTCCCTTCCTGTGGTTTCTTCCAGCAACTGACTTGGGACCACAGTACCTGATGGAACGCCTTTCCCGACCCAAACCCACCCATACACTACACTCAACATCCAAGGCCCTCCTCCGGGTGCCTACTCCAAGGGAAGCTCGGAGGATGGCAACAAGGGAGAGGGCTTTCTCAGTGGTGGCCCCCAAATTATGGAATGATCTCCTTGACTAGGTGCACCTGGCGCCAACACTGTTATCTTTTCAGCACCAGGTCAAGACTTTCCTCTTCTCTCAGGCATTTTAGCATGTGTTTTTAATTTTTTTTTAAAAAAAGTGTTTTTAAATTTATATATTTGTATATTTGTTTTTAATGTTTTTAATTGTTGTAAACCGCCGAGAGAGCTTCGGCTATGGGGCGATATAGAAATGTAGTAGTAGTAATAATAATAATAATAATAATAATAATCAGAAGCATGCTGCCTCTGACCATGCAAGCAGAGCATAGGCATCAAGGCTAGTAGTTCTGGGATCTTTGAAACAGAAATGGAATGTTGTGAGGAGTTAAGATCTTGAGTGGAATTTCTGTGAGGGGGAGTTTGAAGTTGTTGTTGCTGATGGTGCTGTTTGGACAGATTTTAATCTTTTTTAAAAAGTGAAGCAAAACAGCATTTTTATTTTAAAATGAAATGTCAAAATACAAATATGAGGAACCAAAATCTGTGATGCCTAAATCTTTGCGAGGGGGGGAGGCTCTTTTAGCAAGTAAGATTACGAAAATAGGATTACCCACTGCTAAGTGGTGGTGGGGGAAATGGGATGAGGATTAATGTGCCTCTCTGGATCTATGTGGAAGGACCATGGGAGTAACTGTAGGGGGGGGGGAGCAAGAAGAGTTGACATTTTTTGTGGGGAATGTGATTACATCATTCTGTCAAGGGACTCAAGACTTTATGTTGATTCTCTGTAAAGCCTGTAGGGATTGTAAAATTCCTGGGTCCAACAGGGTAGAGACAGTGACCAAAGATCTTCAGGCTGCAATCCTGAACACACTTAGGCTGTGAACACACCAGTCACCAGATCAAAGTGTTTCCATTAGCCACACCTGCAGAGGTAGGGTTGCCAGGTCAGAAGCATTCCAAAGCCTCACAGATCAAGCATCCACAGGCATCAGAGGCGGCACAAGAAAGAAAAGCAGTCTCCAGATTCTCAGCAAGAGAGCAGCTCTGGCCGGGGCCTGAACCACCTTCCCCATCAGAAGAGCCACTTGCAGGATAAACTCCTTCCAGGCTCTGAAGGTGGAGTGACCTTGCATGAAATGCCAAACGGGACCGTGAGCAATGCACTGCTCTGAATGGCCCTTGTGGGCCAATCTCCCTGGCTTCAGAGGTTTATAAGCATCAGGCAGCTGACAACAAACCCTTCCACTGCCCCAACTGTGGCAAAAGGTTCACTGCAAAGACGTCGGTGACCAGGCACCAGCTGCTGCACCGAGGTGAACGGCCCTTCAGGTGTTGCTACTGTGACAAAAGCTACATCCAGAAGAGCCACTTGAAGAGGCATGACCAGCAGAAACATCAACCCATTCATTAATTGGAGACTAGCTCTGAACTTGCATCAGAGAGCAGCAAGATATAAGAGAAATACCTTGTGTCAGCAAGGAAACAATTGAACAGGTAATGTGGAAGATCTAAAACACAGAGGCAGAAGAGCTGGTTATACGGTGTCTTTGCTAATCTACCTTTTAAGAACTACAGGGAATCTTAACTGGAACCTAGCAAGAGTGAGTTCCTTCCTCAAAACAAAATGTGTTGCTGTTAAGTAAATATTTCTCTAGGCAAGTATGTTATATCGGAGATACCTTAAAGACTTTAGAGATACAATTTTTTTATTGCATAAACACATTTGTACATAATTTTAACTCCTTGACTAAAACAAGATCTCTCTGTAGGGAAACGTAACTCTCTGAACTGTGCCACATTTCTGAAGTAGTTGTTATGTGCCTTCAAGTCGATCAGGACTTATGAATCAGCAACCTCCAGTAGCATCTATCGTGAACCACCCTGTTCAGATCTTGTAAATTCAGGTCTGTGGCTTCTTTTATAGAATCAATCCATCTCTTGTTTGGCCTTCCTCTTTTTCTACTCCCTGCTGTTTTCCCCAGCATTATTCTCTTTTCTATGGAATCATGTCTTCTCATTATGTGTCCAAAGTATGATAACCTCAGTTTCATCATTTTAGCTTCTAATGATAGTTCTGGTTTGATTTGTTCTAAAACCCAATTGTCTTTTCCCCAGTCCATGGTATGCGCAAGGCTCTCTTCCAACACATTTCAAATGAGTTGATTCTTCTCTTATCCGCTTTTTTCACTGTCCAACTTTCACATCCGTACATAGAGATCGGGAATACCATGGTCTGAATGATCCTGACTTTAGTGTTCAGTGACACATCTTTACATTTGAGGACCTTTTCTAGTTCTCTCACAGCTGCCCTCCCCAGTTCTAGCCTTCTTCTGATTTCTTGACTATTGTCTCCATTTTGGTTAATGACTGCCAAGGTATTGATAATTATCCTTTACAAGTTCAATGTCCTTGTTGTCAACTTTAAAGTTACATAAATCTTCTGTTGCAATTACTTTAGTCTTCTTGACGTTCAGCTGTAGTCCTACTTTTGTGCTTTTCTCTTTCTGAGGTAAGCATATAATATTTTGATACCAGGGTTTCTCCCTCAATGGATTAAAGCCAATAATTCAGGATTTGTAACAAACTACACCTTCCTGTTTCACCTAAAAATGAAAAATTGATTTGTACAAACTTTAGTTAGTTAATAAGCCATTATATCAAACCACACTTTTAAACCTGCCTTGATAACTTGGTTTGTTAACTTACTGTGACTTGTATAAACTACAGTATGTCATATTCAGACAAACTGGGGGTTTGTTATCAGCTGCAGACAAGAGCTTTAAACTGCCTCCTCTCACATGCAAAGAACCTGAGGAGCACATGAGCCCAATGCTTGCATTTTGATCACAACAAAGCTAGCTGGTGTGTTTTTGTCCCAAAGACCTGTAAAAGCATTCTAAGTCATATATACGTGAAGGAACACTTCTCCCATTACCTGCTACCCCATGCTTTAAGGTTTGCAGAGGAGACCCTTCTTGCTATCCCATCAACGAGTGTAGCTCATGGGGCGGTAATGCAGTTGTGCTATCCCATCTGTGGAACTGTCTCACCCTAGTGCTACTTGGCTCCCTCTTTACTGAGTTTCGGGCATGTTATGAAAACACACCACTTTAAGCAAGCCTTTAAACCAGAATGATGATGTTTGGTTTTCTATTAGGATGCCTGCTGCGGTTTTGTTTAATGGTTTGGATTGTTTAATAGCAGGACTTTTAACTTGATTTTTTGTTTACATTTTAATGTTTTATTGTGTATTTTGCTGTTTTGACTGGACAGATGTGTAAACTGCCCTGAGATCTTCATTGATGAAGGGTGATTTAAAAAATCAGATAAAGCCTGAGATTTGAGGAGCGGGCACTAGTGATGTCATGGGAGCTGGTCATAGTGATTTCATGGGGAGGGGCAGTAGTGATGTCATTAAGCATGATACATTAAGCATCAACCACGGTTCCTTGGAGCATACAGTTCAAACAAAAACATTTATCTGATTGGAAATTAAGACAGAAATCTTAGCTGAAAGATAGATCCTGGGTAGGGAACATTAAATCTAGCCTACTTGATTCTGGCAAGAAGGATTTAAGTGCCCTCAGGCCAGGCCAGTCACCAGAAAGCCATTGTAGGAAGAAAGGAGCCTACTGTTGTGGAGATGTTAGACAGGAGCACTTAGGAGTAAAGATGGGTGCCCCTGAAGGCTGCAATTCTAAAAACATGTGCTAAGCCCCATAGTACTCAATAGGACTTACTTCTGAATAGATATGGTTTGGATTGTGCTGTTGGTAAAGCTTGACTAGGGATCCTCTGCAAAGATATCTATATCCAAGCAGGGTTGGCAACCCCCTGCCTGCAATGCCCTGCCCAAACCTTTCAACATAGCTGCTCCAAACTCCTTTACAGAATTGACCCTTCACTTCCAAAAGAGGTCTGAGAAATGAATAAGAGTAAGAAGATTCTCTACCCTTTTCTGTCTCCCTTGTGGGCTGCTATAAACTCACTTTGACAGCCAATCCAATTCCAGTGAGTAATAATTGAGAGAGAAAACACACATGGTTTGATCTACCTTCACAGGCAGCAGCTTGGAAACAACAACATTTGCAGCCACCCTTCCTAGTATGAGAATTCTCTTTTGCCACTACTGGGCAAGAAACAAACCCTCATGCAACCAACAAGGTGCATCATCGGTGGGTTTAAGGGGGTTGAGCTGAGCACATGGAACCACCGTTGTTGCTTCTATGGATGTAAGGGAGTGAGGTTAAAGGTAAATGAAATGCCAGCAGAAAAATAAAAATAAAAGATAGCAATGATTTCCTAAATGCAATACCATACCACCAACAACAAAATTCCTGTGAGTAAGGCAGAAAACTCAGCATCCCACAACCTGTCAGGATTCTTAACCAAAAACCAAAATTAAATAAATCCTGGCAGCCAGTCAGCCACCATCGCAGAAATCCCCATGCAGCACAGCCTGACCCAGGGGTGGAAGTTAGTGCAAAATGCTGTGGCATGATTGCTGACAAGAGTGAGACCCTATCAGCACATAATACCTCTACTCTGGTTGCCAATTTGCTACCAGGCCAAGTTCAAGGTGTGCTTTCCATGCTATGGGTGCCACATAGTACCGTATATTCCGGCGTATAAGATGACTGGGCGTATAAGACGACCCCCAACTTTTCCAGTTAAAATATAGAGTTTGGGATATACTCGCCGTATAAGACTACCCCTGCTTATGACATGCCATTCTTGCCTTCCTATCGAACAAGTTTGTTATTCCAGATAGCGTAGCTAAGTTTCTTGTTTTTTGTTTGTGTATTCGTTTCCCAGAGTGTGGAGGTTTTGTTATCTGTCTATCCTACGTTTCTTCCTTCCCTCTGTCTTGTGTTTGACATCGTTTGTCTCGTTGTTCCTGGGGAATTCCTTGGGGGGGGGCCCTCCCTTCCCTGATCCTTTCCCCCAGAACTTTCGCCTACGGCTCCCAGAGATACCGCGGCTGCGGTTCTCTCTCTCTCTCTCTCTAAGGCGGCTGCCTTAGTCTCCTTTTGTTAAGGGAGCTTACGGCTTTCCTTCTCGCCCAGCGGCACTCCTCTGCCCCCGTTTAGCCTCGCAGGAGCCGCTGCTCTCTGCCGATCCTAACGGCGATTCCGGGAGACCGCGGCTGCAACTCTCCCTCGCTCAGCAGGCGGCCGCAAGTCTAATCGAGAGCTTCCGATCGCGGCTCTCTGCCTCGCGCCGCCTCGCTCTCTCCCTTTTATCGCCGCCTATTTCGGCGGCCTCAGAGCCTGCGGCTGCGGCTCTTTCCCTTGCTCTGCCTCCCCCTCCCTCCGGCTTTCTCCGCGGCAGTTAATTACGCCGCGACGACCATTGAAGCCTGCGGCTGCGGCTCCGTTTAAATTTGTAGTCCAGCAATGCCCACTCTTGCGAAATAACTACCGTATATTCCGGCGTATAAGACAACTGGGCGTATAAGACGACCCCCAACTTTTGAGAAGATTTTCCTGGGTTAAAAAGTCATCTTATACGCCGGAATATACGGTACTTGTTCTGCTCTTGCAAGAAATCAGTCCTTTAGTGTGGCAACACTTAAGCTTTGGAACACCCTGCCTATTGACATTAGGCAGATACCTTCATTGTACTCTTTTCAGCACCTACTGAAAACATTCTTGTTTAGGCAAGCCTATCCAGGCATGTAGAAACTATTGTTTTTTTTATCTGTTTTTAACTCATTGTTGGTTTTATTATTTTGAATGTTTTTAAACACCTGTCTAACTGTTTTTGTCAATAATTTTATTGTTTTAATTCCTTCTGTAAACCCCTTTTAGGTTTTTTACAGTGAAGTGGTATATAAATGTTGTAAATAAAATACATAAATAACTCTTGGAGTCACTGTGACCCTTCGGTCTCTTTCCGCTTTTAGGAACAAAGGAATCTACCTTATAGCAACTCAGGCCATTTGATACCATCTAGCCCAGTACTGATGACATGGATTAGCATTGGCTCTCCAGGATCCCAGGCAATAATCTTTTCCAGAAATTGAATGTTGGACCTTTACATGCAAAGCATATGCCCTACCACTGAGCTACAGCCCTTCCCATTTTAAAAGAGTATCTTTTAAAATTGTTTTTTTCAGTTCACTAATTAATGTATATCATACCTAGGGCATGAGCTATTTGCAAGTGTTTATACTTGTTATGGTTATTGGATTTTAAAAGGATTTATTTCTTGTTGTGAGCTGCCTTGGTTTCCAATTGGCAGTCCTACCGCACAAGATTGTTGGGGATACTCCATATATACACACACACTGGGGATGTAAAGATACATAGACCCCATATAATAGTTTATTGTCCAAACTAGTTGGTAATTGCAGAACATTAAAAAAAAATCAGTATTAGTTTCCTACATAATAACAGCAGTGATATCTATGTAAACCTTGCCTAATTGCTTTAAAAAATAGAACTGGAGGGAGAGAGAAAGATTTACAACACAAACACAATTATTTACTATGTTCATTCAAAAGTCCCATTAATTTACAGCACAATCCTAACCATGTCTACTCAAAAGTAAGTCCTATTGAATTCAATGGGGTTTACTCCAGGTATGTGGGATTAGCATTGCAGTTTTACTCCCAGAAAAGCAAGTATTGGATTAAAGTGTCATATTGGGAAGGTTTTCAAAACACTACCATCTTCAACAGCCCAGGAAAATTTAACACATTAAAAACAGAGTTTTGGTACTGCTGAAAGCTATATACTTACTCAGTTTATGAGATTTTCAGAGTGGTAAGCAGCGGTAACGCAGCCGAAGTTCTGCTCACGGCCGGAGTTCGATTCCAACAGAAGGAGGAAGTCGAATCTCCGGTAAAAGGGGTCGAGGTCCACTCAGCCTTCCATCCATCCGTGGTCAGTAAAATGAGTACCCAGCATATGCTGGGGGGTAAAGAAAGGCCGGGGAAGGAACTGGCAATCCCACCCCATATATACAGTCTGCCTAGTAAACGTCGCAAGACATCACCCTAAGAGTCGGAAACAACTCGCACTACAAGTGCAGGGACACCTTTACCTTTTTACCTTTGCAATGGAGTTTAAGGACTGCCTGGAGGCCCAGAAATCCCTTGTCAATCACAACCCTGACTTCACTTATTGGCTACAAACCTGAAAGGGCAGGGTTAGAGCAGCCAGCTAAGAGATAATTTCATGGAAGTTGCGGTGGGCTGACATTTTGCTGTATATCTCAAGAACCAGACCACCTAGAAACTTTTTTTTTAATGAAGCCAGAGATTCTCACCAGGAGAGGACCCCCAAAAGCTGGAGTATCCGACCGGAAACCAGACATCTGGTAACCCTATCGGAGGAACGGGTTGATCTGCTGATCATTTGTGAAATCTCTTTGAAGCTGAATTAAAGGGTAGAAACACAGGATAAAAACACACTCACTGGTCTGGTGGTTCCAGTGCTTCTCCGCTTCTCTCTTCTGAAAATGGAGGCACACAACACTAGTCAAACCCCACCCCTTCTATACTATAAAACCTGGTGGGATCAGCTTCAAAGACATTTCACAACTGATCAGCAGATCAACCCGTTTCCCCTCCAGGTGTGGCTAATGGAAACGCTTTGGGGTAGGTAACTAGTGTGTTTGCAGCCACACTAATTGTTCTGCCAGTTCCAGTGCATCTCCACTTCTCTTTTTTTGAAAACTGACACACGATGCTAGTCAAACCCCACCCCTTTTTACTGTAAAACCTGGTGGGAGCAGCTTGAGCATGTTTTTTTTTAATTCAGCTTCAAAGAGATTTTGCAACTGACTGGCAGATCAACCCATCACCCCTCTAGGTGTGGCTACTGGAAATGTTTTGATTGGGCAACATGTTTACATCCAAACAACAAAAGCAAACCCATATTCAAGCTGCTCCCACCAGATTTTACTGTAAAAAGGGGCAGGGCAGGGTTTTACTAGCGTTGTGTGCCCCCGTTTTCAGAAAAGAGAGGTGGAGATGTGAGTGTGTTTCTATCCTTAATAAGGAAGTAAGTGCTATTGAAATCAGTGGGAGTTCTGAGTAAACATTAACAGGATCAGGCTGTATGTATAAAAATATAGACTTATAACAACATAAACACCACCAAGCATAGCTTACAGATTGACTTGGAATTTGAATTTTACCCTTTACTAGGGGCAAAAATGCAATGTGTCTACAGGCAAATCAATGGAGCACAAGGGTCCTACATAAAACTACAGTAAGTGGTGGATACAGGCTGGTGAGAGTCTGTGGGGCAATTAATCTAGACTGACCTTTGTTCCTCTCTCATACATAATGGTAAAATATAGTTTCCTCTGCCTTTATATCTTTTAAAGGAAACCAGTTTGTATGGCCTGCTTTGAGAAAATGTCTCAGACCTAATGTGATTGTGTAAAAATCTTCCTTTCTTTCATCCTTTGAACTGTTGGAATGAGATTTCCGACCTTGATTTGTTCTTTAGAGGATGAGCAAAGGTTAGCAAATGGGAAGACTGCAAATATAGATTTCTCCACTGGGGAGTCACCTGGTGAAAGACCTGCTCAAAGCTATTTCTGCATTTTCAAAGTACTAGCGGCTGCCTGGCCTGCCAAAACTAAATGCACAGCTTTGTCCTGCCCTTTGTAAGGAGGACCTACTGCAAAGAGCATTGTGTAACATAATGAAAAAATAATTGAAGGCCTGAATTGCAGGGGCTAGGATTAATGTCATGGCTCTTTCAGAACCTAACACTGCAATCCTATTCCCAGTTTATGTTTGCTGGGTGAAGTAGGATTGCTCCAAAATCCCCATTTGTATTGGCAGTGAAAAGGGACACTGCTGCAACCCATATGCCTGTGGGACACTGCCAGTGCAAAGAAGAAAATGGGTGGAATGACATGTATACAGGGATTAGGATCCAATGCTTGCTCGGAGTCAGATCTGCCCACCCCCAAATGGCATAATATTATGCCTGCAAGAAGTGGCATAAGGTGTTCATACATATATACATATAAATTTGTATTATTGTTGTTAGCTGCCTTGAGCATCATTTTGGTCAAAAGAGTGGGTATAAAACTGACAATAAACAAATGAAACTTATTTAAAACATTTAAGTAAATGAAGAACCGAAAATTATTGCCCCCATCCCATTCCATCCCACCCTTACGGCTACAGCAGAGAATAGGATTGCAGATAACTCCGCAGCTAATTATAGCACATCACCAATCCATGTAAGTCCCATTCAGGGAACACCAATGTCATATCTCAAACCACACAGCATGCCAGAAAAACAAACAGTGAGCATCACAAGGTGCTGAAGTGAAGGATGATTTGTTTACAAAAGCACCCCAATTTTCTGTTGTGCCCAACACATTTTGAGTATAACTTTGTCAGAGGAATAGTCACTTCTTGTCTCCTGAATTAGGAGTTTCTATCCTTTGAGAGAGCACCTTGGTTATATCACTCTGCCCCCATTTCTTTAGAACAATGACAACACAAGTGAGGGCTTTGGTGCTGGAGCATTTTCCTTTAAAATTATGTGGACTGCCTATCTACAATACATGTTTATATTGGTGTTACAGCAGTTTGACTGTCATGGGTTCCCCTAAAAAACATCCTGGAAATTGGTGAGGTGTTGATAATTCTGTTAAGAGATTCCTAGGCCCTCCTAGTTCCAAGGTTTCCCTCAGTACAGGGAATGAGTTTTAAATAAGTCTTGAAGCATCCTAATAGGTTTCACCTCTTTCTGACATTCAGGCTGCAAACCTATAAACCACAACCACCGGTAGGCCCTGTTGAATTCAGTGGTACTTGCTTCTGAGTAGACATGTATGAACATAAGAACATAAGAAGAGCCTGCTGGATCAGGCCAGTGGCCCATCTAGTCCAGCATCCTGTTCTCACAGTGGCCAACCAGGTGCCTGGGGGAAGCCCGCAAGCAGGACCCGAGTGCAAGAACACTCTCCCCTCCTGAGGCTTCCGGCAACTGGTTTTCAGAAGCATGCTGCCTCTGACTAGGGTGGCAGAGCACAGCCATCACGGCTAGTAGCCATTGATCGCCCTGTCCTCCATGAATTTGTCTAATCTTCTTTTAAAGCCATCCAAGCTGGTGGCCATTACTGCATCTTGTGGGAGCATATTCCATAGTTTAACTATGCGCTGAGTAAAGAAGTCCTTCCTTTTGTCTGACCTGAATCTTCCAACATTCAGCTTCTTTGAATGTCCACGAGTTCTAGTATTATGAGAGAAGGAGAAGAACTTTTCTCTATCCACTTTCTCAATGCCATGCATAATTTTATACACTTCTATCATGTCTCCTCTGACCCGTCTTTTCTCTAAACTAAAAAGCCCCAAATGCTGCAACCTTTCCTCGTAAGGGAGTCGCTCCATCCCCTTGATCATTCTGGTTGCCCTCTTCTGATCATTCTGGATTGCAGTGTTATTATTATTGGGTTGTTTCCAATGTTAGTAGTAAATGGAGTAGACCCATTGAACATAATGGACTAACTTAGGTCCATTGATTTCTATTGGTCTACTCTGAGTAAAAGTTAGGTGGCTACAAACTATTATTGTTACTGCTACTAGTACTACTACACATATGAGCTTTTTAAACTGTTGCTCAATGCTAGACAACAGGAAAACTTAGCTTACATATAATTACATTTATATATATTGATCTATGGAAATAAAAACAATTGTTATTTTTGTGGTGGGGGACTGACTACCATTTCTTTATGAGAAATTTGTGGGACTCCATCATTGTGGTCTTAATGAATGAGGTGTGGCCTGTATTCAGAGTAATGCAGTTTCCAGATTTTTTCAGGGGAGTGGGGGGGAAGAGTTCTGGAATCTCAAACAGAAATGGAACGTTTTAGAGGGTTTAAGATGTTCAGTGGAATTTCTGTGAGGAGGAGTTTGGTGTTGTTGCTGCTGCTGCTGCTGCTGCTTGGACAAATAATTTTCTTAAACGAAACAGGTTTGTTTGTTTTTTAAATGAAATGTCAAAATACAGATATGAGGAATCCAAGTCTGTGATGGTTAAATCTTCGTGAGATGGGATGGTGGACTCTCAAAAGCAGGTAAAATTAGGAAAATAGGATTATCCAACCACCACCACTAAATGGAGTTTCGGAGGTGGGGAAAAACGGGATGAGGATTAACGTGCCTCTCCAGATCTAAGTGAAAGGACCGGGGGGGGGGGAGAGCATGAGGAGCTGACATTTCTTGTGAGGAAAGTGATTACGTCATTCTCTCAAGGGACTGAAGACTTTATTTTCCATGAGGTACAGCCTCGGTGAAAAGTGGTGGTGAATGATGAAGACTGTGAATTAGTGGGGTGGACCATGTATGTTTTATGTAACGCCGCTATTAAATGTTTTGGTGGGACTCGCATAAATTAATGCGTGAGGAAAATGGAGGGCAGAACACGCACACACACCCCGCGCGCGCACACCGCACTCAGTTCTCCTTTGAAGAAGGAGAGTCAAGTGGCTCGCGCACAGCTGAAAACCATGCCCCGGCAAGGAGGGGAGAAAAAGGTCAGCCTTGCCTTCTAGGAGGCGTCAGGCTTAGTTTAAATATCGCACGCTAGCCTCCCTAGAATATTACCTCATTCTGTCTCTGAAGGGAGGAGGTACAGGGCTGCCATATCTTCTCAAACCAAGAAGGGAAGCTCGCTTGCACCGGAGTCCTCTGTGTTACATCAGGAAAATGTGGCAGTTCAGTTTCCAGATTATGTAAAGGAAGCAATTACTCTTCAATAATGAAGTGCGCCTTTCGGCAGGAGTGACTGTAAGCAATAGGCAGGGTCTTCCTTCCTGAATTATTTAAGGCCTCAAAACAAAACATCAAACGATACAAATGGGACTGCAACAAAATGCTGCAGTGCTGTGGAGTGGTTTTGTTTAGTGTTCCAGCCAGCCAACTTTGCCCTCTTCCAGGCCCTCCATTCCATTTTCTCTCCTGGCTGGTTTTCTGTCCACCCACCCAGCCACCCCCATCACATATAGCATTTTTTGTTCACTAAGCGCACTCAGTCTTTATTAGGTTGTTTTGGGGAGGGGAGTGTTGCCCCTTAGTTTTTCCCTTGGGGAAATCTTTTACCCTAAATATCCCAATCATCCTGCTATTTTCCTTTTTTTCTCTTTGTAGGCCCTGTGTTGCCAGGCTGTGTACACATCATACATTTAAAGCACATGACTTCCCCCAAATAATCCTGGGAATTGTAGTTCTGTGAGGGGTAAACTACAGTTCCCAGGATTCTTTGGGGTGAGCAATGTGTTTGAAATGTATGATGTGTATGCACTACACAGAATCCTGTTGGCACTCAGTTTTCTATGGTAGTGATAGGAGGGTATAGGAGTACTTCTGGATGGAGGTCTGAATCATAATTCTGATCCTATTTTCTGTATGTGCGTGTTTGAACGCTAGCTTCCACACATTTCTGTTCCCCCCCCAGTTATGATAGACATTGCTATTCCACTGCTTGCTGTCCACACCAGAGGGAGGAACTTGGCAAAATTTTATCTGGGTTGTGTTTTTTTGTCTTTCCCCTCAATCACTTCTCTCTCCTCCATTACCTAGTTCCATCTTGGTATGTATGCATCCATTTATGTACCTGTATGCACACACACACATATTTAAAAAATCCCAGGAAATATGCAAGAGTAAATGGTATTTTCCTTTTGCATTTGTTTTTTTTAAAAAAATTGATACCGAAGGATTCTGTGAGAGTGATTAAAGAAGCCATGCACAAGATTTCCATATAATTTTTTTTAAAAACCCTGATGTATGTATTGTGATTACAGTCTCCATGGTAATCCTCCCATTTTTATTGTGGGAAAATCTTGAGAGAGTAGCTCCTCCTAACTGATAGTGCCTTCAGCATGTGGCAATCAGTGGAAATAGTTGTATTTTATTTGGTATTGGGGACCTCTGGAAAGAAAATGGCTAGGTTATGCTCAGTTGAAGAACATACAGTAAGATGCATGTGGCAAGAGACCACCCACCAAAATGACGCCACACCCAAAAGTGCAGTGAGTTTCCACAATAGAAACGAACGCAGATGTTTAATGGGTTATTTTTACATATTGGATTTTCTGTGGTAAGGGAAAATCTGGATTAAATGTTAAAAAAAAAAAACACCCATGGGCTAACATTTTGATGATGGGGATTTCCATGTGGTTGCTGCAAAAAAGTTGCTGGCATTGAGCAGTACTAATTCCAAAGTAAACTCCCATCTGAAACACCCTCTGTTTCATTCCTTGTATTGATTTTTTAATGCTAAGTGGCAGTAGCATAACCCTCTCTCTTTTTTGCCAGGCTTTTTACTTCATGATGGACATGTTCTACTTTCTTTAATTAATCTGCTGTAAAGATACAAATTTTTGATCTAGAAAGTGTCATTTCTGTCTTTTTGTTTGCCAACGTCACCTCCCCCCCCCCGATTTGGCAGAATGGGAGTCCTGCTTGTAAGCTTCTTGGGAGTGGGGTGTCTTTAGGTAAATCATTATCTCTCAGGCTCTCCTGTATAACATGCTTGCAATGTTAAAATGTAGTTCTGACTCTCATGTGATGCTGTACATATGTAAATCATAATAACAAAACTAAAACAATTTATTTGGTTGGTATTGTCCACGAATGGAGCAGGGTGGCCACAACTTGACAATGAATCTTGTTTTAATAGCTCCAGGCCAAAGAAACAGGAGCACGCCATCCTCTGCAGATTAAATCAGTACTGGAGACAGACGTGTTTGAAAATTTATCAGGACTCAGGAGGCAGGTCTGAAATGTTTCAAACTAACCTACTACCCTCAGAGGGTAGCTTGCTCCCACTGTCTGGTTTTTATGACAGTCAGGAGAGAAACACCTGTTAAAAATGGTGTCTTGTTGAATACAGGCTGTGTGCACATTTCTGGCTTAAAATGCATCTATGTTATTTTTCTCGATTTTAATTGAAGCTGGTTTGGGGAAAAGCTTCAAAATGCAGAATTCCATAAGAAATGACAGGATAGATACAGGATTGATAGAGATTATGGCTAATATTGTGCTTACAGTGTTTCCCAAACCAGCAGCAAGTCAGAGCACACTGGATGCAGAGTAAATGGGAGTGTATACACAGCCCTCGAGACAATGTATGTGAAGAAAAGTGTACCACACTACAACAGTTACCTGTTTCAATTTTTGTTTTAACAGGCAAGCCTGAGAAATGATTTGAATCTCTGGAATGTCAAAGAGATGTTCAGCACTCCCATAAAATTGGGGTAAGCGGCTTATTATTGCCATTATTGCAGTAGCATTTTTGCATTAATATTGTCGTCGGCATCATCAGTATCACACAATTCCAACCATGGTTTCATATTCTGGTTTCGATGCAAACTATAGTTAGTTGTAACCATGATTTGCCCAATTTGGACCACCTCACAGCAAACTATAGTTACAGTGAACCAAGAAGTGGAAAAGAGAATTGCAATATGCAAGAGGAGGAGGGAAATGAATGGGGGAGGATAGAATGTGCAAACCCACAGCACATTCCCAACATCCAAAACACAGATGTCTGAATGGAGTATTTGAGACAATACATGCATTATGAATTGGCTCAGACATAAGCAAATATCTGCTTGCTTCAGTAGTCAGAGGAATATAATGGCGTAGAATCATAACAATATAGAAAGTTGCCTTATGCTAAGTCAGCCTGTTGGTACATCTAACTCAGTACTGTCCATACTAACTGGTGGTGGTTGTCCAGGATTTTAGATTGGAGTCTTTCTTGGTTCTATCTGGAGATACCAAAAACCAAACATGGGATTTTTTGAATGCAAAGTATGATTTACCACTGGCCTATAGCCCTTCTCCCTTATTTCAGCAGTCATATACGTGCGTGCATAGATATAAATATAGATACACACACACAGTAATATTACAGAATTATTTGATTCTGAGAGGCAGTGACTTAAGAGGAGTATTGGGTTTGAAGGAAAGATGGATATCATCACTGTTACTAATTTGTTTTTGTTTTGTTTTTTAATCCAACACTTCCTTTAAGGAAGTCAAGATACCATACATCTGCCTTCCAACAATCCCCTGATGTTTGAGATGTTAGGGATTGGACCTAGCAGCTTTTGCATGCAAAGCATGTACTCTACCAAGATGCTGGATCAAATGAAGGTCTATCTGTTCTAGTCCAACATCCTGTTTCTAACAGAAACTAACCAGATGACTTAGAAAACTCATAAGCATGTCATGAAAATGATGGTCTTACCCTGTATCTCACATATGGTATTTACAGGTATATTACTTCTGTATTTGGAGGTTCTATTTAGGCATTTGCCCTGGATAATGTTAAAAGAAGATGTGAAGGCATATTGCATATCTGTGGCATGTTGGGGATAAACAAATACCTGCTCAGGAAAGCTCCTGCTGTATATATGAGTACAATACTTTAACATTACACTGCATAGAGCACTTATTTGTGCATATCAGAGCCATTTCATAATGTGTGGATTAGCTTTTAATGATCAGGACAGCCCACTGTCCTTGTTGTAAGAGTAAGAAGGAACTGCTGCCTCTGTGTTGGCTTTAAAAACAGTTTATTAGCATAGAATTTACAGAGGATGAAATGCATGATAATGCATCCTGAAATCCATGGCTTTGTTATCCTTTTTAAAGGAGTTGCTAGTGGAACGGTCTGCATTAATATGGTTGATATGAGTAGTATTTATGGTGATGTGCAAATACATCCATTAAATTGGAGGTGATGTATAATTTGTTGTTTTTCCTGAAAATGCCTGATCTTCTATCAGGCTGCAACAACACATATTTAGTAATAAATTTTAATTTTACTTGAGGGGGAATATTAGAATGTAAAGAATATATTGTTTTACTGCCAGATTAAATTATTATAGGTTTTTCAAGCATTTTGTCTCTGTAATTTCCTTTGTGCTGTTTACAGTACAGAGCTTATTATGTGAAGAGGCCTCTCAAGTAATGATGAAGACAGTGCTGAAATGAATCATGATGCTGAGAATATAATTTACTCATTATACAACTGTGTAGCATATTCTACTGCCTTTATGAGCTTGGGTATAAGTTTTTCATTTTAGAAGTAACAGAAGGATAGCTTCTGCATCCAGGCTGTAACAAAATAACAAATGTTTTTCATGTTGTAGACATGGAGAGAAAACAGCGGCAGGGGAATTTTTAAAAAGAGAGAGGAGCAAAGTAGCAATCTTTAGACCCATTTCACAAACAGTCAAATTAATCCCCCATGTAACTCCAGCACAGCTAAGTGATGAATTTGGCACACCGCGTATATATATATTCTAAATTAACCTTCTAAAATTATCATGAAAATTTATCAGGGTGCACACTAAATCCTCTGTCATTATGCTTTGCTGTGATGGTGGATGAGGGGGAGGATTAAAACAAGTAAATAAATTAATTTACTTGCCAAGGAAAAGGAAAAGTTATTCACCTCAGGCAAGCAAGTTATCAGAATTTTGTAAGGCAGAAGGTGTCAACAAAGCTAACATGGAGAAGAGTACAATTAACTTTCTCTAGCATGATTTACTCATTAAATAAACACATGTTGCTTGATTGTGTTGACATTTAGGAGTTTTCAGGGTTTTTTTTTAACAAGGCTTACTAGATTCATATCTAAACCAATTGTGCTACTAATATTTTTCCCCAATGACATGGTTACGTAGGAAAGCTCAATTCAGAGGGAGCAGATTCATCTAGGTTCTTCCACTAGGAATGTGAAGCACACTTTCCGACCCCATCCATGGATGCTCAATGAACAGATTAAAGACCCAGATGCTGCTTTATCCATCTCATGTCACCTTACATGTTTTTGGTGTGTTTGTGTGGTGATGGAAGCTTTCCGGATAGGATGTAGCAGGTTGCTTGACTCATTTGGATTGTTTAAATCAGGAGTCAGGAATCTGTGGCCCTCCAGATGTTGCTGGACTAAACTCCCACTATCCATGACTATTTGCTATGCTAGCTGTGACGGATAGGAGTTGGAGTCCATCAACATCTGGAGAACTACAGGTTCTCCACCACTGGCTTAAATAAATAGTTCCTTGAATTAGGCAGGCACACTTGTTCACCTTTTCACTATTGTCATGACAATCAATCAGAGAGTGAAGTGCAGGATTGGTGTGGGGTAATATGTGTTGGGGAGGAACCCACCTTAGGGTAGAGAGTTAATCTTCGGGTCAGTGCCAGTCCTGTGATGCAGACTGGAGAGGGTACTGCCTATTTTTTTTATCTTTAGCTGCCCTAGTACAGTTATTGTGGAAACTCCATTCCAGGACTGGGGAAGTGTCTCTATGACAGAGGATGTCTAGAGGCAAGTATAGCCATGGGGTGGTGGTGAATTACCATAGAAGATGAGGGCAAGGCTGTCTGCGCCTTGTTCCTTGCTGCCACTCCTCTCATGGATGGGTTTCTCATTGCTCATCTGCTGTGCCCACTGGCCTGTGTATGTTGTTGTTTAACACCAGATCGGTATGCAATAAGACCACACCAATCTTGATGCCCCATCCGCATTTACTGTAGTCCCCAATGAGATGTCCAGTGCAATGTCTGCTGCAACTTCTAGGGAACAGTTTTACTTGATGTAGCCTGATGATGTAGACAAGGTGTTTGCAATGATGCAGCCACCAACGTGTCCTCTCGACCCTTCACCTTCTTGGCTTACTAAAGCTGGCTGAGGGAGTTTGAGTGAGTGGATCCAGGGTGTGGTCAATGGATCATTGCGGGAGGGAGTGGTTCCAGCTGCCCTGAAAGAGGCAGTGATCTGACCGCTCCTGAAAAAGCTCACCCTGGACCCATTAGTTTGTGACAATTACCGACTGGTCGCAAATATCCCCTTCTTAGGGAAGGTGATTGAGCGGGTTGTGGCGCAGCAATTGCAAGTACAATAGGGCCCCACTCATATGGCAGGTTACGTTCTAGGCCCCTGCCGAAAAGCAAAAACCGCCAGAAAGTGGGGCCCTACTGTATTCCAGCTGCTGCGCGCCAGCTGACAGCGATCAGCTGTAGCATGCGAGCTCCCTGCGCTACAGCTGATTGCTCTGCTGGCACCACCATATTAGCAGAATGCCAAAAAGAGGAGCACTGAAAAGCGGGGCTCTACTGTACTCTTGGATGAAACAGATTATCTTGACCCATTCCAGTCTGGGTTCAGGCCTGGTTATGGGACTGAATTGGCTTTAGTCACCCTGATGGATGACCTTTATCAGGAGAAGAACAGGGGAAGTGCAACCCTGTTACTCTTACTTGATCTCTCAGTGGCTTTTGATACCATTGACCATGGGATCCTTCTGGGCCAACTTGGTGAGATGGGTATTGCAGGCACTGTTATACAGTGGTTCCAATCCTATCTCCAAGGTCATTTTCAGAGAATAGCATTGGGTGATTGTCTTTCGGCCCCCTGGCAGTTGTGCTATGGGGTGTCGCAGGGTACCATCTTGTTCCCCATGCTGTTTAGCATCTATATGAAGCCCTTGGGAGTGGTCATCAAGAGATTTGGGGTGAGGTGTCAGCAGTATGCTGATGATACCCAGCTCTATTTCTCTGTAACATCTGAATCGGGAGAGGCTGTGCAAGCCCTGGAATGCTGCCTGGGCTTGGTGATGGGCTGGATGAGGGCCGATAAACTAAGTATGAATTCTAGCAAGATGGAGGCACTGTGGGTTAGTGGTTCCAGAGTTTGGACAATTGGTCAGTTGCCTGCTTTGGAATAAGTCATACTCCCTCTGAAAGAGCAGGTCTGTAGTCTTGGGGTTCTCCTGGATCCACCTTTGTCACTAGAGGCTCAGATGACCTCAGTGCCTAGGAGTGCCTTTTACCAGCTTTGGCTGGTAAGACAGATGCAGCCGTTTCTGGACTGGGATAGCCTGACCACTGTTGTCCACGCACTGGTAGCCTCCAGGATGGATTACTGTAACACTCTCTATGTGGGGCTGCCCTTGAGATTGGTCCGGAAACTGCAGCTGGTTCAAAATGTGGCTGTGAGACTCTTCACTGGGGCAGGATATCACCAACATGTCACCCCTCTGCTGAAAGAATTGTACTGGATGCCCATTTGCTTCCCTGGCCTAGTTCAAGGTTCTGGTTTTGGTGTACAAAGCCCTATACAGCTTGGGACCAGGATACCTAAAAGACCGTCTTACCCCTTATATACCCAGTCAATCACGGTGCTCTGCAGGTTAGGGTCTCCTGCAGATACCATCTTATCAGGAGGTCCATTCTGCACAACATAGGAAACAGACCTTTAGTGTGGTGGCCTACCCTGTGGAATTCCCTCTGCTTAAATATTAGACAGGCGTTATCTCTGTTATCTTTTCGGCACTTACTGTAGACCTTCCTCTTTCAACAAGCCTTTTAGGTTAAGAGCTTTTCCCAGTCTGCATCTGTGTTGGAATTACTTTTTAATATGTTTTTAAACCTTCTTTTAAATATATATATATATATATATATATTTAACCTTTTTAAAAAAAAAGCTTTCAAAGCATCTTTTTAAAAAAAATGTTTTTAAAAATGTTTTGTTTTAATGTATTTTAAAGTCTGTTTTAAGATGTTTTTAGTGCTTTTGTTTGCCGCCCTGTGCTTCTGCTGAGAGGAAGGGTGGGATATAAATAATAAATAAATAAATAAATAATGTATAAAAATTTAAAATTGCCCTGCACCCTTGACTAGCACCCAGGCTAATCTAATGAAAAAGAAATCTGGGCGGCAAGTAAAAGGCTAGGCTACTTTAAAATAAAGTGTCCATTTAGTCCATCATTCTGTCACTAACAGAAATCATCTGTCTCCAGAATCTCACAAACAGGTGGTAGCCTCGTTGTCAGAGCAGAATATGTAATTCTGGTGTGCTGCTTTGAGAATGGCTGACCTATGCTATATGTCAAAACCATGCTGACTGAATGATTTGGGAAGAATTTTGATGTGAATCCACTGAAGCTTTATCAAATATCAATTTCCATATGGGATGGAGGAAAAGTGCACAATTGTGTGTGGTATTCAGTCCCTTTTTAGATGTAATTTGTGCACAGCATAGAGCTTTGTCTGCATCTGGTACACAGCTGAGTTCATCGTCTAATGTTATTATATTTAAAACAATATTTGCATATTTATTGCTTTCAGTATTCTACAATATGCTTTCCAGTCATTTTTCTGATGTGTCAGTACTCCTGTTCCAACATGGCTGGCATCCTATAAATAGCAAAGATAAAAAGAAAAAAATAACATTTTGTTGGAACAGGGCTTCTGAGAAAAAATAAGCATGTCAGTGTTTGCACTGCAACAGAAACACATGATCTGAAAGACTCTGAAAAGGGAACACTCCAGCACATGGTAGAAATCGAAACTCAAAATGCCCCCTAAGCTAGAGGGTAAAGGACACAGAACTAAACAAGCTTCTGAACATGGAATATTAAATGAATTGCTTTGCTAAATGCAGGATGTTATGCTTTTGAACACCAAGCGCCTTCAAAGAAGTCTGATGAATTTGAAAAGGGCATAGAGAAACCAGTTTTGTATGAGTGCAGGCTCTGCTAGCTGATACGAGGATTCGAAGGAGGCAGTCTATTCAGTCTTGCTCCTGTGAGAAAGAATAATACTGCTACTGCTGACTCTAGACTGGGACTGTTAGACCATGGTTTTAAAAATTATTTGTGAGAAGTCCCAAATAGCTTATAATGGATGTTCTTAGAGCCTGAAAAACATTAAAGGATGAAAGGCTATATGAAGGTTCCTGTGTTGTTTTAAGCTGAAAATTCTAGGAGGAAGGGTGGGATATAAATTTAATAAATTTAATAAAATTCTGCAGCAAAGTAACTCAGATTCTGCTGTAGTATGCAAATCAAATTTGCACATCTCTTTATAACTTATTCTGCCTCTGCTAGTAAAGGGGAAAAGCATGAAGCTGCAGGGTGGTGTCATCCCACCTTCTGACCACTAAAACATTTGCTCAGATATCCCACTCCATCCCCCAGTTTTCTAACATTTCACTAGGTGTTACCTATAGACTCTAGTCTTCACAACTGTAAGAGTTCAATTAAAAAAAAAAGTTTTCAGGATGCTGGATTGACTACCTGTCCTCCTTATAAAGAACTGTGAAATAGAAGGAACTCTGGCCATAAGAAACAACAAAATATCAGTAACAGCAAATTTGTAGCTACTAGCTGCATTCTTTACATGTTTTCCACATCTGTTCATTTTCCTCATGTAATTTCGACCAAGAACCTCAAACGTGTAAATTCATTGGAAGAGAGAAATGATCAGGCATATGACTGGTAACATATTTTTTTTATTTCAGTCTGAATGCCCTGAGAAAAACGATGTGGTTTTAAATAATTGTTATTTGAATTCCATGTTTTGTGGCTTATTTGTTTATGATGAATAGTGGAAGATCCGCTGCCTCAAAATGAATATTCATCAGGATTGTCAAACATTTAATAATGTTCTATTATGGGATTTCGGCAGTTAAAGAACCAAAGGTCCTTTGGCTGCGAGTTGTGTGATAAATATTTAATATATTGTCATTATTTTTAATACTTTTTATTTGTTACACTTGCTTAGGGTTAATCATCTTTATGTTTTCCTAATTCAGGCCTAATAAATCATCCAGCTGGACCAGTGATTACAACAGTATGAGTGACTCTCAGTTCCTTTTTGGTTCCCAGTTCTGCCCAGAGAATTCACAGCCAGCTTCGGCCCCTCTTGAATTTAGACACGACAAAAGCTCACAGCAAAATTCTCAGGATGTGAGTCTGATGTGTTTGTCTGATGTGTAATGTTTCTATGCTGGCATTATGCTGCCTTTTGGGAAGTAGAAAAAATTAAACATTAGATACAGCATATTATTACATTATTTTCCGCAGGAACTCAGTGTGGCATTTTAACCTCACAACAACTCTATGAGGTGGGATACAGTGAGAAACAATGACTTACCCAAGGCAACGCAGTGAGCTTCATGGCCATGCTGAGATTTGAACCCAAGTTGCTTTAGCCATTGTAACACAAGCAAATTTGGTTACAAGAGGTGTCCAAATGTGTAGTGGAAAAACAACTTTCCAAAATATATAGTACATAGATCCTATAGAAGACTATAAGCTCAGTTTGGGTCCAAGCCTATGTCTTATATATTTGTACAGCATGTACACCATATGGCATTATACAAAGGGTTTCTATAAAGTATAATTCAGGAAAAACAGTTTTTCATAAAATAAAACAGTCTATCGCAGCCTTCCCCGAACTGGTGACCTCCAAGATGCTTTGGACTACGACCTGTCAACCCCAGCTGGAATGGTCATGTCAGCTGGGGCTGATGGGAGTTGTAGTCAAAACCACCCTGGAGAGGACCTGATTGGGGAAGGCTGGTTTGTGTTGTGTAGCAGGAAAGGAGGTACAGCTCATCTTCCTCATGTTGGTACCATGGATGCAAATTCATATGATCTGAATGTAATACAAACAATATAGATGGCTCCCTGATATAGCTAGAGGCTATCTCCATAAGGAAGCAGACTTCTGTGATTTTATTATTGTTATTATTATTAATTACATTTATATCTTGCCCTTCCTTCCAAAAGGAGCCCAGAGAGAGAGAGAGAGAGAGAGAGAGAGAGAGAGACGGACGTGTGAGATGTGTGAGAGAGAGAGGTGTGTGAGATGTGTGTGAGATGCTAAGCAGTGCTGGAATCCCACTGATCAACTTGTTTGGGAAAGGGGAGGATGGTTGGATTGTCCTCCTTCACTGCCAAATAGCTGACCAGGAGGTGTAGTGGCTTTAGTATTGGACTGGGACCTGGGAGACCAGGGTTCAGTCCAGAGAGACTGGGTGACCTTGGCAATTCACTGCCACTCAGCCTAACCTACCTCACAGGGTTGTTGTGAGGATAAAGTCAGGAGGGGGAGAACCATGTTTGGATGCCACCTTGAGCTCCTTGGAGGAAAGGTGGGATATAAAAGTAATCATAAATAAATAAGGATCCCAGGTTTTTATTGTACTAAATGCACACATTCTGTTAGACTGGCGTGTTTTGTTTATTTTTTTAATAAGTAGCTGATTGTAGTAAACTTTCTGGAATGGTATAAGTGAAGTTGACTGTATATTTTACTACTGTATACCATTCTCTCACATGAAGAATGTTGGTACCTAGGTTCTTATGTTCTTTAAACATGAATTAGACCAGCAATGTTGCTAAGCCTGCAGAAGCCACTAGGTGGCAAAAAACCCAAAACACAACACCTGCCTCTAATGAGTGAAAAGCAGACAAGTAAAAAAATATTGTAGGCTACTAGTATTCCCCCCTTGTCCTCCTTCCCTGCTGCCCTGACTGCTTCCCCCACAATTAGGTGGCATAGAGGTCCTTCCCCCCCCCTTTGTGCCTTTTTTATCCTTTACCTGTATGCCATCTTGCAGGGAAACATCTCCTGAACTGGCTCCTACCATGCCCACCATCTTCACTTGTCCAGAGTGCCATGTGGGCCTAGGCCCACTCTGGGCAAATGAAGATGGCGGGTGTGGCTGGCTCAAGAGGTGCTGCATGGAAGCAGATTGGGCTGGTGAAATAGTGACATAGTGCTTTGCTTTGCCAACCTGATTGGCTTACTGTGAAGGAAATGGCTTCACTTCCTCCACAGCTAATATGGAAACAAATCATTACTTTGCCAGCTGAAACAGCTGTCACACTGTTGCTGTGTGTGTTTGTGTGCTTAATTTAGTTTAAAGCAGCACAACAGCAGCAGAGAGTAACAGCCGATGTTGAAATGCGAGTGTGCCAGCGTGTGTGTGGATTTACCTAAGAAAGCAGGATTTTACCCTGCATCAGCATCACTGAGACTTAGTAAAATAAGAAAAGCTACTTTATTTATAGAAATACATAGTAGATAGAAAGGCAAACCTAGTTCTAAATAACTAACTATGTTGGAGGCATAACACCCAGGTGTAGGAGTTAGCCCCATGGCTAGGAGAGAGAGCAGAGACAAAGGAATGTCTGCTCTCTCCTGGACAGCTGGAGGACAAAGGAGGGGAAAGGGCAGAAGGAGGAGGGGCAGGTAAGCTTCCCTAAAGACATAACAGTCTAGAGACAGAAGGAAGTCAGTCAGAGCATCACAGGTAAAGGTAAACAAGCCTATACATCTGGAGGACCCTAGCTCTATCTCCCTTCTGGAACATAAACAAAAGCACAAAACAGGAGTTGCTCTTGCCCCATTTCCAACACACACTAGCTGAAAAGGAAGCAAAGCCACTTCCTCCACAGCCAGTACTGAAGCAAATGGGGCTGGTGAAGGGGAGTGCTCTGTCTCTGCTTCACCAGACCAATCACTCACCTGGAGGAATTCCACATACTCGCCTGGTTTGGAATTCTGATTACCAATGGCAACTGAGAGAGTGCTTAAAGACAAAACTGGATTAGACAAATTCATGGAGGAGAGGTCTGACAGAGGCTATTCGCCATGATAGTTAAATGGAATCCCCATGATCAGAAACTGTATGCCACTGAACACCAGTTCCTGGGAGAAAAACAGGAAAGGGTATAGTCTTCATGCCCTGCTTATGGGCTTCCTGGAAGAATCAGGGCATGTACACACTGCGTGATAATGTGCATTCAGTGCTTGATGCAGCACCTTTTTGGGGTGCTGTACACACAACATCATCCTCATGTCATCTCTGTCCCCATGCTATTTGTCTGTCTAAATCACATTCTGCTGGAACAGTTCCAATCCATTTTGTGCCAAGAATGTATTTCTCAAGCATTTGTTGTATACTCAGAGAGCACTTTCTCAGGTCATTTCCTATTGGGGCCAACCTACTGACATTGCTGTGCCACCCCCACCCCCCTTACCATGTTTAATTTGTCTATGAATGAAATAAGCAAACTAGGAAGCAGTACAGTAATTTAGCCACCTCTGTATACTGGTGTACAGTATATCCCTGTATATCAGTATATCAACACACCAGTTTCCAGCCCCTCTCTTTTGAAAAACTGAAAAATAAAGTTTTAAAAAAGGTCTGTGGAAGCACTAATTGAGGGGAGGAGAGTTTGAAAACACATCCAACTGTGTGTACAGACAACACAGATGGTAGCTGCTGATCGCTCAAAGGTGTGCACAATTGCAAACTGCTATTTACAAAAGCACACTGTGAAAAAAACAACCCCTGTGCATTTCAAAGGCTACATGTGTACGCAGCCTCAGGTTAACTACCATAAGAGGCAGGACACTGGACTAGATGGAACTTTGGTCTGTTCCAGTAGGCTGTTCTTATGATACAAATTAATGCTGCCCACAACAGTTGGCAAACTAAGTAGTATGATTATCATTATAGTCTATGGCAAAAGGTTGCTTTTTTTTGTCCAATATAAGCAGATGTTTGTAGTATGAAAGTGCAGTCTAAGGAGTACTGCCCCAAGAAAGGCAAATTAGCAAACCCTGAATAAACTGAAAATTTGCACATATTTTCTTATTTTTGCATAATTTGTTCTGTGTCTGCTAGCCTTGGGAAGAGACAAGAAGCTATGGAGATCACTAAGCCCTTTCTCTTCAACCTCCAGAAGTTTTAGAAAGCCCCCTTTCTGGCTTCTGTGAGTTAATTAGACACTGCCCACTCATTTTCAGGTTTATCACTATAGCCAACAAGGTTTGGGTTTTTGTAACTGAAGCTGAGATTCTGTGGCACACACCAAACAGCATAGTTGTACAGAACAATTATAGATGTGTGGAATATACATAAACCTTATAAATGAGTATTGCTGTATGAAAGAGAAACATGTGTCAGCAGCTATGGGCATATAATTTATATTTCATTCCAGGCATAGCTGTTGTTTTGCTGTCTTTAGAGGCTTCCAGATGACTTGCTCATTGAGTATTCATCCTGATTCGTTTGCAGGGAGATTAGGCAACATTGGCAATTTAATTAGTGTTCATTCTGATTTATTAATAGAGAGGCTAGATGACATTGCATCAAAGCAAGTGTTATCTCACACTTTCCAGTACATTTCCCTGCCACTTTCCTTATCGCAAGAAGTCTGATCTTTTGAGGAAGTGGGGTTGCTGCTCTGCTCAACATCTCTCAGTCAACTATAATTGTGCAGCCTGGATTTGCCAGTATGTGACTGAATTCCACCCCAAAATAGGGACAGTCTGGAAGCACCCTTTGTTTCCATACCTGAAGTGGTCTCTGTTCCACTGACCAGTTTGCTCACGTTGTTACTTATCTAGAAAACCTTTCCTCATGTGAAAAGAGCTGTGTTGTAGTCATTAGGTCTGGGGTGGGGAGGGGCCAGGGAGAGAGGAAGGCTTTCCACACGATGAGCCATGCTGGAAATTATTCTGATTAACTTTAAATTTAGCAGTCATCTGTTCAACTGCAGTTGACTCTACTGTGAGGATTTTTCACTGGCTGCAAAAGAAGGAACCAGCCGATGCTCTCCATATCTCTTGTGCTTTTCTGAATAGTATGCCATTTGCAATTAAGGCTGCTGCATACCCACAAGCCTGTTTCTAGTACAAAAATGTGGTTTTTCTCAATATGGAATTGTGCATGCTCATCCTCAACATGCTGCATCTAAATTCTAAATGGTTCTAAATCGTACCATCCACAAAGGTGGGTATTACGCTTACTTGATAGTAGGGATGGAAAGATCTGTCAGTTTCAGTTCTCTCAGTTTCCCATTTTTCCAACAGTAAATTCAGTTCTCTACATTTCTGCAGCAATCTGCAATTTTTTTAAAAAAAACCTCATGAAAATTCGCCACCATTTTAGTACAATGTTTTTCAAATAAGCACATTTTTATAGGCAGTTTAGACACAGGTACATATTTTTGCAAGCAATTTCTCATCACATCATGCCCTTTTGCATGTTATTTTCACTCATATATTTATTTTTATGCACTCCTAATATGTGCATTTTTGTAAATATTGTTTAGTTGGCGAACTGCTTCCCGAAATTCCAATAAATGTGAATTTCAAAGAATGCTTGTGTTTCAGTTCTCATAATGTTTTGGAAAGTGCAAATTTGATAAATTCTGCTTGAAATGTGAACTGAATCAAAATTCTCACCCATCCCTACTTGACAGGTGTTTGAAAACCGTCTACTTGATTAGATTATCCACCCCTTTTCCTCCCTGCACATGCCCCTGGTGAATGAAGAAGGAAGTAGTGATTGCAATGTTGGTATACACCCTCCCACAATGTCATTGGACAGGTGTAAATACACCCCCCATTCCCAGAACCACCCACACCTGTTTTCAAATGGACACATTGTGGAATCATGCAGAATCAATCTGCAATGAGCTTTTATTTATTTATTTATTTATTTATTTTATTATTTGATTTATATCCCACCCTTCATCCCAGCAGGAGCCCAGGGCGGCAAACAAAAGCACTAAAAACACTTTAAAACATCATAAAAACAAACCTTAAAATACATTAAAACAAATCAACTTTAAAAACATTTTTAAAAGCTTTAAAGATATCTTTAAAAAGGGTTAAAAAACATATTGTTTAAAAAAGAATAAAGTTTTTAACAAATATATATTAAAAAGCAATTCCAACAGATGCAGACTGGGATAGGTCTCAACTTAAAAGGCTTGTTGAAAGACGAAAGTCTTCAAAAGGTGCTGAAAAGATAGCAGAGATGGTGCCTGCCTAATATTTAAGGGGAGTGAATTCCACAGGGTAGGTGCCGCCACACTAAAGATCCGTTTCCTATGTTGTGCAGAACGGACCTCCTGATAAGATGGTATCTGCAGGAGGCCCTCACCTGCAGAGCGCAGTGATCGACTGGGTATATAAGGTATAAGACGGTCTTTCAGGTATCCTTTTATTTTTGGAATGAAACCGGTTTCTCAAGAAGTGCTTTTCAGGGTCAGACAATATGCAATAGATCTAGATTTTGTGGGGACTGTGTAAAATTAAAACAAGCAAGTCTCCATCAGTTAGAATAAAATGTTATGTGTGTGTAGCCTCTGTCATCATTTGTTGCTGAAATCCTGCTTTAAACCAGAGCACGTACTTAAGGATCAAAACAAAAAGAATCATAATGTTTGAGATTCAAAAGTACATACTGTGGTCAGTTCTGATGTCCTGATTCTTTTTGCCCCATCTCCACTTTGTATATAGATTTTCTACATCTGCCTCTTTACTTTGTTAAGATGAAAGATACCAATCCATCTAGACAGTCTTTCTGCTTAAATTGAAGATCAAGGGAGTGAGGTTTCCATTTTGTTGTGCAATGGTTTGTTGGGTCAGAAGCAGGTCTTTTGTTGCTGAAATGCATACAACACTTAAGAGTTGGTACACATATACAAAATTTCAGCAATGTGGAAGTGCACTCATCACATTTGCAAAACAGATATGCTGTTCTCAGCTTAAAATGGGGAAGCTGTTTTTCTGATTTGAGAAGGATCTGCATAGCACCAGTTGGTTGGCTGTTGTGTGTCAGGTCACATCTACACTATACATTTCAAGCACTTTTATACCACTTTAACAGTCATAGTTTCCTCCAAAGAATCCTGGGAGCTGTAATTTGTTGAGGGAGCTGACCTCACAGACCCGCAGTTCCCAGCACCCTTGCACACCCTAACAAACTACAGTTTCCAGAATTCACCACCACTGTTAAAGTGGTATAAGTGTGCTTGAAATGTATGGTATGGATGTGTCTTCTGTCACAATGCTTTGTCCTCTCATCTTAGAATAGCTATTTCTGTGCAGTTTAATCCTGATTTCCTTAGCTTGCTGTTTCTCTCTGCTACAGTCCTGTAAGGTATTGATCAGCTTAGTCCTCCTATGTAGGGATGGAAATATCTGTTGATTTTGGTTCTCTCACTTTCTCATTTTTCCAATCTTAAATTCAGTCCTGCAGCAATTTGCATTACAAAAAAAATCCTTATGAAAATGCTTCAGCATTTTAGTGTGATTTTATCCTACTAAACACATTTTTATGGGCAGTTTTTAATGCACACTTGTTTGCAAGCAGTTTCTTACCAATAAGTAAAAACAATTATACTTCTGCAGTCACTGCTGGGGTGTAAGTTCCTTAGAGCAGTGGTTCTCATACTCCCCCCTCAGACCACTTGAAAATTGTTGATGGTCTTAGAGGACCACTTCATGCTTTTTTGGTCTGTGTGGGAGCAGTTGTAATGTCCTATGCTAGATGTTGTGCGATTTTAATGGTATTTTTATTGGTTCTTTTGTTTACAACAAATTAAAAACAACCACCATAGAATAAAAAACATTAAAAATGCAATAAAAACAAAGGTCAATTGTTGGGGGGGGAAGCATCTTCTTAATTGTCTGTATTACGATTTACACTCCATAGAATTCAAACAGTATTACAATAAAATACAATGTAACAAATAAAAGAAACAATAAAATACAATTACAAATAAATATGAATAATTAATGCGGACATGCCACGGACCACCTGAATGAAGCTCATGGACCACTCGTGGTCCATGGGTCACAGGTTGGGAACCCTTGCCTTAGAGCATTTCTTTGGTGCAGGGGCATGGGGCAGTTGGTAACATGTTTGGTAACATTTTGGTGGATGACTCTGTTGCCACACCCCTCCTTCTGTTTGCTCCTCATTTGACCACAACCTAGCCATTCTTTTTCTGGCGGCCAGAGGATTTCCACCAATTGCTGCAAGCTGAAGGCATGTTCCACAGCTCCAGAGCCAGGTGAGGCTCACAAAGGGAGATGCATAGCGCCTTGCAGAGAGAGGAAAAAAATACCACAAGAACCAATCCTTTACTGCTCAAAGCCCTGATTGTAAACAGGGTAGTGGTGATACAATTTGTGGTTAATTTAAATGAGAGATGTGAGGGAACACACCTTTATACCGAATTATTGTTATTAAGATTCATAATCAGACATCATAACAACCTTTACCTCCACAGAGGGTTAATATAAAACACACTTACAGAAGACATGTCAGGCTTTGGGGTGGAGGGTGGGTAGTGGGGTTGCATTGAAGGAAAGCACACAAAGTTAGCTGAGCACAACCTTCCATTTTCCCTATTGTGAAACATGTTGGTAACATTCACTCTTGCACTTGTGTGCATGACCTATGATTTATTTATTTATTTATTTAGAGGTGCACACACAGAGGTACAAAGATACCTACCCAGAATGGGAAAAGGTAGCAGAGGTGGGGTACGAGTAACTGAGGGGAGGGACAAAAAAGCACAAAAACAGCTTGGATACATTCCATCAAATGCCACCTACTGGGGTGGAGGGCAAGTGATAGAATAGCAATAAATATCCATGACAGAAAAAATATAAATGTGTGGACACTTGTATGCCAATCATGCCCTCTGAAAAATTGGATACAAATGATCCATTTGCAACTAAACATAGACAGAATCTTCTATAAAATTAGCATCAAACTTGCAGAATGTTCAATTACACTATCAATTATGCACTGCATGGCAAAGTGGGAAGTCCATATGGAAAGTTATATGCCACAGTAAGCCATTAGAGCTTCGGCTATGGGGCTGTATACAAATGTAATAAATAATAATAATAATAATAATAATTAGTACCATTTTAACAAAAGTAACATCCATCACCACTAGGGATGGGATCCATTAGCTAGTGCCACTTAGAAAGCAATCTGTTGACCTAACAGGCAGTATTGATTTGAGTTCGTTCTTTGTCCAATATCCACTGCTTTTATTGGTCTGATTTTTCCCCTTCCCAAAAATAATATTAATATCAGTATTTTCTTTCAAAATATTGATGTTTTCTTTCAAAATATCAGTATTTTGAAAGGAAATATTGATAAATGAAAGAAAATATCAATATTTTGAAAGACAATATCAATAATTTGAAAGACAATATTAATAAAGGAAAGCAGCTTTGCCGCTGCCGCCTCCTCTGCTGTGACTGAAGCTAGTCAGTTTTCACATTACCAAGCAGAGACTGGCTGTTTTCCTTTGGGAAAGGAAAGGAAGAAAGAAGGTTTCAGTGCTCCTCCTCCTCCTTGGCAAGCCCTGAGTCCTTAACGGGGGCGAGACTTGGCTTGCTTTCTTCCACTTAGAGCTTAGATTATTTGGGTGGAGGAAGGTGGCACAGAGAGAGAGAGAGAGAGAGAGAGCTGTACTATGCTGTGAGTAAAATCAGTAAAAGAACAATACTGTATCTTTGATGGAATATTTGAGGGGGTGGGGAAAACAACTGAAGTTTGGAACAAATAGGATTGTTCCACAACAATGGAGAATATGTGGACCATTGAAAAATTCCAGTGCTAAATCCAAATTCTCGCCCATTCATCACAGTCAATAGGATGTTGTTCTTTTACATCTCATCACTTAACAGTAACACTGTCTCACTTTTCTTGCTATCACCAGTGCAGAGGCGGGTCCCCTAAAGCAAATGCTTTGTTTTCCAGCTGTTCTTTTTCACCTGCTGAACATTCTATCACATTTATTATAATCATTCCTCCATCATGTTTACATATGGAAGGTGTCACAGCTCAGTGACAGAGCACATGCTTTGCATGTTGAAGATTCCAGGTTCATTCTCTGACGTGTCCAATTAGAATCTCAGGTAGTAGGGATGGGAAAGTCTCTGCCTGGAGATCCTGGAGAATTACTGTCAATCTGTAACGTAGTGGTTAGAGGTTTATACTAGGACCCAAGAGATCCAGATTTGAATTCCCATTCAGCCATGAATCTCACTGGATGACATTGGTAGCCTAACCTACCTCTCAGGATTTGTGAGGATAAAAGCACAGGATAGGGAATGCAGTGGCTAGACTGCCGGCAGCATGTGCCCCCTTTGCCAAAACATCTGCACTTGCTACCCATATGCTACTGGGCCAGGTTCACTTTTCTTGTATGCAAAACCCTAAACAACTTGGGTCCAAGATATCTTAAGGCAGGGCCGGCTCCAGGCATGCGGGGGCCCTTGGGCATCAGCTTGCCCTGGCCCTCCGGTGGGTGGGTGGGTGTGCACGCCCCCACGTGCCCCCCATGCCCCCCCACCTGTCTAGTCTTTACCATTGTCCTTAATGAAGATGGTGGCTGCAGTTTCCCTAAGGGGAATGAAGCCTCCAGCGCCATCTTTGTTGATGGCACACATGCGTGCTATGTGCACACATCTCTGCCATCAACTAAGATGGCAGCGGCTTCAGTACCTTAGGGAAGCTGCGGCCGCCATCTTCATTAAGGGCAATGCTAAAAAGCCGGCTGACAGGTAAGTGGGGGGGGGCGCGGATCACGGAAGGGGAGCAGAGGGCCCCTCAGGGGCTCCTGTAGCTCCGGGGCCCTCGGGCCAGTGCCCAACCTGGCCGCCCTTTAGAACCGGCCCTGCCTTAAGGGACTGCTTGAGCCCTTATATCCCAGCTTCATCACTGAGATAATCCTGAGGAGCGCTATTGGTTGTCCCCTGTGTTTTGGGAGCTCAGCTGTTTCCAACTAGATGTCAGGCATTTAGTGTTGCTGGTCCCATACTGTGGAACACTCTTCCAGCAGAGAATCAGCAGGCACCCTCACTGCTAACTTTCAGACATTTAGTTTAATTGTATAATTTTTCCCCAAGATGAGCCAGTCATGATGATTTGGTATTGTTGGATAGTATATGTTTTATTGTATTTATGTAGATATATATTTGTTGTAAATTGCCTTGATACTTTATATGAGTGGGTGGTATATAAATATTTCTGTAAATAAATAATGCATGTATGCCACCCTGTGCTTTGGAGGAAATGTAATAATAATCTGTATAAAATGAGAGTGTAATAATAGGAGCAGACATTTTTTAGTTAGTTGGACCAATTTCCAGAGGCCGTATAAGGCATTTTCATGTGCTTTGTCAGAAGAAATGGTGTGTGAAACAGTTCTCAGACAACATTCCAGCATACATATCTGTATCCATTTAAAACCACTCCATGCTTGCCTTCAAAGCAGTCATTTTGGCATCCTATGAAGATGATTTATAGCAGCGGCTTCACTAACACATTGCTATCTTCTGTCTACCCAGCATAGCTGAGCCATATATAAATTAATTTTATATGTGCTATTGTTTTACACTGTCTTTATATTTATAATTGTTTTAAAATTATTTTTATATATGCACTTGTTTTAACTGTTTGATATATGTTATTATGTGAAACTGTTTTATATATGTTACTCTTTTATATATGTTATTATATTGTAAATAGCTTTGGGATTCCTCATGGAAGCAATTCATAAATGAAATAAATAACAATAATGTGTGTGTGTATTTCCTTCTAATACCTCATCTTTCTGAATTACATAATGTATTGCAACACATGACTACCATTGTTGTTGTTGTTATGTGCCTTCAAGTCAATTATGACCTGCACTGGTTGCCAATATGTTTCCGGGCTAGATTCAAAGTGTTGGTATTAACCTATAAAGCCTTATACGGTGCGGGACCACGATACCTTGCGGAACGCCTCTTCCGATATGAACCGGCCCGTGCACTACGTTCTGCTACGAAGGCCCTCCTCCGGGTTCCAACTCACAGGGAGGCCCGGAGGGTGATGACAAGATCTAGGGCCTTCTCAGTGGTGGCCCCCGAACTATGGAACAGTCTCCCTGAGGAAGTACGCCTGGCGCCGACTCTGCTTTCCTTCCGGCGCCAGGTCAAAACCTTCCTATTCTCTGAAGCATTTTAAGTTACATTGATCTAATTTTAATAATGTTTATTGTATTGTTGATTGTATTTTAATATTATTTTGTTATTCATTGTATTTTTATACTATTTTATGTTCACCGCCCAGAGAGCTATCGCTAGTCGGGCGGTATATAAATTTAATAAATAATAATAATAATAATAATTATGGCAACCCTATGAATCAGCGATCTCCAATAGCATCTGTCATGAACCACCCTGTTCAGATCTTGTAAGTTCAGGTCTGTGGCTTCCTTTATGGAATCAATCCATGTCTTGTTTGGCCTTCCTCTTTTTCTACTCCCTTCTGTTTTCCCCAGCATTATTGTCTTTTCTAGTGAATCATGTCTTCTCATTATGTGTCCAAAGTACAATAACCTTAATTTCATCATTTTAACTTCTAGTGACAGTTCTGGTTTAATTGGTTCTAACACCCAATTATTGGTCTTTTCCCCAGTCCATGGTATGCGTAAAGCTCTCCTCCAACACCACATTTCAAATGAGTTGATTTTTCTCTTATCTGCTTTTTTCACTGTCCAACTTTCACATCCATATATAGAGATCGGGAATACCATGGTCTGAATGATCCTGATTTTAGTGTTCAGTGATACATCTTTGCATTTGAGGACCTTTTCTAGGTCTCTCATAGCTGCCCTCCCCAGTCCTAGCCTTCTTCTGATTTCTTGACTGTTGTCTCCATTTTGGTTAATGCCTGTGCCAAGGTATTGATAATCCTTGACAAGTTCAATGTCCTCATTGTCAACTGTAAAGTTACATAAATCTTCTGTTGTCATTACCTTAGTCTTCTTGATATTCACCTGTAGTCCTGCTTTTGTGCTTTCCTCTTTAACTTTCATCAGCATTTATTTGAAATCATTACTGGTTTCTGCTAGTAGTATTAGTATTAGTAGTAGACTACCGTTAAGCATGTTAAAATTTTTCACATTCTTTCTTCTGAAAGAAATTTCACACACCTGAGAAATATACATAAAACAACAATTTGCCTCTGAAATTTACCCACAGAGAGTCCTGTGTCTCGTAATACTGTAAAAAATAAAGATCTACTCACTAACCCTATAAGAATGTTACTATAAAATAAAATAAATATACCATTATCTCTGAGGCAATATTTTGTCATATATCTGGAAGATCCTAGCTTATATCCAGACTTCCTGTCATAGGTCAGAATAAACTCATTAAATCAATGAGACTAACTTAAATCCCATTCAGTGGGTCTACTCTAAGGATGACTAAGTCTGAATCCAACCCACTTTGTTTCTCATTAATATTGGTAAATTAGATAAAAATATCCACTGCCATTTGTCATTGTGGTTCAAATAAGCCTATTCAAGATGGGCTTACGCTGTATGTTAAAGAGCAGGTGTAGTTTGGGAGTTCTCTTTGGCCCAGCTCTACTACCTCATTTTCAGGTGGCATCTGTGGCTAGGAGATGCTTTTACCTACTCAGGTCCATACAGCAACTGGACCTCCTTCTGGCATATAAGAATTAACACCTTCCTGTTTAGAAAAGCATTCAGCTGAATGGGCTGTTGCTGTGATTTTGTTTATTAGTGTTTCTACTAATATAATAACCTATTTTACCGTTGTTTTTGTACTGTTTTCAAAACTTTGTATGGTATGTCTATAAATTGCCTTGAGATATATGTGGGTAAGTGGTCCCCAAGTTCAGGAAATTGGCAGGTTACTTGTACTTGATGCAGTTGCATTGTCCCTGAAGGAGCAAGTACATAGCTTGGGGAATACCCTTAGATTCATCACTGTTACTGAAAGAGGCACAGGTGTCCTCAGTGACTGCTTTCCCCCCTGCTTCATTGGTACACGAGCTTCAGCCATTTCTGGACAGGGACAGCTTGACCACAGTGGTGCAGGCCTTGGTAATTTCTAGACTATTGCAATGATGCTCTGCATGGGGCTAACCTTGAGGTTGGGTTGGAAACCGCAGCTAGTGCAGAATACTGAGACCCAGCTTTTGGCTAGAACAGCTCTGCATCAGCATATTACACTGGCTGCCAGTGCATTAGGCTAAATTCAAGTATTGCTGTTATAAAGCTCCAAACAGCCTAGGACCAGACTACTTGAAGGACTGCCTTGTCGCTTATATCAGATGATGATCACTTCAATCAATTTGAATATACACTTCAATCATCTGCAGAATCCCTCCTGAGTGCCCCTCAGTCATTTCAGACTTGGCTTCTACACAAACCAAGGGATTTAGAGTAGTGGCGCCCGTACTTTGGAGCATCTGTTCCCACTGAAATCAGGCAGGTATCCAGAATTCTGATATTTTGTGATCTGCTGAAAACATTTCTGTTTTGTCAAGCATTCTTAAGGTAATTAATATGATTAATTATTGGGCATTTGTTATGTATTTTATGATTTTATTATTTTTAATGCTTATATTGTACATTGCATTTTTGAATGAGTTGATGGTTTAGAAATACTCCTATAAAATAAATAAATAAATAAATAAAAGACCATAAATAAAAAACATAGGAAACTGCCCCATACAAAGTATCCCTACCTGTAGATGCCAGGGATTGAGTCTGGGTCCTTCTGCATGCAAAGCTACAGGTGGCTCTTGCATTGTTTTATTGAATTGTATGTGTTTTAACATGCTGTGTGGCTCCTATGAGATCTTTTTGGCTGAACAGCAGAGTAAATTCTTTTGAACAAATGCACTGCACTGAACAAAAGAGGGAGTGCTTACTAGTAAAAGTATAATTGCTAGAGTTTGGATGCCACTTTATCTGTCTTTATCCGTAAGTGCATGTTACATATTAACACGTTTTGCCTCTTTTTCTCTCAAAAACAGAATGAGCCCAGTATTTTTGCCAAATACCAGTCTAAACCACAGCTCTTTGGAGGTGATGGAAAGGAAAAAGGATCACTTAATTTTCCAGCTGGAGGATTCAAAGGTGTCTTGGAGCAATTTGAAGAGAATAAGAAAAAGATCAAGGAAAAACATGATAAGTATGCAAACAGCTGTGAAATGAGTTGACTCTCTTCTATTGAGAACAGTTGTATATAAGTAATACAAGAATTCCACGCCCACCCCTCCATAAATAACATTTTACTTTGGCTAAGAAATTGTTTAGTAGAGGGGTCTCACCCTCACACTGACAGCTCCTGTTCTGTTAATGCATCTTCATCACCCCCCGCAGGAGATGATGTTGCCCACCTGGTGTGTTCTGGGCAGGAAGCCAGGAGGGATCACAGACTGGTGCTGATGTGGCTCAGTCTCCTGCCTGCCCTGGGAGCCAAACTGATGGATTCCTAGGGGGATAGGGCCAGGGGAAGGCCTTAAAGAGCACCCCCTGGCTACAGTAGCCCACTTCTGCTTCCTGGCATCTGAACTGGTGCTTCCAGATTGCTGCTGTTTTCAAGTGGGATTCAGTCACATAATAGCAAATTCAGGTTACAGCTGATTGGGAGGTCTTGTGCAATTAACTTGCTTCCCCAAAAGATTGGACATTTTGCGATAAGGAAAGTGATAGGAAAATGCATTGAAAAGTGTGGGATACTACTTGCTTGATCCAACATTGTCTAACCTCTTAGCAGTGTTCACTAAACAGCCAACTTGGTCTAACCTCCCTGCAAACAAATGCTCAATAAATAGGCTATCTGGAATCACCTTTAGTGGAATAGGCTTTTCCCTGGCAAAAGGATAGTAGTGGTATAGGCTACCGCTTTCTGTGTTTCTGCTGCTGGAGGATTTGATCCCTTGTCTGCAGTGAGCCCTGTGGCTCCTCTGGATAATTGTTCATACATATGCACTGTGATAGCCATTGTGGGTTGCCCTAATCTGCTGCATGGGCTAGGAGGGATCTGTGTAAGTATCAACACAGTTGCCATATGACTTTTGGAAACTGGATGCAATAATTCAGTGCATCCAGTGCCTCTAGAAAAAATATCTTGTGGACATGCCGTGAAATGATGGAAACATAAGGGCATAATGAGAGCCTGCCTGATCAGGCCAGTGGCCCATCTAGTCCAGCATCCTGTTCTCACAGTTGCCAACCAGATGCCCATTGGAAGCACATACCCAAGACCTGAGCACAAGAGCACTCTCTCCACTTGTTATTCCCAGCAACTGGGATTCAGAGGCATACTGCCTCAGATAGTGGAGGTAGAAAGGTGCTAAGGGTTATCTGTTCCAAGGTGTAGTGATGGCAAAGCACCATGTAGGTACTAATGTGCATTAGTCTAAACAGAGTATTGGCTATATAGTGGATCCTCTCAAGGGAGATATGAATGTATAGTGTTTGCCTGAGCCTGATAGGCATTAACTTTCCATATGCTCTTTGTCAGGAGAGGAATGTGTCTTGTCAAATTCCATATGAATGAATTTCACTGAAGAAAAAATATTTTAAAAGGTCAAGGAAGTGTTGTGGCACTGCTACACCAGCATCTGGATTTTGATTAAAACTAGAACATCATTAGAATGACTGTAGTGTGGGACAGTGTGGGACTGACATACACACTGCAGTATGCAGTGTGGGAAAAGTGAGGGTTTAAAAATGTATATCTTTATCATATAAACAAGCATTTTAGAGCTGTGTTCTATCGTCAACACAGCCTCCCTGTGGTATTCTCTGTTATAGGATTAGGGGGTTGGTATGGATGATGTCTGTGGGTACCCTTCAAGCCTGTAATTCTGTGTCTGTAGAGATGCAGTTTGTAGTATTTCAGAGTTTGCTGAACTGGCCAAGATAGTTTCTCTGTTAAGTTAATGGTTCTGTCAAATACCCAATCTACATGTCTAAAGACTTGGTCAAGAGCAGATGTGTTGCCATAGGAACAGATGGGGTGATGCTTCTTCAGGAGGGTAGCCCCTGCCTCACCAGACTGGAGACCCCTTATCCTGGGGCCAAGAGGCAGCTTGTGTTCTTTTAGTTGATCTGATGTGGATCTGGAAAATGGAAAGACACAGAGAGGCTTGCTGTCTGTGCTGTATCCAAGGCCATGGCTTTGGGGTGCCTCCCTGGAAGCCTAATGGGGAAGCAAGATCTGTTTGACAATTAATGCTGAGAACCTCTCCATGCTCAGGTGTATATATGTGTAAATTAAACCATATATCGTAAAGACACCACAGTTTCCACTGACCGTCATTCCCAAGAAACTAAACCCTGGGTAAACAGAGGAACTTTTGGAGTCTCTCACTACTCAGAGATTGGGGGACACACAACTATATTCTTTATAAGTAAGAGAGGATTAGGGTGGACCCTAAGAAAAATCAAGTGTGAGGGTTTTTTTTAAAAAAAAAAACAAGCTAAGCAACAGCTTTAGATGCAAGTGTGAAGGATCTCAATGAATTTTTCTGTGGGCTGATGAATAATTCCAGCTCTGGTACATATTCTATTCAGGAAAAAAGATGTGAGAAAATCTGGGGGGAAATAATGTGTATGTTTTTCTAAGCAAACTATACTTTGATGAAAAGACTTCAGGTAAATGCAGTTGCTCATATGATGATCTTTCCTCTGAAATACATTTAAAAGCTTCTGATAAGACAAATATTGAAAACCTCTGACAAAAGGAAAACCAACATTCTCTACATTTAGCGAAAAATAGAAATACAGATTTTTAAAACCCTGCACTTCCTTTTTGTTTTGTCACAATCCCCTTAGCCAAAGCATTTCCCCTTATCATTATCATCTACACTAGGATTGCCAGATCTCCAGTTTCCACGCAGATATTCCATTTTTGGGGTTATTCTCTAGGTCTTTGGATGAGTCATTCCAATCTCCGGACTCAGTTTTCATTTTTTAAAAAATTTAAGTTCCTAGGTAGGCTGGTTCAAGAGATATACACCAACATGTCAGCCCCCGCCCCCGCAAATTCTGTTGAATGAGCTAGTAGCTGGCTCCTCTAATTCCTGCCCTTTCAGGTTTTTAGCCAATAAGTGAAGTCATGGTTGTGATTGGCAAGGGATTTGTTGACCTCCAGACAATGGATAGAACCCATTGCAAGTCCTGGAAATAGCTACCTTTTCCTGCTTATCCTGCACATCACGAGTTGGATACATTTATAGCTTTCAATAGCAGTAAGAGTGCCTTTTTCTGTGTGAGATCTAGAACAAAAGGTCACAGCAGGATCTTGGTAGACATGCACAGTACACAATTTCAGTTATGATTATAATAAAAGTGTACGTGCAAGGGGTTTTTAAATTATGTGCAAAAATAGCATACATTTTATCTTTCAAATAATATTTGAACAGAAATTTTTAAAAAGTACATGCATCTTATGGTGCCATTACAATGTGTTATACTTTTCTAATTATAAGGAGTCAAACAAGTTTCAATTTTCCTGGGCTATACAAGAGAGCAGTTTATTTGTTTAATTCATTGCCTGTTTTGAAAACCTTCCCAGTATGCTTCCCATTATGAAGTTTTAATCCTATACTCACTTTTCTGGGAGTAAAGCTGCAATGCTAATTCCACCATTTCAGTTGTGTTCTCTATCCAGCCAGCAATAAAGAAGCATATTTGTTTCCCTGCAGTAAGAGGTAAAGGTTTGTTTATTCTGCATTTATTATGATGAATAGAGCAGGATTGGTTGCTTATTGCTAAAGGGTGAAATAAAGAGATAATGTAATGAACTGCCTTCAAGTCAATTCCAACTTATGGCGACTCTACAAATAGGGCTTTTATGGTAAGCAGTATTCAGAGGGAGTTTACCATTGCCTTCCTCTGAGGCTGAGAGGCAGTGACTGGCCCAGGGTCACCCAGTGAGCTTCATGGCTGTGTGGGGATTCAAACCCTGGTCTCCCAGGTCATAGTCCAGCACTTTAACCACTACACCAATGTAAAGTGATCTGAAAAAAATACCTTCCCTGACTCTTTACTCTTTTAAAGCACTCACTATACTCACAAATCATAGTGGCTGTTTTTTCTTATTATTATTGAGTACTTTATGGCAAAGGAAAAAAACAGCCTTAGAGGAATAGAAACACTGCTGTGCATACTATATTTAGCTGGCTAGCTGGCCTCCTAGACTGTAACACAGGCTGAATTTCTAATTTTCCCATTGTGTGCAACTCAGCTTGAGGTGTTTTTAGGGTTTCTGGGTTGAAATATCAACTCAGCAACCAGTAAAAAAAATCTTGCTTTTCAGTGTTAGTTTCTAATTGCTTAGTTAGTCCTTTATATAGCAACCAGTAAAAAAGTTTTTTCCTTGATTGTCCAAAATAAATGAAAATCTAAAAGTCAGGTACAAGACTAGAAGGAGGAACCCTCAAGGAGGAGTTTACAAACACACCCTAAAGTATTTATTTTCTCTCTGCCCTTCACTAATTTTGTAGTATGGACAAGTTTGTTTTTGGGATGGAATCTAAAACTGAGATACCTAATGCAGCATCGAAGCCAAGCTCAGGAGCTCAGTCTCATTCCCAAAGTAGTTCAGTTCATGAAGAATCAGACCATAGGGACAGACCACAGGTGAAAAATGACTGTAGGTATAGGCAAAGTCAAGCTTTTGAGTCTGGTATTCCTGGGGATCTCTCAAAAATGGGTGAGACAATTCAACTTTTTAGTTATAGCATAAGCTATTTTATTTGTTTTACATCTTTTGGTATCCCTTTGTCATTGCCTTTCCCTTTCCTTGGCCTGGCTGTCACACCCCTTCCACCAGTGGGGAAGGGGGATTAACTGGTGCTATTCGCCTCCTCTCCAAAATGCACCACCTAGAAATGTGGCTGCCCCACCTAACATGGAAGGGTTCTACAGGACTGGGCTCACCTATCTCTGCTGAGTAGGAAGAAACCTCTGTGTAGCCATACCTCTTTATAACACATGCTTTGTAATGAATGAATGAATCTTTATTTTTACCCCGCCCTTTTTCCAAATCTGGAACTCAGGGCGGCTTACAAATAAAAACTACACATAGGTAAAAAAACATACAAAAATATACAATTAAAATAGAATTAAACTATTCGCAGCATTGAATGAATAATTATCTAATGATAATTGTGTAATAGCCCTTTGTCATGGTATAATATATATTATAAATTTGGAACTGTATGTTGCATCTCTCGCTTGTTCCTGTTGAAGATGTTACTCTGTCTTAATCAAGGATAGGGAACTGCTGCGGCCCATAGGCCAGATGTGGCTTTGGACCCAACTCACAGCCTCAATGACAATGGCAACAACTGAAGCTTTTTTCCTAAGCCCATATATACGGTCTGCCTAGTAAATGTCGCAAGATGTCACCTGAAGAGTCGGAAACAACTCACACTATAAGTGCGGGGACACCTCTACCTTTTAATTACTTTCTGGGTGGGCTGATTTTTTTGAGGAGGGGGATTGCAGATGGGGAGGGAAAGGTTAACCCACTTACAATGTAATCCCTTCCCCAAAATGCTCCCTCCGGTACCTCCAGAAAGGTTAAAGCTGAGCTGACTCTGCCCTGGCATTCAGCAACACAAAGGAGGACAATTAGTTTAACTCCCCTCCACAATAGTTCTGTATTCAAAAGGATACAACTTATTTAGAATAGTAATTTCCAAAGTAAAATTATTACACAACTACAGCTTTAAAGAATTTTTGTAAAATCAAATGCCTTTGATAACATGGTTTTTGTCTAGGGCTTTGAAGCCTTTTGTTTTCTAGTTTACCAAATTTCGCATTTATCCTAATTTACTTTATCAACAGTTTTAGTTCATTGTGTGGTGTGAATTTGTCTATATGCCAGTTAAAACAGAGGAAGTGAGTCCTTAAACTTTATTGTACTGAGGATCACAGTTCTGCTTTGCTTGCTGTTCACAAATCACCACATCTTTGTTCTTTATGGCCACTAGTGGAAAGCTGACAAAAATGTTTCAAAATTAAAATTAATTGGGGCACTTGTCCTCCAGGACCATGATCCAAAAAAGCTTTATGTGGGCATGGAGGGGAGCCATGCATACAGTACTGGGTTTCTTAGAAATTTTCCATTGCAGGAGTTACCCCCAGCTCTTCAGTTGTCTCCTCTTATTTTCACTGAGGTCTTGAGGACTGCCTGAAACTGCACCAAGGACTACTGGTGGTCCCTAGACTGCAGGTTGAGCCATATTTAGGCTTATTAGACCAGCTCTGCCACACTGCTTCCCTTAACTTTGTAAGTTACTATTTGTTAGAGAGAGGGAAAACACAAGGTAAGTAATGCAGAACCTGCCAAGGTACCTCTAATCTAACTTGATATCTTTATATAACACTTATCTCCATGGTGTTACTATTTGATTTCTTGCTGAACCTCTTGATGATGTGTTTCCTCCCACCCCACCACACATGGAGACTTCCACAGGTGAAGAAGAGTTGGATATAATGTAGTAAGAAAGCTCATTTCCCAAATTAGACTGTAGTAATAATTGCACCCTTCTTTTCAAAGGTCAATATATAGTAGTAATTTTATCACATTGTATTCCTGCCAGCTGAAATATTAAACAGGACTTTCTTTTCTGTAATTTCTGTGTGCGCACACAGTCATAGGTGATCCGACATTTCCTTTGTTTTGAGAAATTCTAAGACTGGATTAATCACAATGCTTAATAGCCTAGTGTTTTTCCTTTGTGATGTTTTATTTGTGACAAGTATAGCTACATTACATATATTCTAGTGCTCATGCTGTTTCATGCATATTTTAATTTAAACTTTTAAATGCTTTAATTCTTACAATCTGCTTCTGCCTCCTTCTCTTGCTGTACAATTCCTGGATCCTGAGAGAGAATGTGCCTGAACTTTTATTTTTTTTAAATGGGGGGCAATGAAGAGCAGCCCAGCATTCCTTCCACTGGCAAGGCCACCCTCTCTCTTCCAAAACCATTACTAGAGATATAATGCTATATTATCACTGAGATATCACTTTCAGGGTACACAATGACTGTGTTTGGATGTAACACTAAATAACAGTTTAGCATTATTTGAATGAGCTTAGCCTCTCCCAGGCTCACACACTCCCCCTCCCCTCTCCTCCTGAGCAACCAGGAAGGGGATTTTGGAAGCTTTTACTTGCAGTTTTAACTAACCACAGTTTCCTGTTTTGTCTGTGCCAGGGATTATGGTTTTAACATTTATGGTCAGTTTCAAAATAAGCCGACTTCAAACTGTGATTTATGAAACAAGCTTTCTTAAACTAATTGTAGTTAGTTTAAGCAAGCCAGGGGGGAGAAGGGCTAATTACATCAAAGCCCTTGCCCCCTCTGCTTTGCCTGCTCTGTTTCAGAATTTGGGGATGCTGGTCTGCCCACCCCATGGCCTTGTAATGGTGGTGTTAAATGCCAGGTCTGCCCAAAATAAAATATCTATCATCCACAATTTGATTGTGGATGAGGGAGCAGACTTAGCGTGTATAACAAAGACCTGGGGTGATGAGCTGGGTGGCCCAGTGCTAACCTAGCTATGTCCACCTGCGTATTCGGTGCAGCACCATTCCAGGTCAGAGGGAGGGGGAGTTATAAAAATTCCATCTCCTTCACCAGGAGACCAATGCACATGGTGTATGGTTTTGAGATATTGCTTGTGGTGTTGGGCCAAAGAGAAAGAACAGGGATGTTGTTAGAGTACCATCTACGCCACTGCATTACAACTTCCCTAACTGAGCCAATGGACGTAATCTCAGATGTGGTGTTGAAGAAACCTCTCACAGTGGAGTTGGGGGACTTCAATTTACACACTGAAGCTGCCTCAAACGGGCCAGCTCAGGACTTCATGGCCTCCATGACAATCATGGGGCTATCTCAATACATCAGTGTCCCAATGCAAATGACTGAGCACACCCTCAGCCTGGTCTGCTCTTTTTCACAGAGCAGATTGGTAATACTCCGTTGATTGGGGGACTTGCTGTGAATCCGTTGTCATGGATGGACCGTTCCCTGGGAAGGTTTTGGCTGAGTGTAGCTACTCCACCCTGCAAGGGTGCAGGACCCATTGACATAACCTACCCTTGGAGATTTATGGAATCTGATCGATTCCTGAATACTCTGTGGGATTTTCCAGCTGACATGGTTGATGCTTCTGTTGAGGCTCTTGTTTCACCCTGGAATGGTGAGATTAGAGGCTTTGACACAATCACTCCTGAGTGCCCTTGCCATCACTATGGAGCAAATAGGTCATCTTGATAATCCAGTGACCTGCATGTGATCAAAAATGAGGGTCGGTGGCTGCAGCACAGGTGGCATAAGTCCAAACCTGACTGAACACTGGTAAGGTTACACCATTGTGCCTACCATGTGGTGGTGGCAGCAAAGAAAGCCTACTTCGCCACCATTGCATCCACAAGTAGCCATCCGGCAGAGCTCTTCTGAGTGGTGAATGAGCTTTTGTCATCTGGCCAAGAAGCCTGCTGTAACAACTTTGCAAGGCACACTAGGGACAAAATTGCTCTGATTCAGACAGATGCCACAGTTAGAAGATCCAATGGAGGCATCCAGAGCATTGTTTGTTCTATCTGTACTGGATCAGTTTCAATTATTGTGACCTGAAGATGTGGACATGTTGTTTGAAGAAGTGTGGTCATCCACTTACCCCTTGACTGTTGCCCATCTTGGCTTCTTAGAGCAGTCAGTTTTGGCTTCACAGAACAAGGGACTATGTCAGTATTCTGTCAGATATCCTTTAGGTCATGTTAACTGAGTGACTTTTATGAATTGAAATAACCCTTTCCCATAAGTTCAGCAATCTTCATAGACTGCACTTATAGAGGAGAAAGTGAGTTGATACCTAAACTCCCCTTTTCCACCATCCACACATTGATCAGCTGTGGATGGAAATCAGTGGGGCAGTGGAATCTGCTCTGGATTTTAGTCTGAAGCACCTTGGACATCTCCTTGAAAGTTCACTGATGGGAGCAATGAGTAGGTGTGTGTGATCCTGATCTCCCTCTGTTTATTCAGTTTGCACAGGGGCAGACCTACCATTAGGCAGACTTAGGTAGCTGCCATAGGCAGCAGATGCTCTGCGGAGGGGAAAGCAGCTCACCACAATTGTGTTCCAGCCGTCTAACACAGCCTCCTTTGCACCCTCTAAGCTAGCCTGCTGTCCTCAGGTACAGTGGAGGAGGATGTCTCATTACCACTGTTGAAGTAAGGTTCACCAGCCAGTTGGGTTGGACTCTGTATGTAAAAGGGGGGCACCATCTTGTCTTTTACCTCAGACATCAAAATATTCTGAGTCTACACAAATTCTGAACATGTGTAAAAGGCTTTTGTGATCTGTGTTACAGGAATAACAATCAAAGTAGTTGATACTGTGTGGCTTCCTATTAGAGGGTGTGCACGCAGGTGTAATATGGCATATGCAGCAGTGCATGAATGGGTACCCAAGTTGCTCATTCCTTTGTACAACTTTCTTAGAAACCATTTTTTCCAGGTTTTTCATCTGGAACTGTATGTGCCACAATCTCACCAAATGTGGGTGTTCTTCGGTCACCCAGGTGAGGATTCCACACTGCAGTCCCTATTTTCTCCTCTGCATTACTAGGCTATCTGGGAACACCTCCAGGTACATCCCCCAATTTGTTCTTCATGCATTATTCCTTCACTTGCTCTAGTTACAGGCACCATTTTCAAATGTTTAATATAAAGCTACCATGGGCTTCTCCTCGCCCCACTTTTCTTTTCCTCATAATCAGATCTTAGCAAGTAAAACTCGCTCGTTAAAACAAGCATTCCTACAATTACTAGCAGTTCTGGTTTAGCACTTGCCATCTGTCAACATATCAGAAAGACAAGTTCACTGGGGATTCTTACTAATGGAATTTATTTGACTGTAGAGGTGAAAGTTCAGTGGAGATAAATACATTAATGAGTAACAAAGGTGTGTTAAATCTACATTTTGCTATGTGGTGCATGCTGTCTTGAGATTATCCTAGTTTTTCCCCCTATTTGCATTGGACTAATTTGCATACAAATTTTGTGTGTTTTGTGTATCTCCCTTTCAGTGAGGTTTTAGACACCTTTATTTTGAACACTAAAGAGAGTCTTCAAAGGGTAAGTGAATCCAAATCATAAATTGTAAATGGGTGGGAAATGTTTCAGTGCATTTCCCCTATTTTCTAATTAATAAATCATTTGCCTTTTGTCATGCAGTATGATAAAATATAATTGAACTATTGGTTTGAATGTTTTTTTATTCAGTTGAAAATACTGACTACATTGAAAACTCTGTAATGGAAATGAAATATCAGGCTCTCACAGAACTATTTATTTTGCAGTTGCAGTCTTCCTTAGATAAGTTTGAAGAAACTTTGAAATCTGTTTTGGATGCCTTGGGAAGCCTTTCTAAGACAAGTAAGTGCCTGAGATATTTCTGTTAAAAGCAGAGGGTGGGGTCAGACTATCATTACACCTGTATACGTATGTTCACAGGTGTGGGGAACCTTTCCAGATGCTGTGGTTTTCCCTAGGTAATAATGAACAAGTCAGTGTCACCACAGGAAATACAGTATCTTATTTATTGCATCTTTATGCTATCCTTCATCCATTCTCACAATAATCCCACGAGAGTTACACTGAGAGAAAGAGACTGGCAAAAGGTCATCCAGTATGATTCAAGGCTGAGCAGAAATTTGAGCACAGGTCTTCCAGTTCTATTTTACTGCTCTAACCATTACATTATTCTAGCTCTCCCCTTGTTGCGAATGACACATTGGTAATCCATGTCTCCAGTATATGATTTTTGGACCATAAAGGTGTGACTGTTTGGGGTCTCTTATTGGAGGATGACAGTTTTATTAGTGTTTTAGGACTTATCCAAACGGAGCGGGATAATCCACTGTTTCCTATTCGGGTTGTCAGCTGATAGTCCTCACTTTGCCTTTCCCCCCTGCTGTTTCCCATTGGAAAAAACGCTTTTTTTGTGGCACAGCGAGATTCCCGATTTCAAACAGCAGATCGTATTTTTGCCAGTATTGGAAGGAGCGGATTTAACCCGCGAAAATGCGTAACACCGCGCGACGTCATTTGGAAGACCGAAAAATAATAAACACACATAGCGTGCGTGTCACACATTTTGCGGTCGTCTGGATGAGCCCTTAGTTGAGAGGCTATTGTTTGGTGCACTTCAAGCTTATTGTGAAATCTGTCCATCTGCCTGCTGACTTTAATTTGCCAGTTTGCCAAAACATATGCTGTCATTGTTTTGGCTTCATAGTTGTCATTTTCAGAGTCAAATGACTTTCCCCTGTCCATCTTTTTTTTACTCCCAGAAATTGTGCACTTATCCTTTCCATTGTTAGAACACCCACCTCTGAAAATGAAGACACTTTACCTGTGGAGTAGGAATGGGATCCATTAGCTGGTTTGAAAGCATTTCCATTTTTAATATTGTTATTTTTGAAAATAAGCTGTGGAAAATTGCAACATAAAAATCCAATCTGCAATGATAAAGGATAAGCTAATTAGTGGAAAATTTGGTACCGAATCCAAATTTGGTGGAATTTTAGCACATCACTGCTAAGGAGCAAGGTCATTGTTCTACACTAAGGCTCAACCCCCACCCACCCCGGCAGAGAGCCAGGCATGGGGACTTGGATCTAGAATATCTAGGTTGTTTTTGTCATCATCATCATCATTATTATACCACTTACATGCCAAAGTGGCGGTTTACAAGTATGAAATCAATTCACTAATAGGCAAAAAAAACTTGCAGTTTAAGAACGAACCTATAACCAACAGACATTTCTATCAAATATTAAAAAGCAAGGATATTGGGCAGCTATAGTGAATGTACAGGGGGAGCAGGAGATCTGACCTCCTCTCTGAGATATTGTACTGTCCTCCACATTTGTAAAAATGCAAACACAATTCGGGTTGGTCTTTCACAGTCCAATCCACTTCCTGTGTAGCTTGGAAGAATTTGGTAACGTGCCTCTGAGCATATGGTGAGTGGTATTCTTCTTACTTTGCTTCTTTCCTGTGGAGAGGAAGAAGGGAGGAGGAAGGGAGAGGAGTGGGGAAGGAGGGGAAAAGCAGGTCTGATCATTTGCATGCTTATTGAGTTCAGTGGGATTTACTCCCGTGCAGTCATGGCTAGGATAGGTAAAACTGACCGAGGGGGAGGAGGAGGGGGAGGGGGAGTAGAGGGAAAGAGGAAGGGGGGAAAGGGGAGCAGAAGGAGGGGGAGGGAGTGGGAAGGAGAGAATTGGAACAGGGAGGGAAGGGGCAAAACAGAGGTGATGGGAGGGAGGAGGAGGGGAGGGCATGTTTGATCATTTGCATGCTTATTGAGTCCATGCTTAGGATAGGTAAAACTGACCGAGGGGAAGGAGGAGGGAGGGAAGGAAGGGGCTTTGAAATTAATAAAAATAAATTTGATACAGAATTCTAGGATGAATAATGAGAGAAATAGAATTTTCTAGGTTAGATTCTCTGTAGAAACAGTAGTAACACAGGAAAGAAGCAAAGTAAGTAGAACACCAACAAAATACAAAAAATGTAATTCTCCATCTATGGAGATGGCAGGTGTTGCCACCACTCACTATATGCTCAGAGACACATGGTTACCCAATTCTTCCAAGTTACACAGGAAGTGGATTGGACTGTGAAAGACCAACCTAAATTGTGTTTGCATTTTTACAAAATTGTAAAATACCTCAGAGATACAGTGAGAGAAAATATCTCACTATAGCTGCCCAATTTCCCTGCTTTTTAAAGTTTGATAGAAATATCTGTTGGCTATAGGTATGTTCTTAAACTGCAAGGTTTTTTGCCTGTTAGTTAATTTCTCTGCTTTTTAATCTGGAAGTTAAGAAATGGGAACTTGTGCAAGTTTGCTGAGAATGGATTGATCATTTGCATGCTTATTGAGTTCAATGGGATTTACTCCCCTGGTCACAGGGGGGATCAGGGAGGGGAGCAGGAGGAAGCTCAGGGGAAGGAGGGGCAGGGGGGAGGAGAGCAGGAGGGGGAGAGGAGAGCAGTTTTGATCATTTGCATGCTTATTGAGATCAGTGAGATTTACTCCTGGGCAATCATACTTAGGATAGGTGAAACTGATCATGGGGAAGGAGGAGGAAGGAGCGGGAGTTGGAGTGGACAGGGGAGGAGGCAGAAAGAAGAGGGGAGGGGAGGAAGAAGGGATGAGGAAGGGAGGGGAGAAGGGAAAGAGGGGAGGGGAAGGAGAGAGGAGAAAGGAGAAGAGGGAGGGGGAGGGGAAAGGGAAAGGCAGGTCTGATCATTTGCATGCTTATTGAGTTCAGTGGGATTAACTTCCTTGCAATCACTGACCATGGAGGAGGGGGAGGAGGAGGGGGAGGGGACTGGAGAGGGAAGGAGGAAGAGAGGGGGAGGATACTATCCCTTTATTGGACAGTAGTAGGGGAAATGGTTTTTCTGATCCAAGTTCTTTATTTTTTTATTTATTATTTGATTTATATCCCATCCTTCCTCTCAGTAGGAACCCAGGCTTTATATGTAAATAGTGACAGTTTGCAAGCACCTTGGGTGCACCAACTATGGCAAATTTGGAAATGATAGTTGTATGACATGACTAGAAAATTCACTTTGAAATCGAATATAAATTATCTACAAAAATGTGGAACTAATTATTTTTTATTTTTAAAAGGCAACATTGTTTCCTTTACCTTGTTCAACCCCTCAGCACTCTGGATTTTCTCTAACGCTAGTCCTACTATTGAAATGATTGTGCCTAAGTTAGGTGAGTCTTCTCTGAGTAGGACTATCATTGAGTATAACTCTATGTCACTATTTCCATATTTACAGTTAGGGAAAGTGATGCCATGAGCTAATGCACAAGGCAGTCCAGTCAGTCTATGGTCAGGCTTGGATATAAATCCTATACCTGTGTCCAAGTTAGGGATGGAAACATCTGTCTATTTGGGTTTTCTCAATTTCTCATTTTTCCAGTCTTAAATTCAGTTTTCCACATTTCTGCAGCAATTTGTCATTTCTTTTTAATCCTCATGAAAATTCTCCAGCATATTAGTGTGAATAAACACAGTTTGTAGGCAGTTTTTATTTATTTATTTATTTGATTTATATCTCACCCTTCCTTCTAGTAGGAGCCCAGGGCAGCATTAGCTTTGACTAATGTACAGATTTTTTCAAGCCATTCCTTGTAATATAATGTATTTTTGCATGTTATTTTCGCTCATATATTCATATATTTTTACATACACTTTCCTCCTAATGCTGCATTTTTGTCAACATTGGTTAGCAAACTGTAGCGCAAAATTTGAATAAGTGCGAATTTTGAAGAATGGCTGTGTTTCACGTGTCATTTTGTTTCAGAAGGTGTGAATTTGATAGACTTAGCTTGAAATGTAAATTGAATCAAAATTCTCACCCATTCCTAATCCAAGTATAGAAGCCTACTAATTGAACCACTGGCCACTATAATTTGAAATTTGCTTTGGACCTGTGCATGTGTTTTTAAAAACCTGCCTGCCAATCATTCAAAAACTATACTTTAGCATTGCTGCCAAACTTAGCTATGTTTCTGTAAGGCAATGTGAAATATAGGTTTTCATAGTGTAGGGCTCCACAGCAGCATTTTCTCATTCAAATACAGTAAACAATACGTCACTGATAATGAGGCAGAGCTCCAAAATATCATGCCTTGTTCAATATCAGGCTTTGAAGTGAGAGGTTCAATGGGTGGGAACTGACATATTTTGCATATAAATAACATGGACATTAAATTCTACAGCTAAAAACAAAGAATTCTGATTCTGATTTTGACAGCCTCTGGTTGCTATCCTTCTCCTTACATAGTGACACTTGTCTTTCTCGCCATCTCATCAGTGATGAGATCCAACCCAGTGGCCCTGTGAGAGCCAGGCATGGGGCCCAAGTTGTTGTTGTCATGATGATGATTATGATGATTGACTGATCGATTAAATTAATTTAAATCACACCCTTCCTCCCAGAAGGAGCCCAGGGCGGCAAACAAAATGCTAAAAACACTCTAAAACATCTTAAAAACAGAGTATAAAATATATTAAAACATAACATCTTTAAAAACATATTAAAACAAAAACATATTTAAAAATATCTTAAAAAGCAATTCCAACACAGATGCGGACTGGTTAGGATCACTACTCAATTAGAAATTGCTGTGTTGGATTATTCAGCACCTTGGACAGCTCCTTGGGAGTTTGGACTAAAACCCAAAGCGGATTCCACTACCCCATGACATGGAGTCACCAGCTGTCACTACACAGGGCCCAGTGGTCCTGTCTCCCTACATTCTGCCGTAGGTGCCATGAGCAGCAATGATGTGGATGCAAGAAGGGAGGTTAGAGTTGCACCCTAAGTCAGCAAATCTGGAAAAGAACACTTGGCATTTGCCAAATTAACAAATAACATTGCAGCAGAATGTTGCATGCATGATGAAAGCTAATCAGCCACATTCAACATATTGCTTCCTCCATATGCATTGGTTCATCTGTGTGTAACTGGCTGCCAATAAACACTGCTGTTTGACTGTGATCTCAGTAACGGTTAATTATCTTCCTACAATCTAAGTAACTGTGGTGCAGTCTTGGAAGGGTATCAGTTAAATGTGTTCCATTTGAAATCCAAATATCTCATTTCCTGCATCTAGTGCAAAAGACAGTAAAGTTTTCCTCCAGCTGACTGGCATTTTGAAAGATTGCAGCTATCATTGTGTACCTATGGGAGAAAATTGTATATATTATGTTTTATTGGTATATAGAGAAGCAACAGGAAATAGGTTGGTGTATTAGACTTCCCACTGCATCAGATGGACAATGTCCTAGTTTCTGGTTGCTGTGAATATAGGGCATTTGTTTTGGGAATGTGGCCTCATGTGAAGAAGGCAATGGTTTTAGCTCATTTTAAGCTCATTATGTAGAGTTGTGCATAGCTAAGCAGACCCATTACCCCTCTTTCCTTTTTGCCTCTGTGCCTGACTCTGCAGTTCTTTACCTAGTGAGAAATGTCACAGAGATGTGTGCCATTGATTTAGCACAGTGGGAACCAAAAATGGATAATGTAATAATGACTTCAAAAGAAAACTAAGCTCTCCTTCTGGTAGGTTTCTCCTTTGATTCCCTTTGCCCTTCACAGTTAGGGTTGCCAGGCTCAGGGCCTGAGACTGATCCTGTATCTTTAGGAGAGGAGAAAGTCAGCCAAGTGCAGGTGTTCTTGGAACTCTGTAATGGGACAAACCACAAGGTGGAATTCTCCCTTCTCCCTGCACAACTTTTAAAGATACAGAAGACCTCTTGGTTGCCAGGCCCTGCCTCCAAGAGGTCTTCTGTATCTTTAAAAGTTGTGCAGGGGGAAGGAAGAATTCCACCTTGTGGTTTTTCCCATTACAGTATTGCAAGAACACCTGCATTTTGCTGACTTTCTCTTCTCCTAAAGATACAGGATCAGGATCAGGCCCTGAACCTGGCAACTCTATTCACAATGCTTTTGACAGACATATATAAAAGCAAAATGAACACTAATCAATTTGTCTGTCTTGCATTCCCCTCTATGTTTCAAGTGAGATGTTCACTTAAAAAAAATGTGACTAGCACATTTATTTTATTGATTTAATGTTTGTTTGGTGTGTGTCCCATGTTTTTTTAAAAAAACCCTCACCTACGCAATTTCAAAAGAGTTGAAAAAATGTTCCTTCAAGAGAAGTAGTGGGAGTTGTCACATCAGAAGCCCTTAGTCAGTAAGCACAGTTAAAACATTTATATGCCATCTTTCTATATTCAACCATTTTTAGCATGAATTATAAACAAATTATGTACCCAATTTAGTTGTAACAAACTAAAAAGTAAAACCATAAACCTTAAAGCTCTAAACATTTGTTTTGCATAATGGAATCTGTCACCCCTCTTAATTTGAATATAGCATAAAATCTAAGAGTTACCAGAAGTTCCTTTCAGGCGATTTCTGTCTCCAAGGCAGTATGCCTTTAAATATCAGCTGCTGGGAATCACACTGTTACATTCAGGTCCTACCTGTGGACTTACCTTTTGGCCACTGTGGGAACAGGATCATGGACTAGATGCATCTTTAGCCTGATCCAGTACGACTGTTCTTATGTTCAATACATTTTCTCACTCACTACTGCTGAATGGCCTCTGCTTTGATATCATCTTCAGAACCAGTTGCTGAAATTTACCACCAAATAACTTACTCTCCAATGATTTCTAGTTTTATTTAATTTTTTGTGATACCCAAATACAGTAATTCTTTGGGTGAGCACTTTCTGGATATATATACCCTTATATACCCAGTCAATCACTGCACTCTGCAGGTGAGGGCCTCCTGCAGATACCATCTTATCAGGAAGTCTGTTCCGCATAACATAGGAAGTGGGCCTTTAGTGTAGTGGCACCTACCCTTTGGAATTCCCTCCCCTTAAATATTAGATAGGCACCGTCGCTGTTATCTTTTCGGTGCCTACTGAAGACCTTCTTTCAACAAGCCTTTTAAGTAGAGACCTTATCCCAGTCAGCTTCTGTGCTGGAATTGCTTTTCAATATATTTTTAAACTTTCTTTTTTAAAAATGTTTTTAAAGCTTTTTAGAAAATGTTTTTAAAGATGTTTTCTTTTAATATGTTTTTAATGGTTGTTGTGTTTTAATATATTTTGAAGTCTGTTTTTATTATTTTTTAAAGTGTTTTTAGTGCTTTTGTTTGCTGCCCTGGGCTCCTACTGGAAGAAAGGGTGGGATATAACTCAAATAAATAAATAAAAATAAATGTGCTCTATCTGGGACTAAATAAATAAATGTGTCCATCTGGGACTGCCCTTGAAGATGACTTGGAAACTTCAACTGGTCCAAAATGCAGCAGCCAGATTACTAGCTGGGGTTCCCTTTAGATCTCATATAACCTCTGGTCTAAAACAGCTGCATTAGTTGCCAGTTTCTTTCTGGGCCAAATTCAAGGTGCTCATACTAGTGTTTAAAGTCCTAAATGACTTAGGTTCCAAATATCAGAGAGACCGCCTCCTACTGTACAGACCTTTTTGGGTGTTGAGATCAGGAGAGGGGGCCTTCTTGGTAGTTTTACCACCCTCAGAAGCTTGGGTGGTGGTGGTCTGGGAGAGGGCATTCTCTGTACTGGCCCCTAAGTTGTGTAACTCCTTCCTGATTGAGGTACGTCTGGCAACTTCACTGTACAGTTTTAGGCAAATGCTGAAGAAATTTTTCAGACCCACCCTATTTTGTGATTTTAGGTTGTTTTAAATTGTTTTTATGCTGTATTTTAAAATTGGTGTGACCCACCCTAGGACCTTTGGGTGAAGGGTAGGTAAAAATGTGTTGTTGTTGTTGTTGTTGTATTAGTGAATTTTAATTATTATCAAGGGTTACTCCTCATCACGTCAGCTGTGGAAGTAACAATAAAAGAGAAAGTGTTTCTTGCTAATGTAGCATGTAGATATAACAATTTTTCAGAAATGCCACATTAGCAAAAACATGTTCAGTCACATCACTGTTTCTTGCCACAGGAATGACTGCCCCATAAATCTTATGCATAAATAATCCAGAGGTAAAGAATGTCCATGCTCTGATTCCATTCATATGTACCAGATGCTGATTTCAGTGACAATTATTTTGCTTTCTGCTCATTCAGACATTACATTCTCCAGAAATGTTGCTGAAGTTTATTTATTTATTTATTACATTTATACCCCGCCTTTCTTTTCATGAAACCCAAGGCAGCTTACATATGGTTCCCAGGTGGTGTCCCATCCAGGCACTGACCAGACCTGACCCTGCTTAGCTTCAACAGAGAGTTGGCCTTATATGCTTCAGACCATAGCCTGGGAAGTTCATAATTTAATGTTTTGGAATATGATTTTTTTCAGTTTGTAATGCTCAGCTGTACTATATATAGAATCCCATCCCCCCCCCCAAAAAAGTTCTTTGGCTTGGAATGTAAATATGAGGTATGCACAATTAGCAGTCATGCTGACACGGCTGCTGTGTACACACGCATGCAAAAGTTCTTGAAGAAAGCCCTTTACTCTCTATTAAACTCTCCTTGATTGCTGTTACATAGTGTTAGCTGCAAAGCCAACTACTTTGCAAGTGCATGCACAGATTTTCTTTAATGTTAGCCTCAGACAGCTACACAACCAAAGTACTTTTTGTTTTGTATCTGCTCCAGGTTTGGATCTATTCTCCTGATTTTTTCCCTTGAAAACATGTTGTACATTAGCTGTTTCCCCACTCCCTCTTGTTCCCAGTAGGGATGTGCTAGAATTCCACCCAATTTGGATTTGGTACCAAATGTTCCATTAATTCTCTTATTCTCAATAGCCAAAGATCAGATTTTAATGTAGCGAATTTCCGCTGCTATTTTTGAAAATGGACTTTTGTTTTTTTTTTAAAAAAACCTGCCTCTAAAACATCCATTTGTAAGAATGATAATGTATCAATACTTCCTTTTAAAATATTGATTTTCTTCAAAATATTTATATTTTTAAAGGAAATATTGATATTTCTTTTAAAATATTGATATTAATATTGACATTTTTCCAAGCTAAAACCCCCCCAGATTGGTAAAAGCAGCGTTTAGCAGATACATAACAAATACAAATCAATGCCAGGTCGGTGGAATTCTTTTGAACTGGAACTGGCCAATGGATCCCATCCCTAGTTCCCAGGCAGAACAAGGCAGGAGGGAGGAGGCAGTTGAATTTCCAAGCTGCTCTATGGCATGGTAGGAGCAGAGCTCTTTAGGGTGCAGCATGTGCTATTGCAGTGCACATGTGCCAGTGTTACAAGCTGGGAGAGAACTCTTGAGAAAATAATAAGGTTTCTTTCTAATCACTCGCCAGGAAAGCTAGTAATTCTGAACTAAATCAACCAATGAGAATTTGCCCATCACCAATTCTCCACAATGTGTTAGTCTATCATATGTTATTAATTAAATGTATATCTTGCCCAGGGTGGCAGACAAAACACTAAAAATATTCTAAAGCATCTGAAAAACAGACTTTAAAATACATCAAAACATCTTTAAAAACATTAAAACAAAATATTTTTAAAAACTTATTAAAACAAAACATTTAAAAACATCTTTTTAAAAAACAGAGCGCAGTGATCAACTGGGTATATAAGGGATAGGACGGTTTTGCAATAATAATGTACCGTATATTCCGGCGTATAAGACGACTTTTTAACCCAGGAAAATCTTCTCAAAAGTCGGGGGTCATCTTATACGCCGGGTGCTGAAAAAGAGCGGGAAAATTGAGCCAATGAGAAAGGTTTGGGGTGAGGAAGGAGCAATGGCGGTCTAAAGAGAGCGCCAACTAGCTCAAGCTTCTCAAAATTTTTAAAAAACTCAACAGTCGTCGATGGCGGCTGGGGGACGAGCTATGTCTTAATAGCCGCGGAGACGGGCTCACGAAGCGCCAAATTTAAACGGAGCCGCAGGCTTCAATGGTCGTCGCGGCGTAATTAACTGCCGCTGAGAAAGCCGGAGGGAGGGGGGGCAGAGCAAGGGAAAGAGCCGCAGCCGCAGGCTCTGGGGCCGCCGAAATAGGCGGCGATAAAAGGGAGAGAGCGAGGCGGCGCGAGGCGGCGAGCCGCGATCGGAAGCTCTCGATTAGACTTGCGGCCGCCTGCTGAGCTAGGGAGAGTCGCAGCCGCGGTCTCCCGGAATCGCCGTTAGGATCGGCAGAGAGCAGCGGCTCCTGCGAGGCTAAACGAGGGCGGAGGAGTGCCTCTGGGCGAGAAGGAAAGCTGTAAGCTCCCTTAACAAAAGGAGACTAAGGCAGCAGCCTTAGAGAGAGAGAACCGCAGCCGCGGTATCTCTGGGAGCCGTAGGCTAAAGTTCTGGGGGAAAGGATCAGGGAAGGGAGGGCCCCCCCCAAGGAATTCCCCAGGAACAACGAGACAAACGATGTCAAACACAAGACAGAGGGAAGGAAGAAACGTAGGATAGACAGATAACAAAGCCTTCACACTCTGGGAAACGAATACACAAACAAAAAACAAGAAACTTAGCTACGCTATCTGGAATAACAAACTTGTTCGATAGGAAGGCAACAATGAACTGGAGAGTGGGAGGGGTCTGACGCCCCTAGTCTTGACTTCAAAGACATTCTTGCCTTCGCACGATAGGCTTTGTATACAACAACCAGCCAATCGCCGGTAAGGTACATCGCTTGCATGTCATAAGCAGGGGTAGTCTTATACGGCGAGTATATCCCAAACTCTATATTTTAACTGGAAAAGTTGGGGGTTGTCTTATACGCCCAGTCGTCTTATACGCCGGAATATACGGTAATTCATGAACTTGGGAAGCTTTTGTAATAAGTAAAAAAGTAGATTCAACAAGCCTGAAGGCTGCTCGCCCCTGGTCTACACTGACTGGCAGTGGTTCTTCAGGGTTTCAGACAACAGTTTCCCCCATTCCTACATAAATATACCAGAGACTGAACCTGGGACCTTCACATGCAAAGCATATGCTCCACCATTGAACTGCAGCCCCTGTATTAAAGTGGAACACCAGCTTTTATGGTGTCATGTTACTGAAGGACCACATTATTGAATGTAGGCAGCTGTTAGTCCTAAATTTGGTGAACATCCTCCTAAGTCAAACAGGGTTGTATTTTTAGGTATTGTATTTTACACAGATTTTAAAAATGGGAGCCCTTGTATTGCTGATGGCTGACTTCCTAAGAATGAACAGCAGGCAGCTGGATAGGTTGATATCCATCACTGAAACATTGTGTGATTTGATTACACCACTTTCCAGAATAATGCAATCCTAAAGACAATGCCCAGGTTGCTGTGCTTTTTCTCAAGTCATTTGAAAACATCCTCTGAAAATCTGACATGGTATCCATTGGATGGTGTTACCAGGAGAACTGCTGAGAATTACAGTGAAAGTTCAAGATACCCATTAAAACCCAAGTAATATATGAGGCTTGGCATTCAAATTCATTAATTTGAGGAAATGGATGGGTTTTTGAACTAATAAATGTAAAAGCCATGGCAAGGGCACCAAGACTTCCCAGGATGCTTAAACTAATAAACCCAAAAGGGATTGTGTTGGCTTTTAGTGGAGAATCTGTCACTTAGGAGTATTTTTTTTTAGAGGGAAAAGAAAGATGTCACATCATCTGCATTCTGTACTCTGTAGCCTTGTGCAGTAATGTATTAGCCATTAATAAGAATAACTGCTGTGGAGGAAAGGAGCCTTTTCATTTCAGGAAGCTCATCTTAGATGTTACAGCCAGATTTTTAATGAGAATTTTGCTTTTTGTCAAGTTTTTGAGCAAGGTTGACTAGGGTCAAGTAATACGCTTGGCTGCAACTGTGGCATCTTCGACAGATCTAACTGTGCTTCTGCCATGGAAACAGCTATATAACATCTATGAAAATAATAATGAGAAATGATGGTACTGTAATAATGTAAAAGTTTTTTTATCATATGTGTTGGTACCGTACAAGAGTAATGACCTTTTGGGAAATGGTGGTAAATGCAATTAGTTTGAGGAAATGATGAATTGAAAATGCCCTGAGATCAACTAGTTTGTTAGATGAATTATACGAAAGAAGCTGTGTGTAAACAAGAGATAGTACTGAATTTGATAAGAGCTGTAAGATTTATTTTACTGACTTTCGTGAAATATTGAAAAGCATCAGCTGTCCTGAGAAAACATGAATGGTTAAGGAAAGTATGGAATATATTAAAAATATAAAATTGATATATAAGAAAACAAAGGTCAGAAGGGATATACCACTTTCTGTCTCATGGGCATTAGTTCTTAGCTATACACATTGCATTTATTTATTCCCATGGTTTTAATGCTGTCTTTCCTCCAAAGAGTCCAGGACAGTACACGGTTCTTCCTATTTTATTCTCACAGTATGATGTAATGGTTAGGGTGGAACCTGGTAGACAAGGGTTCAAATCCCACTTGGCCTTTAAGACACTGTCTCTCACCCTAAACTATCTCACATAGTTGCTGTAAGGATAAAATTGGGAGAAGAACTATGTTTGTATGTCACCTTGAGCCCTTTGGAGGAAAAGTGTGATATAATGTAATAAATAAATTAAAAAATGAATCTGTAGGGTTAGTTTGAGATGGTGACTGGCTCAAGGTCACCCAGTGATTTTGAAGGCTGAGTAAGAATTTGAACCTGGATCTCTGTCCAGTCTTAGTCCAATTTTCTACATTTTATTTATTAGAATTCTTTATATCCCACTTTTCCACTTGTCAGAATAGTGTTCAGCAACATTCAAACAACAATAAAGCAATAATTTATAATTATAGCTATTACAAAAAAAAAACACAAACCAGAAACAGGATGGTAGATAATTAAACTATCAGATTCATCTTAAAATACTAAGGTTAAATTAAAAACCTGCCTGAACAAAGTTGTCCACCTGGTGAGGTTAAAAAGAGAGAGTGACAAACAAACCTTTGATGGAAGGGAATTCCACAACTGGGATGCAGCTACAGAAAAAGCCATCTTGTGCTAACCTAACATCCACCTGTGTCCGGGTGAAAAGAAGGGCTTTTCATCACACCTTACTTTGTGGGCAAGATGATATGGAAAGAGGCCATCCTTTAGGTATTCTGCGGTTAATAAGTAATATAAATTGTAAATTGTGACATGTTTTCCTGTTCACCGGAAATGAGTTCTTTATTGTTTTTTTAAATAGGGATGGGCAAGAAATTCAACTAAGTTTACATTTAAAGGCCAAATCTTTCCATTTGCACTTCCAGAAACAATATGCAAACCGAAACACAGCTACCTTCAGAACTTGCACTTACCCAGATTTTGTGTTCCAACCAAGCAATGTTTACAAAATGCATTTATTAGGGGAAATTGTGCATTAAAATGAATATAGTAGTGAAAATAACATACAAACGTGCATTATATTAGGAGAAATTGCTTGCAAAAATGTGTACATAAGTCAAAACTGCATAAAAAATGTGTTTATTAAGAGAAATGAAATGGGTATCATGTTTTATTTATTTATTTAAAGACTACCGTGAAGCTTATCTTTCAGCCAGGCTGATACCCATCAAGAACAGACTGAAGCCAAGCGCAGTGACTCCCTCTGTCCAGTTCCTGGTGTAGGTTGTCAACTAGGCCTGTCCATGTCCCAAAATTAAGCCTGAAACCAGAATGAAAATGGTCTAGAACTCTAGATAATCTCTTTCATCCAAGAAACAAACACAGCAACACAGAAGTCTGACAGTTAACATTATCTCTTAGTTCCCATGTGGTCCTATAAACTACGTGTGTGTGACTGAAATAAACAAATACCACCGCTCCCTCTGCCACACTCTTTTCCCTCTGTTGCCTGTCCTGTGTTGAATTTTAGATTGTAAGTCTTAGGGCACAGACCTATCCTCTTGCTGTATAGTGCACAGTGATGGCAGCATTTAATTGATAAATAATAGTTTTCAGGAAATTATTACATGCTGTACCAAGTGCTACCTTTTGCAGTTTTTCTGTGCTTGTGTAAAATTGCAGAATAAAATATATACTGTACTAAGATCTGTCAACTATGATCAGAATTATTGCAGATAGCAGTAGACATTATGAAGTTCCTGATAGCAGTGGTTGTGTGCTGTTGGCATTATCACAAACCCAGTTATAGCTGGAATTTATATCTGCTGATGCAAACTCTATATGTAATGTACCAGCCATCAAGCAAAGCAGAACTTAATGTTTGCCTTCCTTTGTAGCTGCATCTGGAGCTAATTCCTTTGTGGATATACCATTTATTTTCTGCATGCAGAAAATAGTGCTCTGGGTTGTGTGGGAGGGCTGGAAGGTGGTATGTGGTGGACCAGATGGCCTTTCTTTTTAGTTCTGTTATTCATAGGGTGGGGTTGTTTTTTTAGTTAACAAGCATGAACTACACAAAGTATGCTAAACTTTTGTGTGTGCAAATGCCAGGTTTTTAAAAGCTGGTGTGATTTCCAAGAACATTCCACACAGCTATCATCTTAGTCGCTGGTAGAATTGTGGCATGATGAAGTATATTAGGTTGGGCTGTGCCATGCATATAACCCTGGGTTACTTGAAGACCAGGCATGTGGAAAAATCATACCAATAAGTAATTGCCCTGGGCATGTGTATGTGTAACATAAGAAGCGAAAGAATTTTATAACAAAAAGTTAATATGAACCCTTTTTCATTGAGTATGGCCACTTGAAAGGATTAGTTGATCAATGTTATGTCAGTTCAAACAATACTGTGTGGGTTTTCTAGCTCTCTGTATTAGAAGTTACACCCACTTCATAATCCATGGTGACCTCATGACTGTGTTACCAGAGTATACCATTTTATTCCAATTCCATTGAGAAACATTAAGTGGCATTTTATCTTCAACAGAATAAATGTGATGGAATAAATGTGGTTTGTATTGATTTCTGTGTCTAGTGCAAGAAACATCTCAGTCTCATTATGAATTGGTACTGAATGCTTTGAGAGACAAAAATGAAATGGAGCAGACATTACTGGGAATGGAGAAAAGATTGGAAAGTGTAAGTGCAGAAATTGTTCTTTATTTAGCTGAACTTTGCTTCTGCTTCTTCTTTTCTTTCTTCAGAAAATATAGAGTAATTATCAGATTGTGTCTTCATCTGTATGCTTCCTATTATGAAATAATAGCCAGCTTTTTAGCTGTAGTGCACTGTTAGGGAGTGTAGTTTGCTGCAGATCAGACTCCAAAATTCCAAAAAACCCTCAGGTTCACAATCAGCAAAATAAATGGGTCCCTCCCCCATACATTTCTTTCAAAATACTCTTGTGTATAAACTTCAGGCAGTGGGAAATTTTCACAGGGAACTGGCTTATTTCTTGGATTGAGTGGATTTCACAAAAATAATGATGTTCAGTTTTATTGTGGGGAAAAATAATCTTCATTCCCTTCCTAATAATAAAAATGCAAGATTGATATCATGGATCTTAAATTTACCTAGAAATCCTCATCCCAGAAGTTGTTTCACTCTGAGCATATGTTTGTTGGGAAGATATAAGCTACTGGAAATGAGAGCAGCCTATTCACATCTATGTCAGAGCTTCTCCAGATGACCTATTTATTGAACATTCAACTGATTTGCTTGCACAAAGCTTATGCGGAGGTCGGATTATATCCAGTCTTTATTGCTCATTTGTTGTAATTTGCATGGAGATTTTATGACAATAAGCATTCATTCTGCATTCATCTTGATTTGCTTCTGGAGTGTTCATATGTCTTCCTATTAATCATTTCTTGCCACACTTCTCAATGCATTTTCATATCACTTTTCTAACTGTAAGCTATGTGTGTGTGTTTCAGGTGGGTATGTTGTGCTTGGTAGGGAGACAGAATGCTTTAATCCACTTCAATTGCGCAAACCTAGATTTCCCACATGAGCTTGAATCCCTCCCGCAAAATACTGAACAATCTGATGGTGCCTTTAATTATTTGCAGTATGCTGATGGCCAAAAAGAACTAGTTCTCTTTGTCTAGTCAGGCTGACCCCAGGCAATTTTAACCTGTCACAGGCAACCAAGCAAGTGACTATTTTCAAGTGTAAGGGGAGGACTGCTCTGCATGAAAAGGGGGGAGTATCAGGCACATTCACAGAACTGCTGCAAAAACATTGTGATCACCATCTTGTCTTTGATTTGCAGAATTAAATATCTTGCCCAAGAGCGTTGATACAACATTCTGAAAGCAGCCTAATAAGTTATATGGGTTAATAAGGTCTCAGTGTTGGAATTAATCAGGGTCACAAAGAGATGTCTGCTTAAGATATTAACTTTCAAAAATGTACTGTACAAGAATCCATAATATTAAAAATGTAGCTTTAGCTAAAATAGGAAAGTTAAGAAGGAGCTCCTGCTCAAAAAGAAAGTGGCTTTAGTGAAAAAAAAGGGAAGTTAGGGATTTTGCAAAATCAATGAAATTGGGAACACCATTTCACAAATTATTGGAGAAAGAGCAATGACAGGAAAAGAATGAACATAAAACAAATGAGAATAGCGATACTGCAAAGACAAAAATAAGAGAAGGGTTTTAACTAATACCTACCTCATCGTTGGTTTCGTGTTTTCTTTTGTATAGTTTATATCTGTATTGTTTGTATATGAAAATGAATTACACACTTTTTTGCATGTAACTGTGAATATTTAATAGAGTGAGAGAGAAAGATGGGCAAGTGCTCTTTACATGGAGCACATAGAAAAGCAGAAGAAGGGTTTCAAGTGGCCTAGTCTCCGAATTTCTCTGCCTAAGCCCTGTAAGTATTCCAGGTGGAAGGAAGCTTACTCCATCCTTCAGGATCTCCAGCAGCCAGAAACAGACTGGCTTACATGTGGTTACTCACTGTAATATGTGAATCAGCCTGTCTATTTATGGTGGTTAATAAGAGGATACATTCAGCAACCAACTCAATACTGATGCTGAGATCTACTTCAGACATGATACTTTCTATACTTGGAGATAATTTCCATGTAAAAAAATGTTGTGTATAATATATGTGTAGATAGTACAAATGTTTACTTGGCCATAACTGCTGTGTTTGGAAGAGACTGCTTGCATTAGCTTCAAAGCACATGTAATAATGGCAAAATAAACACTTGTGCCATCTTCATATATGATGTACATAAATGTATATTCTCCCACCCACACGTGCAATTTCCCCCATATAGGTGAAATGTCTATGTAAAATGTCATTCAGTTCAAGTGGAAAGCTCTGTAAATTATCAGCACTAGTTCGCTATGATTCTTTGGACTGAAGACATTTATGTTCTAGATTTTAAATGCATTTTGTCATATGATCACTTTCCATAGAAAGATACAGAAATCTCAGATCTGAAATCCAGCCTGCAATTGCTAAAGAAGGGTTTGGAGCAATTAACATCTCAGCAGAATGAGCAGCACTTGAAGCTCTGTGAACAACTAGGCCACCTGCAACTCCCTAGTATTCTAGCTGATTTGCAAACTTTCATTTCTGCACCCAGAGTACCTAATCATATAAAGGACAATGTTTCCCAGACTTCTCCAGAAATGCTGATGACCCAACAACTTTATGATTCCCACCTGAGTGTTTTAAATGCTCCTTCTGGAAGCCAGGTCATTTCTACTGTTACTGCTTCACAGGGCAATGAAAATGTAAACGTACAGCAGAGAAGCCATTTTCTAGCCAGAGGCTGTAACACTGACAATCTCCTTTGCACCTGCTGCTCTAGCGCAGCCATCTCTGCAGGCAGCCATGAGGAATCCTGGTTACTTACTCAAGAACCAAGTCAAGCCACACCACTGAGGAAAGTGATCAAAAGAGACAACCGGACAAAGGGACGTACTACTCTGAGGGTTTCACAGTTTAATGGGACTCACATTGACAATGCAGATAGCCACAAAAATGAGAAGCTGGCCGCAGAGAGCAAGATGCAAAGTAAAGGTAGAGGAAGCAAAATTAAAAAGAGAAAGCCCCAAAAATGTAGCCAGGGGAAAAGACTTCATTCATCTGGGAAAGAAGGAAATTGTTCAAATGTTACGAATTCCAGAAAAGGGTGTTCTAAGTCAGACAAGTCACAACACTCTTGTAAGGATACAAGGAATCCCAGTAATTCTAATTCTGGATCTTTAGTTGTCAGTCAGAAAAAAATGCCCTGGGGCCAGGATGGGAAGGCAAAGAAATTGAAGCTTGTGCTCCAGTCCCATGGAAATGAGCAGAATATGCCAAATATCCAAGTGACATCTGGACTTAAAAAGAGGGTGGATCCTTCCAGTCCAAAAAACAATAGTTTCAGGGCATGTTCCTCTTCAGAAAGCTCTTTTTCTCAAAACCAGTTGTGGTGGTTCAATCTCTCTGATAATTACTCATCTGCCTGGGCTACACCAGTGCAGCAGAAGACTACAACATATTGCCCATTATTTTTTGACAGTGATTTTTCTGATTAAGGATGTTCTGCAAAAGATGCTTCTTGCCTTTGTAAAATGTTGTTTTGAAAACCTAAGTACATCACAAGCAGTAATATGTTTTTCTCCTCAAAACTACCACAATGCATCATTCTAACTCAGAGCAAAATGGATCTCTCTTCTTTTTTAAAAATGTCTTGGGCCTATTTCAGCCTTTCCCAACCAGTGTGCCTCCAGATGTTGTTGGACCATAATTCCCATCTTTCCTGACCATTGGCAATGCTGGTTGAGGCTGATGGGAGTTGTGGTCCAACAACATCTGGAGGCACACTGGTTGGGAAAGGCTGGCCTATTCAGATGTTCCTTATCAAGGAGAAAATCCAGGATGAGTCTCTCTCTGATTTTTGCATGGTCTTCCTTGTCTCCTCACCATTTAATCTAGGCTGAATCATATTCAAATAAATGTGGGATCTTCCCTGAACCTCTCCTCCCTTGGGTCCCATCCCCAGAAAGTATGCTTGTTTTCTGCTATGGCATCTGGGAGATACTACGTTCAAACAAAAGAAGTACAGTGTAGATCAGACTGAATTTTCTTCCCATGTCCAGCAGATGGGGGAGGATTGTGTATGTGCCCAAGAAAATTAAAGGGTTCAGATATCTAAACAGGTTCTTTGATATCCTTCTTCTCCCCCCAAAGTTTACCACCATCAAAAAACCAAACTGTTATGTATGTTGTGCACAATGAGGCAGTTATTGTTTACTTCAATCTGGGCAGTGCTGGTAGTGTGGGTTTGGGCAGAGGAGCAAAGTAAAAGATGTATTGGTTTTATTTATGATGTGTTTGTTTGAAATGTGCTAATTAGCCATGTATAATAAAAGTTCTATAGATAGTTCTCAGTAGGGTACCAATGAGGGTGGAAAGGTTATTTGTAACTGGCCCTGCTGCCGTTAACACACATCACAGCTGTGTGGGACAGCAGTGTGGGACAGCAGTGTCACAGGGAAGTAGCTCCCGTGTGGCTTGGTGTATATGTGATAAAGAAGCCTTTTTGGAGATATATCTATTGGAGAAAGCATGTGATGAGAACTCTTTCTTTTCCATATTGTTTTCACCTGCAATATTCACCCAGCATAATTGAATAAAATTCCGCTTTTGTACTTTGTCTCCTTGGAGGGACACGTCCAGCAGCTTCTTGCTCCTGCAGCAACCCAGAGAATCTCTGGCTTTCTTGAAGAGGTTTTACAGGTTGGGGAGGGGGCACTGCCTCATTCCACTTTTGGAAACTGGATTGACTTCAGTGGTGTGCCATTCCTTCCTTGCTGAAGCTTCTGTGCTGTTTGGAGTAATATCACTCCCTTCTGTGTTTCCCTTGGGTTTAAAAAAGTTGCAGCTTACATCATGGGGTCACTCCATGGGCCAACTCTGCTTCTTCTAAATCTGTGCCATTTTCAATATCTTGGACCAGAAAACAGCTCCAGCAGACAGAACTTTATCCCCATCAATATCAACAAAGCCAGAATCTGGTTCTGCGCTAGCTTTGACACAGTATTCCCTATCTGGGAATTGAGATAATTTCCCCTGCATCTCTCAGAGTCCAGACATCCCACAGTCTCTAAATCCCATAGATCAGAGATATCTGAAAATTCCTGGGAGAATGCAAAATATATAGATGACAGGTTTGTTGTGTTGTTTTCCCAACACGGCAGGTTATAACATATCTCATATGGAAGCTGCCCTGGGCTCCTTCTGGAAGAAATACAGAGAGACAGAATGTTCCCCTACACCAGAGGTGTGGAACCTCAGGCCCGGGGGCCAAATGCAACCCTCCAGGCCTCTCTTATCTGGCCCTTCGAATTCTCCCCAGGACACACACCCTCTCCCCAGTACATGGACCCTGCTTTATATCATGAGTATTTTTGCCTGGCTGCAAAGTGCCCTTGAACTCTGATAATGCCTCCTGGTGGCCTGGATGGAGTATAGAGAGGGTGTGTGTGTAGAAACTAGCCTACTGTACAAAGGTAAAATAATTGTGCTGCCCACTATTACCTCTGGCCCCACCCACCACTGGCATGTGGCCCTCAAAGGTTGCCCAGAAGGACATACAGCTGTGGTAGTGAAAAAGATTCCCAATCCCTGCCCTACATCTAGGGAAGCACTTCAGCCAATGAAGGCAAGAGGGTTACACATTGTGCTGGCACAAGCCCCAGCAAATTTAAGAAGGGCATAGTATCTCAGGGCTTTGTTAGCTGCAACCAGGGGCTGTTGACAAGGTGACATTTTCAGGGCACTGCCCATATTGCCACCCTGGACTCCTTTCAGGATATAAATCTAATTAAAATTTTAAAAATACCCTCAGTCTCTCTGGGCACAGGACTGTTTTAGCCAGCCATTGCCCAGTAACAGTGGAGGCTGGTCCATTAGGGCAAATGGGGCACTGTCTGCACTCAGCCAGCCCCCACCTGTCTGCCTTCTTACTTACAGTCCAGCATGTAGGGGTGGCACTACCTGACAGCTTCCTGCTCCTTAATATCAGTGTTGCCCTTGTAGAACTTGGCAGGAAGGAAGATGGAGCACAAAACTAGGATTAGTCTGCCTTTCATTGGCTCAGACTCCACTTATTGTTGGCCTATCTGCCTTCTGCCCTGTCAGTCCCAATGGGTAACAGACCCACAGTCCAGTAATGTTCATTTATGCATTTGGGGTGATTTTGAGCTTGGAATAGAGCACTTAAATGAAGAAGTGTAGAGCACTTCAGTGAAGAGAGGTGTCTCTCTATGGAACACAGAAGGAAGAAAGGCCGTACAAGCAGGCAATTTCAACAAGGGAACTGCCCTCGCTGGATCGTCACCTTGCAGTGGTGAGTGGGCTTGCGTGTTCCAATGAACCCTGTGAGCAATGTCGTCAGGAGTCATGTACTCCCAGCAGGGTCACCCATGGCGGTAAGGTCAAGGGAGAGGAACCAGACAAAGAACGATCCAAGAAAGTCCTCAACGGCAGAACAGGCAGAGGATAACAATGTGTATGTTACAATGTCTGTGAAGGCAGATGAAGGCTGCAGCAGATAAAAGACTTCCAATCATCGTGGTATCCATGCCATTGGATCAAAGCCTTTTTCTGTCAAGATTGTGTGTTGATCGTCGTGCGCCGATCTCCCCACATGAAACAAATTCACGCACAGGCGTCTTCCAAGCAAACCAAACCAAAAGTCCCATGGTGATCGGCGAATGGTGACGGGGGCAGGACTGTGAAATCCGGGAGCCCCTAGTCATGGACCAGCACATGAGCGGTGGATACAAACTCAGTCGCCTTGTTATAAACAAAACGCCCTAGCCCCTTTTGGGGGTTCTAGTAGCTTGGATCCGCTCCCAATACTCACCCAATAGAGTCTCAGAAACGAACGAAACAAGATGGAGGATGGAGTATATTTATTTCTAACACGTGCACGTGGAGAAGGGCCAAGCCAGTTCTGGCAAAACATTGCAGTGCTGGCCTTTTTATAAGCTTTGTTTTACTAATTATGCATGCATCAATATCATAATAACTACATCATGACTACATCATTAGTCCATACCCATTTCCTCCTGGTAACCATATTAGGAGATTGTTTTTCACACTTGTTATCTTGTTATGTTCATTTTAGCCTTGTATATCTGCAACATAGTTTGATACTTTTCTACAGTACAGCTGCAGTTTGCAACAACAACTGATTTCCCCAGCTATAGCTATTTTGCAAACACAGCTCTAAACAAACAATGATAATGCATGTCAGAAAATTAGCATTTCTCTTTACACACACACAAATGAATTAACTTGTCAGCAGATTAACACACAAGCAAGTTAACTGTCAATTTACTGTGCTACATTTCTAAACAGGCCCAGCACTTTTTACTTTAAGCAGCAAATAAGCAAAATACATCTTTAGTTTAAACAAATAAAGTCCAGTGTCACAATTCCCCCCTTAGAAGCTTTTTGATATTTATATCATATAGCTTCTTCATTCTGAATCACTTGTTGATACATAATTTTACCATATGTTTGCATGCTACTTTTAGTTACTGCATTGTCTATTATGCTACGAATACCGTTCATGATTACAGGTAATAAGCAAGGCAAAAGCATACATCCCAATAAAATCAAAACAACTAATACAATCATTGTCTTCATTCCTCCTAACCAGTTGAACCAACTTCCCCAATTTCCAAGATTTATTCCTTTCCAGGTTTGCACTGGGACATGGGCAAGTACCTTAATCTTTATGCCAATCTTTTTTACTACTTCGCCATTGTCATCAATTTTCAAACAACATTCTGTCAAATTAAGGAGTCCGCAGACACCTCCTTCTTTGGCTAACAAATAGTCCAAGGCCAGTCGGTTTTGGAGTATTGCTTCTCTCATTTGAGTTGACTGGTCAGCAAGCAATATTAAAGCTTTAGCTGTTTGATTGGTTATTATCTCCAATACCGCTTGAAGTCTAATAAGGCGATTCAAAATGTATATTGGGCCGCAGTATCCTGCTGAACCATCTTGTGCCCATGAAGCAGGATCATAATGTTCAATGATCCGTTCTGGAGGCCAAGTGTCTCTCCAACCATTGTCTTGGCCTTTTGTTAAAGAGGTATCAATGGCCCGCTTCTTTCTATCAGATTGTTCTTCATCAAATACTGGAATTAAAGGATTTAGATTTCCGCCTTTTATGGTATACATTGGCTGTATGATTCCAACATAACAAATACCAGTCCAATTTAAGGGGAGAATTGCATAAGCCTTGTGATCACAAATCCAATAGTGTCCTTTTAGTGCAGGAATAGTAGTATTATGTAGAATTGGGGAATTTTTATTATAAGGAATGTAGTAGGTATCTTTTGAGCCAAGAGGGCCCGTAACAATACGATACCCTTTTCCCAAAATAAAACTACATTTCCATAATTGAGATTCATTTTTGTAGGTACATTTGGTATCATTATTGGTTTGGTTCCATACTGCCCAATAATTCTGAAATCCTAAAATAACAGTTCCATTAAGGTGTTTCCATAACCAACCTTGATCCTTTAAGATTACAGGAACTGTTAGATTTCTTTCTTGACACTCATTCAATTGAATATCTGTGTCACACTTAGATCTACACGAACTCCGATTACGTGCATCAGGGATACATGAACACCATGTTCCATTTGTGAGTTGGACATGTGTATTATTCCATTGGGAGGCAAATGTAGTACAATTCGTAACTGGACAACCACCGATGGAACAATATTCACGCCATCCCAATGTCCAATTACATTTACTATTTCCAACATATTTGCCTCTAGAAATATTCTGTTGGAGACAATATTTGCCCATACTTGATTTGTACAACTCCCATTCATGTGGCTCTGTCCAAGTGCTCAGATTAACATGTACTTCACTTTTATTACTTAAAAGCCAGTAGGGTGCAAGGGGAAATCCTATCCATGGCCATTTTAAAAATCCTTTTGGACTTCCACAGATCCAACAATTTGTGAGGTTAAACCCTTTGGCTACCTCTTGAGCGAGTTCAACAAACACATTTTCCCTTTTTTCCTTCTGGAATGAGCTCCTTTGACCTCTACATACTCCCGTTTCTTGAGTGGAAAAAGGAGTTGGGAAGCAGATATATACCACAAATAAAGAAGTGAGACACAAAATAATACCAAGGATAGGCTTAAAGCCCAGAGAATTAATATCTGCTGAGTTTCTTCCCATTTTGACATAAGGTATTGCTAATTATGATCTATTCTATATTAATATCTTCTAATCCTAATCTCCAAAATGTTAATAAGCCCCAAGTCAACACTTTCCAACGGTACCTTGTTCGTATGTAGCCCTTCTGATTTAACCTAGGCTGAGCATACAATACTTTCACATCTACCGCTGGTCGGGTATCTCCTGGAATCTCTCGTACAGCTGCTTTCAAAGGTAAGGGTCTTACTGAACCTCCCATTGACTTAAGGGCCTTGATCAAGGATGTATCGATCCGCCCATCTACGCCATACACGTCGTCGGTGTGTGAGATCTGTCTCTAAAATAAGATTATAATCTTGAAAAGGACTTTTATGTGTATCAACAATTCTAGGGACACGAGGCAAAATAACAGTAACTGAAACCCGTCCCAAAGAGTGACTTTCTCTACGAAGACTAGGATATACTTCCGGTGTTGGTGTTGGTGGAGATCCTCCCATCTACCACCTCAGGCGTACAGTCCTGAGATCAATATCATGCGGAAGAACAGAATTCAGAAAGGTTCGAGCAATAGTATGTAGATGTTGTTTTCTGTTCTTAGTACACGTATCTACAATTTGGACTACTGTTATTGGAACCTTCCTCCTAGGATCTCCTGGCAGCCGTACACTAACAGCCTGAATGGGAAAAGGTTTCCATGAACCTCCCATACAATCTCAGTCTCTCTGTCTCTTCAACTTGAGCTTCAGGTTGAAACCCGGTACGGTTTCCGACAACCACTTTTCTTCAGGCGTCTGATCCTTCGCCTCTCCAGGTGGGGAGTCCTTGGCTACTCCCTTCTCTGGTTCCTGGGTAATTGTAGGTTCTGCTTTCTTTATCCTGCTGGCATGGACCCACCGCTTATGGCCTACGAGCTTTACGGCAGACTCAGTAATCAAAATGATCTGCTCCGGTGGTCCCCACGTGGGCTGCAAAGGCTCTTGCTTCCACTTCCGAACTCGTACCCAATCTCCTGGTTGGTATTGGTGGATAGCCACATCCAAGGGTAGCCTCTGAAACTCACGATTATGCCTGTGAATAGAAGACAAGACACCCTGCAAGGCAGTAACATACTCCAATAACTGTCTGTTCCCCAGTTCCCCATTAATCTCTATCTGGGGCCCAGGCTCAATGGGAGGTCTGCCAAACAGTGACTCAAAAGGAGTCAATTTTGTTTTTCCCCTTGGAGTGTTTCTCATAATGGTCAAAGCCAATGGCAATGCTGTTATCCAATTCAGCTTAGTCTCTTGGCAGAGTTTGGTCAACAAAGTCTTAACCATTCGGTTAGCACGTTCAACTTGACCGGATGATTGTGGTCTCCATGGAGTATGAAGGTTCCACTTGAACCCCAAGGCCACACTTACAGCACAAATTATCTTACTCACAAAGTGTGGGCCTTGGTCTGACTCAAATGTCTCTGGCATAGAATATCTTGGAAAAATTTCCTTCAGCAGTATCTTTGCTACTATAATTGCTGTCGCCGTTCGCGTAGGTGTCAGGCCCAGGATGCGACTCAGGAACCAGACCAGAGGTTGTAGTTAATTCGTGTTTTATTAGAGTAATGTCCAACAAAGACTGCGCTTTCTCATGAAGCAATACAGGGATACAGGTCCTGCGACATTGGGAGAAAGTTGACAGAGCAAGGGGCTGCTTCCCGCCTGTTCTTTAAGAAGGGGCTAAATGGGCGCGCAACCTTTCGCTCCTCCTTAACTCCCCCTCAGGTACTGCCCGCCTTCCCCCCCTTCTCTCCTGTCTTTTCAACCGTCTGCATGTGGTGAGGGGGGAGGCATCACCTCCTCCTCTTCTGAAGTGTCCGATTCCCCTATGGGTGATAAAGGAGGAGCTGAGGGTAAGCCATCTCTCCGCCTTTCTGCTGTGATCAGCCCTCCCTCTTGCTCTGAGCTGCGGAGAAGGGAGGGCCTGGGAATGTCTGGGGGGGATTCTAAAACTTCAAGGCTCTCAGGCTCCCCGTTGCTAGGCGACCCTATCTCTGGCATGTCCTCTGTTTCGGCTTCGCTCCACAGAGGGTAAGTTCCTCCCTCCTCCCTCTGCCAGCCATTTGAATCCTCTTCTGACAACCCCCCAGGAGCCCAGCTCATCCTCCCGACAGTAGGAAAGGCCTCTATCCATCCTGTCAACTGATCTATTATAACTAGCAAGTACTTGTACCCTGCACATCTTGGCAATTCTGCAAAGTCTATTTGTAATCTCTGGAAAGGATAGTAGGCCCATGGTCTTCCTCCCATTGCTGGCGGTGGCTTTGGAGCAGGATTAGTTGCTGCACAGATAGTACATCCATATACCGCTTGCTTGGTCTCTTCATATAATCCAGGTGCAACCACTTGTCTGATTAGAAGATCTCCTAAAGCGTTGCCTCCAAGATGAGTCTGTTTATGAGTCTCTAGTACAAGAGCTCGAAGCACTGCCCTTGGGACAAAAATTAATCCTGTAGGTAACTGCCACCAACCACTAGGTAATTTCTGAGCCCCATATTGTACTGCAACATCTTCTTTCTTAGAATATTGAGGGACCAACTCCCTCCATGGAATCATAATGTTCATTAGATTCTTCTCCAATGATCGTCCACTCAGCGCTGCTTCCTTTGCTGCCTCATCTGCTTGATGATTTCCCTTTCGCCAAACTGGATCCATTTCTCTTCCATGGGCCTTCACATGAATAATAGCTACTTTCTTTGGTAACTGGACACATTCCAGGAATTCCTTTATCATCTGTTGATGCTCAATCCTGTGTCCATCACTTTTAATAAAGCCTCTTTCCTTCCACAACATAGCGAAAGCATGTGCAGTTTGGAATACATACTTAGAATCAGTGTATATATTCCCCTCTTGTTGATCCAATTCTTTCAGGGCCTCTATGGCTGCGGCCAATTCCGCCATCTGGGCTGAATAGGTAGGCGGCAACTTAACACTCTTTACAGGCTTCAGGTCCTCACACACGGCGTAGCCTGCATACCGTTGTCCATCTATTACCTTCGAGCTTCCATCCACATATAAATGCCGTCCTGCTATTGGCTGATCATTCAAATCTACTCTGGGTTTCAATGAGCATTCCAGTGTCTGGATGCAATCATGTACTAACTCTCCCGGTTGGGGCAGTAGTGTCGCTGGATTCAAGGTATTACAAGCTTTCAGATGTAAGCCTTGTCGTCCTAGCAGCTGCTGTTCATACTGGGTAAGCCTACTTGGGCTGAGAACCTTAGCTTCCTTTTCTCCCAGGATTCTTTATTTTCTGAAACATAAAGTCTGTATGGTTTGAGCCCATCTGGTAAAGCTAAAGCTGGTGCTTTATGCAAAGCTCGTTTGATATTTTCAAAAGCTTGATGACATTCTTTTGTCCATTTCCAATCTGTTTCCTTCTTCAGCAACTTGTACAGGGAAGTGGCATAACTACTATAATTTGGTATCCATTGTCGACAGAAGCCAGCTAAACCCAAAAATGATCGTAGCTCCCTAACATTTGTTGGTGGTGGTAAACCACAGATCGCTGTCCGCCTTTCAGTTGACAACATTCGTCCCTCCTGTGATAGTTGGTATCCTAGGTACATTACTTGCTTCTGGTTCCATTGTACCTTATCCTTGGACACTCGATATCCACAAGCATGCAAATGATTCAATAGGCTCACAGCATCCTGTTCATTGCTCCTCTTATCTGGGCTACAGATCAAAAGATCATCCACGTAGACCAGCAATACTGACTTTGGTTGTCGTTGATACCATGGTCCTAAATCTTTCTGTAATGCCTTAGTAAATTCAGATGGGGAACTGATGAATCCTTGAGGTAATATGGACCAGGTTAGTTGACACTGGCGATGGTCTACTGGGTCTTCCCATTGGAATGCAAAAAGATCTTGACTATCTTTATGAAGGGGTATTGAAAAGAATGCATCCTTTAAATCAATCACAGTAAATCGGGTAGTATCGCCAGGTACATGAGCCAGCAGAGTATGTGGGTTTGGCACTACTGGAACATCTTCTAGAACTTTTTCATTGATAGTTCGCAAATCTTGCACCATCCTATACTGTCCTGGGCGGCCTTCCTTGGGAACTCCAAATATGGGGGTATTATGAGGACTAGTAGTTTGATGTAACCATTGATACTGGATGAAGTCCGTCACTAGTTCCTTCAAACTTAGGCGTACTTCTGGCTTCAAAGGAAATTGGCGTACTGGGGTTGGGCCTACCCCAGGCTTCAATCTGACAGCCTGGCTCTAGGCCCTGCTGTTGGGGTAGTGATGCTGTCAGGGCAGGACTTTGGGGCAGATGTCCAAGGTTCCACTCAGTAGAATTAGCAAAGCTATACACTAATATGGGATCAAATGTACAAAACCAAGGCTCTATTTCACCAAATCCCTATTCCTGCAGCCCCAGTAGCACATCTCCCACCAACAAAAGTTGCTGCTTCATCAGGGATGATGATGGGATAGCAATTATGCATTTGCATATGCCCAGTGGGGAACAACTGCAGCACTAGGGGAACTGAAGAAGACTTGCCCTAGGAGTGAGCATCTGAGCATCTGGGTGCTTGCTGCTTATTCTTCTGGGTTGCTGTCTCTTGAGACAGCTGAAGTCCCTGGTAAGTGCTGCAAGGACTAGGACCCCCTGCTCCAGAGAGACACTGCAGTTAATCTTGCAGGCACTTGAATCAGCTCCTGGCTGGGTCAGGAGGCATAAAAGCCCAGCTGCCCTTGGGGGTCAGGTCTGCTGCTGCTGGCGTTGCCACCAAATAACCCCTTAGGGAGTCCTGAGAGTGAGGGCACTACCCTCTTCTATTTCTTTTTTCCCCCCTAACCAATCTAGAGGAGATTGGTAGTGGGGAGTGTGTATGGCTCATGTGTAGTTCCTGCACAGGGTGAGAGCCTGTGCAGTGAACTGAATTATAGGAGAAAGTCACCAAATACCTTCAGAGTGAGAGTCTGTAACTGGCAGAAGGCTGGCCCTCCCTGGGTGTGAGACGGGGGGGAATAGATGTGCCCTGCGTGAAAAATATTGAGTAGGTCTGACTGTTCCCAATTTTTGCAGAGGCTTACTGGGATAATTGGCTCAGGTAGGTTTTGTTGGTGGGCTCTTGTTGGGTCCATATCAGGTGTTTAGGAGGAGTCTTAGTAAGGAGGGACATGGACGACACCCCAGTTTCAGTGATCACAGGTAGAGGGAAGTATAGCCATGGGGAGGTAGTGAATTACCATTGAAGATGAGGGCAAGGCTATCTATGCCTTGTTCCTTGCTGCCACTCCTCTCATGGATGGGTTCCCCATTGCTCATCTGCTGTGCCCACTGGCCTGTGCATGTTGTTGTTTAACACCAGATCGGTACACAATAAGACCACACCAATCTTGATGCCCCATCCACATTTACTGTAGTCCCCAATGAGATGTCCAGTGCAACATCTGCTGCAACTTCTAGGGAACAGTTTTACTTGATGCAGCCTGATGACGTAGACAAGGTGCTTGCAATGATGCAGCCAGCAACGTGTCCTCTCGACCCTTGCCCTTCTTGGCTTACTAAAGCTGGCTGAGAGAGTTTGACTGAGTGGATCCAGGGTGTGGTCAATGCATCATTGCGGGAGGGAGTGGTTCCAGCTGCCCTGAAAGAGGCAGTGATCTGACCGCTCCTGAAAAAGCTCACCCTGGACCCATTAGTTTGTGACAATTACCGACTGGTCGCAAATATCCCCTTCTTAGGGAAGGTGATTGAGCGGGTTGTGGCGCAGCAATTGCAAGTACAGTAGGGCCCCACTCATATGGCAGGTTACATTCCAGGGCCCGCCGAAAAGCAAAAACCAGCAGAAAGTGGGGCCCTACTGTATTCCAGCTGCTGTGCTCCAGCTGACAGCGATCAGCTGTAGCATGCGAGCTCCCTGCGCTACAGCTGATTGCTCTGCTAGCACCGTGGTATTAGTGGAATCAAGGCAGTTGAGTAGTTCAGCAGCTATATTGACAACTGAGCGGTCCTGTTCAGGATCCACTCTGCTCACCCCATATGGGGAGGGGGCAAGAAAAGGTGCCCTAAACATAGTCTTCCTCATCTCTCTCCCTGACTGGATTACCACATCCAGTGGGGTCACCACTTATCGGTCGCAAAAGACAATTGAATTTTGGAACATGGAATATACGGACATTGCTGGACAATACAGATAGTGAATGTCCTGAATGCAGGACTGCCATCATCGCAAGGGAGTTGAGACGTTTTAATATTGACATAGCAGCACTCCAAGAAACTCAAAGAGCAGGAGAAGGACAACTGAAGGAAGAAAAAGGAGGTTGCACCTTCTTCTGGAAAGGACTGCCTGAACAAGAACGATGAATACATGGAGTAGGCTTTGCTATTAAAAATAATCTTGTGAAGCTCTTGTCAGAAGTTCCTATTGGCATTAAAGAACGACTCTCAACTCTCTGGTTAAAACTTGCCAAAAACCAGCAGGCAACTATTGTAAGTGCTTATACACCAACATTAGATGCTGATGAAGACATCAAGGAAAAATTATATAACCAGCTGGACACCGTCTTATCAGAGATACCTAAGGAGGATAAAATTATCCCCTTGGGTGATTTCAATACAAGAGTTGGGTGTGATTTCGATGTATGGGCAGAAACCATTGGGAAAGAAGGAGTTGGCAATAGCAACCTGAATGGCATTCTACTTCTGACTAAATGTGCAGAGCATAATCTTGTTATTACGAACACACTCTTTCATCAGAAAAATAAATTTAAAACATCATGGAAGCACCCTTGGTCAAAACACTGGCATCTCCCAGATTATGTAATTGTCCATGCCAGTGTTGAGCCCAGGGGTAACGGACCCAGCCTCCTTCCCGAGGAACAAGGGGGAAGGCATGAGTTTCAGAAGCCTCAGCCATTAGGGAGCATGGATGATCCAGCTGTTGTTGAGTCTAACCCCGACCTTGGGGAAGAGAGTGAGTCACCTGCCCCACCAGTTCCCATGGCTGGTCCTGCCCTCAATGGGACAGCGCTCAGCCCCCCCAGCAATCCCACGGGACTGTTGGGGGATGCTCCTGAGAGAGCAGACACTCCTCCTTCACCAAGCAGTATCTTAGAAATGCCCGATGCTTCCCCACCCTACGCTCTTCCGCCTGCCGATCAGGAACCTGTGCTTTCCAATGAGCCTCCGGAGACTCGCCCCCCCCTCACCTCGCTCATGACGTCGGGAGAAGCGGACAGGGCAGAAGTGTGTGTGTGTGCGACGGAGTGAGAGGTTATGCCCCAAGACCTCTCCTATTTGAGGCTACCGTGCATGGAAGTGGGCACTGAGTCAACTTTCCTCACAAGTTGCAGAGCATGTCTAGAGTGCAGTTAGGGATTGTAGTGAGTTAGCATAGGGGTTTCTATGAGGCGCACAGCCTTTGATGTATCCATTACTTTAATAAAACAAGAATTGATTGCACCCTCGTCTCCAACTGGTGGTTCTCGCTTCAATCCACTATGGCCATTAATATTGTTCCTCAACATAGGCTCCAAGGAAGAAAACCAAGGTGTAAAATGAACATCCATGCCCTTCAAGATCCTATTAAGCGAGCTTGCTTTCAAACAGCTCTCAAGAAACATTTTCCGACGGAACTCCCTGAAAATGTCGAGGAACACTGGATTAAACTGAAGACATCCATTATTGTAGCATGTGAACAAACTATCGGATACCAAACTAAGAAACATCAGGATTGGTTTGATGAGAATGATAGTGAGATTGAACATATCATCTACAAGAAAAGGAAAACCTTCTAGATATGGCAGAAAGACATTACCTGTGCTGCTAAGAAAAAAATCTATACCAGTGCAAAGGCTGAGGTCTAGAGAAGAACTAGAGAACTAAGAACACCTGATGGATAAAGAAAGATCAAGAAATCCAGCACTTTGCAGATGCTCACGATGCACGGGGCTTTTTTAATACCACAAAGGCCATCTATGGACCAACAAATTATGGTACAAATCCCTTATGTTCAGTGGATGGTAGCAAACTTCTTAAGGATAAAGAGTCTATTGCACTGCGCTGGAAATAGCATTACCACGACCTCCTCAATCCTAACTCTATTGTGGCTGATGAGGTCTTCTCGCAAATTCCACAACAACAAACTAGAGACGAGCTTGCAGTATCCCCTAATTTGGATGAAGTCAGTAAAGCCATCAATCAAATGAAGAACAACAAAGCTAGTGGACCTAATGGGATTCCTGCTGAAGTATTTAAAGAAGGTGGGCCTAAATTTACACAACTTCATTAGCTCATCGAAAAAATCTGGATGAGGGAGGAGGTCCCGGAAGACTTTAGGAATGCCATAATTAGGGTGATAGAATAGATTGCGGGAACTATCGAGGATTCTCACAAATCGCCTCCTGCCGATCTCAGAGGATGTTCTCCTCGAATTTCAAAATGGTTTCCGCCCTTCCAGAGGGACAGTGGACATGATCTTCACTGCACGACAGCTTCAAGAAAAATGCCGGGAGCAGAATTGACCTTTATATATGGCGTTTATTGATCTGACTAAGGCTGACACTGTGAATCAAACCGCTCTCTGGACCATCCTGAAAACTGGATGCCCTGATAAATTTGTGAATATTTTGCGACTCCTTCATGACAACATGACAGCAACAATTTTGGACAACAATGGCTTTCAGAGCGATCCATTCAGAGTCGGATCAGACATAAAACAGGGATGCATCATTGCTCCTACCTTATTTGCTATCCATTGCTATGATTCTACACCTTTTTGAGGGGAAACTTCCTACTGGTGTGGAAATCATATATTGAGCAGATGGAAAGCTTTTTAATCTCAGTAGGCTGAAAGCAAAAAGTAAGGTAATGTCAACCTCTGTCATAGAACTTCAATATGCTGATGATAATGTAGTCTCCGCACATTCAGAGGAAGATCTTCAAACTATCCTATATGTCTTTGCAGAAGCATATGAAAAGCTTGGCCTCTTGCTTAACATCAAAAAAACTAAAGTGCTTCATCAACAGGTGTGAACTAGTCCCCCTGTAGCACCAATGATCCAGCTTAATGGTGTGACGTTGGAGAACGTTGATCACTTCCCCTAACTCGGCAGCCATCTCTCTGTAAAAGCTGACATCGATGCTGAAATTCAACATTGTCTGAGCTCTGCGAGTGCTGCATTCTCCCAAATGAAGCATAGAGTGTTTGAGGATCAGGATATTTGCAGGGAGACCAAAATGCTTATTTACAAAGCCATTGTACTACCGACCTTACTGTATGCTTGTGAAACATGGACCATTTATAAACGCCACTCCCAACTTCTTGAAACATACCACCAACGCTGCCTCCGGAAAATTCTGCAAATTACTTGGGAAGACGAACTAATGTTAGTGTATTGGAAGAAGCAAAAACTACCAGTGTTGAAACAATGATCCTTCAACATCAACTTCGCTGGACTGGCCATGTTGTTTGAATGCCTAATCACCATCTTCCAAAGCAGCTACTTTACTCCCAACTTAAGGATGGAAAACGGAACATCAGCGGACAGCAACAGAGGTTTAAAGATGTTATTAAAGCGAATCTAAAAAAATGTAACATGAACATCGAGAACTGGGAAGTGTTGGCCCACGAATGTCCCAAATGGAGGTCGGCTATTATCAAAGGTGCTGTGGACTTTGAAAAGCACGAATCCAGGGTGAATGGGACAAATGAGCTAAGTGGAAGGCACATCAAACAAATCCTCATCGTGATCTCTTCTATCTGGAAACCTATGTCCTCACTGTGGGAGGCTGTATGGATCCAGAATTGGCCTCCACAGTCACTTATGGACCCACAGTTAAAGACCTTATCTTGGAAGACAATCTTACTCGGCCACTAGTGATTGCCAATGAATGAATGACTTTGCAGTGTTATTGTTTGCAAGCCAATCCTACTAAGCTAAGAAGCAAAAGCATTTTATACCGGATTAAGTTTTCAACTAGATGGGACAGATCTGACCCCCCCCTCCACAAGGAGAATAGCCTCTTTTCAAAGGGGACGGTAGAAGAGGATACATTGGACTTGAAGCACTGGCTCAATCGGGCAAGTTGGGCTCTGTGTTGCATGCTAATTTAGGATCAGCTGATGTTAACAGAATCCCCATAGTCAGGTGTGTAGAACTAATTTCCTGTGAAGCTAAATTCAATTAATATGCAAATAGTGACTAAACAGAATGATCTTCCCCTTCCCAGCCCTAAGGATCTATACAAGATTATATACTTCCAAAAAAATGGATGTGCCATTAAGGTAAGTGGAGAGTAATTATTTAGCAGGAGAAATTCATTTTACATTTGCCAAGGAGCTCTCAAAGTCCCCAACCCAGTGGTAGATATCTCAGACAAAAGGAAAATTGGTAATGAATTAAAACCCACATTTTCAAGGATATGAGAATCTCATTCATGAGACGCCTCAGCCTGCACTGATGGCAGCCTGGGGATCAGTTTGGCTTTTCAGGTAGCCAGTATATCAAAATTATATCTAAGAATGGCTTTTTCATCACAACGGGCTAGCCCTAGATAGCAAGGCCTGAAGAGAGGTAACTGTGACTAAACAAAAGCAAAGTGAGCACAAGTATATAGCCAGGAGAAAGATACAAGGTCCCTGTGCAAAAAGGAAAATAAAATATTTCAAGTAGAACATGAGCACAGCATAGAGCATGCTGGACTAGCATCTATTACTAGGTTGTGGGTGGTTTTAAAAAAAACTTGCAGGGATTTTTTTCTATAGGAAAGATTTAAAATGGTAACCCCACTTGCAGCCTTAAGTGGTATAGTCATTAATTAATTAAATTTATATCCTACCCTTCCTCAGGGTGGCAAGCACACAAGTGATAAACCATTATAACATATAAAAACAGGCTGGGAAAGTTCTCTAGGCTTGTTAAAAGAGGGAAGGTCTTCACTAGGTACAAAAAGACAAGAGATGGCACCTATCTAATATTTAATGGGAGGGAATTCCAGAGGGTAGGTGCCACACCACTAAAGACTCGATTTGTGTGTTCTGTGGAACAGACCACCAGATAAGGTTGTATCTGCAGGAAACCACCTCCTGCAGAGCGCAGTGACTGGGTACGTAAGGGGTAAGATTATCTTTTAAGTATGTACCCCTTCAGAATTTAGCCATCTCTTTCTGCTGCATGTCAGAACCAGGTCTGTAATCTGAAATCCCTGACATGGGGCAGACAATGCTTTTTACTTATGGAGCAATTTCCTATATGATGAAGGATAGTTGTCAGGCCTGATGGAAGTGCCTGTATGAGATAGGATTGCTGCATGCTGCTCCTGGTGCTGCTTAGCTTCATTTATCTCAGTTCCCTGGAAGATAAAGCTGATAAAATTATTGTTATGCACCTTGCCTCTGATTTTTATAGGAACAGGATCCCATCATTTTCTTTCCTTTTGTAATTCTGTGATGTTCATGCTTTGTTTGGCAAACATGACAAGCTGACATTTTCAATCAGTGCGTCAACTTTCCCTGGGGAAGCAACACTCCTTAGAAAGTGACAGCAGCACAAATGACTAAGGAAGTCTGCAGGGTCCCAAGTGCAATGGATAATTCTGGTGTGATAGTCGTCATGGGCATGTCTCTACTCACTCCCCATCCCACCATCTCTTATACAATCATTACTCAAACAGAGGAACTTGAGAAGGGCCCTGGTGTCATGACCCTGGAGTCAGATTCCCCATCTTCAGGGAGCGAGGGCAAAGACTGTGAGGCAGAAGGGGAAGGGCGTGCATGGCTAGCCTAAAAGGTGCTGCAACCAGCCCCTGAGAATGTAGCACTGGCATCCTCTGACTCAAAGGACTCAGCTGCAGAAGATCTAGCTCCCCCACTCCAGCATAGTAGGAGATTACTGGAGAAAGCTGGGCCTTTTAAGCAGAGCAGCATCTTGCAGCATAGGTGATGCTAACAATTAGGCTTTGTCTGCTGCTGCTGCTGCTGCTGCTGCTATAAAAGGTCTTAGTTTCCAGGTTGTTCCTTGTAAGAGCAACTTCAGAGCTCTAAGCCCTGCATCCAGCCTGAACTGTATTTTGCTTTGCATCCTGCCTTAACCTTTTCTCATCTTAACCTTGTGTTATACCCCACTGGTAGTTTAGCATCTTGTTTCCCACAGTGGCCAATGAGGGGTACTTCCAGACTGTTGCTATTTTCAGGTGGGATTAAGTCACACACTGGCAAATTCAGGTTGTGCAAGTACATTTGATTAGGAGGTATTGAGTAACAAGTCTGCTCCCCCAAAACCTTGTAATAAGGAAGGTGATGGGAAAATACATTGTAAGCTTCATGACTGAGTAGGGACTTGAACCCTACCCAGCTCTCCTTAATTATTTCCGACACTCTAACACTATACCACACCGACTCTTATTATTATTATTAATTAATTAATTAATTAATTTGTATCCCGCCCTTCCTGAGACTAGTAGCTCACCTTGTTCCAAACCACAAACTGGGGGCCACAAATCGTTGATGATGCCCCACTTTTGCTGCACTCCCATGGATGCATCCTTTATCATGCCAATGCAAGCTAACTAAGCCAGATGCATGTTATAAATACTGATTTGACCAGTAGGGGGCAGCATTTTACTTGTTCAGTCAGTAAAACTGCATTGCTACAGAACCGACTCAGGTTAGATTCAGGCCGGACAACAAGCATATTTGCTGAAAACCATTGCCCCTCACAAAAATACACATTGTTAGGCTGAAGTAGGCTATATCTGGTCTTTATTGGGCATTCACCCTGAATTGTTTGCAATGATGGTTATATGATAACGAGCATGCATCCTGCGTTCGTACTAGTTTGTTTACAGGGTGTTTTATCACTTCTTCCCATTCATTTATCCCACACTTTTCCATTCATTTCCCCATCATGTTCCTAACCACAAATCCACTGTAATTGTGCAAACCTTGATTCCCTCTTGCAAAATGCTGACAGTCTGGAGATGCCCCAAGAACTCTCCTGCTGAAAGTCCTTCCTCTAATTCCCAACTGGTGTTACAGTCAATGGCAGGGGGACTGCCTGGAAATATTGCTGGTAGGTAAGTTTCAATATTGGTCCTTAGTTCTTACTACAGATAAATTCAGTACATACTAGCAATCAGTGCACATCTTCAGGGCCACATCACATGTTATCCTCTTGATGAGGAAATGCATGGAACCAGTCCAGGACTCATGGTGCCTCTCTTCAACTTATTTTATTTTATTTATTTATACATACCTGCCTTCTTCCCAGAAGGCACTCAGGGCGGCAAACAAAACATTAAAAACACTCTTAAAACATCTTAAAAACAGACGTTAAGATATATTAAAACAAATCATCTTTAAAAACATATTAAAACAAAACATATTAAAAACATCTTTTAAAAAAAACTCTAAAAACATCTTAAAAAGCAATCCCAACACAAATGCATTCTAGGATAAGGTCTCTACTTAAAAGGTTTGTTGAAAGAGGAAGGTCTTCAGTAGAAGCCGAAAAGATAACAGAGATAGCTCCTGTCTAATATTTAAGGGGAGGGAATTCCACAGGGTAGGTGCCACTACACTAAAGGTCTGCTTCCTATGTTGTGCGGATGGACCTACTAATAAGATGGCATCTGCAGGAGGCCCTCACCTGCAGAGTGCAGTGATTGACTGCGTATATAAGGGGTAAGAGAGTCTTTCAGGTATCCTAGTCCCAAGCCGTATCCTTCTGGAAGAGGGCAGAAGCTTGCTGACTCTGGTGGCCCAGGCAAGCAACTGTTGTTCTCCCATCCTGGAGAAAGTCAGTGTCAGAACTGATCACCATCTCACCACCTCTTAGGGGTGAGAGAAATTCAATTCAGTTCACATTTAAAGGTGAGTCTGCCAAATCCACACTTTCTGAAACAATGTGAAAACCAAAACACAGCCACCCTTCAAAATTTGCACTAAATTTTGCAAAGTGGTCCTCCAACCAAGGAGTGTGTACAAAAATACATATACTTAGAATGCATATAAAATACAAAATTGCATTTTATTAGGGAAAATAGCTTGGCAAAATTGTGTATATTAGGGTGGTTCATGAGATACGCTTTTGGAGGTCATTGATTCATAGGGTCGCTATAAGTCGTAATCGACTTGGAGGCACAAAGGCAAAATTACATACAAAATGATGTATATTAGAAGAGATGTACATTAAAATGCTTGATGGGTTTTCATGAGGACCTTTAAAAATTTTTTTACAAATTGATGTGCAAATGTGAAGAACTGAGCTTGAGACTGGAAAAACAAGAAACTGAGGGAAACCAAAACTGATGGATTCGCTTATCCCTACCACCTCTCCTAGCTTTTGGAATAAGGCAATATTCTTGCCATTGATCGAAGCAGATGGTGGCAAGCAGAGACCATTCCTCATATTCATCTCCTCTTCACCCCCACCCCCCACCAGCAGGGGGAAATCCGTGCTTGGCCTGATTCCCAGCCACCCCCACCTGTCTTTGTTGCTAGAATAAAGCAGCCTGCCCTACTAACTAGCCCTTGACATTTAAAACGACTGTCTCTGTTACCATAGCAACATAGGAAGCTGCTCTACACTGTGTCAGACCATTTGTCCATCTACTCCAGCGTCTCTCCAGGATCTCAGGCCTTTCCTATCTCACCTATTAATAGATGCCTTGTCTGGAGATACCTAGGACTGACCTTGAACACTTCTCCAGGCCAAGCATGTCCTCTGCCACTGAGCCACAGTCTCTCCCTCCCTCTCCCCTTTTGGTGGCTCACAAGTGACAGTGGCAGAAGTTTGGATCCACACATTCCTTCCTTATGGGAGTAATGTACAGCCAGCCTTGAGAAAACAGATACTTGTCTGGTGGCATTTTTTGACAAAGAATATTAAGTATTACATGTCAAAACGCACACCTCTCTATGGTCCCAACCAGCCTTTTCCAACCTGATGTTTTGGACTGCAGCTCCCATCACCCCAGCCAGCATGGTCAGTTGGTATCTGTCTTGGATTTTGATTGATGTGCTCTTGTTTTAAACTGTTTTTATATTCTAAATATTCTTTTTATATGTGCAATTGTTTTAACTGTTTTAACATGTGTGATGGTTTTATATATGTTATTATATTGTAAACTGCTTTGGGATGACTTATGGAAAGCAATTCATAAATGAAATAAATAAATAAAGGTGAGGAGTTACAGCCAAAACATCTGGAGGGCACCAGGTTGACTACCTCCAGTATAACCCTACAGCAGGTCTTGACTGTGTGATTGCGTCCTTAGTTTCTCAACAAATAATTTCACCAAATCACGAAGACACAATAGAACTAGAAGTAGAAGGACAAGCTCTCTTGGCAAAGAGTATCCCCAGTAAAAGTAAATTTCCTAAATGCAAGAAAAAAAGCTATCACCTGTCTAAGGTAGCTTAAATTTAACAAGACATGGGCAATTGATTGCATATCCATCCCAACAGTTTCCAGTGACCCTCTAGGATGGCTTTCCCCACTCCTAGTGTGAGAAGAATTAGGCTGGACGATCAGCTTCATTTTATGCCCCACACTTGGTTTCCAAAGCACATATTTTGTCATTGTTCTCTTGTGTGTGTGTATCTCTGTCTCTGCTGCTTTTATGCTGTTCATTTCCTTCTAGGATTTGTAGAATAATGAAAGAGGGCAGGCAGGAAGATTAGGGTTAGAGCATTGCCAAATGAGAAATCTTTGCCAAGCAAGTGTCTCATTCCAGTAATGTTTCTCATTTAATAATTATTCATTTGGTAAGAGAGAAAGAGAGTGGGTGCCCAGAAGAGTTGGCATATGGAATGTTTTCTGTGACAGGAGAGGTGGACCATCTTGGACTTGGGCCTTACATTGTTTTGATTTTCACATTTCTAGTTTGGGTTTTACCCCCTCCCCCCCAGTCAGTCCCCAAAACAAGATGCATGCAGTTTGAACAAATCAATGACTGGATAAAAAAGTAAGGATTGCAAGCCCTCATACTCTTTTTTCTACAAAGCACCTGGCTGGCACAATGGTCACACTGCACCATACATTTAAAGCACATAGCTTCCCCTAAAGAATCCTGGGAACTGCAATTTGTTAAGAGTGTGGGGAACGGTAGCTCTGCGATGAGTAAACTACAGTCCTCAGGATTCTTTGGGGAGCCATGACTGTTAAAGTAGCATATATTGGCTTTACCCATCAGGTGTGGATGTGACCAATAAGAACGTTTTGTAGCACAATCCTATACATGTCTACTCAGCAGTAAGTCTCATTAAGTTCAATGAAACTTACTTCCAGGTAAGTGAGTATAGGATTGAGGCTAAGACTTTTGGGGAAGGGCCTTAACTCAGTGACAGAGCATTTGCTTCAAATGCAGAAGGTCCCAGGTTCAATCCCCAGCATTTCCAGGTGGGGCTGGGAGGGGGCTCTGTCAGGAATTCTGGAGAGATGCTGACAGTCAGCATAGACAATAAAGAGCTGGGTGGATCAGTGGTGTGACTTCCTATAGTTTTATAGTTTTGTTCCAGAAACAGTTTATTTTCATGGTTAACAATGACAATTACAATGGAAAAGAAGCAATCAAGTTCCTTATGTCCAGTGAGTGACTGGAGAGTTGAATTTGCTTCTAGGAGACCTGTGTTTATTTACACCCTTGCCCTTACTGACTCATTAAGAGTACCAGAGGGGGACTGGCTGACTGGGTGAGAGGAGTGATAAATGCCTCTTTACAACAAGGCAGAATTCCAATGTGCCTAAAAGAGGCAGTTGTAAGACCTTTGTTGAAAAAGCCCTCCCTGGATCCCTCTATAATGGGTAACTATCGGCCAGTCTCCAGCATTCCATTTCTGGGTAAGTTAACAGAGCGTGTGGTGGCTGCCCAGCTCCAGAGATTCTTGGATGAAACGGATTATCTTGACCCATTTCAGTCTGGTTTCAGGCCCGGCTACGGGACAGAGATGGCTTTGGTCACCTTGGTGGATGACCTACGCAGAGAGCTGGACAGGGGGAGTGTGTCCCTGTTGGTTCTACTGGACCTCTCAGCGGCTTTCGATATCATCGACCATGTTATCCTTCTGGGCCGCCTTGCCGGGATGGGACTTGGGGGCACTGTGTTGCGGTGGCTCGGCTCCTTCCTGGAGGGACGAACCCAGAAGGTGGTGCTGGGGGATTCCTGTTCGACTCCTTGGCCGTTGACATATGGGGTCCCTCAGGGCTCAGTTTTGTCCCCCATGTTATTTAAGATCTACATGAAACCGCTGGGTGAGGTTGTCCAGGGGTTTGGAGTTCGGTGTCATCAGTATGCGGATGACACCCAACTCTATTTTTCCTTTCCACCTAAAGCCAAGGAAGCTGTCCTGGTCCTGAACCAGTGCCTGGCATCAGTGATGGACTGGATGAGGGCGAACAAATTGAAATTAAATCCAGACAAGACAGAGGTGCTCCTGGTTAGTCGAAAGGCAAATCAGGGAATAGGGATTCAGCCTGTGCTGGATGGGGTTACACTCCCCCTGAAGACACAGGTTCGCAGTTTGGGTGTGCTCCTGGACTCAGCTTTGAACTTGGAGGCCCAGGTCTCTGCAGTGGCCAGGAGTGCTTTTGCCCAGGTAAGACTGGTGCGCCAGCTGCGCCCATTCCTGGAGACACCTGATTTGACTACAGTGATGCATGCCTTAGTTACATCCCGTTTAGATTACTGTAACGCGTTCTACGTGGGGCTGTCTTTGAAGACTGTTCGGAAACTTAAACTGGTACAAAGAGCTGCAGCCAGAGTGCTAACTGGGGCTGGTTACAGGGACCATACAACCCCCTTGTTGCCACAGCTCCACTGGCTGCCAGTTTGTTTCTGGTCACAATTCAAAGTGCTGGTTTTGACCTATAAAGCTCTATACGGCCTAGGTCCAGGCTATTTGTCAGACTGTATCTCCCCATATGAGCCTGCCCGGGCATTGAGATCCTCAGGAGAGGCCCTTCTCTCAGTCCCAACACCTTCACAAGCACAATTGGTGGGGACGCGAGATAGGGCCTTCTCGGTGGCTGCCCCCAGGTTCTGGAACTCTCTTCCTAGGGAAGCACGAATGGCCCCTTCCTTGCTATCCTTCTGTCGGCAGGCAAAGACTTTTTTATTCCGACAGGCTTTCGGACTAGAAGATGTTTAAGATAGGACCTCATAAGGTCTGTTGTACCTGTTCTATGGTCCTATTCTTAATGTTTTAAATTGTCTTAGTATCTTAAGTGTATGTTTCATGGTTTTAATGTTACGAATAGTTTAATTTTATTTTAATTGTATATTTTTGTATGTTTTTTACCTATGTGTTGTTTTTATTTGTAAGCTGCCCTGAGTTCCAGTTTTGGGGAAAGGGCTGGGTAAAAATAAAGATTAATTAATTAATTAATTCATTCATTCATTTTATTTATTTATTATTTGATTTATATGCCGCCCTTCCTCCCAGCAGATGCCGAGGGCGGCAAACCAAAGCACTAAAAACATTTTAAAACATCATAAAAACAGACTTTAAAATAAATGTAAATGTACTGCCTTCAGGTCGATTCCAACTTATGGCGACCCTATGAATAGGGTTTTCATGAGGCTGAGAGGGAGTGACTGGCTCAAGGTCAGCCAGTGAGCTTCATGGCTATGTGGGGATTTGAACCCTGGTCTCCCAGGTCGTAGTCCAACACGTTAACCATCCTTACAAACATTTTTTAAAAAGCTTTCAGGACATCTTAAAAAAAGAGGTTAAAAACATACTGTTTTTTTAAAAAAAGGTTTCAAATTCAAATCCCCCATTGGCCACGGACATTGTATAGTCTAGAATGGAGCACATACTTTGCATGGAGGAACAGCAATGGCTAACTTTTGGACATGTGCCACTAACCAAACCCAAAGTATGAACAATTCTAATCAGACATGCATTACACCATGTACACAGGCCATTGTGCTTGTTTTGCCTATAGTCAAGGGATGGGGAACCGGCCCTCCAGATGTTGTTGGATTCCAACTCCCATCAGCCTCAGCCAGCATGACCGATAGTCAGAGATGATGCAAATTGAAGCAGGGCGGATTCCACTGCCCCACTGACATGGAGCCACCAGCCGCCACTGATAGAGAAGGCAATCATAATAATAAAGACTAAGCAGTACTTTGTAAATTGCTGCGTCGGAAAAACTGTATGCCATAATATATGACTAATATTGTGCGTGCCTCTTTGGTGCTCATCAGGATGATTTGCTGCCCTGGGCTCCTGCTGGGAGGAAGGGCAAGATATAAATCAAATAAATAAATAAATAAATGGTTTCTGATCTGTGTGCCCAAATCAAAAGATTATGTTCACACATCAGGCCTTTGCAATATGAAGTTTCTCTTTTTAACCAATCTGTATTTATTGATGTTTTCAATGATGTTTTAATGGATATTTTCTGCTGATTTTATATTTATATGTTGTATACCACCTTGATATATTTTTATAAAAGTGCAGATTAGAAAGAAAGAAAGACACACACACAACACACACACACACACACACACACGAAATCCCAGTTACACTACAGGATGGACACACATTTTAGCAAGAGCTTCTTTCCCATCGCTTTATGGGCTTGAAAGAGGAAGCTTCATCTGCTGTTAAAAGCACATGAGCAGGGCCAATTATAAAGACTGGCAATGCTGCAGATCTATACTAGTTGATTTTTATTACACCTACGATTTCAACCTGTTTTCAGTATTTTATTACTTGATTGCTCATTATTACTGTAGACTTTTTTTCAAGCTTTATGAACTCCTTAGGAAAAAAGTGAGAAACAAATGCTAATAGATTAAAAATTAATCCGTGCTTTCTCTTGATTTTACAACAGCCCTAAAGTCCACTTTCATTATCTCCCTGCTGCTGTCTCGGGCCATCAGGAGTAGTATAAATGATATCAAATAACCAGGTGCTTGCAAATTGGCCTTATTGACATATGCTGTCCTAGTTGGAGAATTTAACCTTTCTTGGCAGAGCATTTTGATGCAGTTCTGGAGATGCTGGGCATTGAACCTCAGACCTTCTATGCATAAAGCATGTGCTCTGCTACTCAACTATGGCCATTTGCTTATCTTGGCCTACAAAATAAACTATGCCTCTTCTGCTGATTGTGCTGGGCTGTCTTCTTCTACTACCTCTTTCCTCCCAGGGCTCTGGATCCCTGGAGCCCACTTCATGTATCTAATGAAGTTGGCTTTACTCCATGAAAACTTAATGCTACAGGGATGGGAAAGAAATTCAATTCACATTTAAAGCCAAATCTACGTAACTCGCATTTTCTGAAACAATATGTGAACCAAAAAAACAGCTATCCTTTGAAATTTGCACTTCTCCAAATTGTGCAGTGCAGGTCTTCAGCCAAGAAATGTGTACAAAAATGCATATACTAGGGTAAAGTTTCCATTAGGGTTGTCAGGTTCAGGGCCTGAGACTGATCCTGTATCTTTAGGAGAAGAGAAAGTCAGCCAAGTGCAGGTGTTCTTGCAACACTGTGATGGGAAAAACCACAAGGTGGAATTCTCCCTTCCCCCTGCACAACTTTTAAAGATACAGAAGACCTCTTGGAGGCCAGGCCTGGACTTACTTTGGACACATAATGAGAAGACATGATTCACTAGAAAAGACAATAGTGCTGGGAAAAACAGAAGGGAGTACAAAAAAAAGGAAGGCCAAACAAGAGATGGATTGATTCCATAAAGGAAGCCACAGATCTGAACTTACAAGATCTGAACAAAGTGGTTCATGACAGATGCTCTTGGAGGTCACTGATTCACAGGGTCGCCATAAGTCGTAATCGACTTGAAGGCACATAACAACAACAAATAATTAACGTTCTTAAACTGCAAGGTTTTTTGCCTATTAGTAGTTGAGTTGCTAGGAGATGCCCTGTTCCCCTCACAGAGCTTCAATTAGAGTGGCTGACTGTAAACGACTCTGACCCCTGGAGTTCTGTCAGGAGAATAGGAATCTCATCTCAGCATGCTTCAGAAACTACACTTCCCAGGATTCTTTGGGGGGAAGCCATGCCTGTCTAAAGTGAAATAAAGGTCTGGTGTGGCCCCCTGATTAGGCAAGACAAGCAGCTGTGAGTCTGGCTTTTAGAACACTCACAGCTGGTTCTTAGTGAGCATGGCTGCGCTTATCATTGACTTTAATGTTAAATTTCTTAAATTAATTAAAAATTAGCTAGGCATTTTTAAAACTTTTAAACTGCAGAAGATGAAGGTTGGAGTATGGGGCAAGGTCAGTAATAAGATTACAGGTACTCTGTGAACATGGCAGATTTTTAATTAATTTCAACAAATTATGAAAACACTGACAGAAAAAAGTCCAACGGGAGTCTGGGTTTTCTCTCCTTTATTCTCTGTTTTGTGTATCATCATGAAAATTTAGAGGGTTGTTAAGCAAGTGTTTCTGAGTTCAGGACTATAAGTTTTGTAAGGTTTTGTTTTGAAATGAGCTTATGGGAAGCATCAGAATGGCATGGGGGGTATTTTCAATTTAACATTGCAGAATGTGAAAGATTCACACTGGCTATAGTATACAGCCACTGTTGTGGCTGTATAATCCAGTTGCGTACCACTAGCATCCAACCTTATTTCAACTTATTACTTCAGTTGTGAAGCACACAACTAACTTTTTTCTCCTCCCCGCTCCGGTCATTCCACACATTACCACTGCTTCAGCATTCCTGACATGTTAGAGCAAAAAGCAAACAAAAAACCTTTGCTAACACTAATTAAATAATCATAATAATGCTGAGCATATGCAGTTCCACATTTTTAATTCACTCACGTCGCAACCCTATCATCTATGACTAATGGAAGAACACAGGCTTCCCTTCTGCTAGACACATTTACTTGGGTACAAGCATTTTCTTGTAGAAAAAATATTTTTAAAGTAGAAATAATAAAATGAGCATCTGTTAACACATAAAATTACATGTTTGGCCAGCTGTCCCCTGACTATAAAATGTATTTTTTAAAAAAATCAGAACAAGTGCATCCTACAGTGACCAGCATCAGTCCTGATGGGCCCATGCTGGCCTGGATGCTGATGCTGGATCTGATTGCCACTCTCCCCATCATTTGCCACTCTCTGCATGGTCATCTGGGGACTCCCTGGCCTGTGGAATTCTGGGCTTCAGCAAAGAGGTCCAACCATAGATGTTCCAATGCTAACATATCTATGGCACTGCAAATAGTCTCTAAGGAATTAGGGAATTTGCAATTGGCTTTAGCCAGATTCCAAGATTTAATTATGAGTGACTCTGAGGTTGCCAGTTTCAGACCCAGAGGAGGCTCCTATACCAAATGTGTCTAGAAACCAGACAGGCACCGCTTTTCCCATCACAGAGGTGCGGATGTGAGAAATTCTACTTCCATTGCAAGTCTTGTGTTTGGGGTTTCCCTTCAGTGCAACTCAAAAGTGAAAATGAATCCTAGGATAGCAAATGAAACAGACCAAGCTGATCTTGCGTAGGAGAGTATATTGGATCCAGTGTAGTTTTCTGAGTGGGCTGAACAGTAGATGCCTAAAAGGAATCCACATGACTGTATCCCATGTGCACCATGGAAGTGTCTATGCTCTTGGAAATGACAAGTATCTCTGGAGTACAGACAGACTAAATCAGGGGTTGTCAACTTTGGGGGGGGGCATGACCATATTTGCAAACCAGAGAAACTGTTGTGGGCACTACCTAGTATACACTGCAACTCCAGAATGCTTCTTTCAAGCTAAATTTCAGGGTAGGGGAGAAATGGGGGAGAGACCCTGTGGGCTCCAGGGAAGGCCTCTGCAGGCACATATGTGCCCACAGGCAACTTCTGGACTGCATGGTGCACACAAGAGGGATAGAATGCCAACATACAATAAAAACTGGGGAGGGGATGGTTTGGAGTGTCATGCCCTGTCCCATAACCCTTTCCCTCCCTGCCATTTCTCTGCTATAGTTCAGCACTCCCAAGCCATTTACCCCCTCACACTGTCCCCAGCCTACCGTGTGGGTGATGTGACCTTTTGGATGAATTTCATGGCAGTGACAACATGGTTAGGATTTGCCACACTCTTCAGCAATGTTCATAGAAAAGTGTCTAGCTTTCAAGTTTTGCATTTGCTTCTTTAGGAGGAAATCTCAGGTCTGGGATATTGTACACAGGATAAAAGTTGACAAATCTAGGTAGAACAAGAAAAGGAAGGCAACTTAACCAGAAATATATTGAGAAGTGGAGTTTTTTCATTATATATTGGAATGATATCAGACAACGCCAGCCCATATTGTTTTGTGGTGAGAATTTTGTGGTGAGAGGAAAGCATGACGCAGGAAGTCTCAATTATAGTATATTTGTTTATGGCAAGTAATAGAAGTTAACATTTATCATTTTATATAATCTCATGTGTGTATGTATATTTATGGATAATATACTTACCTGTTTATTTTCTGATGATTGTACTCACTGATACAGTAACAAAAATAAATGAATAAAAAAGGAATTTCATGCAACCTTCACTGCCATTGCAGCTGTATCATGCTGCCATCTTGTGGATCTTGCAGGAATCTATTAAACTATACAGATTCACTCAGAGTCCTACACAACACACCATGGGTGGAGCATGTGATTCCAGATGTGTTGTAGTGTTTTTAGTTTTTTTGTTTGCCACCCTGGGCTCCTACTGGAAGGAAGGGTGGGATATAAATAAATAATAGTAATAATAAGTAAATTGGGAGAGTTAACACTCCGCTTAATATGCAGTGTTAACAAAGAGGGGCACTCCCCATGGACATCTTCCATCTCAGTGGTATAACATGAATGTTAACTTTCTGCAAGTGGTGCTATTACTAAGGATACCTCCAGATGTCCTTTTTAGTGTATATTCATGATGATTTGTGCACATAATGGTATTGGGGTGTTCATATATGATCCCACTTTCAATACTATTTGCACCTGCAAATGTTTTGGGATGGTTATACTGCTTCATTTCCAGTCAGTGCATGTAACTTCCTCCTGAAATCCCATAACACTTCGTACCACAAATTTTCTGGTTTACTTTTGTCCTGCTTTTGTTGTGTTGTAGCCCCTCTGGACAGAAATAATGTGGTGGTATTGGGGAAGCACCACAGAACAACTAACAGAGCAGAATAAATCCACTAACAATACTCTATTATTATGCCAAGAACACACCAGTCTGGAGAGGCCCTGTGAATTATGCTGGGCCAGTTCAAGGTTCTTGTGTTAATTCACAAGGCCCTAAACAACTTGGGTCCAAAGTACCTTAAGGACTCCTGATTCCTTATGCCCCACCCTGATTGTTGAAGTCTGCTGATGGGGCACTTTTAGGGTTTCCAGGTCTCTTCAACTGGAGACTCCAGATTTTGGAGGTCCTCTATTCCAGGTGAATCACCTTAATCTCCGGACACTCAACTTTAATTAAAAATAAATTTCTAGGTAATCTGGTTCACGAGATATAATCAAAGCATGAATCCCACAACTTCTGTTAAATCAGCTTGTAGCAGGCTGCTCTAACCCTGCCCTTTCAGGTTTGTAGCCAATAAGTGAAGTCAGGGTTGTGATTTGTTGACCTCCAGGCAGTGCCTGGACCCCATTGCAACATCAGGAAATGGTTGCTTTTTCCTGCATATGAAAATCTCATAAATTAAGTATATAGCTTTCAGGTTTTTCTCTCTTTTGTGCAGGAGTCAAACAAGTTTACATTTTCCTGGGCTATTGAAGAGGGCAGTGTTTTGAAAACCTTCCCAATATGAAGCTTTAATCCAGTACTCACTTTTCTGGGAGTAAAGCTGCAATGCTAATCCCACATGCCTGGAGTAAACCCCATTGAATTCAATAGGACTTACTTTTGAGTAGACATGGTTAGGATTGTGCTGTAAATTAATGGGACTTTTGAGTGAACATAGCAAAGAATTGTGTTTGTGTTCTAATTCTTTCTTTTCCCTTCCAATCCTATTTTTTAAAGTAATTAGGCAGGTCTTACTTAGGTATCACCATTTTTATTATGTAGGAAACTGATACTTTTTTTAATGTTCTGGAATGACCACCTGGCTTGACAATAAACTATTATATGGGGTAGATGTATTTTTACATCTGCAGTGTGTGTGTATGGAGTCTTTCCTACAACCCTGTGAGGTAGGGTTGGTGACTGGAAACCAAGGCGACTTACAATAAGAAATAAATCCCTTTAAAATCCAATAACCATAAAAACAAGTATAAACAGTGTATAAACTTCTACTGATAGTTCTGGTTTAATTTGTTCTGACACCTAATTATTTATCTTTTTCGCTGTCCATGGTATCCGCAAAACTCTCCTCCAACACCACATTTCAAATGAGTTTATTTTTCTCTTATGCATTTGTTTCACTGTCCAGTGTTCACATTCATCCACAGAGATCGGAAATGCTGTGGTCTGAATGAACTTGACTTTGGTGTTCAGTGATACATCTTTGCATTTGAGGACCTTTTCTAGTTCTCTCATAGCTGCCCTCCCAAGTCCTAGCCTTATTCTCATTTCTTGACTATTGTCTCCATTTTGGTTAATGACTATGCCAAGGTATAGATAATTCTTGACAAGTTCAATGTCCTCATTATCAACTTTGAAGTTACATAAATCTTCTGTTGTCATTTCTTTAGTCTTGACGTTCAGCTGTAGTCCTGCTTTTGTGCTTTCCTCTTTAACTTTTATCAGCATTCATTTCAAATCATTACTGGTTTCTGCTAGTAGTATGGTATCACCTGCATATCTTAAATTATTTATATTTTTCCCTCCAATTTTCACACCTCCTTCATCTTGGTCCAATCCCATAATTCACACTATGCTTGTAGATTATTATTTCCTCTACATTTTAAGTGTGCCCTTCTTCCTTGGGGTGGTCATGGTTCCCCTCTGTTTTTGTCATCATAAGGGGCAGATTGGCTGAGAGATGGTGAGTAGCCCATGGTTATCCAGTACACTTTATAGCTCATTTCCATTTTGAAAAATTAATTAAAACAATTTACATGCAGGCAAAGTTTATTAAGTAGATCCACACAATACATTTAAAGCACATCCAACTCGCATTTAAGGTGCATTATTTCCCTTAAAGAATCCTGGGAAGTGTAGTTTCCCCCTCACAGTTATAGTTCTCACCACCCTTAACAAACTACAGTTCCCATTATTCTGTGGTGGGATTCATGTGCTTCAAATGTGTGTTGAATGTGCTTGGTATGATGTGTATCCGTTAGTGAATTGAAAAGAACAATTTTAAAAGATACTTTTTTAAACGGGAAGGGTTGTAGCTCAGTGGTAGGGCATATGCTTTGCATGCAAAGATCCAAAATTCAATTTCTGGAAAAAACTGTTGTGTAGAATTCTGGCGAGCCAATGCTAGTCCATGTCATCAGTACTGAGCTAGATGGTACCAAATGGCCTGAGTCAGTATAAGGCAGATTCCTTTGTTCCTAAAAGTGGAAAGAGACCAAAGGGCCACAGTGACTCCAAAATTTATTTATGTATTTTATTTACATTTATATACCGCTTTCTTATAAAAAATCTCAAAGTGGTCTACAGAAGAAGTTAAAACAATACGATTATTGGCAAGAACAGTTAAAGACAGGTATTTAAAAACATTCAAAATAATACAACCAACAATGAGTTAAAAACAGATAGAAAACACAATAGCTTCTACATGCCTGTTTAAGCTTGCCTAAACAAAAATGCCCCCTTTAGGATGCACACCTTAACGTGGTGAGGGGGTTTGAGAGTGTTGAAGAAGCTGAGAGCGATGCCGTCAGGAGTCTAGACCAAGAGGCTAGACTCCTAGCAGGGGCACCCATGGCGGAATGGTCAAAGGTGAGACACCAGACTCAGATGCATCCAAACTCAATGGAAGGCAATGGTAAACCACCTCTGAATACCTCTTACCAAGAAAACCCTATGAACAGAGTATCCAAAATGCAACACGAGATAGTGCTGGAAGACGAGACCCCCAGGTCAGAAGGCACTCACCGAGCTACTGGGGAAGAACAAAAGACAAGTACAAGTAGCACTGTGACTAATGACGCAGCTGGGTCAAAGCTGAAAGGAAGCCCAGAGGCTGATGCGCACAGATGCGAAAGGAGAGTCCGGAGTTGTACGTCGCACACAATAGGAACATGGAATGTGAGAAGCATGAATCAGGGGAAGTTAGAAATTGTCAAGCAAGAAATGGAACGCATCAACATTACAATACTTGGTGTGAGCGAACTAAAATGGACGGGAATGGGACATTTTCAATCAGGCAACTACAAAATATTTTATGCAGGAAATGAGAAATCAAGAAGAAACAGGGTTGCTTTAATAGTGAGAAGTGATGTAGCAAAAGCAATTAGGAGCTACAACGCAAGGGCTGAGCGAGTGATATCAATGAGATTAAACGGGAAACCTATTAACATAACCATCATCCAAGTTTACGCTCCAACATCAAACGCAGAAGAAGAGGAATTGGAGAGATTTTACACAGAAGTACAGGAGGGAATTGATCACACACCAAAACAAGATATGATGATAATCATGGGGGACTGGAATGCAAAAGTAGGGAACAGAGAAGAATTAGGAATTGTGGGGAAATGGGGCTTAGGTGACAGAAATGAAGCAGGAGAAAGACTTTTTGAATTCTGTGAAGCCAATGACTTGTTTCTTGCCAACACATTGTTTGAGCAACCAAAAAGAGGACTGTACACGTGGACATCACCAGATGGTCAATATAGGAATCAAATTGATTATATAATTGGTAGCAGAAAATGGAGAAGTTCCATATTTTGTGCAAAAACAAGACCAGGAGCAGACTGCGGTACAGATCATGAACTGATCGTATTGAAAATCAGAGTAAAGCTAAAGAAGAAGAACAAACCACTCATAACGCCAAAATACAATTTAAATAACATCCTAGAAGAATATAAAGATCAAATAAGGAATAGGTTTGAGGCTTTAGACTTAGTTGATAGAGAACCAGAAGAACTATGGACTGAAGTCAGGGACATTATCAGGGAAGAATGCAAAAAGACAATACCTCTAGTTAAAAAGAGACAAAGACCTCAATGGATGACTGAAGAAACTCTTAAAATGGTTAAAGAGAGAAGGAAAGCAAAAGCAGATAGAAACACGGTCAGAACCCTAAATGCAACTATACAATAACTAGTACATAGGGACAAATAAAACTATTACAATAGCTATTGTATAGAAATAGAAGAGGACAACCAAAAGGGAAGAACAAGAGCCCTATTCCAAATGATTAGAGAAATGAAAGGGAAATTTAAACCAAGAGTAGGGATGTTGAATAATCAACAGGAGAACACACTGACTGACCGAGATGAAATAAAAGGAAGATAGAAGCAATACATTGAAGTACTCTATAAAAGAGATGCAAGGATGACAGATTCATTCACGGAGGAACCATATGATGAAGAACCAGAAATTTTAGAATGTGAGGTGAAAGCTGCTCTTAAAATACTTGGAAGAAACAAATCACCTGGAATAGACAGCATACCAATAGAGTTGCTACAAGCTGCTGAGACTGAATCTGTCCAAATTTTGAGAAAAATTTGTCAAGAAATATGGAAAACTAAACAATGGCCCACAGCCTTAAGCGTTCAATATATATCCCACTTCCAAAGAAAGGGGATCCCAGAGAATGCAGTAATTACCGAACTATTGCCTTAATATCCCATGCAAGTAAAGTAATGCTCAAGATTCTACAATAAAGGCTCTTACCGTATATGGAGCAAGAAATGCCAGACGTCCAAGCTGGATTTAGAAAGGGAAGAGGCACCAGAGATCATATCGCAAAGATACGTTGGATAATGGAACGGACCAAGGAATTTCAGAAGGAAATCACCCTGTGCTTTATAGAGTACAGCAAAGCCTTTGACTGTGTAGATGATGAAAAACTATGGAATGCTTTAAAAGAAATGGGGTGCCACAGCATCTGATTGTCCTCATGCACAACCTATACTCTGGACAAGAGGCTACTGTAAGGACAGAATATGGAGAAACCAATTGGTTCCCCATCAGAAAGGGTGTGAGACAGGGTTGTTTTTTATCACCCTATTTGTTCAATCTGTACGCAGAACATATCATACGGAAAGCGGGATAGGACCAAGATGAAGGAGGTGTGAAAACTGGAGGGAGAAACATCAATAATTTAAGATATGCAGACGATACCATACTCTTAGCAGAAACCAGTAATGATTTGAAACAAATGCTGATGAAAGTTAAAGAGGAAAGCACAAAAGCAGGACTACAGCTGAACGTCAAGAAGAATAAAGTAATGACAACAGAAGATTTATGTAACTTTACAGTTGACAATGAGGACATTGAACTTGTCCAGGATTATCAATACCTCAGCACAGTCATTAACCAAAATGGAGACAATAGTCAAGAAATCAGAAGAAGGCTAGGACTGGGGAGGGCAGCTGTGAGAGAACTAGAAAAGGTCCTCAAATGCAAAGATGTACAATGAAGGCGTATGCCTAATGTCGATAGGCAGGGAGTTCCAAAGTGTAGGTGCTGCCACACTAAAGGACTGATTTCTTACAAGAGCAGAACAAGTACTACATGGCACCTGTAGCATGGAAAGCACACTTTGAACTTGGCCTGGTAGCAAATCGGCAACCAGTGCAGATTTCAGAGCAGAGGTATTATGTGCTGATAAGGTCTTACTCATGTCAGCAATCATGCCATAGCATTCTCCATTAACTGCAGCCCCCAGGTCAGGTCGTGCTGCATGAGGATTTCTGTGACCTTGGCTGACTGGCTGCCAGGATTTCTTTAGTTTTGGTTTTTGGTTATTAATCCTGACCGGTTGTGGGACGCTGAGTTTTCTGCCTTACTCGTAGGAATTTTGTTGTGGTTGGTATGGTATTGTATTTAGGAAATCATCACTGTCTTTTGTTTTTCTTTTCTATTTGCATATCATTTATCTTTAATCTCACTCCCTTACATCCATAGAAGCAACAACAGTGATTCCATGCTCTCAGCTCAACCCCCTTGAACTCACTGATGATGCACTTATTGGTTGCATGATGGTTTGTTTCTTGCCCAATAATGATAAAAGAGAATTCACATATTTGGAAGTGTGGCTGTAATTGTTGTTCCCAAGCTGCTGCCTGTGAAGGTAGACCAAACCATGTGTGTTTTCTCTCTGTCAATTATTACTCACTGGAATTGGGTTGGCTATCAAAGTGAATTTATAGCAGCCCACAGGGTAGGCAGGAAAGGATAGAGAATCTTCTTACTCATTTCTCAAACCTCTCTCTGCAGTGAAAGGTCAAGTCTTTAAAGAAGTTTGGAGTAGCCATATTAAAAGGTAGGGGCAGGGCATTCCATGAAGGGGGTTGCCAACCCTGCTTGGATATGGATATCTTTGCAGAGGATCCCTAGTCAAGTTCTACCAACAGCACAATCCAAACTATATCTACTCAGAAGTAAGTCCTAGGGTTACCAACCGTACTCTTTTAAGAGTACATGTACTCTTTTTGAGATGGTGCAACAGCATACTCTTACTTTTCACTTATCGAAGCCAAATGTACTGTTTTTGAAATGACAAAATGATGGTAACCCTAGCTCCTGTTGAGTTCTATGGGGCTTAGTCCCTTAGTAAGTGTGTTTAGAATTGCAGCCTTTAGGGGCATCCATCTTTAGTCCTGAGTGCTCCAATCTAACATCTCCACAACACTAGGTTCCTTTCTTCCTACAGTGGCCTTCTGGTGAGTGGCCTGGCCTGAGGGCACTTAAACCCTTCTTGTCAGAAGCAAGTAGGCTAGATTAAATGTTCCCTACCCCAGGCTCCATCTTTTAGCTAAGATTTCTATCTTAATTTCCAATCAGAGAAATGTTTTTGTTTGAATTATATGCTCCAAGCAACTGTAGTTGATCCTTAATGTATCACGCTTAATGACATCACTTGGGCCCACCCCTAGGACCCACCCCTGAAATCTCAGGGTTTGGGATGCTTCTGATCTGGCAAACCTAGACACTTTTGGTAGTCCCACATGACCCTCACGTTCATCTGGCCTTCACCAGGATTTGAGCCTTTAGTGTCACAAGCCCTGCACTATGGAACTCCTTGCCAACAGAGCTTCAGCAGGAACCACCCTTGCTTGTTTTCCTCAGACAAGCCTTTCAAACCTGAGATGATCTGCCAGCCACCTCTTACTGATGTGTTTTGACGTTTTTGTTGTTTTTATTGTAATACTGTGTTTTTAGTCTGTATGCTGCCTTATGATATTTTATATGAAAGTGTGATCTATAAATATTTGAATAAATAAATAAGTAAAATACATGAACAAATGGCCATATAAGCAAGACCTATATATAAGGATTAGGAAAATGATTATAATATGTGGGATGGGACAGAAGGCTGGAGAGAAGACCCATGTCTTGCAAGCTGGATAGAGTTTTTAGCTCACATGTCTGCCCCATTCACTTACAAGGCCTACGAACATAAGAGCAGCCCCGCTGGATCAAACCAAAGGGCTATTTAGTCCAGCATTCCACCCTGGCCAACATAGATGCCTATGAGAAGCCCATGATCTTAGGCACAGGAGTTGTGAACACAAGGCCACAAACAGAGTACTGAATCTTACAAAAAAACTATTATTTATGGAAAGCTATTTATTAACTATCAGAAGAACATCATCAAATGGAATGCAGATGGACTCTTGGGTTCTTTCTATGGAATTAAGATTCCAAAGTACAAAAGCTAAGAAAGGAACAAAGGGGACCTGCAAAACAATGCCACAGCATGAAGTGCTCCTGTTCAGGATTCCAGCCAGCCATGCCCTTTTCCAGGATACTCCATTCTGTCCCCTGCCCTGAATTTCTACCCGCCCACCCTTATCAAAAGTCAGTTCAGGGTCACTGGGCAAGCTCAGTCCTCTTGGGCTGTTCTGGGATCCCCCCCCCAAAAAAACTGTTTTGTACTTCTGCAAACCTTGGGGTTCCTCCAAGCCTGCTGAAACCTCCATGTTTTGTGTGGATGTTATTTGGCCACATAAGGATCCACACTTGGAGGACTGCATTTACTATCAGTATACAGAATTCAGTGGGATTTGGGTTTTCTTGATGTGGTTCCCCCCCAGAATGTAATTACCATATGGAATTTAAATGGCCGCCACACACCAGCAGGTTCCTCAGGACTGGCCGTCCGGCCTCCATTCACGACCCATTGCTTTTTTCTTTTCTTTTGTTATGATCATAATCTGACACTGCAGATGAGTCTTAGGATCTCCACACAGGCAAGTGCCTAGGCAAATCAATAGTCATTATGATATTGCTGTGGTACCTCACGTGTACTGTATAATTTGTCTTCCCTTTTGTTTAATTTTTTAAAAATTGTATTGGCGTGAGAATTAAAATTAATTTTTAAAAAAAACTACTGATAATTCTACAGCTGGGACAGTTCCCAATTTTCTTCAGAATTCAAACACATAATTTCCCCTTCTTTCTGTGATCAAGCTATGCTAACTGAGTCTTGTGGCTGAAAGAGAAGCAAGCAAAAAAATCTCATTTCAATTAGTGACAAAACAATAGATTCACTCCCCCTTCTTCCCACTGCCAGATGTTTCAGGGGCAATGGTCAATTTCTAATTTTAATAACTCAAGGCTATAATTTACCCCAAACCTCCTCTTCACAGCTGGCTACTCTGACTAAAAGATTTGCATGTGGAGTTCACCTGTGCAATAGACCATTCTTAATTGGACAAGCAAAAGGACAAAGGTTTATCAATTTTACAAAGTGTCTTATTTTTAGAGTATTAGGGCCAAACTAAACAATACACTGGAGACACATTAGTAGTCTCTTAATGGTTTTTGTTTAAAATAGATTTTAATGAAACCTAGCACAGAAAGTTGTGGTCAGGAACAGAGAGTGATGTGGGGAGGGGCTGCTTGCCCTTTCCCTCCCCATTGTTTTTCCCAGTTCCTGTTTTAAGCAGTTCCTGTCCCCCACAACTCCTGTTACTGTAGCCCTTTCAGTCTGCCCTAGGCTGTGGGGGGCTAGTATACTTACAGACGCTCCATGCACAATTAAGGGTGCTTCCAGACAATCTGTTTATTGAACATTTGTCCTGATTTATTTGCAGGGAGATTAGAAGACATTGGTTATTTAATTTATAAAAGTATTCATTTGCCACCCCACAGTCAAAGAACAGTCAACAGATCCTTAACCCAATTTGAGGGCCTGGTGCTCTCTGCTCAGAGCTGCTCTAAAGGTAGGATTGCCATATTGCTCAGTTAGCTGGGTTTTGCCCAGATTCTAGCCATGCTGCCTGGTGCCCACCTAGCCCATTACATGGCCGAGAGTCACAGCTTTCATTAATACAAAAAAGCAAGTAAGTCTTTAGCTCTTGTGGATCCAGAGATAGAAGGAAAAATGTGGAGATAGTTTTCTGCCGAAGCATTTTGTAATAAATCAGCCTATTCCCGCCTTCCATTGTTCTTAGCCAATGAAGGACACCACAGTTGTTGCGGGAAAATCAAGAATTTTAGCCTGCCTGCCTGCCTGCTGCATATACAGAATCTACAGTTTAGAAAACTGCACATGCTCACTCGATCAATACATGCAGCTCCGCCCCTTATCTAGAGATTAAGACATTGAAGTTTAAACATTGAAGGCTGAATATGTAAGTTTTTTTAAAAAAAAGATTTCTCACATCCTCCTCCAGGTTTTGGTGGTAAATACTAGGCATAAAAACAAAACAACTGGGCAATGCAACTATTAATATGCATAATTTGCATAATCAGCAAATAATTTGCATAATATACAAATTAGTCTGGAAATCCTATATAAAGGCCTAGTCTCTAATACCTATGACACCTTCCTAAACACCGGACCTACAAGCCTGTCTAGTATAAAGATAGTTTGGGAGCAAGATATGGAGAAAGAGCCGGGGGATACTGGATGGAATGACATATAACAAGGCAATTATCTTGACATCATATCTGAAGGAATTCAGGAAAATGCTCTGAAAATGTTACACCGCTGGCATTATACTCCTGTATACCTTTTTAGGACAACAGGTCAGGGCTCTCAATTATGCTGGAGGGGATGTGGGTTCCATGGCACACTGTGGCACTTGTGGTGGGAATGCCCAGTGGTAGAAGCTTTTTGGGACTTTGATTTACATGAAGTTTCCTTAACTTTAAATGTTACTCTATGAATAGTTCCAGAACTATGGCTATTCTCCGCTTTTATGGACGAGAATGAAAACCTGCCATTTGAAGACTTGATAAACCTTATGTTGATTGCTGCCAGACTCACAATTACACATAACTGGAAGGAGGCAGAGACTATTGATAGATATGTAAGAAAAATTACATGAGAATACTCGAGAAATTGACCAATAATGTTCAAACCATATGTGTAAATAAAAACCAAGAAATCATTATGACATTTGGTTTGATATCTCTTTATTGTGCATACTAGGGGTCCTGATGCCACGAGTCATCTTCAGTCATATTATGACAGAATCTGGATAGCTTTAGCTTTTCAATGGTTATATTTTGTGGGAAGAAGGACTGTAGCTCTCCTTCAAGTGGGCAGGCCCTCTGTGTTCTTGCTAAACATACCTGCAAAGTCTATTGACAGATTTTAAGTTTTCACCACCTGTAACCTCGCCTGAGTTATGTATCCTTAGTTTTACAAGTTCTGCTTTTGCTTCATGTACCGTGTTTTCTCTTTGGTATTTAGAAGTTGTAATGTTTCACTGTTTTAAAAATAAATGGGGGGGGGAGTATTCATATACCACCATCTCATCCACTGTATGTCAGTGTGACATACAGCAACATAAAAACATTTTAAAACAATACAATACCAAAACAATTGTCAAAATGACTGGCTACTCAAGAGACATTTTAAACAACTGCCTAGGCCTGCCAGTCATCAAGAGACTCCCCAAAGTCAAAAGGGAAGATGCCTGCTGAATCTCTGCTGGAAGAGCATTCCACAGCGTGGGGCTGGCGACACTAAACACCTGACTTCTGGTTGAGGGCAGTTGGGCCTCTGTTAACACAGGGGACAACTAGCAGCGCCTCTCCGGATTATCTCCGTGACTGAGCTGGGATATAGGGGCTCAGACGGTCCTTAAGGTATCCTGGACCCAAGTTGTTCAGGGCTTTATAGATTAACAGAAGAGCCTTGAACCTGGCCCACTAGGCTATGGGCAGCCAGAGCAGATGTTTTAGCAGAGGTGTCGCATGCTGTCAGCCGTCTGCCCCATCAGCAGTCAAGTTGCTGCATTCTGCACCAGCTGGAGCTTCTGGGCCAGGCCCAAGGGCAGCCCCACATACAGCCCATTGCAGTAATCTAATCTTGAGGTTACCAACCTTGGTCTGTGGGGGAACAGATGGGGAACCACTGTTCTAGAATGTACAAGCTGTTTGATGATGAAATTGACTGCTTTGGAAGCTGGTGAATTCTGCTTTATTAGATGTTTTCCTGAAGCAGTCTGGATAGTGAGTGACCTATCAATGATGCTGAAGTGGTGGCTTTCCTGCAAGGGGTGGGACTGGATTACCTTTGAACTCTCTTCCAACTCTATGATTCTATTATTTTAAGGCAAAAAGGGTTTAGGAATGTGTGTAACTTCCTACATGGAAGTACAAATGATTCATTCACAAATCCAAAACTAAGTTGGTGGGCTTCCTTTCAAAAAGATTTGGGATCTACCAGTGTCAGGCTGTTTCACTTGTTGATGTGCTGTACTTCCATACCATACATTTAAAGCATATCCAACACATTTAAAGCACATGACTTCCCCGACTAATCATGGGAACAGTAGTTTGTTAAGGGAACTGGGAAGTTATAGCTCTGTGAGGGGAAAACCACCCTCCCCAGCATTCTTTGGGGGAAGTCATGTGCTTTAAATGTGCATTGGATGTGTTGTGAATGCATGGTATGAGCAGCAAAGCAGAAATGACAAGGGATGCTACAGCCCACAATTGCTGAGGAAGACTGTTGTGTTTCCCAGGGCAACAGATATTTTTAGAGTGTGCATGTCATTCACAGCTATTTCTGTCTGGTTCAACTTCAGTGGGCAGTGGTATGGCTAATGCACCAACAGCCATCTGTGTTACCTCTGCTTGAACACCTTTCCACAGCATAAAATGTGCAGGCCAAGCACATGATTGTGATATCAGTTGTCCCAAGGCATCTGTCATATTCTTAACAGCACATTTGCACCTGAGGATCAGAGGTGAAGCTGAGTGAGCCAAGGGCCTGGCAAATTGTGAGCATCCAGGGGCTGCAGACGAATGCAAGAAAAGGGGGGAAAGCTTGTTTGCTGAGTGGTTGTGGGCAGAATTACACACCCTGGAATCCAGGACACGCATCCAGAACACAGGGGCAGGAGACAGGAAATGGTGCTTCACACATCCTTCACCTGCTAATTCTCCCCCTTGGCTCGTCCCCCTTTTCCTGTTCCCCCTCAGCTGGCTGGGAGACTGCAAGTAAGTCAGCTGGGACTGGAAAAGGCCTGAGGGAAGGGGTTGTGTGAGGGCCAGCCCTATTCAATAGGCAAAGTGAGGTGGCCACCTCAGGGGGCAGATGCAAAAAAAAGGAGCAAAAAATCTTAATTTCACATATACGCTCATGGGGTCTGAACTGGCGGTGACCGACCAGGAGAGAGACCTCGGGGTTGTGGTGGACAGCACGATGAAAATGTCGACCCAGTGTGCGGCAGCTGTGAAAAAGGCAAATTCCATGCTAGCAATAATTAGGAAAGGTATTGAAAATAAAACAGCCGATATCATAATGCCGTTGTATAAATCTATGGTGCGACCGCATTTGGAATACTGTGTACAGTTCTGGTCGCCTCATCTCAGAAAGGATATTATAGAGTTGGAAAAGGTTCAGAAGAGGGCAACCAGAATGATCAAGGGGATGGAGTGACTCCCTTACGAGGAAAGGTTGCAGCATTTGGGGCTTTTTAGTTTAGAGAAAAGGCGGGTCAGAGGAGACATGATAGAAGTGTATAAAATTATGCATGGCATTGAGAAAGTGGATAGAGAAAAGTTCTTCTCCCTCTCTCATAATACTAGAACTCGTGGACATTCAAAGAAGCTGAATGTTGGAAGATACAGGACAGACAAAAGGAAGTACTTCTTTACTCAGCGCATAGTTAAACTATGGAATTTGCTCCCACAAGATGCAGTAATGGCCACCAGCTTGGACGGCTTTAAAAGAAGATTAGACAAATTCATGGAGGACAGGGCTATCAATGGCTACTAGCCGTGATGGCTGTGCTCTGCCACCCTAGTCAGAGGCAGCATGCTTCTGAAAACCAGTTGCCGGAAGCCTCAGGAGGGGAGAGTGTTATTGCACTCGGGTCCTGCTTGCGGGCTTCCCCCAGGCACCTGGTTGGCCACTGTGAGAACAGGATGCTGGACTAGATGGGCCACTGGCCTGATCCAGCAGGCTCTTCTTATGTTCTTATGTTCTTATGCTGGTGTGTGTGTGGCAGCAACAACCCTCCCTTTGGCCACTCTGTATACCCCCCCCCCAAAAAAAACATGGATAGGATAAGACTATGAAAGCAATTTCTCATCAGGAAAGGCAGCCAGAAAAGGTGGCGGTGGTAACAAATCATGTATAAACCCATAGTTCAGGGGTGGAGAACCTCATGATTGGGAGCCAAAGGTAGCCCTCCCAAGCATCTTGTCCCAGGCCACACCTACAGTCCCCAGGCCACACCCTCACTGATCCTGCTCGGCACCCTCCCTGAGTGGCTGGAATGTGTCCTCAAACGGTGATGCTTACCTGGATGGGGAGATGTGTGTGTGCAGAAACCTCCAACTCCATGGCTGGTATGTAGCCTACAAAGGGAAGAGTCACTGTACAAAGGTATGTTTGTCTCTGGCCCCACCCACCACTGTCATGTGACCCCTGGAAGGTTGCCCATGAAGGAATGCGGCCCTCCAACTGAAAAAGGTTACCCCCCCGCCACAGATGGAGCAAGGAATTAGGACAAAGGAAATTTGAAAATAAATGAATAGGGGCCACAAGGCATCTCATTACAATAACTTTGCAAAGATTGCAGAGGTCCAGCATTAGTGTTGCCAACTTTTCTACTAGGAAGGGCTTCTGTCCATAAACAACTGGAATGCAGGCAGAAACCCAGCAGGTTAAACTTTCTTTTTTCTTCGTCCTGCTACTGTGCCTTTTACAGTTGATGTGCAAAAATGAAGCAGGAAAGCAGTTGTTCCTGTCATTTTGTCTCAGTGCCAACCAGGAAAAGACTTCCCTGAGTTAATTTTTGCACATGAGGTACCCGTTTCAAAGCACAGGAGAGGAGTGAACAAATAAAGCTGGCAACCCTGACTTAAAGAGGACAGGTATAAAAGGAGTATGTCTGGAGATGTCCATCCCTCTGCTGTTAGCACTTTACATTAAAGTGACCAGAGCTAATATAAGCAGAGCAGCAGCTTAAGATTCCATTCATTGTAGATGTTGGTGGCAGAACAATTAAGGAAATGTTTGCTCAAGAAGGTGCCTGGCAGTGCTTTGCCTCTAGGTGGTGCGGAGAGACTGTAAGGAAGACACAGGGCTAATGTGTCATGTATATCTGCCTTGAATTTTTTTGGAAAGGTGGATGCATGAAGAACATATAAAATATTGACATGGAAGTATTCCAATAGCATTTACTCCTCAGTCAATGTCCTTGTTCATTTATTTGTTAAAAATATTTTTAATCTACTCTCATTCCTTATGGGTACCAGGGCGATATACAATAGAAAGGACTGATCTAATGACACCAAGATAAAATGCAACGATGCAATTACAACAGGTTGCAGTTAGGGTCTTGCCAGACACATACGCGAAGCCAAAGTGCCCAGGTGGGCAGCCATGGAATGTGCCTAAGAAGGGCTGGGGAAAGCCTGTAGTGCAGGGAGAGAAGAACACCTGCTTTGCATGCAAAAGGATCCAAGTTCAATCTCTGACATTTCCCAGGAAAGGCTGGAGAAGCCCCTGTCTTGAGACCATAGACAATACAATAGCAGAGATAGGAATGGGGGTGGGGAGGATTTTGGTTTGCCCCACCAATTTTGGAGTGAACCTCCCCAGTCCACATCTGATGGATTGCGCTCAGATCCAAAAATAGATATGCCAATTAGGCTGCATTTCTCTGCAGAGCTTTCTGGGCATGGTTCGCTCCGACTTCTGTTGTTTTTATGTGGTGGTCAGAGGACTTTCTGGCTCCTCTTTCTTTTTAAAAAAAAGGTTTTTAGCTACTTGCTGTGCTCATTGAAACATTCTGAGTAAAAAGCCCCTGGAAGTGGAAGTATATGTTATGACGTGGTGCCCCCACTTACGGGGTGTGTGTCATTTTTTTTCTGTACAATGTCCTTGGCAACCCTGCTGGTAGGAAGCCACTAGAAATGGGTTTTTGAAAGAGCCAGAAAGCCTTGTATAAACCTTGTAAACGCTTCATACTTTGCTTCTTTTTACATTTTAAAAGTGTGGGGTTTTTTTTATTTTAGGATTTTGCCTAAAAATATCAACATGGACATTTCCTTGGAACATGCTATTCATGATGGCCAAAGGGCACATGCCGCATTAAGGCCGTTCTGTCCATCCCTAGCTTCAAGGAATGGGTGGTTTCATTCAGCAGCTTCCTATGCTGCTCACCACCATGTGCTACCTTGTGACTCAGGAAATCAGTATTTATTACTGCCTGAGTTTTAAGGATGTGCCCTGGCAGAAAGAAGAACCTGCTGACCCCAGCAGCTGCCTACGACCAACAACTGAGAAGAGAGGCCCTGCCTTGACCCCATTCTTTCCTTTCTACTGAGAGGTTTTCAATGAGCTCCCAGGATAAGCAGCATGGCAGAGGTTTGGATAGGACTGCCAACTTCTTTAACAGCCCGTGTTCCTGTGTCTTTAGCAATAGCTTGAATTACAGACTTGTACAGGTCATTATTTATTTATTAAATTTATATCCTGCCCTTCCTCCCAGTAGAAGCCCAGGGTGGCAAACAAAAACACTAAAAACACTATAAAACATCATAAAAACAGCAAGCGCATAAATTATGCTTCCAAAATCTCTTGATAGTGATTCCGCAGCCACCCCTCTCCATGTGCCACTCACAACAGAAACATGGTTACCTCCATGCATTAAAAAGCTTTACCTGTCCATTTCTGCAGATCCAACTACTGCTAAATGTACAATAGCAGGCCAGGAGGTTTTTTCCCCTTGTGGTCAGTTGGCAACGCTAGTTTAGCGAGTGCTTGTCCCAAATCTGAGCATACTTGCTACTTTGCTGATTTTTCCGTACTCAGAGCTGTGTCTGTGAGTATATCTTTTTGCCCTTCCAGCCTCCCCTATGCAAATCCATGGATTAGCTGCCCTGCACCCTGCAAACCGATAGTGCTTTTGTGCCCAAATCGCTCTGCCAGCATTCTCCAAATTCTGTGGGTTTAAAAGCTCCTGCCCCAGACCCACTGAACACAGCTCAGATCCCACTAACAATGAGAGATTAGATCCACCAAGTCTCTATGGATGTAATCCCCCGTTAGGGAAGAGAGCAACATCCTGTGGTTGTCTATGCAAAAGCAACAGGGGGCCAGAGATTAAGGCTTAATAGGGAATGGAAACAGGCTGAAGGTGCATGTTCTGGTGGCAGAGAAGTGCTTATTTAGTTGAACAGCCCTGTTCCATATCCTCAGTGGCTCCTTCACTACCAGGGCTGGGCCTAGACCAAACAACACCCAGGAAAGGAGCATCTCCAGCACCCTTCCCATTTTTTTCAACATTTGAAAATTATATATATTTGCATTGTATATTTGCATTTGTATTCCATACCACAGCTTTGATGCATAATTTGCATGCATGCCATATGAGAGGATATATCTGCACCCATGGATCTGATCACCATCACTCTTAAACACACACCCTGTTGTTTGAATGGGCGCTGATGCTACACATTTCCCTGCAAATAGAGCATTTTAAGAAACTGGAATGGTAACACAACGCTGGTTTTATAAGTAATGAACTTTTTGAGCTATTGGTTTCAGCAGTTGAGTGGACAGCTCAGAAGACAGTCTGGGAGCTCCCTGGCCAGGTCAGCTCCCCAGGTGGTCACCTGTATCTAAACTTGCCCGTCTGCTGTCACCTAACCATCTCTGATCCCCGGGATAGCCACATGGTGCCCACCAGAGGTTTTGGACTCCAATTCCCATCAGCCCTAACCAGCACACCCAGTGGCCAGGGATGATGGGAGATGCATTCTAGCAGCATCTGGGGGGGGGAACCACACCCCTTTGCTGCTGCTCATTGGTGAGATCCCTGACTCCTTCGGCCTTCAGCACACCACAACCAATGACTATGGTTGTGAACTGACAGGGCTGCCCTCATTTGCAGTAACTTGTTTTCCCAAGAAGCATAGGCACAGAGTGGGACCGCTTCTGGGTCTGGGATTCCTGTTACAGTCATATTTAAGATTTGTGATATCAATCTTGCATCTTTATTACGAAGGGAAAGACTATGATTTCCATCTTGACATTTCATATAAAATTGTACGCCCTCCTGCTCTTTTCTAGCATCCAGTGCCTGAAGGGAGAGAAAAAAGTGGGATCGTTTTGAAGGAGGTAGAATAGCCTCAAAGTTGAGGGAAGACAGAGGAAGTGGGATGGTTAAGCCTGACTAGGGACATTGGGTGGAAGGAGAGAAATACAGTTCAGTTTTCATCTAAAGGTAAACCTACCTAATTCACACTCCTTGAAACAATACGTGAACCAAAACACAGCCAGCCTTCAAACATCACACTTCTCCAGATTTACCAGTGTAGTTCTCCAGCCAAGTAATGTGTACCAAAAACTCATCTGCTAGTGTACTGTGCATGAAAATGTATATATTAATGAAAATAACAGACACAAATGCAGTATATTAGTGAAAACTGCCTGCAGAGATGTATATATTGGGCAAAATTGCCGCCTTGAGATAGAACTTTTTTCTCTGCCAATTGCTAGGCGTCATGCAACCTGAAACCAGCACAGCACCTAGCACAGTGATGCTAGTGCCTCTGTGTGAACAGGTGAACTGCTCTATGTGAACAGGTGAACTGCTGTTCTCCTGGAAACCCCCCCCCCCGCCTCATAACACTGGCCTTTACAACAAGGGAAGAGAGAAAACATTTTACTTCAGGCTTGAAGAAATCTGCTTGTGGTGTCCAGCATTTGACTTTTTGAAGAACTGACTGCTGCTTATATTTTTGTTGATATTTCAATGTACCTGAAAATATTTTTCATGTCTGACTCTGGTTCATATGTTCTGATAGTGTATTTTATAGTATATTTTAAATGTTACAACATTTCTGTTATCAAAATGAATTCTTTGTTTGTGTTGTTATATTGTGTTTATATTGCGTACAGCACAGTGGGGTGGCTGGGAGTCCAGAGTCTGTGAGTTCAAATCCCCGCTCGTGTCTCCTGGGTGTCAAGGGCCAGCTAAAGATCACCCCCACAGGGAGTGGCTCAGGGGTTACGTGCCCTGCCACCTGTGCATCCGTGGGCAAGCTGCATAGTCCCAAGGAGCCCAGTTGCCCCCCAGCTGGCAGTTGCGGACAAGGAAGGGGCTGGCTTGTGCAGCTGTGGCAAGCTGAGCAGGCCCTAGCCAGCTGAGGAGGACTAGCCTGAGAGGGAGGCAATGGTAAACCCCCTCCGAATACCACTTACCCTGAAAACCCTATTCATAGGGTAGCCGTAAGTCGGGATCGACTTCAAGGCAGTCCATTGTGTTTGAATAGTTGTTGGACCGTTATTGTAATGTTATATTGATAATGCATTTTTTTTCTTTTGTGTTGTGAGCCACTTCAGGCACATTTGTGTGGAAAAGTGGCACACAAATAGAATAAATAAATAAATAAAATTGCACACATAAATGGGTTTGAGAAATTTGCTGATTCATTTTCTTGAGAACCTTTTTTTTATTGCAAACTTATTTATTTATTTATATCCCACCCTTCCTCCCAGCACTGATGTTGAACTGTCCAAAAGATTGGTAAAATGAGAAATGATTAGAAACTGAAATGGACCAATATGCTCATCATCCCTAGAGGAGACTCAGGGTGGAGACACACTCACTGTTCTGCTGGTTCCAGTACGTCTCCACCTCTCTCTTCAGAAAACAGGGACGCATGATGCTAGTTGTGACCCTTTTCACTCCCTGGTGGGAGCAGCTTGAATGGGATTTTGCAACTGATTAGCAGATCAACCCGTTCCCCCTCCAGGTGTGGCTAATAGAAACGCTTTCATCTGGTGACTAGTGCGTTCACAGCCTCAGTTATGTCCATCAGAAAAGAAGTGGAATTAATCGTGAACCCAGTTCTTCCAGTGCCGCTCTCTATGAAGCCAAAGCAACACCATTCATGTACACAAGAGGGAGGGTATCAACAGACTCAGGGGAATCCTTTTGGGGGGGACCCTAAGAGATGAACTGGGACGAACAGATATCAGTCTTGCCCAGAAAACAAATTAAGAACAGATAAAAAGTGACAAATGTCACATCAGACATGAAAGGCATCTTTAATATACAACTTCCTTTGTGTGATATTGCCTGTTAAAATCATGTCCCAAATCCCAGAATATGGTCTGAAGGCACATGAGGACATTCCACCTTGCTGAAGCTAAGCAGATTTGGGTCTGGCCAGTGCCTGGATGAGGAACTGTCTGCCTGGGAACCACATGTATGCCACCTTAGGTTCCGTGACAGAAGCCAGGTGGGCTAGAAATGCAAGAAAATAAATACATCCTATCTGTATTGCAACATTCAGCCCTCTGAAAGAGGCCTGTGTGATACTTTGATTTCCAGGCTATGCCAACAGTCTATCTGCAAGGAAAATACCAGCTGAGAGAGGTGACTGAAGATGTAAAAGAATTTGTAAATCAGTTGAGGAATGCCGTGTGGGATCTGTCGCCCATTTTATGTATCTCCTTGGGGGAAAGTTTTTTGTACTGGAATTCTTGCTAGGATGATACACAACAATGACCTTAAGAAAACCTGTTATCATCTAGTGCTAAACTTTGTAACATACAAAGTTACTCTGGTTTGCGATGCCTGCTGGAAAAACAAGGCAAAAATTTGTCCAGTGTAATATTGCACAATAATTTTTATATGATAAATAACCATCTTTAACATCCTCCTCCTATATCACAATGACTTTTGGCTTTAAACAAATAAATAAGCTGAAGTGAAATATAAGGATTTTTAAAAAATTCCTTAAAGCTGCCGGTTTCTGCCAACTTTAAAATGAAAGGGAGGTCTCCGTAGGAGAGAGAAGCTGTCTCTGCACTATTGAGCTCCATCCACCATTTGAAGTGATTGCTGTTGAATTTATTATTACTATCAGTAACTAAATTTGCTATCCTTTTATTAACACCCATAACAACAACTAAATTTGCTGCCCTGTTATGACACTAATATAATAATAACATCTTAGCCCACAGAAAACTCTGTGTTGTATCCAAAGTAGCGCCAAGGAATGTGGTCCGCCAGCGCAAGGATCTCTGCTCGAGCGGCAGGACTTTCACCTCCTCTTCTCCCCTCATCCATTCCCTCTTCTTGGTGTTCCTCCATCTGTCTGTAGCAGACTTGGGGAGGGTACATGTAGGGGGAAAGGGGGAAGTGGAACTCCTTGCATTGACAGCAAGGGTTAGTTGGATACCACCTTTTCTATTTTATTTATTATTTACATGCATATACTTGCAGGAGCAAGTTAGGCTAGAACCCTTCTCCTTTACATCTAGTTTTCTATATGTAAGGAATTTTCTTTGGACGAAGGAACATTTAGCCACGTTAGCTGGGCCCATGCCTATTGCATTCATTCATTGGCGATCACTCGTGGCCGAGTAAGATTGTCTTCCAGGGTAAGGTCTTTAACAGTGGGTCCGTAAGTGATTCTGGAGGCCAATTCTGGATCCACACAGCCTCCCACAGTGAGGACAAAGGTTTCCAGATGGAAGATGGTCACGATAAGGATTTGCTTGACGTGCCTTCCGCTTAGCTCGTTTGTCCCTTTCGCCCTGTGCTTCTTCAAAGTCCACAGCACCTTTGATAATGGCCGACCTCCAATTGGGACGCTCATGGGCCAAAGCTTCCCAAGTTCTCGATGCTCATGTTACATTTTTTTAGATTCGCTTTAATAACAACATTAAACCTCTTTTGCTGTCCACCAATATTCCGTTTTCCATCCTTAAGTTGGGAGTAAAGTAGCTGCTTTGGAAGATGGTGATCAGGCATTCGAACAACATGGCTGGTCCAGCAAAGTTGATGTTGGAGGATCATTGTTTCAACACTGGTGGTCTTTGCTTCTTCCAATACACTAACATTAGTCCGCCTATCTTCCCAAGTAATTTGCAGAATTTTCCGGAGGCAGTGTTGGTGGAATCTTTCAAGAAGTTGGGAATGGCGTTTATAGATGGTCCACGTTTCACAGGCGTACAGTAAGGTCAGTAGTACAATGACTTTGTAAATAAGCATTTTGGTCTCCCTGCGAATATCCCGATCCTCGAACACTCTACGCTTCATTCGGGAGAATGTGGCACTCGCAGAGCTCAGACGATGCTGAATTTCAGCGTCGATGTCAGCTTTTACAGAGAGATGGCTGCCAAGATAAGAAAAGTAATCGACATTCTCCAGTATCACACCATTAAGCTGGATTGATGGTGCTACAGAGGGATTGGTTCGCACCTGCTGGTGAAGCACTTTGGTTTTTTGATGTTAAGCAAGAGGCCAAGCTTTTCATACGCTTCTGCAAAGACATTTAGGATAGTTTGAAGATCTTCCTCTGAATGTGTGGAGACGACATTATCATCGGCATATTGAAGTTCTACAACAGAGGTTGTAGTTACCTTACTTTTTGCTTTCAGCCTACTGAGATTAAAAAGCTTTCTATCTGTTCGATATGTGATTTCCACACCAGTGGGAAGTTCCCCCTCAACAAGGTGTAGAATCATGGCAATGAAAATAGCAAATAAGGTAGAAGCAATTACCTACTGTAATTTTCTATATGTGGGTCTTCCACTGAAGACGGTCCATAAGCTGCAGCTAGTGCAGAATGTGGCAGCTCACCTGATTAAAGGCAGCCGCCGCCGACATCATACTATATAATACTGGGAACGATCTATCGTCTCCCTGATCAAAATGCTCAGGGAGACCTTGAGATGAGATATGAAATTGAGGAAGCATCCAAACTAGGAAAGGTGGTAGTAATGGGTGACTTCAACTACCCGGACATAGACTGGCCGCATATGTGTTCCAGTCATGACAAAGAAGCAAAGTTTCTAGATATTCTAAATGACTATTCCCTAGACCAGTTGGTCATGGAACCGACCAGAGGGACGGCAACCCTGGACTTAATCCTCAGTGGGGACCGGGACCTGGTGCGAGATGTAAGTGTTGTTGAACCAATTGGAAGCAGTGACCACAGTGCTATTAAATTAAACATACATGTAGATGGCCAATTGCCAAGAAAATCCAACACGGTCACATTTGACTTCAAAAGAGGAAACTTCACAAAAATGAGGGGATTGGTAAAAAGAAAGCGGAAAAACAAAGTCCAGAGGGTCACATCACTCGAAAATGCTTGGAAGTTGTTTAAAAACACTATATTAGAAGCTCAACTGGAGTGCATACCGCAGATCAGAAAAGGTACCGCCAGGGCCAAGAAGATGCCAGCATGGTTAACGAGCAAAGTCAAGGAAGCTCTTAGAGGCAAAAAGTCTTCCTTCAGAAAATGGAAGTCTTGTCCGAATGAAGAAAATAAAAAAGAACACAAACTCTGGCAAAAGAAATGCAAGAAGACAATAAGGGATGCTAAAAAAGAATTTGAGGAGCACATTGCTAAGAACATAAAAACCAACAACAACAAATTCTATAAATACATTCAAAGCAGGAGACCATCTAGGGAGGCGATTGGACCCTTGGATGATAAGGGAGTCAAAGGTGTACTAAAGAACGATAAGGAGATTGCAGAGAAGCTAAATGAATTCTTTGCATCTGTCTTCACAGTGGAAGATATAGGGCAGATCCCTGAACCTGAACTAACATTTGCAGGAAGGGATTCTGAGGAACTGAGACAAATAGTGGTAACGAGAGAGGAAGTTCTAGGTTTAATGGACAATATAAAAACTGAAAAATCACCGGGCCCGGACGGCATCCACCCGAGAGTTCTCAAAGAACTCAAAGGTGAAATTGCTGATCTGCTAACTAAAATATGTAACTTGTCCCTCGGGTCCTCCTCCGTGCCTGAGGACTGGAAAGTGGCAAATGTAACGCCAATATTCAAAAAGGGATCCAGAGGGGATCCCGGAAATTACAGGCCAGTTAGCTTAACTTCTGTCCCTGGAAAACTGGTAGAAAGTATTATTAAAGCTAGATTAACTAAGCACATAGAAGAACAAGCCTTGCTGAGGCAGAGCCAGCATGGCTTCTGCAGGGGAAAGTCCTGTCTCAGTAACCTATTAGAATTCTTTGAGAGTGTCAACAAGCATATAGATAGAGGTGATCCAGTGGACATAGTGTACTTAGACTTTCAAAAAGCGTTTGACAAGGTACCTCACCAAAGACTTCTGAGGAAGCTTAGCAGTCATGGAATAAGAGGAGAGGTCCTCTTGTGGATAAGGAATTGGTTAAGAAGCAGAAAGCAGAGAGTAGAAATCAACGGACAGTTCTCCCAATGGAGGGCTGTAGAAAGTGGAGTCCCTCAAGGATCGGTATTGGGACCTGTACTTTTCAACTTGTTCATTAATGACCTAGAATTAGGAGTGAGCAGTGAAGTGGCCAAGTTTGCTGACGACACTAAATTGTTCAGGGTTGTTGAAACAAAAAGGGATTGCGAAGAGCTCCAAAAAGACCTCTCCAAACTGAGTGAATGGGCGGAAAAATGGCAAATGCAATTCAATATAAACAAGTGTAAAATTATGCATATTGCAGCAAAAAATCTTAATTTCACATATACGCTCATGGGGTCTGAACTGGCGGTGACCGACCAGGAGAGAGACCTCGGGGTTGTAGTGAACAGCACGATGAAAATGTCGACCCAGTGTGCGGCAGCTGTGAAAAAGGCAAATTCCATGCTAGCGATAATTAGGAAAGGTATTGAAAATAAAACAGCCGATATCATAATGCCGTTGTATAAATCTATGGTGCGGCCGCATTTGGAATACTGTGTACAGTTCTGGTTGCCTCATCTCAAAAAGGATATTATAGAGTTGGAAAAGGTTCAGAAGAGGGCAACCAGAATGATCAAGGGGATGGAGCGACTCCCTTATGAGGAAAGGTTGCAGCATTTGGGGCTTTTTAGTTTAGAGAAAAGGCGGGTCAGAGGAGACATGATAGAAGTGTATAAAATTATGCATGGCATTGAGAAAGTGGATAGAGAAAAGTTCTTCTCCCTCTCTCGTAATACTAGAACTTGTGGACATTCAGAGAAGCTGAATGTTGGAAGATTCAGGACAGACAAAAGGAAGGACTTCTTTACTCAGCGCATAGTTAAACTATGGAATTTGCTCCCACAAGATGCGGTAATGGCCACCAGCTTGGATGGCTTTAAAAGAAGATTAGACAAGTTCATGGAGGACAGGGCTATCAATGGCTACTAGCCGTGATGGCTGTGCTCTGCCACCCTAGTCAGAGGCAGCATGCTTCTGAAAACCAGTTGCCGGAAGCCTCAGGAGGGGAGAGTGTTCTTGCACTCGGGTCCTGCTTGCGGGCTTCCCCCAGGCACCTGGTTGGCCACTGTGAGAACAGGGTGCTGGACTAGATGGGCCACTGGCCTGATCCAGCAGGCTCTTCTTATGTTCTTATGTTCTTACTCCAGTCCTCAGGGAGCTGCACTGGCTGCCGGTGGTCGCTTGGGCCAAATTTAAGGTTCTGACTTTAACCTTCAAGACCTTATTTGAAGCCGGCCCTCTCTACTTAAAGAAATGCCTCCATTCTCACCAGGGGCGCTGTCGAACAAGATCATCCATGAATGGTTCACTCCTTATTCCCCCTACAAAAGCAGCTAGACTGGAGAGGACTAGGTCAAGAGCCTCCTCTGTAGTGGCTCCTTCGCTATGGAATGCCTTGCCAACTGACCTCCACCAGGCCCCCTCCTTGCTGTGCTTTCGACGGGCCTCGAAGACTTTGCTCTTCAACCAGGCTGGGGAGGGGGTTTAGGTTGTTAGATTGCAGTTCTAGGGGTGGTTTTAATTTTTCTGCTTATGTTTTTTATGGAATGTATTTGTATTTTATTGTACATCACCCAGAGTGGCAGGATAACCCCTGCCAGATGGGTGTCTAACAAATGTAATAAATAAATAAATAATGATGCATCCCTGTTTGACACCTGATCCCACTATTGCAGTCTTAAGTGGTACAGTTCAGCTCAGTGAGAACTAGATCTCTAGGGTCAGACTACAGAAACCCTTATGGGACAAATCTCTGGTCTAGTGAAGAAGCTCTAGAACCACAAGTTTTCACTAGACTTATCAGAGCTACATCCATCTCTGCCTGCTTTGCCAAAACACAAGCTAGATGGCTTGACCAAGTAAAAAGATCCTTCTTTTTTTCGGCTTGACAGAGGCTCTGTCTGTGCCTTTAACAACAACTGTTGTTGTTACGTGCCTTCAAGTCGATTACGACTTATGGTGACCCTATGAGTCAGTGACCTCCAAAAGCATCTGTCATGAACCACCCTATTCAGATCTTGTAAGTTCAGGTCTGTGGCTTCCTTTATGGAATCAATCCATCTCTTGTGTGGTCTTCCTCAGTGGGACATTTGAGTGAACATAGAAAGGATCGTGTTGTGAATCTTTCTCTCCCCTTCCAATCCTTTTTTTTAAGCAGGGCTTAGTTAGGTGTCACTGCTTTTATTTGGCAGGAAACTAATACTTTAAAAAATGTTCTGCAATGGCCAACTGGTTTTGACCATAAACTATTATATGGGGCGTATGTATTTTTACATCCCCAGTGTGTGCGTGTATATATGGAATATTTCCAACAACCCTGTGAGGTAGGGGTGGAAGCCAAGGCAGCTCACAAGAAATAAAGGCATTTAATAATAATAAAATATAAAAATAATAAAATTTTATTTCTAAGCCGCCTATCTGGCAGAATTAACGGCCACTCTAGGCGGCGTACATAAAATTTTTAGATACAACATATAAGTACAATTACAACATCAACCTCTAATTAATCAAACCCACCCACATCTTTACAAAATAAAACTAGATTACCCAGGAATCCAATAACCATACAAGAAGGACAAAATAGCTGCAAAATAGCTTAAAATTGCATGATTCTGAATTTTGAATTGGGTGTGAAGTTCCTGTCATGAACCTGTCATAAACCTGACCCTGTTTAGTCTCAGAACTCAATTCCCAAACCCAGGGCAATTGGTCCTGGTAAGGCACAACCCAGTGCCTCCCTTAACAGGGCTGAATATGCTAACAACAACCCTGCAAGGTAAGTAGACTGCCACTGACGGGGAATTTTGGGTTCTTGGACTGGGGGTCCTTAACGAATTTAAAGAACACAGGCTTCAGGCAAAGTAGGCCTTTATTTTATACAAGTGTACACAAAGACAGCCTCCCTAGAGCATCTAGTGAAGACTGCAACATGGCACTGACTGTAATGACCTTTTATACAGTACTAAGCACAGCATGTGACATCATTTCACCAATCACACAATTTCCTCAAAGCACTGCATAAAGGTTACACCCTCCTGTTGTTGTTATGTGCCTTCAAGTCGATTGCGACTTATGGCGACCCTATGAATCCGTGACTTCCAATAGCATCTGTCATGAACCACCCTGCTCAGATCTTGTAAGTTCAGGTCTGTGGCTTCCTTTATGGAACCAATCCATCTCTTGTTTGGCCTTCCTCTTTTTCTACTACCTTCTGTTTTCCCCAGCATTATTGTCTTTTCTAATGAATCATGTCTTTTCATTATGCGTCCAAAGTATGATCACCTCAGTTTCATCATTTTAGTTTCTAGTGACAGTTCTGGTTTAATTTCTTCTAACACCCAATTATTTTTCGCAGTCCATGGTATGCGCAAAACTCTCCTCCAACACCACATTTCAAATGAGTTGATCTTTCTCTTATCTGCTTTTTTCACTGTCCAACTTTCACATCCATACATAGAGATTGGGAATACCATGGTCTGAATGATCTTGATTTTAGTGTTCAGTGATACATCTTTGCATTTGAGGACCTTTTCTAGGTCTCTCACAGCTGCCCTCCCTAGTCCTAGCCTTCTTCTGATTTCTTGACTATTGTCTCCATTTGGATTAATGACTGTGCCAAGGTACTGATAATCCTGGACAAGTTCAATGTCCTCATTGTCAACTGTAAAGTTACATAAATCTTCTGTTGTCATTACTTTAGTCTTCTTGACGTTCAGCTGTAGTCCTGCTTTTGTGCTTTCCTCTTTAACTTTCATCAGGATTCGTTTCAAATCATTACTGGTTTCTGCTAAGAGTATGGTATTGTCTGCATATCTTAAATTATTGATATTCCTCCAATTTTCATACCTCCTTCATCTTGGTCCAATCCTGCTTTCTGTATGAAATGTTCTGCCTATAGATTAAACAAATAGGGTGATAAAATACACCCGTCTCACACCCTTTCCAATTGGGAATCAATTGGTTTCTCCATACCCTGTCCTTACAGTAGCCTCTTGTCCAGAGAATAGGTTGCGCATCAGGACAATCAGATACTGTGGCACCCCCATTTCTTTTAAAGCATTCCATAGTTTTTCATGATCTACACAGTCAAAGGCTTTGCTGTAATCTATAAAGCACAGGGTGATTTCCTTCTGAAATTCCTTGGTCCTTTCCATCCAACGTATGTTTGCAATATGACCTCTGGTGCTTTTTCCCTTTCTAAATCCTGCTTGGACGTCTGGCATTTCTCACTCCATATATGGTAAGAGCCTTTGTTACAGAATCTTGAGCATTACTTTACTTGCATGGGATATTAAGGCAATAGTTTGACAATTATTGCATTCCCTGGGATCCCCTTTCTTTGGAATTGGGATGTATATTCAACACTTAACAACAATAGGACAACCAAAAACTCAGTGGGTGCATACAGCCTTTCCTAGCATAGAGATACCATAATGAAGCTGTACTTGTTGAACCTCTAGCTGTCATGTAGATGTTCAAGGCATGGAGCCTCCATCGGTGGGGGGGGGAAAGGTGGCAACTCCAAAACACAGCATATGCAGCCTTAAACTGGGCCACTACTATTGCCAGCACCCCTTTTGGTCTGTAGACGTCAGGTATCCATAGTCTTCTTGCCACACCCAAAAAAGAGCTTTATCTTTGTAGGATAAAGGGGACAAAACTTTAGGTGTTGCACACAAACCTTTCACCTCCCTCCAGCAACAGGTATTTCAATTCAACAGCAATGTGGCTGCTTAAAAAACAAATGCAATCATAGGTTGCATCAGCAGAAGCGTGAGAAGCAACATTTGAATACTCCCATGCTGATCAGGCCACATTTGGGGTACTGTGTCCAGTTCTGGGCTCCACATTTTAAGAAGGACACTGACAAACTGGAGTGTATCCAGGACAGTGGCCAAGATGGTAAGGAGTCTGGAAACCAAGTCCTATAGGAAGCTGAAAGAGCTGGGTGTGTTTAGCCTCAAGAAGCGAAGATTAAGGGGAGACATGGAAGCTGTCTTCAGATATCTGAAAGGGCTCTCATTCACAGAATGGAGCAGATTTGGGCTATAAACACACTAGTCATCAGAGCAAAGCGTTTCCATTAGCTGCCCCTGGAGGGGGAACGGGTTGATCTGCCAATCAGATTCTCTTTGAAGCTGAATTTAAAAACAACAACACTCAAGCTGCTTCCACCAGGTTTTACAGTGAAAAGGAGCAGGATTTGATTAGCATCATGTGCCCCTATTTTACAGAAGAGAGAAGTGGAGATGCACTGGAAGCAGCAGAACAGTGAATGTGTTTCTACCCTTGTTCTCTGTTGCTCCATCGGGCAGCACTAGAAACAATGGGTGGACGTTGCATAGAAGTAGATTACAGCTATTAAAACATTGTATTCCACACCATACTTTTAAAGCACAAGCATCCTGGGAACTGTCATTTAGCTCTCATAAAACTTCATTTCCCAGCATCCATAACAAGCTACCATTTCCAGGATGCTTTGGAGGAAGCCATGACTGTTAAAATGGTATAAGAGTTCTTAAATGTATGGTGTGGATGTGACCTGTGCTATCTTTCTTAAGATCTCCTGTAGGTAGGCAACATTTGCAATACAATCCACTTTTTATCATCATACATTCACAGTGTGTGCAAATTACTTTGGTGGGTTTTTTTGTTTGGTTTTCATCCATTAACCAGATTTGCTTCCCCTTCCCGCTGTCCTCCCTCACCCACTGGCGCTGTTTTCAACTGTTGTTTTGATTCTCTTCAGCCCATTCACTGATATACACAAAACCTGCCCTTCTGGTGGCAGCCAGTTCCCTGCCCCCTCTAATCCTCCTGGATTAAGCATTCATAGCCTGCGAACGGGTTATATTTAGCTGCTGCCATTTTAATCAGTGGCGCATGAATAAAATTGGAGTGGGGGGCAGAAGCAGCACTCAGGAAAGGATCAGGGGGAACAGAAGGGAGAGGGATGAGAGCTGGAGAAAATTGCTATGTCATGAAAGAATGGAAAGCAAGACATCAGCAAATCAGCTTGCAACCAAGTGCATTGAAGGATGCCGTTTCCTCCCGTCCAAATACTGAGACCCACAACAGATCAAGGGTGCGTCCAGACTGTTGCTATTTTCATGTGGGATTTCATTCCATATCTGCACATTCAGGTTGCACAATTACAGCTGATTTGGACATCTCGTGCAACAAACCTTCTTCCCCACCCACCCCATATCATAATTTTTGCAACAAGGAAAGTGACAGGAAAATGCAATGGAAAGCGAGAGATAACACTTGCTTTGATGCAATGTCATCTAACCTCCCCATAAACTAATCAGAGTGAATGCTCATTAAATAGCCAATATCATCTAAGGTCCCTGCAAACAAATCAGGGAATGTTCAATGAACAAGTCATTCGGTATCGCCCAGGACAGGAGACTTGTGATGCAATGCCTGTTCAAGGCTAGCTGTGGAATGGATTCCCCCCTCCCTCGGCCCAGGAGAAGGTGCTTGAAAAGAGTCCAACAAACATTTTGAGAGAATTCTCCTTATTCCTGATGAGATGGGTATGTTGATAAAGGGGACAGGGGCAAATCCTCTCCCCAGATTGTGGTTTAATACGCCAAATGGTTGATACTTGTTCTAAGTTTATTGTGCTTTTTTTCTAGCAGTGCACTTCAGTTTTTTTAGATTCTAAACCTAATGGTCTTACAACCCTCCTCTTCACATAGGAATTTCTATTAGTCTATTTGCTTCAAAATGTGGTAAGCACACCCTGCTCTGTCTGGAAGCCCTGTTCTGACTGCATCACTATCTTTTTTGATAACAAAGCACCTCTGTGGCTTAGTTCATGCAAACAGTAGATGAGGTAGTGAAACTGTTTCTGGACCAAGTTTAGTGGCCTTCTCCCCAATATGGAGAAGCTTTGTGGTGATGAATGCCTTACATTAAGTAACAGCTTTGTGAAGAAGTACTCTAGTCTTCTGAAAGCCTTGAATCTACTACTAATTAATTTTATTGAATGACCCCAAGCTCTAGTTTTATGGGGGAGGAGAAAAAAAATCCATCTCTTCATTCTCAACATGCAACTCCTAATGGCATAAGCCTCTCTCTGCCCTGCTCTCCTAAGGGCCAAACCACACATGGGTCACACCCACATGATACATCTAAGGCACTCTTATACTACTTTAAAAGTCATCCCCCCCAAGAATTCTGGGAACTGTGATTTGTTAAGGGTTCTGGGATTTGTGGCTCTGAGGGGTAAAACTAAAGTTGCCAGGATTCTGCGGGGAGAAGGGAGCCATGGCTGTTAAAGTGGTACAAATGTGGTTTAAATGTAGGGTGTGGATATGATCCAGTGGAGTTAGATGCTTTTCTTGAAACTGTGTGATGCTTTTTTTCCCCAAATGCAAACAGCAGGCCCTTCCTGTGCATGTAAAAAAAATTAGGTTTGGAATTCCAAGACGTAGGGAAAGGAAGTTTAGGCTGTGAACACTCTAGTCACCAGAGCAAAGTGTTTCCATTAGCCACACCTGGAACAGCACACCTGGGAACAGCTGAATTTTAAAAAAATGCACTGAAGCTGTTCTCACCAGGTTGTACAGAAAAAAGGGATGGGGTTTGACTAACGTTATGTACCCCCATTTTCAAGAGAGATGGATCTGCACAGGAATAGGCAGAACAGTGAGTGTGTCTCTACCCTTAAAGCTGTATCAGGAGGGAAGCTACCATTGACCCAAATGGGAGTTTCTCTCCTAATGCACATAGCAGTTTTGGAGGGCCAATTTTCATAAAGACCACGGCAGGGGGACAAAGGGTTAAACTCTCCCTTTGCCCCCTGCAGTCCTGAGCCTGATTGCTCCCTGGACACACATATGTCTGCTATATGCATTTGAAGTAAGGTTCATGCAATTTAGTGTCATGTGAATAGGTTGCCTTACTAAACTACACAACACAAACCTTTCCTTGTTGGAAAAATCCTTGGAACGTGAACAATCATTTCACTTGCACTTTTCCACTCTCTGATAACATTTTCAAGATGGGGCAACCAGAACTGTACAAGAGGCATAAATTTAGGCATGACATGAACCCAGCTCCCAGTGGTGGCCTCTTCATTCCCCAACTACTTCAGAAAGTAAATTTCAGAAAATTTCAGAAAGATATAAACTGAAGATTAGGTAACATAAAGATAGCCCAGTAAATGGGCAACTCTTCTCTTGAGGATAAACCAGGGATGGGATAAACCAGCCAAGTCAATGGTCAGGGATGATGGAGTCCAACAACCAGTGGTGGCTGGTGGCCTTGGATAGCTCCTTGAAAGTTTGGACTAAAACTGGAGAGGATTCCACTGCCCCACTGACATGGAGCCACCTGCTGCTACACCCCCAACACCTGGAGGCCCTCAGGGCTCCCTCCATCCCTGGGATAAGAAGGGCTGCAATGACGTGACAGAGCACATGCTTTGTGTACAAAGGGTACCAGTTTCATTTAGCCCCTAACACCTCCTGTTGTTTTTCCTTTCTCTAAAAAGAGTAAAAACCAACAAGGGCATAGGACACAGAGGCTGCCTGTCCAGTACACTGCTAATGCAATTAGAAAAGTTAACCAACCTGGCAATAGAGATGCTCACCTTACACAGGCTGCAGTGACTAGAAAGGGTCAAGGATGAATGCTTGCTTGTTTTAGCTGCTCCTATTTGTCTATATTGTTGTTTTGTTTGTTTTACAGTTTGTATTCTATTTTTTTTTAATTATTTGTTTTACTCCTGCCTTCTGTATACTGTGCAGGGTATTTGTGGAGATGAAGGGCGGCTTAAAAATACTTTTAATAAATCAATGATGAATGAATGAATGGGTGATCAGTCAGGAGACACATGAAAACTGAGTTGCAGCAGTGGGGAGACATGTGCTTTTAAGGAGCATAGGCAGCCCTGAAACTTTTTTTAAGTAACAGGACTAAGCCTTGGGTTTCTTCACACAACTAGCTGGGGAGTTAGATTTTTAAAAATAATAACAACAGTAAATAATTAAATTTATGGAGGATAGGTCTGTTGATGGCTATTAGGCATTAGACTAAATGGAACCTCCATATTTAGAGATAGTATACCTACAAATAACAAGATACAGGGACAAGCAACTGATGGAGGTAGTGAGCATGTGATCTTCTCCACAGCATCTGGCTGACTACTGCTGGAAACAGGATGGGCTCAGTGGGACTGTGGCTTGATCTAGCATGGCAGTTTATAAATACAAGAGCTTCTGGGCATGTGAAAAATACTTTTCCTCATACAGCATATGGAACCAGAGCTTCCAGACAATCTCCTACTCAGGAATCTCCCCTGCTCACTCGAGGAAGCTAGGGCGTTGTGCATATTTAGTGTTTAAAATCTAATCCTGTCTATAGTTACCTGTTCACACCATTATGAAAGAACTCTTCATCACCAGCTGACAAAGCATCAAGGCGAGTTAAGCAGCAGAGCAAAAAGAGGGTAAGTAGCTCCCATTTAGTCCATTATTTAATTGAAGTAAAACAGCTCAGAGCAATAAGTAATAAGGGCAGCCCAAGGTCACCCTGAGCTAGGAGCCAAATCCTGAAAGAACCTATATCTTAGGAGACAGATCCTAGGAGAAGGAAGCCTATAGAAAGCTAGTTTTCAACACCACCCTAGCAGGAAACCTTCAGGGGACACTGTAAACAAGGCTAAATTCCAGTCGGAGAGAAGGGGAAAAAGAAAACTCCACCGACACATACAGGGACAGAGTCAGCTCAGTCCTTGCTAAAAAGGGCAGCTTCAGCCTTCCTGAAACACAACCACAAGTTCTGTTTCCCTAGGTTAAAGAAAGGTCAGGCTGTTCTAGGTGGGAAAACAACAAACAAAAAAGACTTGCCTGGAAGTCGCAGCCCCTTGCTTAGATTAAAAGCAGCCAAAAGCTTAAACAGCCCCGCCCCTCGCTCAGGAAGGAAGGAAGCCTGCCTTCCTGCCTTCAAAGGAAGGAAGCCTGAGAGAATACTAAAGAGTTAAGCCCCAGCTGATAGCCATCAGCCTCAAGTAACACATCATTGGCTGGCAGCAGTAGCTGGGAGGAACCAGCCACACATATAAAGTCAGAGCACCCTAGCGAGGGAGCCTGCTCCACGAGCTAGAGGGAGCCCCAGCTGACGAAGCATCAAGGCGAGTTCGGCAGCAGGGCGAGTTCGGCAGCAGGGCGAGTTCGGCAGCAGGGCGAGTTCGGCAGCAGGGCGAGTTCGGCAGCAGGGCGAGTTCGGCAGCAGGGCGAGTTCGGCAGCAGGGCGAGTTCGGCAGCAGGGCGAGGAGGCCAGGGCCCCCCACTCTGCCCGTCTGTTCCCTGACCTCAACTAAACCACAGTCTCCAACCCATTGACTTAATAAACCTTAAACAAAACTATGCAGGTAAGAAGCCAGCAGGGGTGTGGGGGCTTTCCAGTGTTTTGCACCGCCTGCAGCATGTAAGACTATCTGCCTGTTGGACAGAAGTCGTGGGTGTGCTCTCGGTGCAATGAGCTCCTGGCTCTCCGGGAACGACTTCATTTCCTTGAGGCCAAGGTGGCGGACCTGGAAAAGCTGAGAGAGGCAGAGAGGTGTGTGGAGGAGGCCTTCAGGGATGTTATAGCTGTGTCCCACTCCAACGATGATAGCTCTCCTGCTATCATGGACAACAATGGTCTCGGGGAAGGAGAACATCCAGCTGAGGAAGAGGGAAACGATCCCTTAGAAGGGACCCATTCCTTGGGGGATGAGCAGCTATCCTCTCGTGCCGAGGATATATCTCCAGGGGGTGGAGGGATCCTTGTAGTGGGTGATTCGATCATTAGGAACATAGACAGTGGGGTGTGTGATGGGCGTGTAGACCGCAAGGTGTTTTGCCTGCCTGGTGCGAATGTTGCGGATATCGCCTGTTGTTTAGATAGTTTGGTAGACAGTGCTGGGAAGGAGTCAGTGGTCGTGGTACACGTTGGCACCAACGACATGGGGAAATGCAGCCGTGAGGTCCTGGAAGCAAAATTTAGGTAGCTAGGTAGGATGCTGAAAGCCAGGACCTCCAAGGTGGCTTTCTCTGAAATGCTACCGGTTCCACGCGCAGGACCAGCCAGACAGGCCCAGCTTCGCAGTCTCAATGCGTGGATGAGACGATGGTGTCGGGTGGAAGGGTTCGGATTTGTTAAGCACTGGGGAACATTTTGGGACAAGCCGGGCCTGTACAAAAGGGACGGGCTCCACTTGAACCAGAATGGAACCAGACTGCTGGCACTTAAAATTAAAAAGGTGGCAGAGCAGCTTTTAAACTGACTGAGGGGGGAAACCCGACAGGAGCTGAAAAAGGTCCGGTTCGGAATAAACCTCCCCCCTGGGATAAAAACCAAAGAAATGATGAAATTTTAAAAGGGGTAGGCCTAGAAGTAGGCATTGTGAGAGCAGGGGCACAGGATATAAATTCAGAAGAGCAAAATTACCACAGGCCTAACCACAAGTGCCAAAGACACTTGAAGAGAGACACTGCTTACAAGTGCCTGTACGCTAATGCTAGGAGCCTCCGAACCAAGATGGGAGAACTGGAGTGCTTGGTCTTAGAGAAGAGCATTGATATAGTGAGCATAACGGAGACCTGGTGGAATGGAGAAAACCAGTGGGATATGGTTATCCCTGGATATAAACTATATCGGAAGGACAGGGAAGGACGTATTGGTGGCGGAGTCGCTCTATACGTGAAAGAAGGCATTGAATCCAGCAAGCTCGAAACCCCAAAAGAGGCCGACTTCTCCACAGAATCGTTGTGGGTGGTGATACCGTGCCCCAGGAGGGACTTAATACTGGGAACGATCTATCGTCCCTCTGATCAAAATGCTCAGGGAGACCTTGAGATGAGATATGAAATTGAGGAAGCATCCAAACTAGGAAAGGTGGTAGTAATGGGTGACTTCAACTACCCGGACATAGACTGGCTGCATATGTGTTCCAGTCATGACAAAGAAGCAAAGTTTCTAGATATTCTAAATGACTATTCCCTAGACCAGTTGGTCATGGAACCGACCAGAGGGATGGCAACCCTGGACTTAATCCTCAGTGGGGACCGGGACCTGGTGCGAGATGTAAGTGTTGTTGAACCGATTGGGAGCAGTGACCACAGTGCTATTAAATTAAACATACATGTAACTGGCCAATTGCCAAGAAACTCCAACACGGTCACATTTGACTTCAAAAGAGGAAACTTCACAAAAATGAGGGGATTGGTAAAAAGAAAGCGGAAAAACAAAGTCCAGAGGGTCACATCACTCGAAAATGCTTGGAAGTTGTTTAAAAACACTATATTAGAAGCTCAACTGGAGTGCATACCGCAGATCAGAAAAGGTACCGCCAGGGCCAAGAAGATGCCAGCATGGTTAACGAGCAAAGTCAAGGAAGCTCTTAGAGGCAAAAAGTCTTCCTTCAGAAAATGGAAGTCTTGTCCGAATGAAGAAAATAAAAAAGAACACAAACTCTGGCAAAAGAAATGCAAGAAGACAATAAGGGATGCTAAAAAAGAATTTGAGGAGCACATTGCTAAGAACATAAAAACCAACAACAAAAAATTCTATAAATACATTCAAAGCAGGAGACCATCTAGGGAGACAATTGGACCCTTGGATGATAAGGGAGTCAAAGGTGTACTAAAGAACGATAAGGAGATTGCAGAGAAGCTAAATGAATTCTTTGCATCTGTCTTCACAGTGGAAGATATAAGGCAGATCCCTGAACCTGAACTAACATTTGCAGGAAGGGATTCTGAGGAACTGAGACAAATAGTGGTAACGAGAGAGGAAGTTCTAAGCTTAATGGACAATATAAAAACTGACAAATCACCGGGCCCGGATGGCATCCACCCGAGAGTTCTCAAAGAACTCAAAGGTGAAATTGCTGATCTGCTAACTAAAATATGTAACTTGTCCCTTGGGTCCTCCTCCATGCCTGAGGACTGGAAAGTGGCAAATGTAACACCAATCTTCAAAAAGGGATCCAGAGGGGATCCCGGAAATTACAGGCCAGTTAGCTTAACTTCTGTCCCTGGAAAACTGGTAGAAAGTATTATTAAAGCTAGATTAACTAAGCACATAGAAGAACAAGCCTTGCTGAAGCAGAGCCAGCATGGCTTCTGCAAGGGAAAGTCCTGTCTCAGTAACCTATTAGAATTCTCTGAGAGTGTCAACAAGCATATAGATAGGGGTGATCCAGTGGACATAGTGTACTTAGACTTTCAAAAAGCGTTTGACAAGGTACCTCACCAAAGGCTTCTGAGGAAGCTTAGCAGTCATGGAATAAGAGGAGAGGTCCTCTTGTGGATAAGGAATTGGTTAAGAAGCAGAAAGCAGAGAGTAGGAATCAACGGACAGTTCTCCCAATGGAGGGCTGTAGAAAGTGGAGTCCCTCAAGGATCGGTATTGGGACCTGTACTTTTCAACTTGTTCATTAATGACCTAGAATTAGGAGTGAGCAGTGAAGTGGCCAAGTTTGCTGACGACACTAAATTGCTCAGGGTTGTTAAAACAAAAAGGGATTGCGAAGAGCTCCAAAAAGACCTCTCCAAACTGAGTGAATGGGCGGAAAAATGGCAAATGCAATTCAAGATAAACAAGTGTAAAATTATGCATATTGGAGCAAAAAATCTGAATTTCACATATACGCTCATGGGGTCTGAACTGGCGGTGACCGACCAGGAGAGAGACCTCGGGGTTGTAGTGGACAGCACGATGAAAATGTCGACCCAGTGTGCGGCAGCTGTGAAAAAGGCAAATTCCATGCTAGCAATAATTAGGAAAGGTATTGAAAATAAAACAGCCGATATCATAATGCCGTTGTATAAATCTATGGTGCGGCCGCATTTGGAATACTGTGTACAGTTCTGTTCGCCTCATCTCAAGAAGGATATTATAGAGTTGGAAAAGGTTCAGAAGAGGGCAACCAGAATGATCAAGGGGATGGAGCGACTCCCTTACGAGGAAAGGTTGCAGCATTTGGGGCTTTTTAGTTTAGAGAAAAGGCGGGTCAGAGGAGACATGATAGAAGTGTATAAAATTATGCATGGCATTGAGAAAGTGGATAGAGAAAAGTTCTTCTCCCTCTCTCATAATACTAGAACTTGTGGACATTCAAAGAAGCTGAATGTTGGAAGATTCAAGACAGACAAAAGGAAGTACTTCTTTACTCAGCGCATAGTTAAACTATGGAATTTGCTCCCACAAGATGCGGTAATGGCCACCAGCTTGGATGGCTTTAAAAGAAGATTAGACAAATTCATGGAGGACAGGGCTATCAATGGCTACTAGCCGTGATGGCTGTGCTCTGCCACCCTAGTCAGAGGCAGCATGCTTCTGAAAACCAGTTGCCGGAAGCCTCAGGAGGGGAGAGTGTTCTTGCACTGGGGTCCTGCTTGTGGGCTTCCCCCAGGCACCTGGTTGGCCACTGTGAGAACAGGATGCTGGACTAGATGGGCCACTGGCCTGATCCAGCAGGCTCTTCTTATGTTCTTACCACCACAGGCGGCCTTCCAGTCAAGCTCTCCTGGCTAATAAACTTTTCCGGGCTTCCTTTGAGCCACAGTTTCCCGGAGAAAACGTGAAGTGATCGTAAGAAAAGTGCATGCGTGCATGTACAGAGCGCATGCCTCACATGGGAGGAAAAGAGATGACCACCTGAATCTCCTACCTCGTCCCTGTTTTGCTTTTGCGGTCGCAGCCTCCTTTAGTGTGTGTGTGTGGGGGGGGTCTACGAGTTACAGTAGGCAGACACGTGGCCGTGCTCGTGCCTCCTGCCCCCTGTCACCCGCCAAGGGCTTAGGGGGCGGGCAGAGTTGAGGGGGGAGAGAGGAGAGAGAGAGAGAGAGAGAGAGAGAGGCGGGCCTCTCTCCACTCCGGCTTGGTGATTTGAGCCCTATTAGCTGAGCGGCATTTGCCCGGGCCGGCGGAGGCTGCGCTGCTGGCTGCGTCCCCAGCTTGGTGGTGGTGCTGCTGCACGTGACTGTGTAGCCGCCGGTTGCGGCGGCACCTCGGTCTTTTGTCGGGCGCTCTGCACCACCTCGCATCGGGCAAAGTGGAAGAGAACGGTGGAGAAGCCGGTCGAGAGGCGAGACGCCCGCCTCCTCCATCCCTGCTGCAGTCCAGGCGGGCAGGGCACGGATGTTTGGCACGGAGTGCGAATTCTGACACCTCCTCCTCCTTCCACCCTGTGGTTGACCCCCCTCCCCTTTTACCTAATGCACGCTGGCCGGACTCGTCGCTGTTGATGTGCTGGGGGTGGAGCAGCCGACTCCGGCTACCTCAGCGCTGCTGCTGGCAGCGGCCCGGGGAGAGGCCAGGCTGCTGAACCCAGGTCCTTGGTTGGGTGCTTTTGCAGGGTGCTTTTGTCGCCGCTCACGACGATGCTCGGAAGAGCAAAAAGTGCCGCCCAGCTTCTTAGGGGGAGAAAGCATTAACGAAGCTCGTCACTGGGGGCGACTTGAGCAGACGACAAGCGGGAACCTTGGGGAGCATCTAGGGCACCCCCGAGAATGGGGGCAACGACAGGGCAGTAGCGGCAGAAGGATCCGCAGGTAAGAAACCTGCGTATGTTTGTGTGTGTAAGTGTGGACAGTTCCATCCAGGCTTGGGAGGATTTGACGAAAGAGAGCCCCCCCCTCTCGCTGCCACGCATCCGGCGGGAAGGGCGCGCGAGGAGTCTGTAGCCATTCCCTCCTGGCACCTGACAAGCCACTTAATGAGGGACCATTAAGCTAGGACGCCTGGCACACCCTACCCACCGCTGACCTTGGACGCTGAGACACCCTGCCAGCTCTCAGGCTTGGATGCTGTATGAGTAAGCCTTGCATTGCCCACCGCCTTGCCCCACCCCACCCCCGTTGCTCATACCACAGTGCATCCTCCATACTTAAGTGTGCCTGCCCTACCAGAAGAGCTGCGTCTGGATGCTCCTTGACATTCTGCTGTGCCTGCCTTGCCATTTGCTTCCAGACAGAACCATTGGCCACCTAGGCAGTGGGACATAGGAAGCTGCCTTATACCGAACCAGACCATCTAGCTCAGTGTTGTCTGCACTGACTGGCAGTGGCTCTCCTAGATTTCAGGCAGGGATTCCTCCTAGCCCTGCTCGGAGATGCCAGGGATTGAACCTGGGACCTTCTGCATGCAAAACAGATGTTCTGCCGCTGAGCTGTGACCCCTTTCCCCAATGGCATTTCGACTGGGAGCAGGGTAGTAGGTTTGCATGCAGATAGATGTGTGTGGGATGTGCTCCTTGCTTTGGTCTCTGTGCCTTGTGCAGTATTATTGTGTTCTGGAGCTTGTGGGGAGGGGACAAAGGTTTGTTTGGAGGAGGGGCTTGATCCTTGGCTCCTTGGTAAGATGTTATGGGATGGCTATAAGAAGCACAGCATAGGGAGGTGGCTGAATTGTTAGGAGACATAAATGGTGCAGCCTGGTCTTTTTGTTATCATACATCATCAACATAATACTTGTCTCACAGCAAATCAATGAGGTTGGTAGTTATTACTCCCATTTTACAGAGGGGAATAACTGAGGTTGAGAGACAAAGACTTGATTACGGTCAACATCGTGGTTCACTTAAGGATGGGAATTTGGACCCAGATTCAAGTTCAGCTCTCTGGCCCATTGGACCATGCTGCCTCTGTTCCATACCAATGGGTTGTGATTACTAATGGATAGGATGCTGCAGAGTGGTGAAAATCCATTTTGGGACAATGGCTGCATGTACAAGCTGTAACTTTTCCCCAAGCTGTGGTGCTTGGGTTGTCTAGGGGCAGAGGGTGGAAAGCATGGTATTCCAAAAAATGCATCTCTTTGCTGACTGATTTGGGAAAGGTTAAAAGTGCTGCAAGATTCCAGGCTCCAATTGGGGGTGCAGGGCTCGGCTAGCTTGGTCTGAGCATCCCCATCCTCAGGCTGTGTTAGACTGGGAGCCAGAAGTCCAAGGTGAACTTGCACGCGCTGCAGAGAGTAAGTGCACTGCAGGGCTTAGATACCAAGCCCGTGCAGTTCCTGGGGACCAAGCTGTTTTTTGTGGGGTATCTAATAACCTGCATTCTTCGAGGCATGCCTTGGGAGGATGTGCTGTTTTCCGTGCAGCTGTAGATAGTCCCAGATTCCAGTCTGGGCAATTCCAGTCAAATGATCTTAGTGGGAGTGGGAAAGACCTCTGAGGCCCTGGAGAGCTACTGCCAGCCAGGGATAAATGGATCAGGAGCTCCTTATATAACTCTCCATAGGCTTTTGCTATTGTGCCCTGACAACAATGAGCAGAGAAGCCTAATCATAAGGGTTGCTGAATAGTCCTCACCTGCTTGCTCAGTAGCTCCAAAATGATACCACTGGGGAATTTCCACATTGTATCTGAGGGGCAACCCCTTTGCCTTGCCTTTCAGGCTTAGATGCAGCCACAGTTGCAATGGCAAAGCCCGGTGTTAGGATGCTGCTGCTGCTGGGGCTGGCTGCTGCCATCTGGGGCTGGCTGCTGCCATCTGGGGCTGGCTGCTGCCATCTGGGGCTGGCTGCTGCCATCTGGGGCTGGCTGCTGCCATCTGGGGCTGGCTGCTGCCATCTGGGGCTGGCTGCTGCCATCTGGGGCTGGCTGCTGCCATCTGGGGCTGGCTGCTGCCATCTGGGGCTGGCTGCTGCCATCTGGGGCTGGCTGCTGCCATCTGGGGCTGGCTGCTGCCATCTGGGGCTGGCTGCTGCCATCTGGGGCTGGCTGCTGCCATCTGGGGCTGGCTGCTGCCATCTGGGGCTGGCTGCTGCCATCTGTGGCCTCTCCAAAACCGGGACAGGGTGAAGAGGGGATACACAGCTACACCTTTGTGCAGGTGGAACAGCTTCTCAGCATCGGGAGGGAGGAATAGCATGTGCCTGTGACTGCATCCTCATGTTTGCATCCATGTGCCTAGGCACGAGTGTGACCATGCATGATCACAGAAACACTCCATGTTTGCCTGCAGCTCTCCCTACTCTCCATCTTGGCTTTTTGATGTTGTTATATGCCTTCAAGTCGATTATGACTTACAGCGACCCTATGAATCAGCGACCTCCAAGAGCATCTGTCATGAACCACCCTGTTCAGATCTTGTAAGTTCAGGTCTGTGGCTTCCTTTATGGAATCAATCCATCTCTTGTTTGGCCTTCCTCTTTTTCTACTCCCTTCTGTTTTTCCCAGCATTATTGTCTTTTCTAGTGAATCATGTCTTCTCATTATGTGTCCAAAGTATGATAACCTCAGTTTCATCATTTGAGCTTCTAGTGATAGTTCTGGTTTGATTTCTTCTAACATCCAATTGTCTGTCTTTTTCGCTACTTATCTGTTTTCCTGCTCTTGTGTTTTTATTATGACAGTCTCCCAGCTTAACCCTGCAGTGTGGTGCTGATGAATTTGTTGCCAGGCTCACCAGGCCCTTTTCCCTTGGCGTATTATTACCCTTGCCAAAGCTTTGCTTCCTTTCATGACAGGCCCCTTCCCCATCCGCCCCAGCCTCACAATGTCCCTGTGCCACAGGGTGAAGTGTAGGGATGGAAGGATCAGTCAGTTTTGGTTCTCTCACAGTCTCATTTTTCCAGTCTTAAATTTGGTTCTCCGCATTTCTGCAGCAGTTTGTAATTTTTTTTAAAAAAATCCTCATGAAAATTCTTTGGCATATTAGTGCAAATTTCTCCTAGCAGACATATTTTTGTAAATTTTTTACTAATGTCCACATTTTAAGAACATAAGAACATAAGAAGAGCCTGCTGGATCAGGCCAGTGGCCCATCTAGTCCAGCATCCTGTTCTCACAGTGGCCAACCAGGTGCCTGGGGGAAGCCCGCAAGCAGGACCCGAGTGCAAGAACACTCTCCCCTCCTGAGGCTTCCGGCAACTGGTTTTCAGAAGCATGCTGCCTCTGACTAGGGTGTCAGAGCACAGCCATCATGGCTAGTAGCCATTGATAGCCCTGTCCTCCATGAATTTGTCTAATCTTCTTTTAAAGCCATCCAAGCTGGTGGCCATTACTGCATCTTGTGGGAGCAAATTCCACAGTTTAACTATGCGCTGAGTAAAGAAGTACTTCCTTTTGTCTGTCCTGAATCTTCCAACATTCAGCTTCTTTGAATGTCCACGAGTTCTAGTATTATGAGAGAGGGAGAAGAACTTTTCTCTATCCACTTTCTCAATGCCATGCATAATTTTATACACTTCTATCATGTCTCCTCTGACCCGCCTTTTCTCTAAACTAAAAAGCCCCAAATGCTGCAACCTTTCCTCATAAGGGAGTCGCTCCATCCCCTTGATCATTCTGGTTGCCCTCTTCTGAACCTTTTCCAACTCTAGAATATCCTTTTTGAGATGAGGCGACCAGAACTGTACACAGTATTCCAAATGCGGCCGCACCATAGATTTATACAACGGCATTATGATATCGGCTGTTTTATTTTCAATACCTTTCCTAATTATCGCTAGCATGGAATTTGCCTTTTTCACAGCTGCCGCACACTGGATCGACATTTTCATCGTGCTGTCCACTACAACCCTGAGGTCTCTCTCTATGGTCGGTCACCACCAGTTCAGACCCCATGAGCGTATATGTGAAATTCAGATTTTTTGCTCCAATATGCATAATTTTACACTTGTTTATATTGAATTGCATTTGCCATTTTCCCGCCCATTCACTCAGTTTGGAGAGGTCTTTTTGGAGCTCTTCGCAATCCCTTTTTGTTTTAACAACCCTGAACAATTTAGTGTCGTCAGCAAACTTGGCCACTTCACTGCTCACTCCTAATTCTAGGTCATTAATGAACAAGTTGAAAAGTACAGGTCCCAATACCGATCCTTGAGGGACTCCACTTTCTACAGCCCTCCATTGGGAGAACTGTCCGTTGATTCCTACTCTCTGCTTTCTGCTTCTTAACTTTTTGCAAGCTATTTCTGATATCACTGCATTTTCGTATGTTTTCAGTAATATATTCATTTTTATGCACTTTCCCCCCTAATATATGCATTTTTGTAACCATTCTTTGGTTGGAGATCTGCAACACAACATTTGGACAAGTGCAAAGTTCAAAGGATGGCTGTGCTTCAGTTCTCATATTGTTTCAGGAAGTGCAAATTGACAGATTCAGCTTTAACTGCAAACTAAATCAGATTTCTCCCCATCTCTAGGGAAGCGTGAGAAGCTGTGGCAACGTTGGATGCTGAGCTGGGCCACCTCACATCAGTGATGGCTTCCGTGAGGCTTTTCCTTGCCTGGAGCCTGCTCCTGCCTGCGTTGGACCAAGCCTTCCACCTCCCCACCCTTGGCAGCCCCTCCTGGGACCTTCAATCGAGTTCTACCCCAGGGCTGCCTCTGCTGAATGCCCCCTCCCAAGAGCGTCTCCCAAATGAATCACCAGCCCCTTCAGATCCCTTTGCCCGTGACATCTCCAGTGGTGATGGAGAGCCGAGCAGTGAAAACTGGGTTAGGGCCAATCCCACGATCCATCCTGGGATTCCAATACCCCTGATGCCCTTTGATGTTCCTCCAGTGACCCACTCTGGCTCGGGGACACCCACTAGTGATTCTGGAGGAAGCTTAACTCCCCACCTGTACACTGTACAGGGGCTGCCTCAGTCAGGTGACTTCACAGTGGGCTCTTCTGGCATCCAAACAGAACCTGAGGTTACTGGTCATGTAACTTTGGCTTTAAGTGCGGAGCAGGGAAATAACAGGGCCTCTCTTTCAGTGCCTGCCATGGAGACTGTAAGCATAATGGCCTCTGGGACAGCCTCTCTCCCAGCCTCATCCAACACAAAGGCCTCAGACGTAACTGCCTCCCAGGAGAAGACTGTTCACAGCCACCTCCAAGCAGTACTCGGAAATATCTCCACAACAGCCACGCTAAGCCCCAGGCCCATTGTGTCCACCATCCCTTTGGTGATGTTACCTGTTGACAGGTCCCATGTCAAGTGGATGGCAACTGAGGGCCCTGGATTGGGGGGTGATAATTCCATGGGGCAACTGGCAAGCAGGGTTCCAGAGCAGGAGCTACTAGGCAGGAATCAGACTACAGTCAAATATATGGCTTCATACAGGAGCACACAGGTCTATGGTGGCCCACAGGGCCGGGAGGAACTCTCAACCTCTCCTTTTAGACTCACTCAGGCAGCTGGAGACACTCAGAGTCCACTTGGGCCATGGAGGGACACTGTGCACATGGCTTCCACCTCCCAGGCATCCCAGTTAACCAGTACAGCTATTCTGCTGGATAGGAGGGGTCATAGGCTTGCCCCTGTCTCAGCGAGGTCCCCTCCAACAGCCTCAGAGGAGCTCTTCCCAAGCCCTTCCACCCCTTCACCAGTAGGGGGCATGACAGGGACCCCCGAAGGGCCAGTTCCACGTCAAAGAAGCACCCACTGGGGTCTGATTGTTGATACAACACAGCAGCCAGGACGTTGGAACATGGCCAGGACAGAAAAGACTCGCTCCCTTGGCAGCTCGGCCACCCCAGGTAGGTATGGAGTTGCTTCTGTTTTTGGTACAGCCTTAATGGCATCCTCTTCAGTTTCTAGCGAATGGGAAGCGAGTAGGGGGACAAGCTTTGGATGGGGACCATAGGAGAAGAAGCTTACCAGGCTGTGTAGGGAGCAGAAGAGCTGGAGAAGATGCTGGCTCTCAGGAGGCTGCTGAGGGATGGCCTGCGAGGCAACAGACTGAAACGAATGACAGGCAAGGGAAGGGCCGTATCTCAGTGGTAGAGCATCTGCCTTGCATGCAGAAGGTCCCTGGTTTAGTCCCTGGTTTAGTTGGGCTGGGAATGTGACCTTTCTGAAACCCTGGAGAGCTGCTTGCCAGTCAGGGTAGGCAAAAATGAGTCAGATGGACTAATGGTCTGACTCAGTATAAGGCAGCTTCCTATATTCCTAGAGTGGCTACTGGAATACACAACAGAGCATACACACTATTAAAAAAGGAGAGAAACCAACAGGAAAAAGTTATCCAACCTACAGGCCAAACCTACTTCCTGAACAAAAGCTTTCTGCCAGTTCACAACATGCTGCTTTATTATTTTTATAGCAGGTCAGGGAGCAGGACCCTACCCCAGCCCAATGGATTCCAATGGCCATTCAGTAAAACTTTGCTGTGTGGCTGTTTCTGGATCATCCCTAAAGCCACTGTGTAAGCAACCCTATTTCTGGTTTCATACATTCCAGTGGCCATTCAGAAATTCAGTGCATTCCTTTGGCCCTTTGCGAGGCACCAATAACTCAGAAGGTGAATATAGACAGATATGGAGCCAAAATGAGGCCCCTGAGAAACAAAGAAGGGAAATATTAGCATGCTTATGAGAATTACAAGGTTTACAAATACAATTTTTAAAAAATCTTACGGTGGCACTTCCACTACCACCACAGCCCTTTGAGGACTGAGCAAACTCAGAAGTTGTGGAATGGGGAGTGTCAGATTATTTATTTATTTATTTATTTATTTATTTTTAAAACTTATATACCGCCTGACTAACAATAGCTCTCTGGGCGGTGAACATAGATACAATAAAATACAATATAATACAAAAACATCACAATCTAAAATCAAATTTCACAATCTAAAAACAGCAAAGGCTAAAATCAAATTGCAAACATTACAATCATTAACAAAAAAATAAAATGCCTCGGAGTAGAGAAAGGTTTTAACCTGGCGCCGAAAGGATGATAGTGTCAGCGCCAGGCGAACCTCCTCGGGGAGACTATTCCATAGTTCGGGGGCCACCACTGAGAAGGCCCTTGATCTTGTCACCGCCCTCCGGGCCTCCCTATGAGTCGGGACCCAGAGGAGGGCCTTCGTAGCAGATAAGTAAATCGGGTGGACAGGTGAGAGGAATGGAATGGAATATCCTGGAGGAGCCTATAGCTGGCTGGCTGGCATCCCAAGCAGGAGCACTCAATTTGTTCATTCTAGTTGCTATACTTTTGTCATTTTAGTATGAGAGGGAAAAGGAATGTCAATACCGTGGTTGTAATGGCTGGGAATTTGCATGTATGTGTATGTGTGTGAGGGATAGGGGGTGATGTGGCTGTGCTAAGCTCAGCTCTGTACAGAGTATATATAACAGTTCAGAGTGGGATTGAATGAACTGTTTTATTATTATAGTGATGGGGTAGACATTTGGTTGTGATGGAGGATGTATGGAGTGGAAAGGCTGGGAGGAGTGGCAGGGAAGAGTTGGCAGAGGGATACTGCAGCTTTGTTAGGGGTGGGGTTGATGTTATGGGAATAGAGGGGATGTCAGAACTTCTGTTTTGTGAAATATGAGTTTTGTTTGATTTGTGGTTATATTGTTCTGTAAACTGGGTTACAGGTTTTTTTATTAAGCCATCTATGCATTTTGTTAAATAAATAAAAATCAGTCAGTCATTATGATAAGCTATTTCAGATGCTCCTCACAAGCAGAAAAGTAGGATACTAATATTTTAAATATTTTAAAATATTTTAAAATAAAATAACATAAATAGGGTTGTATCCAATGTTAGTCCTACTCAGAGTAGACCTAATAAAATTAGTAGATCCAAATTAGCCATGCCCATTGATTTCAGTGGATCTGCTCTTGAATGCACCCCCTTGTCTTCCTTGAGTAAGGATTCACCTCGTTCTTCTGTCACCTGGAACCGCTGTTGGAATTATTTCTCAAGGGATGTGGGATGACTCTTCTTCATCTCAGAATCCCTTCAGCAGCAGAGGAGTCATTATTAATGTTCAGGTGGAATTTAAAAATGTTCCTGTTTACCCAGACATCTGATGGCTGGAAGATATTGTTCCTGGCAACCTTTAGCTGTGAGGGTATGTGATTATTTGTAGAAATTTAAAATAAAGTGTATTTTAACTTTTTTGTGTTTGCAAGGCTGGACTCCTTTGGGGAGCAAGGGCGGCATACGATGGTGGGGATTCTGGGAGGCAATAGGGCAGCAGTTTGACACAGAACTTGTTGGGGTTTTCCTTTCCTCTGAAATGGTGCAGGTAGAGAGAGACTGTGTAGGTTGCTGGATCTACCCAAGGCCTCTTCCTCTTTTCTTCAGGAATTGGGGAAGCGGTTGATGTTGACCCCCAACGAGTCCGAGGAGCCGTGATTCCTAGGGTCCCTGTCACTTATGTTGGCTCCTCTACTCCTGGTCAGGGTACCTCTGTGGTAAGGAATGGTCCAGGAACCAAGCAGCCAGGTGAGTGAAAACAGCACAGTGAGGATGTTTACTGTGAACGTAAGGAGAACACTGCTAGATCAGACCAAAGGTCCATCTGGTCCAGCATCCTGTGGGCTACCAGAAGCCTCCAAGAATCCCACAAAGAGGGCTTGAAGGCAAGAGCTGTCTTCCACTATTGTTCCCTAACAACTGGTATTTAGAGGTACACTGCTTCTGAACATGGTGGTTCGATTTAGTCCTCATTGCTAATAGATCTCAATAGATCAGTCCCCCCAAATGAATTTGTATTATCCTCATTTAAAGGCATCAAAGCTAGCTAGCTATCGCCATATCTTATGGCAGTGAATTCAGGTATGGAGAACCTGTGGAGGTCCAGATGTCATTGTACTGTTTCAAAATATTCCTCACCCAGCTACTATTTGCAATGTGTGTGTGTGTATTTAAATCATGAATATTGTAATGTGTAGTTTGGCCCTAAACATATATATCTGCTTTTACTCTCCCCCTTCATCTATGCCTTCCCTGTTGAAATTTAGGGTTGTATTATATTCAAAGTAGGATCTGTTGAAATCAGTGGACTTAAATAAATCATGGCTAACTTAAGTCCATTGATTTCAGTGGGTCTACTCAGTGCAACCCAGTGCATGTCTACTCAGAAGTAAGCTCCATTGGGTTCAGTGGGACTTACTCCAAGTTAAGTGTGTATTGCATTGCAGCCTTAGTCAGCTGCAACCCTATGAACATTGGGTTGTATTCAGCTGTCCTACTTAGAGCAGACCCATTGAAATTAATAAACCTCAGTTAGTCATGTCTATTAACTTCAGTGGGTATACTCTTGAGTAGGACTAGCACTGAACACCCACTTCCTTGAGAGTAAGTTCCATTGAACTCAATGAGATTTACTTTGAGTTCATAGGGCTGCACTGTTATACTGTCCTCAGGGCAAATACTTGCCTCTTTTTTGCTTATATTACTCTGTAAAGCACTGTGCAGATTGTCCATGTTCTATAAATAATACATTGTAATAAAAGATTGGGAATATTATTGAAGCAGCTGGATTACATTACTATTGGGCTTTAGTTTCAAAAGCAGATTTTAAATTTGCCATGGTTGCAATTATGTTGAATGGACTAGCATTATTTATTATTACATTGCATAATTCATTCTGCTTCTGCTAGATTGGGGGAGGGACAATGAGTTATACAGGGCACTAAGTGGGAATCAAAATGACTGAGTAGTCTAAGCCCAAGGCACCAGACTCAAGGCTTCGACATTTCCTTCACCAGTTGTCCTGGTCCCTGAATGGAGACATGGATTCAAATTCCATTTCTGACACAGCTCAGCGGTAGTGCACAGGGCTGGCGCCAGAGGGCGGCCAGGTTGGGTCCTGGCTGAGGGCCCTTGTGGCCCAGAGGGGCTCCTGAGGGTGGGAGAGTAGAGCTCCTGTCCTGCAGCAGCATTGGCTCCCGACCCTGCCATGGATCGCAGAGAGGGAGCTCCCAGGCACCCCCCTCCCTATCCAGATAGTGTGCGGGCTTCAGTAAGCTTGCACACATGCCCCACCTACCGTTCCTATAGTTGTGAATGCCATGTGCGCTGCAAGCGCATGCTTGTCATCAACCAAGATGGCGGTGGGGATGCCAGCCCCTTAGGGAAGCCCTGCTGACATCTTGGTTGATGGCAGGCATGTGCACACAGCACATACGTCATTTGTGTGAGACTATGTGGTGCGAGAGGTAGGTGGGGTGTGTGCATGCTGCAGACCTGGGTCAGGCTGGTGCCCCAGGGCCCAGTCATGCCTGGCACCAGCCCTGATAGAACACCTGCTTTGAACGCAAAAAGTCCCAGGCTTAGTCCAGGAGTGGCTAACCTGTGGTTTTCAAGGTGCTCTTGGGCTCTTGTCCTTTGTTGTTCCCCAGTAGCTTGGTAAGTGCCTTCTGACCTGGGGGTCTCATCTTCCAGCACTATCTCGTGTTGCATTTTGGATACTCTGTTCATAGGGTTTTCATGGTAAGTGGTATTCAGAGGTGGTTTACCACTGCCTTCCTCTGAGTTTGGATGCATCTTAGTCTGGTGTCTCAGCTTTGACCGTTCCGCCTTGGGTGCCCCTGCTAGGAGTCTAGCCTCTTGGTCTAGACTCCTGACGGCATTGCTCTCAGCTTCTTCAACACTCTTATCCTAGAGGGGGGTTCTAACTCCTATCAGCCCCAACCAGCCTGACCAATGGTCTGGAATGATGGGAGTTGTAGTCCAGCAGCATCTGGAGGGCCACAGGTTAGCCACCCCAGGTTTAGTCCCTGACAACATTCAGATTAGAGGACTAGAGGGGGCCCAGCTCTACAATCTTTTGTACTTTGCAATACCCCCCCCCCAAAGATTATGGGTGAGAGGATATGACTTGAGTAAAATGGAGGCAAGGATCAGGATGGAGTGTGTAGATTTCATTGAGGGCACCAAATCTTCCTCACCATAACTCAAGCCCTGGTCTATGGCACATCCAATTAAAAGGATCTCTGGTAGCAGAGAAAACTTTCATGGTCGGCAGAGGGGGCCCTCTTGGTAGTTCTTCCACCCTTAGAAGTTGGATGGGTGGGGGGCCACTCACCCCACCCCTCCATCCCCTGTCCACCCCACCCTTCCATCCTGTCCACCCCATTCCTCTGCTTTGCTGATCTACTCATACTTGGAGGTTTGCTGCTAGGTTGTGGAATTCCCTCTGCACAGAGGTGAGCCTGGCACCTTCATTCTATAGTTTCTGCCATATGCTGAAAGCACACCTCTTTACTCTGGCCTTTGGCACCTGAGATACTGGTTTTCAGGACCCACCCTATTCCAGTGACTGTAATTTGTTTTAAACTGTTTTTAATGTTGAATGTTAAATTGTTATAACCTGTCCTGGGACCTGCTGTTGAAGGGTGGTTTGTTAATAACTGTAATAACAAACGTCGAGATGGGGCAACCTGTGCCTCTCCAGATATTGTTGGACTAACGCCCATCAGCCCTAGCCAGCAGAGCTAATGGTCAGAGATCTATAGTCCAAAGAAACCTGGAGGCCCACAGGTTCCCCCATTCCTGAAGTGGATGGTACAGGGCTAAGTAAATAGGCCAGTGGTCTATCTCAGCAGAATGTATCTTTGAATGTAGGAAGCTTTTCCCCCTCTCCATTATATGTTCAAACCCTGCCTTCAGCCCATTCAGCCCACCATCCTCTGGCATTTGAGCTTTCATCTGGGACTGCACTTTCAACAATATCTTTGCAACCATCAAGGGAGGGAAATGTACTTTAAAAAAAAGCAACAACAAAAAAAGTGGAGATTCAGCGTAAGCTGGATTCTGCCGCCAGTACCACATTCTGCAGTTTTCCTAAGCGCTGCAGAACCGGGGCAAGCAAAACCACAGCTCTACTGGCACCGTGTGCAACTTGGCTGGCTGGCTGGCTTGAGCCACCTGGAACGATTTGCTTTGAAAACTCCTTTGTGTTTGGTGTACTTGTTTTTTGCTAATGACGTGTAGTCTGGATGGCACAGTTTGACAATGGAGAGGTTAGAGAGGCAATAGTCTTTCCTTTGGACAGTGAATTGGCCTACATGAACTCCAGCTCTGTATCTTTATGGATGTCAAGTCCTGGGTTCGAGATCATGATCACCAGTCCCACCAGAATGGAAGTGCTCATGAGGGAACCTTCGATTGCATTAAAAAAAGAGCAAGGCACTGAAACCCACCCAGATTTATACCATGTAGGAAGTTCAGGGACATGGCAACAAGGCATTCCCACTGTGCTGGACAGACACCTAGGAGCCCCACTATACCAAGGAACAAAGGCTATCATCCAAGCCATCCAGAGTTTGTTTGTTTTTTAACTCTGCTCCAGATGCACAAAAGGGATTTTGATGGGCTGACAAGGAGCAAGAATGACGTGCGAGGGACCCAGTTGTGCCCTAAAAAGATTGTTTCATAGACAGCAGGGGGTGCTGGTTATATTGAGCTTGGTGCCATTTCCAATCAGGATAATCTCCGAACCTGATTAGCACTAATTACGCAGGCCTGGCTGCCCCACACCACTTGCTAACCATTCCTTCCCAGTGAATATCTCTGTGAAGACAAAGCAGCATGAATGCCAGCCCAGAGAGGACCTGTGCCCAGGTTAACTCCTCCATGGCCAGCCGGAGCTACTTGGTCCCTTTGGGTGAGCCTTGGATCCCTGGATCTAAATGTGTTATGGGAGAGAATCACAGAAGTTGCTCCCTTCTCCTAGGGAAGGGGCTGTGGCTCAGTGATAGAGCACCTGTTCTGCATGCAGAAGGTCTCGGGTTCAAGCCCCAGCATCTCCAGATAGGAATGGGAGAGAAACCTGTCTGGAACCCCGGAGAGCCACTGCCAGCCAGTATAGAGAATACTGGGCTAGATGGACCTATGGCCTGACCCAGAATAAGGCAGCTTTTTATGTTCCCACCTCCCCTTAACTCATCCTGCTTTCTTTCCCTTGCCTTCGTCTCAGAAGAAGAGCACAATAGTAGGCCACACTTTCCCCTGAGGCCAGGGCAATCCAGCACCATCCCCCATCTTTTCTTTTTGCAAGGCAATTTCTACTTTGATACAGAGCTTTCTCACCCCACCCATACCCCCTCCATCCCCTGTCCACCCCATTCCTCTGCTTTGCTGATCCACTCATACTTGGAGCCCTGATCCGTCACAACAGGTTGTGGAGTAGATGGCAGGGAATGGAAGAAGAAGCTGCAGCCACCTTGTTTCCTGCTGCATCGGAAGGTTTAAAAGTATATGAACGTCCTCCAGATTGCAACCTGGCATCCACCCCAAAAGGTGGTTCAGATTCATCAGCTCCAGAAATAGGGTGGATACATTTCGTACTTTTAATAGTTTGAGTTGAACTATTGCATTCGTCATTTCCAGAGCCTTAGATTATCCCCTCCATACTACGTTTGTCCTAGTGCTTCTTTAAATGTAAATGTCCTGCCTTCAAGTCGATTCTGACTTATGGCGACCCTATGAATAGGGTGTTCATGAGGCTGAGAGGCAGTGACTGGCCCAAGGTCACCCAGTGAGCTTCATGGCTATGTGGGGGCTTGAACCAGGTCGTAGTCCAACACCTTAACCACTACACCACACTGGCTCTCAGTGCTTCTTTAAACATCCCTTATTTCAGTATTTCCACTATGCTCAGCATAACTCTGTAAAACAGATGTACCTCAGGAACATATGATACTGTCTTATACAGTGGTCCATCTAGCTCAGTATTGTCTAGAGACTGTCTGGCAGCGGCTCTCCAGGGATCCAGACAGGATTCCCTCCCAGCCTTACCTGAAGGTGCTGGGGATTGAATCTGGGACCTTCTGCATGCAAAGCAGATGCTCTTACCATGGAGCTTTGGCCCTTCCCTACTATAGCCATATAGTATGTCAGTAGCTTACAATCGTATGCTTCCCTGCATGTAGCCTGGCCTGAAGCTTTTTCACTTTCCTCCTGCATGTCTGGAAAAAACACCCTGATCTGCAGCCTCCCTGGAGCCCTAGACTATATCCTCAGTGGTAATCTCTTTGTTTACCTTACTTTACCAGTTCTGCATGTTCAGCCTTCCTTTATCATCTCCAGCCCTGCCCTGCCCCTGCCTGGCCTGATCTTCAGTTATTACAAGTGGGACCTGCCACAAAATGTTGCGATGTGGAGTACTCCCATTTAGTGTGCCAGCCAGCCACACACTTTTCCTGGACACTCCATTCCATTTCATCCCAATCAAGTTTTCAGTTTTTCACTCCAGCAGTGAGTCAGCATTTATGGCCATTGAGCATGCTCAGTCCTCATTGGCTGTTTTGGGAGTTTACCTCCCCTCTCCCCCTTAGGGTTATTTTCCCTAAAGTTGTTTTGTACATTTGCAAACTTTGGGGCTCCCCCGAGCCCACTCACACCTCCTCCTTGTGGTTATCATTGCAGCACTTCCTGTTTTTCTGTCCTTCCTGTCTCTTTCTCTCTCTCTCACTCACTCTGCTGAATCTTGCCAGGTGGCAGGGCAGTGGAGAAGGAGGGCACCTGCTGTTTGGCAGACCCTGGAGCAGATGGCAGAGGAAGCTGCTCTCACCTCAGGTTCAGGAGAGGAGTATTCATGTCAGAGCCACTGCAGTCACCCCCTTTCTCTTCCCCTCCAGCATAGATGGCTCAGTGACAGAGCTCATATTTTGCATGCTGAAGGCCTCAGCTCCAATCCCTGGCATGTCTAGTACTTAAAACATCTCAAAGATCTCTCTCTGTCCAAGTTCTGAGGTAAACTGCTGTCAGCCAGTGGGAGTAGCAAGACCAGTAATTCCCAAACTGTGTGTCCTTAGAGAACAATTAAAGTCTTTTAAGTAGAGATCTTTCCCAGTCTGCATATTAATTTGACTTGTTTTAAATATGCTTTTCTTGTTTTATCACTTGTTATTTGCCGTCCTGGGCTCATTTGGGAGAAAGGGTGGGATATAAATTTAATTAGTAGTAGTTGTGTTGGTGGTGGTGGTGATGATAATAATATGCTAAAATAAATAAATCAATTAAATACTCTTGGGAACACAAAGTAGGATTTAATGGCATTGGGAAGGGGAGGAGGATGATTAGGGAAGGGTCCAAGTGTTGTGAGTAATCTGTGCTTTTTTAAAAAAAACCTGCAACACATTCTGAAGCCAAATTATGTGCATTATGTGCACATCATGCACAGTTGCATTTTTTGCTATTTTTACATCATATAATCTGCTTTTATGAGCCCTGGGGTGGGGGAGGGGATGAATTGTGCAAGACATTGAAGCTGTTCCAACACTGGAAATCTTATTTCGATCTTCCCCTGCCCCATTCCTCCAGCTTCTGAGATTTCATGATCATTTGTTGTCTGTGTGCTTTCAGATATATTGGAAAGTGGGAAGCTCCTAACCATGATCTTCGCAACCATAAGACATGTAAACTTCTCCTCCTTTTTTATTATTTTAAAAAATGAAAATGTAGATTCTGGATAAAGCCAGATGTGTGTATATCATAAGAGTTATTTAATAAACAAGCAGAAATTCAGGTTTTGCGCCAAGTATGTCCCATGTCTTCCAAAAATGGCTATATTTACACATTCTGGTCTTGGCTTTTCTGGGACTTTTTTCCTGGCCCTGACCACCCTCATGCCTCTTTTTTTATTTACAGATGCAGCTCGGACCCGTCCTCCTGGGCAGAGTGGCACCACCACTTCCACCCACCTTCTGGCTACTCCTCGTCGTGGCCTGATCCGAGTCACCACGCAAAGAGTCCTGCAGCACCCCCAGCTGGCCCACCCTGAGTCCAGCCTGCCCGCCCTGCTCCCTGCCTCCAGCCCACCCTGCCCACGCCCCGGCAGCACCTGCAGCCAGTTGCTGCCTAACCAGACCTTACTGCTCTGGGGGGACCTTGAGCGCACGCTGAGCTTTGCCTGGGCACTCCACGTCTACGGCTCCGGTATGCTCTTTTTGCTTCTGAGCCTGCTGAGCTTGGCCTGCCTGGGGGGCTCCCTTGCCTTGCGAGTGCCACACCTCCCTTATGTCGTGGCCACCACTGCCCTGCTGCTGGCATTTGGGCTGCTGCGGGCCACCTTCTTCCTGGCCGATCCGTATGGGGCACGAGGCCGGCTCTCTGCCCATGCTGTGCGGGTGCTGTACACAGCACCCTTCCCCCTGCTGCTCACCACCTTTGCAGTGTTCCTGCTCCGCCTCTTCCATCAGGCCCGCCTACAGGTTTTGCCCCCAAAGTGGCGGAGCCTGCCTCTTTGGGTCGTGCTGGGGTCCATCCAGAGCGCCGCCCTCTTGGGGGCTGACTGGTTCTCCCCTCCTCTGCACTCTGCCGTGCCAGTGGGGCTGCACATGCTTTCCTGCGCCATTGGTATGTCCCTCCTGCCATCCATGGTGTTTGTATACTGGCAGCTACGGCGCAGCGTGGCAGCGGCCGAGGACGCCCCAGAGCCAGGCGTGTGGAGTGGGGCATGGTTGCTGCTGGCAAGCAGTGGGCTGGTGCTGCCCTGCTGTGGACTCCAGTTCTATGGAGTGCTGTGGCTCACAGGACTGCTAGGCCAGCTGGACAAGTTTACTTGGGGCTGGTGGTTTGTGCAGTTTTGGTTCCGGATTGTCGAGCTGGTGCTCTCATTCACCCTGGTCTCCCTAGCTTGGCAGGCCCTTTGCCAGCGTTACGGGTCTCCCGAACACTCCTGCTGGGCCAAGCTCATGCGCTACTTCTGCACCTACCGCAAGGCCGAGGTGCCAGAATATCCCAACAACTGTTACGATTGGAGTGGTGGCCTCCTAGAGAAAGTCCCCAATAATGACATCAGTAAGAACCTGATCCGAAACCCCCCTGGCAGTGGGCGGCTCTGGGTGCTCAAGGATAGCAACGAGTTGCGGGTAGCAGCCGGCCAAGGTTCCAGCCCATCGCCGGTGCACCCTGTCTATAGCCCCAAGTGTCCCAATGCAGCAGCAGTCACCGCCATGGGCCGCTCCTATACCAGCATCTGCTTTGAGCGGGATTCAGTGCTCTCCCTGGCTGAGCTGGAGTTCCGGCCCCCGTCGCCCATCAACCTGAGCCGTAGCATCGATGAGGCTCTCTTCCGCGAGCACTTGGTGCGTGACTCCATTTTCCTGCGCTCCAGCCTGCACTTCCCTTCCCGCTTGGCCCACCAAGACTCTTGCTCTTCGCTGCGTGGCGACTGCTCTATGCTCTCCCACACTGCTCAGCCCTTGCTGGCCCAGCCACGCCGCAACAGCGACCCCGACTGCCTGTACAGCTTAGCCCGGGCCAGCTCCATGGGTGACCTCACCACACAGAGCCGGGGCCTGGCCAGCGAGCCGCCGACAGACACTTCCTTCGACAGCTTCTCCCGCACCTCCTTTTCCCGGGCCTCTCTCAAGATCAGTTGGAACCCCTGGCGCCATGGCCTGTCCTCGCCGGAGAGCCTGCCCCCAGAGGAGCTGCCCAGCCAGGCCCAGCTACTGCCTGATGAACTGCCCGCAGCCCCATCCAGCAGCGCTCCAAACTCCGAGGGTGAGGCCCGGAAGAGTTTCTTGGCCCTCAGCAAGCAGGTGGATTCCCGCAGCCTCTCAAGCGACACTATTGAACTGTGAGACCGGGTGGTGGTTCCACCTACCTGCACTCCCGAAGGCAGCAGCCTGGTTGTCAGCCGAGGGGAAAGACTGTGGAGCTGACTTGTTGCAAAGCCAGGGCCAGGAAGACTTCAGTTGCCTTTTAAAACGTCATGGGACTTCTTGTGCCCCAGCTTGGCCTACTACAAGCCATTCACATAATGGCCCCAACTACAGTGCTGGGCTCCTCCTCCAGCGTCAACCACATAATAACTAGTACCAGCCATCCACTCTGTGTCAGTCACACACCTGGCACAAGCCAGTCACCTGTGCTCATTATGTTCTGTAGTGCCAGCCACACCCAAGCGCCCACTCCCGATTTTCTGAACTCACCTCTGCTTTCCACATGTGGTTTACGGGACCAAGAGGCAGGCAGATATCTGGAAATTTTCTAGTCACAGCAAAGATGCTGTGTGGGGAGAGGGATGGGGCGGGGGCATCACCATTCTCACAGGCAGCTGGAATGGCACTTTCTTCAGTCAAGCCTCCAGTGCAAACAGGGCCAACCTGCAGTTACTGTTTGTGGCAGTGTCCCCCATTGTGCCATAGAAAGATGCCCTTGAAGACGAGGCTGGGAAGGAGCAGTGTAGGGCTTACCAGGGACTACTATTGTGATGGGCCCCCAAGTGTAGCAGCAATCCTGCAACAGGAACAATGCAGTAGCCTGTAGTTCACTGGTAGAATATATGCTTTGCATGCAGACAATCCCAAATTTATTCTCCAGCATCTCCCACTTAAAGGGATCTTGGGGAAGAAGACTGGGAAAGGATTTCTGCCGGAAAGAGACCATCTAAAAGCAATACCAGTCAGAGTAGATACTACTGGACTCAATGGAGCAATAGCCTGAATCAGTATATGCTTCATAGTGAATCTGTGAATCGTTTGCAGAGTTGAAGTTTCTGGCTGAACACCCATAGCCCAAACTGTGGTGACGCATTCAGATTGTGGTAAACTTAGTCCAAACCTATACATGTGTACTCAGAAATAACATCCTCCCCCCATTGAGTTTCATGAGACTTACTCCCAGGTAAGTATAGGACTGCAGTCTTAACCCTAACTTTTCTAAAAGAGAGAATAAGTTATTATTATTTATTAAATTTATATCCCACCCTTTCTCCCAGTAGGAGCCCAGGGTGGCAAACAAAAACACTAAAACACTCTAAAACATCATAAAAACATACATTAAAATATATTAAAGCAAAACATCTTTAAAAACATCTTTAAAAAGCTTTAAAAACATCTTAAAAAGCAATTCCAACCCAGACGCAGACTGGGATAAGGTCTCTACTTAAAAGGCTTGTTGAAAGAGGAAGGTTTCTAGATCTCATGACTGCAGTGGAAAATGTGAATCCATGCAGCTAGTTTCTCCTCAGTTATCAAAACTAGAAGTGAACACACACTCTCCTGCGAGACACATGACTGGGTTACGCTTCAAGATACTAGAATTTGAGGCTTGCTTTTTCTTTTTTCTTTTTAGCTTTTCAAAGCTCCTTATCTTCTTTCATGGCCCTCTGACCATGCATCATCTAGAATATATGCAATCATGTTCCCTGCTCCTTGTGTCTTTTTTTTTTAAATCAAAATCCTAAATTTGCCAGGATTCAGTTGAAACTGGGTCTATTATTGGGGGGAGGGGGAGGATGCAAGTTGCAGTTGCAAAATGGAGTTCAAATTAAAGTGAGAATGCTGTTTTGTCAGATTAGATCGCCTTCTAATAGCACAAATTGTACTTGCCTGGTAACTTACCTCTCCCTTGCCAGTGGTACAGGGAATGAAAGGATCAGACTGTCTAGATTTCAGGTTGGACAGGAGCACTGTTGAATGTTATGTGGTCTGTTTGTGCCAAAATAAAATAAAATAAACCACCTGACAGAGAATGTTATCCTGGCTTCAGATCAGGTTGTTGCCCATTTCTGTGGGGAAGGGAGGGGTTACACAGCACCCCTACTTTGCATTGTAGAGTGAAGCATGTGAGGATGGAATTCTGAATGGCCCACATCAGAAATACACTTCCATGCATCCAGTAGAGGCTGGTCCAATAGGGCAAATAGGATAGTTCCCTACCAGCCCGCAGTCAGGTCTCAACCAGCTGCCATATACCTGCCTTCTTGTTTACAAACACTCCAGGGGATGGCACTGCGGCCTGTCAGCTTCCTCCTTAGTCTCAGTGTTGCCCTTGTAGAACTCGGCAGGGAGGAGGATGCCATTGGCTCTGGCTTCACTTGCTGTGGGCCTTCCTGCCTTCTGCCCCACTGGTCCCAATAAGCACCAGCCACTACAACATGCAGCCAAATGTAATATGGAATATATATTACATTTTTATTCCGCCCTTCTTCCAAGGAGCTTGGAGCAGCAAACATGGCTTACACACACGCACATGTGATCCTCCCAACAAATCTGTGAGGTAAGTTAATCTGAGAAACAATCATTTGCCTAAGATCATTGAGTGACATTCATGGTCTGGTAGGAATTTGAGCCTGGGTCTCCCCGGTCCAAGTCTAGCATAATCACTGTTCTACACCACTTTGCTCAAGAGTGTGTGTGTGGTGTCCGTATCCATCCTCCCACCCTCAGGAAAAATTATTACAAGCCCAGCAAAGTCAATACTGGCGGGGGGGGGGGGGAAGAGGAAGAACTCTTAAGTGCTTGAAGAACAATTTATTATAGGCCCAATGCATTTCAGAATCATCCTTCAGGGGCACATTTTGTGCAGCAATTTCCATCAAGTGCATAAACTGTTTTAGTAACAGGAGTTACTATTGTAGTTTATGTACTTGATGGATATTGCTATGCAAAACACATCAGGCTTAAATTAAATTTTCAAACAGCTGGAGTTCTTCCTCTCCTTCCTGTGTTTTTCCAATCAGTTCCCCAAACGGTAGGAATTCTTCTGACTGCAGGGTATTCCAGTTAGCACTTCATCCCTTAACTGCCCTTTCCTTTGCCAAACTAGCAGGGCCTACAGATGGGGCAGTGCTGTCTAGGCCATGGGTTCCCCAGCTGTGGTTCGTGGACCATCAGTGGTGTGCAAGCTTCATTTAGGTGGGCCACAGTATGTCTGGATTTGTGGTTGAAGATGGGCGACAGCACATTCATCATATTAAATGTTCATATTCATTGTAATTGTATTTTTATTGCTCCTTTTGTTTTTTATATTGAATTTTACTGTAATTCTATGGAATGCAAATTTTCATACAATACACAAGAAATAAACCAATAAAAATACAATTAAAAATCATACAGCATCTAGCACAGAACATGACAATTGCTACAACAGGCTGAAAAATCATGAGTGGTCTGCCAAGACCCTCAGGAAATTTCAAGTGGTTTGTGGGGGGGAACGTTTGGGAACCACTGCTCTAGGCCATGCTTTCAGGATTCCTCTGTGCATCCTTGCTCTCATCTTCAATACGGTGTTGCTACTTGCGTTTGAATTAGAGCAGGGAGGGGTGATTTATTTACTGCCCTTTTATCCTGTTTGAATTTAAAAATGTACACCATAAAATAATAAAACAGCAAATTCAATATTTAAAAACAGTTAAAATGAAAGGTTGAAATGCCAGCGTATAAACTTTGACATCTGTAGAGTTAAATTGACGAGTGATACTGAGGTGAACATACTTTTTATATAGGGAGGATGAGGTTGTTCCTTGAGGCAGGAGAGGATTTGATTTGAACTAGGGTTTCTCAGGACTGAATCCTGGAACCTGTTTCCTATGCCCAGCTCTAGAGCACATTTAGGAGTATTTCTGAGCATGTGCAGAGTACCTTTTACTCACCTGTGAATAACTGCAACTAATTCTCCATAAATCTGGGATTAGGGAAAACGCCTTCCATGACTTTTGTGCAGGCTTGTGTTCTGGCCTATTTATTAAAACTGTCTTCTTAGAGTAAGAACAAGCCACTCCCCCCCCCTAAAAAAGCTATTCTGTAGTTTCTACCACTTTGTAGCCTTAATTTGGTAATTCTGAATTTCTGTTAAGAGTGTTTAGGGCTGCAGCTTGCTCTTTGCTCCCATGCATATTTTCTTGGAAGCAAATCCTGTAAGCTTCAATAGGCCTTTGTGCCAAACAATTTGCCAGGTAAGGTGCTGGGCGCCCTCCAGTAAGGAGGGGCAATTCAGTTCGCTCAAGATAGTAACCTCTCATCCCAGTGAAACTACCATGACCACAGCTTTGCACTGTCCTCACAGGTGCAGCTGTAGAACCAGCACCTTTTCCTAGGCATAAGGGATGAGCCTGGGTGAGTGGTCCGTGATCTTGTTTGGATGGAGTGCTAATAGTACACGTAGCCCTGGATGGGCATTCTAACAGGTCACACTGCTTCTAGGGACAAAGATATTCTATAGGATCTGGATAGGGAACCTATGGCTCTTCAGATATTGTTGGACTACAACTCCCTGACCATTGGCCATGCTGGCTGGGGCTGATGGAAGCTGGAGTCCAACAATGTCTGAAGGGCCACACAGATTCCCCACCACTGCTAGGATAGGGAGAAGTTGCCCTTCTTTGCAGGGCAGAGGTGCTGTCTCGGGTTTCAGAAGTGGAGGCAAGATTCACAGCAATTATAGAAGGATCTGAACAGTATCATGAAGGAAGAGGCCAAACAGAAGATCTAACAATAACAAGAACTTTACTATAACTAATTATATACAGAGAACAAGGCCCACAGCATGGTGTTGCTTGTAAGGCAGGCCTGGAACTGAAACTGCCACAGCCTGGGGCTGACTCAGCAGTTCCTGATATGGCAAGCCTGAAGGGCCAATACACTATAGGATCTATTCTATTTCATTCATTTATTTATTAAATTTATCTCCCACCCTTTCTCTCAAAAGCAGCCCAGGACAACAAACGGGCGAAAAAACACTAAAAACATCTTAAAAACATCTTTAATTTTTTTAAAAACATCTGAAAAAATAGTTTCCAACACAGATGCAGACTGGGATAAGGTATCTACTTAAAAGGCTTGTTGAAGAGGAAGGTATTCAAGTTTAAATTGGGCAATCCACCACCCAAAAACCAACTTCAGAATTTTTAAAAAATGTCTGTTACCTTTTTTACACCACATAGAGGAGTGCCTAAAGCATATTCACATAGGGTTTGAAATGCAAGTAGTGGAGCCCAACTTCTAATTTATTGCAATCTTTCCTAAATGTCCATCCTATTGTAAAGTTTGGGGTGAAAAAGGCCCCAAAGTTGAAGCCCTCAAGGAGGGTATTGCAGTGAGAGGATGTAGCTTTTGCATGAGAGAGACAGATTGGCAACTCAGGGGCATAGACCCTCTCCTGCATCTTCACTTAGACATTGATGGAGTGTTCAGAACAGCACTTTGTGTGTGTGTGTGAATAACTGTTATTGGTTTGATTTTACAGACATTGAAATTACACTTAAATCTGCAAATATATGTAGAGAGATGGAGTACTGTATTCATGCTGTCATTATGTAATATGCTGATATCAAGGTTTGTGTCTGTGACAAGATGTTCACATGACTAGCTGATTATGAACATGCCTTGCCACAGATCTAATAGTCATGTGAACTACTTTTTATATTTTTAGTAATGGGGGGGAACCCTTCTTTTCCCACATGTAAGTGGTAGCACATCCATTGCTAACAACAAGATTATATCTTCAAAACAGAAGAACAAAATTGTGAGAAGATGTCCAGATTGTATGCAACAGAGATAGGTAATTACAAGTGTACTATGGAGAAAGGCCTGACGGAACCTTTGCCTATGTAGGTTTACTCAGAAGAAAATTATGCTGGTTTTAGTCGGACTTACTCTCAGGTAAGTGTGCACAGGAATGCAGCTTAAAGCAGTAAGGATCTGGGTAGGGTTTCCAGCGGTCAAGTAATGAAGCTGTAGTGCTCTGGAATGGTCTTATTTTGTCAGTGTGACTCCCCAGTGCCTCTGTTTTGGCAGCCTTGATTACACATGCCTGCACATACCATGTGTTTATGGAGAGAAACAAGAATAAAACATGATGTGTGTGTGAACATAAGAAGAGTCCTGCTGGATCAGGCCAAAGGCCCATTTAGTCCAGCATCCTGTTCTCACAGTGGCCAGCAGAAGCATATGGGAAACCCACAAGCAGGACTTGAGTGCAAAGGTACTGTCCCCTCCTGTGGTTTCCAACAACTGGTGTTCAGTAGCATGATACTGCCTCTGACAATGAAGGTAGAATATAGACAGCAGGATTAGTAGCCATGAATTTATCTAATACTCTTTTAAAGCCATCCAAGTTGGTGGCCATTCCTGCCTCCTGTAGGAGCGTGTGCATGCATTGTGTACATGCACAATACACACACAGTGGCTGCTCAGCTTCAAGTTTTCCTGGATGAATCGGATTATCTAGACCAGCCTTTCCCAACTAGTGGGCCACCAGATGTTGTTGGACCACAATTCCCATCTTTCCTGACCATTGGCAATGCTGGCTGAGGCTATGGGAGTTGTGGTCCAGCAACACCTGGTGGCCCACTAGTTGGGAAAGGCTGATCTAGACCTTTTCCAATCAGGCTTCATGTCTGGGACAGACTGCCTTGGTCACTCTGCTTGATGATCTATGCCAGGCGTCAGATACGAAGGAGTGCATCCCTGTTAGTGTTGCTGGACCTCTCAGTGGCTTTTGATACCATCAACCATGGTATTCTTCTGGGCCATCTAGTTGGGATGGGATTGGGAGGCACCATATTACAGTTGCTCCGGTCCTACCTGGCGGACAGGTCCCAGAAAGTGGTGCTGGGAGATTACTGCTTGACCCACCTGGCTACTGGCCTATAGTGTCCCGCAGGGTTCTATGCTGTCTCCCATGCTCTTTAACATCTGCATGGAACCACTAGGAGAGATCATATGAAGATTTTGAGTACAATGTCATCAATATACTGATGACACACAACTCTATCTCTCCTTACCACCTGATTGCAGGGAGGGAGTGCTCATCCTAAACTGGTGCCTGGAGGCTGTGAAGGGTTGAATGTGGGCTAACAAACTGAAACTAAATCCAGACAAGATGGAAATGTTGCTGCTCAAGGGGAAAGCTGTGCCAAGCATAGACCTGCAACCTGTTTTGGACGGGGTCACACTCCCTTTGAAGGAACAGGTCCACACTTTGGGAGTGCTCCTGGATCCTGCCCTGCTGCTTGACTATCAGGTAGCTGCAGTAGCCAGGAGTGCTTTTGGCCAACTCAAACTGATCTACCAGCTGCACCCGTTCCTGGAAGCAGTTGACTTGGCGACAGCGACACATACATTGGTGACATCAAGGCTTGATTACTGTAATGCACCCTATGTGGGGCTGCTTTTGAAAATGGCTCAGAAAATGCAGTTGGTTCAAAATGCAGCAGCCAGAGAGTTAACTGGATTGCGGTGTGAGGATCATATCAGCCCAGTGCTTTATTCACTGGCTCCCAATTTGTTTCCAGGCCCAATTCAAAGTGCTGGTTTTGTCCTTTAAAGCCCTAAATGGCCTTGGACCAATGTACCTCAGGGACTGCTTATGCCCATATGTACCTGCCCGTGATTTAAATCAGCTGCCTCTGGTCTTCTCTGCGTGCCTGGAATGCAAGATGTTAGACTGACAGGCACATGAGAGACAGCCTTTTCAGCTGAGGCCCCCAAGCTCTGGAATACCCTACCACAAGAAGCCCACTCTGCTCCCTCCCTGGTGGTGTTCCAGAGACTTCTGAAAACCATTTTGTTCTGGAGAGCCTTTGGGAGGAATTGAAGGTAGAGCCTGAAATGGATTTGATTGCCCCCCTTTTAGTTTTACCTCTTTAATCCCTTTTAATATCACTCCCCTATATTTCTTAACTGTATTTTATCTATTTTTATCTATTTTTGTGTGTGTGTTTTTATTGTATATGATTTTATTGTGAGCTGCCCTGAGTGCCCTATTGTAGAGTAGAAGGGCTGGATAGAAGAAGAAGAAGAAGAAGAATGTGTATATGAAATGAATGGCAAGATGTAAGAATGCAAATTAAATGTGACATTGCTTTACCACCATAATTTATTCCAACCATGGTTTTAAGGCATCCTTCCTCAACCTCCAGAAGTTTGGGGTACAATTCCAATTAGGCCCAGCCAGTACAGACATGCTAGCTAGGGCTGATGGGAGTTGTAGTCCCAAATATCTGGAGAGCACCAGTTTGGGGAAGACTGGTTTAAGGCTTTTCTGTTTGCAGAGCATGTGCAGAATTTCACATAATCTTGCATTAGTTCAGAATTCTGCTCTTCCGTCTGCCATGATATTTTCACAAAGAGATACCGGGCTTCTCTTGGATCAGGCATGGGGAACCTCTGACCTCCTGGCCAAGTTAGGCTTGGTAGGGACCGTAATTTGGCCCACAAGGTTGTTTTCTCTCAGCCATGCCCATATTAGGTGTGGGGCAGGTGAAGATGCAGCTGCAAGGGAACAATGGGGAGTTTTAAAGCGTGCTCTTGATTTTTTCTTGGCAAGTGGGGCTTTCAGTTAGCACAGAGCAGCTGACTTAGAGATGGAACAAGACAAGAACTACAAGCCGAAGTCTAGAAGTGCAATAAAAAGAATTTCCAGGATGCTGCAAGTCAGCTGTGTAACGAAGCAGTAGAGATAGGATATCAGAGTATTGCAGTGAAGGGTCAGGGACCACTTCCAAACATTTGTTTTCTTTCAGTCCAGACCAGAGGCACTTGCTGAAGTGGAACAAACAGACTGGAAGTCTCGGAAGTTACTGCTATAGGCTTTATGTCTTACAGGTCACAGGCTGCAATCCTCTTGGGGAAAAGTTCCACTGATCTCAGTGGGACTTACTTCTGAGAAACCATGCTTAGGATTGTACTGACAATGGGGGAAACGTTTAATCATGCAGTTCATAGTGCAGAGCTGACTAGCTGACTGCTAGCTGTTTTTGAGTACCCTTTATCTCTATGGTCAAGACCCGATATGGGCAGTATTACTGTTATCAGCCTTACTATTGGCATAGATTGTGAAATCTTCCGCCAAAAAAATCCTACAAAGTGAGTGCATAGGTTTTGTTAAACTGTGACTTCTCAGTATCTGTGGGTTTGTGACTTTCCAGTCCAAAATCAGCTGGGTCTTGAATGGCGCTTTTGACTAGAGTTGTCATATTTCTTTTTTCTAGCAGGGGTCCTGTGTGTTTGATAGTATTATAAGTAGAATCATAGTTTGGAAGGTCTGTCAAAGGTCATCTAGTCTAACTTTTTCCCAATGTAGGAAATTCACTACTACGTCATCCCTGATAAGAAAATAAGAGTCCTGTTGGATCAGGACACAGACCCATCTAGTCCAGCATCCTCTTCCCACAGTGGCCAACCAGATGTCTATGGAATGCAAGCAAACAGGATCTTCAGTGCAACAGGGCTCTCCCCCACTTGTGATTACCAACAACTTGCATTCAGAGGCATACTGTTTCCGACAGTGGAGGTAAAATAACTAGTTGGCTATCCAGCCACTGCTTAGAAACCTCTAATGAGGGAGAATCCACCAACTTCCAACTTCCACTGTTGAACACCTTGTATATACCGTCAGGAAGGTCTTCCTAAAGTTTGCAATTTGAACCTGTTCATTCAGGTCCTACTCTCTGGAGCAACAGAAAGCGAATTTTGTCCCACATATCTATGTGGTGGCCCTTCAAATATTTGAAAATGACTACCACATCACAGCCTTTTAATAACCTCTTCATCATGTTAGTTTTTGTGGGGGGAGGGATGGGAATTCTTTAATTTGTCTCTTTACCATGTTCAACATTCCCAGCTCCTTCAACCTTTCCTCACAGGACACTCTCCAGGCCCCTCACCATCCACAAAAACTCAATGGGTAACTGCTTTACCCCGTCTCTGCATCTCTACCCTAGGAAAATCGGCACATTTTCAATACATGCTGTTAATACAAATATTCAAAGCATAGGAGCCTTGCCAGAAAGAAAGGTGGCCACCCTCATTCTGGCAGGCAGCTTTCCTGTATTATTTCTGTCCATCCACCAGTGATCCACTGGTCTTGCTGATCAGACAACCTCTCTCTTGTTTGCTTTTCAGGTTGGACTTCTTTCTCCAAGGGATATATGCTGGCCTTTGGTCACTCCCCTTGGCTTCCCAATTGTGACTCCTGCTTTGGTTCCCCTCTCTCCGAATAAGGTACGTTTGTTGGGATAGAACAGCCTAACCTATAAATGGGCCAATCCAATGAAGGCAGAATTAGATGGCACTAGAGACACAGAGTGTCCACTTATGCTCCATCTCTTACTGGTAACACTGAGTATAATACAACATATGGTGCGATGTTATCACATTGCGAATGGCCAATGAGATAGGGGGGAAGAGCACAGTGTACTGTAGTAGACATTTCCAGGACCAATGTCATGGGTCAGCGTAGTCTGGCATCTCTTAAGGATCGCAGTCTGGCGGGAGTGGTACAACAGAAATAATATCCAAATTCTGTGCAAAGCTAGCCCCAATTCCAACCAAGAGAAGCTGAATTCATTTTCAGTGTGTGTAAATTACATAAATTGAAATATTGCATAATTTGCTCTGCTAGTTATTCAGTGGGGTGGGAAACAAGGGTCACAGAATCACAAAGGTGGAAGGGACCTCACTACGTCATCTACTCCAGCCCCTTGTTGATACAGTGCTACAGCATCCCAGATAGGAGGGCTGGCCCTCCAGCCTCCTCTTAAAATCCTGCAATGAAGGAAGGCCACCATATTCTAAGGCAGTCTGTCCACTGTTGAACAGCTTGTACTATCAGCAAGTCTTTCTTAATACCTCGTCAAAATCTCTTTTCTTGTAGTTTAAACCTGTTGGTTCAGGTCCTACCTTCTGGAGGAACAGAAAACCAATTTGTCCCATTATCTATGTGACAGCTGTTCAAATATTTGAAGATAGCTATCTCATCTGAAAGGCTGTCATGTCAGATGAGTTATGGAGCTAAGGAGGAAGCTAAAATCCAACCCTGTGAGTATCAGAAATCTTATGTGGCTTCCAAACTTGTAGCAGGCATTAAAACACATTCTTTTAAGCCTGTTTCTACAGAAATTAGGGCTAAATATGTGCTTAAAAAAAGAAAGCCGAGATTAGCCAGATGTCGAATTCTGCTCTGAAAGTGGTGCACTTTTACCGCCACCCCTCAAGAAGCTTGGTGTACATGGTTTTCCCCTCCCTATTTTCCTTACAACAACCCAGTGAGGTAGGTTGGACTGAAAGTATGACTGATCACCCAGTGAGTTTCGTGGCTGAGCTGGAATCTTAACCCAGTCCACGACACTGTCTGCTGCCCCACGCTGGGTCCATGGTGACTGTACAGAATTACAAGTATGTACAACTTGGACCATGGAGTGGGAAAGGTGGATTCCCAGCATGATGGATTCCCAGCAGAGCTGAGGAATGAAAGAGTGAATAGGGTAAAATCTGAATGGAGTCAGTAGATTTGGAGGATTTCAAGTTTTTCTAGAGCTAGGATGGTTAGAGATGAGCTGATTATGGTCCTAGTGACACAGAAGACCTATTTGCTGTATAAGACAAGCCCTGACAGAATGCTGCATCATGCTCCCCAATCAAGGGCTCACTCTGTTGAGTGAGGCCCAGGAAAGAGGGTCTATGTTCTCAGTCCCTTGTTTGGGGAGTCATGGTAGTTTCCCATTTAACTCTGCTTATTCCTCCATTATCTGGGACTACAGTTCCTATTACTTCATCCCCTGCAGTGTCGGCCCTGTCTACCCCTCTGCAACTACCAAATGGGACCAGGTGCACAGTCAGCCTCGAAAGCATAGCTGCCCATCTCCACAACCAGCAGCGGGCAGCTATTATGCAGCAGAAGGAGCTCAGTTAGTGAGGGGGACAGATTCAATGTGGGGCAGGGGAGGGAACCAAGGAAGGTACCAGTGATAATGTTTAGGATCATGAATATTACAATGCCTACACAGAGCTTTGGAAAAGTTACTTTTTTGAACTACAACTCTCATCAGCCCTTTCTGAACTACAACTCCCATCAGCCCCAGCCAGCATGGCCACTGGATTGGGCTGATGGGAGTTCAAAAAAGTAACTTTTCCAAGCTCTGTGCCTACATAGCCTATAATGAAAACATGAAACATTACTATGCAGATTCATTATCCCAATAATTCTAACAACAGCAACCTCAGCGCCAGGTTGTTGGATGTTTATGTGGAGGGATGGGGGTGGGCAGAGGTTGGGAGGCCCTCCAGATGCTGGATTCCAACTTCCATCAGTTCCACACCCTCCTTGAGTGTTTTTGCTTGGCTGGGAGGCATCCTTGAACTCTAATAATGCCTTTTGCTCCTCAGGATAGAGGATAGAAAGGTGTGTGTAGAAACTAGCCTGCTCTACAAAGGTTACATTTACGTTTGTTGCTTTGCCCACTTTTGCCTCTGATCCCACCCACCACTGGCATGTGGCCCCCGGCAGGTTGCCCAGAAGGAAATGTGGCCCTTGAATGGAAAAAAGGTTCTTTGCTCCTGTTCTAGTTCTTGCCAACCAAAACAATGTGCTCCCACCATTGTCCAATATACACTGGTGTTCTTCATCTAACACTGCTACCAACCTGAGCCCTTGCATCACCTGCTGCAATGACAGTCCCCTACCTAGGGATGAGTGAGAAATTCGATTCTGTTTCCATTTCAAGCTCAATCTCTCAAATTCGCACTTTCTGAAACAATATGAGAACCGAAACAGCCATCTTTTGAAGTTCGCTCTTACTCAAATTTTGTAATGCGGTTCGCCAACCAATGTTCACAAAAGTGCATGGAAAATGTATATATGAGTGAAAATAACATAAAAATGCATTATATGATAAGAAACTGCTTGCAAAAAATGTGTCCATTGGTCAAAACTGCTATTAAAAATGTGTTCATTAGGAAAAATTCATATTAAAATGCAGGAGAATTTTCATGAAGATTAAAAAACCCCACAAATTGCTGCAGAAATGTGGAGAACTGAATTTGAGATTGGAAAAATCTGAAGCTGAGAGAACTGAAATTGACAGATCTTTCCACCCCTACCCCTACATCTTGCTACAGGAGAGCTGTGTTGCCCAGCCATAGTTGCCCAGCACTGAACTATCAATACAGCTGCATTATACTTTGTCCGTCTGTTCATGCATCTAGTCCAGTATTCTTTTTATGCTGACTGGCTCTTCAGCATTTAGGTACAGAGGAAGCTGCCTTGCACCGTCAGACCATTGGTCCATCTAACTCAGTCTTGTCTACACTATGCCCCACTTTTCAACCAGGAGTGGCTCCCAAAGTGACTTACAATTTAAAATCTCTAGAAAACGACACTGTAATTAGGGCTATGTCGGTATGGGGAGGAAAAGAAACAGGCATTTAGTGGAGCAGTCCAGATTCTAGACTTTTCTCTCCAGAGGGCAGGAGAAGAAACAGCTGCTCATGTGTATTATCTCAGCGTGTCTTACAACACCCCGGTAAGGTAGGTCGTTATTATTCCATATTACAGATGAGGATGGGCTGAGGTAAACATTGCTGCTAGCCCAAATCTAACCATGTTTTTCACGGAGGTCTTACTGATTTCAGTGGGGTTTATTCCACTTAAGTGTTTTTAAAGATGTTTTAATATATGTTAATGCATTTTTTTATAATTTTTATAGTGTTTTTATTTGCCGATCTGGGCTTCTACTGGGGGGAAGGGTGGGACATCATCATCATCATCATAAAAGTATGTTTAGCTGTCCAGCCTGTTATGGTGGTAAAAGAGAGATTTAGTGCAGCTACTAGAACAGAAATGCTTGACACCAAGCTGACACACCCAATGGTATGAGAACAAATGAACTGATGGTGCCTGCTCTTTTCAAGTGTTTGTTCATTATATATTTATTAGATTTCTATCCCGCCCTTCCTCCCAGTAGGAGCCGAAGGCGGCAAGTGCTATCCTGAAAGGAGTTTTTGTTTGCTTGCAAGATGGAACAAAGGCATTAAGAAACACCTGTGAAAGCAGGGAGAGAGAAAAGAGAAGGAATTCAATTTAAGTTGCCAGAAATCTTTCATATTTGGAGTTGAGGATAGCAGAGCCCTTTTAGAAGAGCGAGGAATGTGATACAGCAGTGCTAAAAGATCTTCACTACCTTCTTGGCTTTTTTTCCTGGACTCAGTTCAAAGTGTTGTTGGGTGGCTAACCTGTGGCCCTATCAGAGATGTTCCACTACAGCTCCAGGATGGCTGGTGTTCAGGGCTGACGGCAGTTACAGCTTGGGGATGGGGGCTGTGTAACTCAGTCCTAGAGCCCGTACTTCAAATGCAGATGGTCTCGGGTTTGGTCTTCCGATAGGGCTGGAAACGTCTCCTGTCTGAAATCCTGGAGAGCCGCTGCCAGTCAGTGTTGACAATATTGAGCTATATGGAGCAATGGTCTGACTGTAGAAGGCAGCTCTCTATTATGTAACCTGATACTCCTTTAAATGTATGGTGCAGATGTGGCCAGAGTCTCTTCTGTGGTAACACCGGAATGATGGAATTATCTCCCTATACATGTTCACCTGATGCCATCGTTTAGGGACCAGGTGAAACCTTCCCTATTCTCGTGATTTTGTTGGCATGTGAAAGTCTTTTAATGTTTTTTGCCAGTTTTTTTAAAACTGGTTTGGCTTGTTTTTTTTTTTCATTTTGATCATTGGTTTTGATATTGTGTATTTTTATATTGCTTGCCAAAAGCCACCCTCTGTCCATTTGTGGTGAAAGGCAAGACATAAATGGCATGCATGCATCAATGATCATGTACTGACAAGCCTTTTGAGTGAAAAGGAGGTCTGAGCATGTGTTGAGTCACAGGAATAGTTTTAGCACTAACTTTATGTGTAGTGGCTATTTTATTTCTGCTAAGAATTGCAGATTTGTTTGTGTGTGAGCGCAAGTGGCTCTTAATCTTAATCAGTAGCATAATGGCAAATTCAGAAGTGCGGGGTCCCTTCATATTAGGCATAATTGCCCCCTCCCCCTTCTTTGCTGCAGGGTTGAGAATGAGATCCTTGTTAATACTTTCTTCCATGATAGACATCTCTCAGAGCCAATAAGCATGAAAGGGGAGAGTGTTAGCTACTGAGAAGACTCACCTCAGTGGCTGACTCACCACTTTTAACTCTGATTTGCTCCAATCAGCAGGAAGGGTCAAGGAAGCATGTTAGAAGATTCTTCTCAGTGGCTAATACACTCCCCTTTCAGGCTGATTGGCTCACAGGATGCTGGAAACACAGGGAGCCTGCTGGGACCATGCTCCCAAAAAAGTAAAGGGTTTAGGACCCACCCACCCCCAAGACTCTGGACAACTACACCCCTGATCTTAATGCAATAAGGACCATTATTCAGCAAAATAAAATAAAGATTAGATCTCCGTGTCCTCTTTATAACATGAGTCTATTTTTTTTCCTAATACTTAAAAAGAAAACAGAACTATTAAGTAGTCATGTTTGTCTCTGGTAGGGGTACAAGAAATCTAAGCTACATAGAATGAAATTGTTCTGCCCTTCTTAAAACTATTTATTCTGAGCAAACGAGGCATTTTGCTGCCTGAGGGAAAGGACAAGATTGTACCCATCCCTCCTTCCCACCAACAGAATCCAACTGGACTGGCAGTTGGATCTCTTCCCCACTGTACATTTAGAGCACATGGCTTCCTCCAAAGGCTCCTGGGAACTGTAGTCTACCCCTCACAGAGCTACCATTGTTGTTATATTTATTACCCATCCTTCACTAGAAGGTCCTAGAGCAGGTCACAGCAATGTAAAATACAATAATAAAAAACAGTTTAAAACAATTTACGGTCACAACTAGAGTGGGTCCCAAAAATATATCCTTAAGTGTCAAAGGCCAGGGTAAAGAGGTGCATCTTCAGCATACAACGGAAGCTGTATAATGAAGATGCCCGATTAACTTCTATGAGGAGGGGATTCCACAATTTAGGGGCTATCACCCCGAAACTTCAAAGGATGGTGAAACTACCAAGAGGGCCTGCTATGCTGATATTAACATCTGAGATGGTCTGTAGGGAAGGAGGTGGTCTTTCAAATAGTTGGGGCCTAAGTTGTTTGGAGTTTTAAATATTAATGTGAGCACCTTGAATTGAGCCTGGAAATGAACTGGCAACCAATACAGCTGTTTTTTTAAAAACAGGGGTCTAAATAGAAGCCCAGTCAGTAATCTGGTTTCTGTGTTTTGGACCAGTTGATTTTTTCCAAGTTATCTTCAAGGGCAGCCCCATGTAGCACACATAGCAATAACTAGTCTGAAAGATAACAGGGCACGGAGTACCATGGCCAAGTCATATCTGTCCGAAAGGGGCTATAGCTGGTGAACCAGACAGCACTGGGAAAAGGCACTCCTAGCCATGGAGGCCACCTGAGCCTCTTTTGACAATGCTGGATCCCGAGCAAACTCAAATTATGGAACTGCTTCTACCAGAGAAGTGCAGCTCCATCCAGGACATGCCATCTCCTCGCCTCTGGGACTAAAGAACTCAGGACACATTATCCCTCTGTCTTTTTTTCAGGATTCAGCTTCAGTTTATTGGCCCACATCCAGCCCATCACCTCCTCTGATGTACATTTAAAACACACGATGTCCCTGAATCATGGGAACTCTAGTTTGTAAGGGTGCTGAGAATTTTTGGCTCAGTGGCAGCAGCTCTCCAGGGTTTCAGGCAGGAGTCTCTCCCTGCCCTACCTGGAGCTGTTGAGGATTGAATCTAGGACCTTCTGCATACACGGCAGATGCTCTGCCACTGACCTACAGCCCTTCCCCATTTCTGGCAGAAGTCTTGCGCAGCACCTGTTGCAAGAGATCCTTTTAGCTACAAATGCCGCAGACGGAACCCAGGATCTTCTGCATGCAAGGTATGTGGTCTACCATCTCCCCTAATCTCCCCCCACCAGTATGGTAGCTAAATACCCTCAGAAGTCATCCTATAGCCTTTCTGGCATGGGCCTTGCAACTGTCTTGTAACTGTAGGCCTTCATACTAGTGGAAATGAAACATCAGCCTTCATATTATTATTATTGTTCTTTTTAATGCAAGTTCCTAACCCTCAAGAAGATAGATTTGATTATAGACTTTTAAAACTGACTGAGGCTGCAGTCCCATACACACTTACCTGTAAGTCCCACTGAACTCCTTGGGGCTTACTTATGAGTAGACATGTATAGAATTGCACTGTGAGAGGCCTAAGGGCAGAATGGTCATCTGAGACCCCCCCTTTCCTTTTCATTAGCTGGAGTGGGCTGTTAGTGTTGAAGTAGCTTCTGCCATGTGTGAAGCCTGGGGCAATTATCTTCCTGAAAAAGATTCCGGTAACACTTTTCAGGGGGAGGGGGGGGCAGTTTATTGAGTGGGATTTCTGTGCCCAACATAGTCCTTCCTATAAGTATCAGATACAGAATAAAGTATGCAAAAGAAAGCAATATATTGCAAATTTGTGTGATTTAAAGACCACAGAATTCAGCTTGTCAAGGCAGTATTTTTATTTCTTATTTTTAAGATCAGAGTATATACAGTCCTGCATGAAAGGCAATATACACAGCAAAGGCAAAAATGAGGAGTGTGTTCTAACAGGCAGACTCCATTCCAAGCTGCAGTGGCAGAGTTTATTACCTGCACCGCTGCAGTTTAGCTTCCCTGCAAGAATTGATTTGCAATTCACAGGGCAGATTATCAAGCATAGAGTTATACCATCTGCCAGCTTGCCTTCCCTTGGAAGAGGCTGCTGTCATGTGAAAGAATTATGCCATCACTTTTTCAGAAAACCAAGCTATTGTCATTTGTAGATAAAAGCATTTTCAATGTGACAAAGTCATTTCCATTTCTAAAGGTTTTGATTTTGCGATCAACATGAATTTTCCTACTCTTTCACTGAATGTTTGTGGATGAAGTAGAATTCTAATGACTCATATTGGTAACTGTATAAATGGAAGCAGTGATAATTTCTGATTAACAGAGTACAGTGGCATGATTCACATTAAAGTGGCATATGAGAGATTATCATATATATGAATATGATAACCTCTCATTTATTTACTAGCCACAAGATTGTTGGATGAAGTACTCTCTTGCGTGTAAAGGCATTTAACTCAGGACCTTCTATTTCAGAGCCCCAGCAGCTTGCCAAAAAAAAGGAAAGAAATTCAGTGTAGAAACTAAATCTGAGGCTGGGGGGAGGGGAATTCAGATTGCAAGCACTCTGCTATCAGCACTTTGCTGACAGATGCAATGAACTCTGGGAATGGGTTCTGTAACCAGGGGAACCAAATAATACTGAGAGCAGTAGGCCTTCCTTCAGAGCTATCCGGAAAAAGGGGGGGGCATTTGAAACAAGATCACAGAGCAACTACAAACTGACCCCGAAGACTTCACATTGGCTGTAAGCACACCAGTCGCCAGAGCAAAGCATTTCCATTAGCCACACCTGGAGGGGAACGGGTTGACCTGCTCATCAGTTGCGGAATCTGTCTCAAGGCAATTTTTAAAAATGCACTCAAGCTGCTCCCACCAGGTTTTACAGTAAAAAGGGGAGAGGTTTGACTAGCATTGTGTGCCCCTATTTTCAGGAGAGGTGGAGACGCACTGGAATTGGCAGAACAGTGTGTTTCTACCATAAGTTCAGCTGCAGTTAGGGAAGTGCAGCATCTCTGAAGAGCCCAACAGCTGCAAATTAACCAGTGAGGGAAGAGAGGCAGCAGCTACCAAGACTGATTTGGGTGGCTTGGCCCTGTTGGAAGATGCGGACTAAATCTCCAACTGCGTTGAGAGCACGGCTGCGTATACTCCATACATTTGAAGCACGTTATTTTCCCCCAAAAGAATCCAGCAAACTGTAGTTCGTTAAGGGTGCTAGGAATTGTAGCGCTGTAAGGAGTAAACTACAGTTCCCAGAATTCTTTGTTGGAAATCAAATGCTTTAAATGTATAGTGTGTACACAGCCCCAGTGGAATAACTATGCAAAAATGGGGGAAGGGAAGGGAGAAGGTAAAGTTAGCCACCCCATATATTTAAAGCACGACTTCCCGAAAAGAATCCTAGGAACTGTAGTTTGTTACGGGTGCTGGGAATTATATCTCTGTGAAGGGTAAATCACAGTTCCCAGGATTCTTGGAGGAGGGATGAGCTTTACATGTATGGTGTGCACACAGCCCACTTGCTTCAAATCAGTTTAAGTACTTTCTACCCTTGCCAGTGCATTTCATGCCACCTAGGAGGAAAGAGAGAAGATTTATTGCTGTAAACTGCCCAGAGAGCTTCGGCTATGGGGTGGTATATAAATGTAATAAATAGTAAATAAATAAATAAGATCCTTGTTCTTTAATGTGAAGCGTTGTTGTTATATGCCTCCAAGTCAACTATGACTTATGGCGACCCTATGAATCAGCGACCTCCAAGAGCATCTGTCATGAACCACCCTGTTCAGATCTTGTAAGTTCAGGTCTGTGGCTTCCTTTACGGAATCAATCCATCTCTTGTTTGGCCTTCCTCTTTTTTTTACTCCCTTCTGTTTTTCCCAGCATTAATGTGAAGCAGGGGGCTTCATTTTGCCCACTGTTTCCCAAATGCTTACTTTGATTATTTTTTTTAAATGTGCAAGCTAGCCATCCAAAAATGGATTTCAGGACAGCAAAAAAAGAAAATTAAAATTATAAAAATGTTGGGGAAGCCAAATTGTAGAATGTCTGCTTCACATGCAGTAGATCCCTGATTCAATCCCCGGCATCTCCAGGTAGGGCTGGGAGAGACTCCTGCCTGAAAACCCTGGAGAGCCACTCCCAGTCAGCACAGATGATAGTAAACTAGATGGACCAATGGTCTGACTCCAGTATAAGGCAGCTTCCTAGGTTCCTACTGTAACACAAACCAACAATAAAATAAAATTTAGAGGACTAAAACCATCCAGTCAGCTAAAAATATTGTAATATAAGATATCTGGGCAAATAAAAAAAAGTTTTAACCTGGTGCCAAAAAGAATGCAGCGTTGGCAACAGACATACCTCCCTTGGGAGGGCATTCAACAGTCAAGGCACCACCAAGAGGCAGCCTGTTTTTCTGCTGCACGTACATGAGGTACTTCTCCAAAACATGGAACGTGGAGAAGAGCCCCCTCTGACCATCTTAGGCAATGCTGAGATCTCCAAAGCTCCGTGGGAGGAATAAAGCGTCCCTTATTTATCACCTGGTTCACCCCTGCTGGAAATCCCAGCAATCAATCTCTGCTGTGGGAGAAGATCTACACGGCAATGAGGGAAGTGAAGGAAGAGCATATTCCAAGAGCCACATGTGTGTGGAGATACGTGTGTTTGCTGTGTGTGTAAAGTAACTGGCAAAAGTTTGCAATGCTTCATTTTTAGAACGTGCCTTAAATCTAAGAGTGGATGAGATAGTGGGCCTTGTCCTCAGCTGTGAACCCAATTCAAGCAGCCTCCCCCACGCACCTCAGTGGGACAGATGCAATTAGCACACGAGAGAAGTAGCCAGAACCATGTGAGATGTGGACAGAGAGACCTTTAATTTTCCTGAGATATGGATGGACAAGCAATGCTGTAAGTGCACAGATGCAAAGGGGCAAGGATGGGCATGCATGCCACTCAGGTTTTCCTTTGCATCTTGAGCTGCCACTGGCAGCATCAGAGCTGTTCTGCACATTACATAGAATGAGGCAGCAGAGATAGAATTCTGGACTTGTACCACTTCAGACTGCAGGGGTGAGTGCGGGTAGGTGGGATATTATCTTTGAATACACTTACCCCCCCCCATCACCATAAAAAGGTCTCTGTGTGTAGTAAGCTAGCATATCAGGAAGATTATGCCCTAAACAAGAGATTTTGGAGGCAGAATGCTTCTGAATATTAATTGCTGGAAACCGCAGGAGGAGTAAGTGCTCGTGTTCAGATCTTGCTAGCGGGCTTCCCATAGGCATCTGGTTGGCCACGTGAGAACAGGATGCTGGACTAGATGAGTCATTGGCCTTATCCAGCAGGCTCTCCTTATATTCTTAGAGATAGGGAACCTGTAGTCCTCTAAATGTTGTGGGACTCCCACCAGCTCTAGCCAGCAAAATGGGAGTTACACTCCAGCAGTAATGGGAGAGCCACAGGTTCCCTATCAGTGCCCTAAACCATCCTCACCGATGGTACTAGTTTATTGAATGCAGGAAGATCTTTAGGTGGGGGAAGCATTCAATATGGTACAGTCCAGAATGGCCTTGCCTCAGTTTTTGCCTTTTCTTTCAGCATAATGTACAGAGTGGCTCCCAGCCAAGGAGACAGCCCCTCAAAAAGCCAGCAGGAAGCAATTCCAAGTCCACCCCATCCCATGTTTCCTTCTGCAGTGATCTAACCTTTTCCTGGTCCATCCTAATTGACCAACGTGGGGGAGACAGAAGCTTATGGGTTGGTAAAGAACATATTTGAGATCACCCCATGAGCGCAGAAGGCTGGGCCAATCAGAGGGTAATGGGGACCTGATCTACAGGCCCACTGATGGTGACCCAGGCAGGACCTCATACATCCTTAAGGGGTATCCCCTCCATCTGAAATCCTGTCAAGAGCCCTCCTATCAGCCAAACTAGGGCTGCAGAGCAGTGCCATGTCTCTTGTCCCATTTCTACCTTCACAGCATGCTAGGTTGAGGCTTCCATCAGCCCAGATTAGGATACAGACTGGCCTTTCCACCTCTTTGCTTTGGATATTAGACCTGCTGGGGTAGGGGGTGGGGTCAAGGAGTTCCTGTCCACCAGCTGGCTCACTGAGGCAGGAAGCAGAAGGGAACGTTCACTTTGCCATGCACTATCTGCCTTTGATAAAGCCATCAAGCACACGATCGCTGCGCTCTGACAGCCAATAGCCAGCCATAGCAGCCACAGCGCCAATGAAAATGGCAGTGAAGACCATGTCTCCTTTGGCAGCTAATGTGGCCAGCGCACAGATTATGGCCCCGAAGAACATCTGCTGCAGCACAACCACCTCATCATCTGTGATGTCATCAAAAAATCCTTTCTCAGGAGCATCTATGGGAGAAGAAATAAGCCGTAAGGAAGAGCAGAGATGGTCAACCAAGAGCCTCTGACCCCTGGGGCAATTTTCTCATTTAAGGCCCCCAATGGCTATACTAAGTTTAAATAAAGGTATTTTTTTACCTAGAAGGCTGTGTACACATGATACATTTAAAGCACATTTTCCTCCCTCAAAGAATCCTGGAAATTATAGCTTTTGGGGAGGGAGGGATGTCTGTGATGTCCTTATATGTTAAAACCTGTAAATATGGTAAGTGCAGGTTTATTAAGGGATATATGGTAAGTGAATTGAATGAGAGGGGGGAGAGCATGGGTTGGAAGGCTGGAGAATGCTGTATGATGATTGGCTGAGTGTTTGAATGGCTGAAGGTATAAATGGGAGGATGACAGTTGAGAGGGGGTCCGTTGGTGAGAGTTGTTGGAGAGTCGTTAGTGGAAAGTTATTTGGATGGGTTGGTTGGCAGAGTTCTGAGGGAGGGTTGGATTATATTTGGCTGCTATTTAGACAGTATATATATGACCAGAAACATAAAGAGTGACACTATATGAAACCATACGCTTGTTAAACATTCCTAAAGTAATCTTGTTATTTCCTGGTGTTATCAAATAAATACTTTTATTGGTTTACTGATCCTTGGCTGGGAACACACAGACCAGAAGGGAGGGCAGGGTAATTACCAAGGCTGAAGGGAAACTGTATCATATGGAGGGAGATACTGTAACAACGTCAAGTATCCAGAGCAACCCAGGATTGTATGCTTTATAGACAAAGATACAAGGGGGTTGTGGACAGCAAGGGCACCCAGACACAAAGTAAGCTATAGAGAGACTGAGGCAAAGTCTCTAGCAGTATTGTTTACAGGGAGTGACTGGTGGTGCTGCCTAGCAGTGGGATCTTGTGAGAGCTGTGCTAGAGCGGAGTGAGAAAAAATAAAAACGACGATCCTGACTGGTGGTGTCCTGAGGTGGTGCCTAGTGAAAGGCGGTAGCCACAAGCAGGTGGGAACCTGACAGGGGGAGCCAAAAGGTGGGAATGTCACAATGTCCTTTAAATATATGGTGTGTATACAGCCTCTTTCAGACGAAAAATATTTAAGTAGTAAGAAACAGAAAGATTCCATGCATCCCTCATTCTGGTTTTAAATTTCACACATGCACAGGTAAAAGCAACAAAAAGTCATAAAGGACCTTAACAGATTTATCACGGCATTAGTGTTCGTGGGCCACAGTCCATATGACTTATGCCATAATAAATGCATTACAGAGCAATCCAACTCAGGGGAAGCAGGCGTAAGTTGTGCTGGAGGAAGAGAAGCCAGCATAAAGTTCTGCCACATCCAATTGCCATTCAGGAGCCTCTGGGTTGGATAAACACCGGCTCAGCTGGGAGCTGCGTGCAGGGACCAGAAAGTAAACACCTGCTCTCCCAAATATCCCTACGGAGGAGTTAAGCCCTCTCCATTGACTTCTACTGCAATTATTTCTTAGACCAACCTTTTTCCTGGCATAATTTTGCTTGGATTGGGACCTCTAGGAGCCCTCCAAACATAAGTTGGAAGTGGCCTAAGTCCCCTCACCTCACCTCCTCCCCTGACACGCCCCAACATGCCCCTTTCTCAGGCCTCACGCCGGCTTACACTGGCTCCACTTGCACTGGTCTCGACTGTGCTCAGCTGGAGATCTGCCACATCCAACTCCCCGCAGCCTGGCATAAATGCAACTTGGGTTGCTCCCTTAGTCTTTAAGATGCCATGCTACCCTTTGTTGTATTTGCTACCACAGACTATTTATTACAATCTGCTTTCTGTACATTCAAAACAGCGTACAATTTGAAATATTGGAACAAACTAATGCTACCAAAATATCCTCAGGCCAACTTCAGGAGCTGATGGCATGAGCTCCCTGGCCATAAATGGGAAGTCTTGACTGCTAGGTGGTGGTAACTTTTTGTGAAGCCCGACCATTCCTGCAAGGCTCAGTCTGTGAGGCAAAAATACTCTTCTGGGCAAACAACCATCTGAAGATACATTAGCACACACTGGCACACACATACATCCACGGGACACTATTACAACCACCTCCCCAAATTCCCCGGCTAGAGGACATGTGCTGTCAAAAGTGATGCTGCTGAGGCCTACCTGGGGGCTTGTCTTCCACACAGATTCCCTCTTTGCGTACATATCCCTCTACACAGATGCATCGATAGCTGCCATCTGTATTCTCACAGGCCTCATTGACACCCGTGCACACGGCTTCCTCCATTTCACCAGCACATTCATCCACGTCTGGGAGAAAGAGGCAAGCAAGTCACACCAGGGAGTTGGGAGCCAGCTCTCCACAGAGCCCAGCATAAACCTTTCTAGGCCCAATTCCCGCCATCACAATCTTTTACAAAGGAAGCGTTACTGTCTCCCGACCTCACCCATAGAATACAGCAGTGGTTCCTGAGTTTTCTGTGATAAGGGGATTCTCACTTTGGCAAGGCACCTGCGCCTCACCACAATTTAAAAGAAAGAGAACTTTCCCTGTGTCTCTTCTCAGAATAGACTGTTTTTGTCCCCAATGGCTCAAAAGCCACAATAATTATTTATTATTATTTATTACATTTCTATCCCACTCTTCCTCCCAGAAGGCACCCAGGCCGGCAAACAAAGAACAAAACACTGAAAACATCTTAGAACATCTCAAAAACAAAACATCTTTAAAACGTCTTAAAAATAAAACATCTTAAAAACACCTTTTAAAAAAATCTTTTAAAAAATCTTAAAAAGCAATTCCAAAACAAGGAGATTGGGATAAAGGCTTGTTGAAAAAGGAAGGTCTTGAATAGGTGCCAAAGATATAGCAGAGATGGCTCCTGTCTAATATTTAAGGGGAGGGAATTTCATAGAGTAGGTGCTACTACACTAAAGGTATGTATGTTGCGTGGAGCAGACCTCCAGAGAGTATTTGCAGGAGGCCCTCACTTGCAGAGCACAGTGATCAACTGGGTAAGACGATCTTTCAGGCATCCTGGTCCGAAGCTATATAGCTATAAAAATGACCGATCCTTTTGTATGGACAGCCATCGCTACCATCAGCCTCTTTATCACTTGCTGTATTTGGCTCCTTCTGACCTTTTCCATAGTCATAGTATGTTTGAAACTAGTGCAGTCCATTTTGGTGAATGGGGCACTGCCCCACCAGCCACAGTCTGCCCTCAGACATCCCCTACCTGCCCACCATCTTACTTAGAACCAGTTGGGGGGTGGCCCCTTCCTTCTCCTTAATTTTGCTCTTGTAAGTGGGACGAGATGGGGACAAAACTGGAGTGAATTGGCTCTGCCTGTCATTGGCTCTGGCTCCAATGTCTTGTGATCTCCCGGCCTTCCACCTCACCAGTTCCAATGGACACTGCCCAGCATACAGCAGAACTGTTGTACCCCATATGGTTGAACCAACCCCCTCAGACTCTCAATGGCCATCTCTGCAACGGTGTCCCACTGTTGATTCCCAAGTTAAAATGGGACCGAGGAAGGAGGAGAATAAGGAATGACCTGTAGCAACTCAGAAGCTCCAGTGCTTCAGCCAGTGGCAACTGGTGGCTCCATGTCAGTGGGTCTGTAGAATCTGCTCCAAGTTTTAGTCTGAGCTTTCAAGGAAAGTTGTTAACATTTCAGACTAAAACCCGGAGCGGATTCCACTGCCCCACTGACATGGAGCCACCAGCTGCAACTGGTTACAGTAAAAAGGAAAACAAGTCGTCAGTGTTACCTGAACACGTGGGTTGGCAGGAACAGTACTGCTCATTTAAAGGCCTGCTCCTGCTACAGGCCACACAGCTTTCTCTGCTAGATTAATTATACAGGGCAGGGTTAGCTAGCAGAAAACTGCTTGGCTCACTGGACTTACCGAGGCACTTGACACCATCACGCCGATAACCTTTGTTGCATTTCTTGCAGCGGGAAGGTCCAGCGCCCATGCAGCCAATGCAGGCCTTGGCACAATCTGAACAGAAAGGAAAAGGCAGGATTGAGAGGCTGGCACAGAAAACTGACCTCTTGTGGACAAGGAATGCTGTGGTTTGGAGGTGGGCAAGAGGGAATAAGAGAGATGGAATCTCCTGGGATATATAAAGTCCTCCAAATGCGATTTGTCCTCAAGATGTGGCCCTTGCTATTACTGCTTATTTCTTCCTCCTCTGCCCCAATGAAGGAGTGAGTGGTTCCACATAATGTATTCTGGGTTTTGTCCCGGAGGAGGAAAAAACAGGCTACAGAGCTGCTGTGCTTTGCTGCTGTGTTTTGCTGCGTGGAGTCACTTGTCCAGGAGCAGAGTCACCAGACCACACCATGTGGTATTACTTCCCCCATGTCATAGATAAATAAATAAATAAATAATAGATACACGCCCGCTCCTTGACTGCACAATACACACTGCCCACTTGCACTGCCCACTTTCTGGCTCAGAGCTCTTACCTCGGCACTCGTAGGAACCTTCTGTGTTGACACAAAACTGGTTGGCACGGCAGTGGGCCATGTCTGTGCCACATTCATCTATGTCTGTGTGAGACGGAGAGAGATGTCAAGCTGGGGATCACAGAGAGCAGTTCCCTTCTCTCCCCACATAGGAATTAACTTCCTTTGCCCTGTGATACATAATGCAACTGCTTTGTTCCGAGCTTTTCCCAAAAAGAGTTATCTGCCCTCCCCACAAGTTACCTATATCCAAAATACACAGCACTTGCAAAGGGTTCATCCTTTTGCAAAGGTTGCTAAGCAACCATGGATTCCTTCAGGCCTAGTCCCACAAGCTCACCAATGCATCTTCGGTCATGCAGCATCCAGCCCCTCTTGCAGCGTAGACAGCTTGAATCTTCAGGGCCTGAACAGCGTCCACAGGCCCGGTAGCACTCTGGATGGGAAGAGAGCCTAGTGTGTAGAGGGAACAGCAAAAGCCTCCCATCCTTCCAAGCCCAGGCTAGAGTAGTAGCTTGTGAAGGACTGGTATGAACTACTAAGGGAACTGTGGTGAGTAAGGAAGGAAGACATTGCTCCCCTACACAGAGTCCTACACTTCAGTTCAATACCCACAGGCCAAAGGTCATACAGGAAGGAAACGGGGCTAAGCAGGAAATGCAGGTACCACTCATATTGCAAGAACCAACCTGATATTGTGCCAAGGAATGTAAAAAAGGCTATGATGCTTCCACTTCAGGAGAAGGACTGCAGCTCAGTGGTACAGCATCTGCTTTGGGTGCAGAAGGTCCCAAGTTCAGACCCTGGCATCTCCAGGAAGATCAGGGAATGTCCCCTGTCTGAAACCCCAGACAGCTGCTTCCAGTTAGTATGTAGACAATACTGAGCTACATGGACCCATGGTCTGACCTGGTATAAAGGCAGCTTCCTGTGTTCCTAATGAATTCATTCCAGCTTGACAATGTACTTGTACCAACTGTGGCAACAGTACATATAGACAGTGTCAATGTTCAGCCAATTAAGAACAGGTTTAAAAGCATTGCTCAAGGATGCCAAGTTACACAATGATTGCAAAGGTTCACTGAAGCACCAGTTTTACATGGGCAGAGACCTCAGCTCAGGGGCAGACCACCTGTTTTGCATGTAAGAGGGCCAAGGTTCAACCCCAGGCATCTCCACCTACAGGATCAAACAGCAGGTGATGGGGAAAGATCCCTCTCTGCCTAAAGCTCTGGAGAGTCACTGCCAGTCAGATGAGACAGTACTGAGCTAGATCAGGGGTAGCCAACATGGTGCCCTCCAGATGTTATTGAATGACATCTATCATTCCTGACCATTGGCTATGCCGGCTGGGGCTACCCCTAAGCCAGACAGACAAAATAGTCTGACCTGGAATGAGGCTGATTCCTGTCTTCCTAAATATTATGTTAGTAATAAATGTTAACAACTACATTAAACAATAAATACAATAATCATTACATAGAGTAATATCTATATACATAAAAATGTAAGAAATTGTCATCTTGCAGTCACATTGCACTTTGTTTCACCACAGGCAGGTGGTGCTGCAAACTACAGCATGGCTCCTGCCACTCAACCAATTATGTTGAAGACATGGTCCAGCAAGTAAAGTAGCACAGGAAAGAGAAAGGCAGCCGGAAGTGGCAGCCAGCCTCGGGATTGGTGGCTGCAGCAGCACCGGCAGCAACAGATTACCTGGCTGGCTGTCCACTGCTTCTTGCCACCTTCCTCCTTCCCATGCTGCTCCTCTTACCAGACTCTCTTCATCCTACATGGCCAGGCAGTGGTGATGGCAAGATGGATAGGTGGCCATGTGAGTGACTAACTGAGGAGCGTGAGTGGGCATGAGCTGGGCCTGTGTCAGGAGACGGAGGCGGTGGCTGTGGGTCAACCCCTGGGGGCTGGGGGTTTGGTGAGGGGAGTATCTGGAATTGCCATGGGGCTGGTGTGCAAAGCGTTCAGGGGAAACAGCCCTTAGTATTACTACACTATCTTTTTAGACCATGTGTGCATGTATAAGGATGCTTGTCAAATGTGTACACCAGCTTTTTCAGTATAAGAGCTGTGGCTGTATACATATTTGACTGGTAGACAGATAGATAGGCTGGCTTTTATATTTTATATAGCAGAATATTATAGAGATTTTCTGAACCCCACTCCCCCACAGACAGAGCCAAACTCAAGAGCCCAGAGGTGTCACGGGCATTCAAGAGAAAGAGGGTAGGGGAATGTCAGGAAGGGAAGTCACTAACCAGTACTAGACAGCAGGGGGCAGCAAGCTTCCATCTCCAGACCCTGCCCCCAGTCCAGCCCAGCATGGGCTCTCTACATACCCGCACATACCAGGTGGCTGTCGTTGCGAGATGCTTCGTAGTAGCCATCTCCACATTCAGAACAGAAGGGGCCACCATAACCCGTCTGGCACATGCACAGACCAGTGCCCCCACGTGTGCCGTCACCGTCACACTGCCCATACCCACTGCAAGGCTTCTGGGCACCTCCTGGGCAGGCTGTGAAGAGACATGAGTAAATGCTGGGCTTAACTTGTGATGCTCAAAGCTCCCCATTTGCCATGTCACTAAAACCTACAACCTTTCCTCCTCACCATTCTTTATGCCGTTCCTTTGCAGTGGCAACACCTCTGTATCCCATCTCACTCTATTCAAAGGTCCCAGCTGCCCTCATACCCCGCCGCTTCAATTTCACCAACTTCCCATATCCCAAGAGGTGGACAATGTAATTAACAATGGCTGGATTCCATCAGCCAGTCACCCTTTCTGGGGCAGCTGATAACCTTGCATTCACTGAGCTTTTACTAAAAGCAAACCACCTCCAGATCTCCCCCATTCACCAACCTTTCATAATCAAGAACCTCTGGACATGTCCTCTTTGGCTACAGAGGGCTTATTTGGAAAGTAATCACTCCCAGCGAACCAGGCATAGAAGCATCCCACACAGCAAACTAGTGCCTTTGACTGATCCCCATCAGTGAACCGTGGGACCCAGCCCATGTGTTCAGGGTCTCAGGTACATGTCACTGTTTGAGCACCCATCACTGCAACGACCCAGGAAGTCGCATTTCACAACTCACTGTGGCAGTCAGGGCCGTAGGTGCCAGGAGAGCAGCATAGTTTCAGTGCATCCATACAGAGCCATTGGAAAAAATCAGGGTGCTGTTGCTGCCTGGGGAAAGAGAGCTTCTGTTACTGCTACCTCTTGTTCAATGCTGCATCTTATTACAAACATAGGCCCTACACAACTCCTCCACTGTACCTGAGAATGGAACGGCCAAGTTTAGGTAAAAAAGGTCCCCCTGAAGAGATGTTCCATAGCAGGGATGGGGGAACCTATGGCTTTCCAGATGATGCTGGACTGCAACTCCCATCAGCCCCACCACACATAGCCAACAGTCAGGGATGATGGGAGCTCCAACATCGAGAGGGCCACAGGTTCTCCATCCCTATCCTATAGCTATATACATCTTGGGCAAATATTAAATTGACATGCCTCCTTTCCCTGCCAAAGGTCCTGGAGCACCTGGGCCTTGCACTCCTTATTTACCTGTCCTATCTAATCCTATGACTCATTTGTTGGGAGTAACAAGTGACCTGAATCAGAGAAGGGCAACAGACAGAAAGGCAATCTATTCCTCCCTCTGCTGATTCCTCCTCTAAAGTGTTTGTTGCTTTTGCAGGCTTTGCTCCTCTCCTCCCTTCTCTTCCTGTCTTTGTTCTTAGTTACTGATGGCTCCGTGAGTGCAAGCAGCATGGCTGCTTCAGCATGTATAACTTTACCTGTTTGTAGTAATAAGCCTTAAGTTTCTTTTTTCTTTCAACTACTAGTCTTAACAGATCAGTTAACTTCTGCACTCCTCTACCAAAAACTCTTAACATCATTAACCCTCCTTCAGCTTCCCATAGCATGGATTTCTCCACCTGCTCTGTGTTCCGGTCAGAGAGTTCTGGCCTTTTGCTGAGACAGTAGCAGCAACCACCGGTAGGTACCACAGCAGTGGCAGAGCACATGTGTTGCATGCAGAACACCCCCAATTCAATCCCTGGCATCTCCAGTTAAAAGGCTCAAGGAGCAGGTGATAGAATTGCCCCAAGATCCTAGAGATCCATCACCAGAGTAGGCAATACTGGTCTAGATGGTAAAACAATCTGACCTGGTATGAGGCAGCTCCCTATATTCTTTAAAGCCAGGGAGGAGATCTTCCCAGGAGGATCCCTCCACCTGTGCAGCCTCTGAGATGGGCTCCTGTCTTGGATGAAACTTTTTCAGCCTTAAATCCAGTCAGAAGGGTCTTTTTTGACTGAGGATAATTTCTTCCGGATAAGGAAGAAACGTGAGATTTCCCACATAGCTTTGTTGTGATTGTTGGAGACTGGAATTCGTCAGAATTGTCTGTGAAAGAAGGTCTCCCAGCAGCTCGGACAGAGCGAGGATTTTTAGCTAGCTCAGCTGAAAAAGTGATCCGTTTTTTTTTTCTTTAAAGAAACACAGACTAACAGGCAAGCATTCTCCTGTCTATGCTTATCACTTTCTTATCTATACAGTTAAAGAGATTTGGCAAAGGAACAGCAATTAAGAAAACCTGGGTAAGCCAAAACTTTCCTTCTCTTTTACTCACGGAACTAAGGGGGAAGAATATAAAAATAGCCTATCTTTTTTTTATTGCAAAAAGCTGACATGGAAAATAGCATTATAAAGATTACAACGGATGGGGGGTTTCTGATTTGAAGAGAAAAGAGAAATCTTTTTGATTTATAAGACTTTTGTGTAATATATGTCTGGGACTATTTTTTCTGATCTACTTTTTTTTTTGACGAATCTGCTCATTCTCTCTGCTACTAGTTATTTGGACGCTGTGAACTAAAGCTGTTTTTGCACTTCTGGGCATATAAGAGATAAAGGCTGTCTAGAGTGTGACGCCAGTTGGTTTGAAAGATTAACTCCTTTGTAACTGGATAAAGAAATAAACTGCTCTTTGCTTGGGACATTGAAAATTGAAGGAGTTTTGTTCCTTTGGCTTTAAGAATGACAATTAAGAAGATCATGGATGTACAAGAAGGGACTTTATTTTTAGACATGTTTCAGAAAATAATGAATGGGATTAAGTCAATAAAACAAGAACTGAGAAATGATTGTCAAGCGTGGAGAATTGAACTTGACGAAATGAGACAGGAGCTGAAAGAAATTCAGGATTCTATGAGAACGGAGAATAAAGATAGATCTGGAAAACCAAAAAAGGATGAAAGAGAAATTAAAGCCAAGGTTCAAACTATGGAGATTGGATTAAATATGGACATGGAAAAAGATTTGGATTTCCTGGCTGTGATGGATCCTGGAGACAAATATTACGGTTTGAAACTCAGCGCTGTCCCTGAAGGAATTGAAGAGATTGGAGATAAAGATATTATCGGTTCAAAAAAATTCCTGGACTGGAAGGACTTGATGGAACTTGAAATGGAGAAAGTTAACAGAATAAATCCCTGTTTTGTGTCAATGGAAAAATCTTCAAGAGATGTGCTAGTGTATCACGTAAAAAAGAGGAACAGAGATGCGGCTTTGCAACAATACTTCAGTGATACATTCGGAATTGATGGCAAGAAAATATCTGTGATAAAGGAAATTCCTATCAGACTCTTATTATATGACTATGACAGCAAGATTATTAGGTGCGTAAAGACGGAAGATGGAAGATGGAACCAATATGGATAATGGAAGAAGAGCGATTTGAAATTACTGGACTTAGTAGACTTGATGAGTTGGATTAATTGACATGTTTATCTAGAAAAAAAATTGATGGACATATATCTCAAGGATTGGAAACTTCTGTTTGACTTTTTGTGGAAGAATAAAATGATATGATGCTAATGAGATTTGAAACCAACTAAGATAACCGCTGGAGGAAGGTGATTTTATAATCTATTTAGAGACAGGCTTGTTATATATTATAGATTTGTAGCTGAACTACGACAAATCGGAAGTCAATATTTTTTTCTTTTTTTTATTGTATTAGTTATTGATTTGTGTTTTTTTCTTTTTGTATTGTTTTGGTTTTGAAAATTTGAATAAAAATTAATTGAAAAAAAAAAGCCAGGGAGGAGATGTGATTAGAGTGTAGAACTAGGACCTGGGATACCTGGGTTCAAAACCCCACTCAGCCATGAAGCTCACTGGGTGACCCTGGGCCAGTCAGAGTCTCTCAGCCTAACCTTCCTCACAGGGTTGTTATGAGGATAATAAAGAGAGGAGAGAGAGTCATGTATGCCACCTTGAGCGCCTTGGAGGAAAAGTGGGATATAAGTGCAATGAGAAATAAAAATAAATAAAATAACTTCCCTGGCCCCAGCCAATTCCACTAGAATCTTTACTCACTCCCTTCCACCACTGCCAAGTGTCTTTGACTGTGACTTAACCTTTCTTTGCCTCCCTGTAACCTTAGGTTGACATCCTTTCCCTGCCACATCCCACCTCCTGTTAGGGCCACAGATCAATGGTTAGAGCACATGTTTTGCTCATACAAGGCTCCCAGGCTCAGTCCCTACTGTCTCCAGTTTAGAAAGAATCTTAGATAGCAGGAGTGGGGGACACCTCTGCCATTCATAATAAATTGCACTAGGCTAGACAGACTGACTCAAGAAAAAGCAGATCCTTGTATATTCTGTATTCCCCTGGGCAATATTTCTCCATAATACACCAAACCTTGGGCCAATCTGAGCTGTGGCCATCTTTGGCAGCAGTAGGGTGGGAAATGTCAATGGAGAATTACATGATGCAATTGTTGCTCTACTGCTTCAATCTGCAAGTGTGTCTGTGTAGGAGGGGATTGCTTATTTGAACACTCCCCCATGTAAACAGTTCCTTGCAGGTACAAAATTATCAAGCAAGGAAGAAAAATGTGATATCCTAACCACCCACAACTGCAATCTAGAAAGCTTCACCATGTGATTCTTGCGATCGTGCATTTCAGTGCCAATTTTCTGAGCACCAATTGAAGTAGGAAGTGGACTCCACATCAGTGACATCAGAAAAGCTCAAAATCCAGGGGTGATTCCCCCCATTTTCCTCCTCACACTGCTACATGTGGTACGTTGGAAAGGCCAAAGCCCTGATTTTCAATTGCATCCTGCTCCATAACATCCCTGGCCACTAGTTCATTGCACAAGAAGGGTGTCCAGGGGTGTGTAAAGAAGCATTCAATGATGGGCTCAGTCTAGCTCTTTCCCACTCACTCATGGAACCACCAACGCTCCACATGTTCTTCACTCTGTTCCAGCAGCTGGTGGCACGCAAAGTCAGACGTGGAGCACACCGCCTCCAACACTTCCAGCAGGCGTGTCTCACTGGAAGGAGAGAAAGAGTCTGGGTGAGCATTGGGGCAGTTGGGCAAACCAAAGCAGCCCCTCCACCAGACTCAGAAAGTCTGCCCTCTTGACCAATACCCGCTTCTCTCCCCCTTCTTGCCTTGTCTTCTGTCCAATCAACCCTTCATAAACATTCTCCCCACTTTTCTCAGCAGAGCCTGACTGGCTTTACATCTTTCTCAAAACTCTACCAAGATAACTTGCATTTTCTGTGCTCAAGCAGCCAGTCCCTAATGCCTTCCTTTCACCTCAGAGTAAAGTTAGGAGCTGGCAATATGGCAGGCAGGCCACCCTAGGGAGCCCTGTGGGTGACAGCTGTGCTAGCATGGAACAAACAGGTATGATGTTTACCAGGGTGGATGAAAGTTCCTTATATAATTAATCCTTACAACAACAACCCAGTGAGATAGGTCACTACTACTCCTCTTTATGGAAAAAAGAAAAGAACCCAAAAGCAAAAAAACAGCATCATATTTTTATTAGGAACAGCTTAAAACAAACAACAACGGCAACAACCAATCAGAGAGAAGCAAGGAAACTTTTGACTTCACAAAACGCTTTCAACAAGCTGGATTAATAACAAAAAAGAAATGGAAAGAGAAATGGGGAGAAAAGAGATGTTGTTGGGCATAACAGACAGTCCAGCACTGCAGTTTGCAACCGTTCAAGATCTGGCTTGTACATGCAGGAGGAAGTGAGAATGACATGGCAGAATGGACTGTGCCACATCAGACTGCAGACGGGAGAATCCAGATTTGGGTGTGCCGCCATATATACACCTTCCTGCAAACAGCAGCAAGAGCAGCAGAGAGAAAGGTTCTATCCTAGCCTTGTGCCAGCTGTGCTCATTTCCTCAGTTTTCAATACGAGTGCTTAAAAATGCGATTCCCCTCCACCCGCAGTGGTACAGTCTGTTCTACCACCTCTGCATTCCGTCACTTCATTCTGCTTTATGTATAGACTTGGGCCACGATGGAATAGAGGTGTTGTGCAGACTTACAATGCAACCCTATGCATGTTTACTCAAAAGTTGAATGGGCCTTACTCCCCCAAGTAAATGTGCATCAGATTGCAGTCTCATTAGGTTAGGCTTCAGAGACCATATTTCTTTCTCCCCCCACACACATACTTTCTCTTTTCTTTTGTACTCCATATATAGCCTGATGAAGGGTTTTGATGAACTCAAAAGCTTGCTCACTTTTAGTTGGTTAAAAAAAAAGGATATGATGGTCCTGTTTTTGGGGGGGACCCAGACCACTATGACTGCCTGCAATCTTTGCACCTTTAATGGAAAGGATTTTTAATAAGGTCACTATCTTTATCTTTCACCCATAATCTCATCATCAGTTACCATAAATCTTTACTTGGTTGACAAATGACCCTTTCCACAAAAGTCCAGGCTTAAGTATTCAAACTGAGTAAGGATATATAAACTTCCTAAACTGAAGTATTTAAAAATTTCAAGTTTCCTTATCTGTGGTGGGTGGGCAAGCTATAGAGAAAGTGGATAGAGAGCAAGTTTTTCTTCCTCTCTCTCACAATACTAGAACCTGAGGTCATTGTATGAAAATCAGTGATGGGAGATTCAGGACATAAAAAAATAAGTACTTCATACAAAAGGTAGTAGCAACAACATGGGTTCATGACCTTTCTAGCTCAAGTCTTAGTTCACAAGATATGGTGATGGCCATCAACTGAGATGGCTTTAAAAGGAGAGTGGACAAAATTCATAGAGGATAAGGCTACCCATGGCTGCCAGGAGCCATGATACACAGCTTCCAGCATCAAAGGCAGCATGCCTCTGAATACCAGTTGCTAGAGGAGCATCATCAGGAGGGGACTATTGCCCTCTCGCTCTGCTTGTGAGCTTCCCAGAGGCATCTGATTGGTCACTGTGGGGGAAAAGGATGCTGGGCCAGATGGGCTAATCCAACAGGACTCTTCTAATGTTCTCATTTGTGGCACCCAGACCACAGAACAGCAGGCCAGGAAAGGTTATTCTGCTTCCTTCACTGCCCATCTTCTGGCAGGCACTGAAGACAATGGGTGGTATTCAATGCTAGTTCTACTCAGGGCAGACCCATTGAAATTAATAGACATGGCTAACTTAGGTTTATTAATTTCACTAGGTCTACTCTGAGTAGGACATAGTTGAGTACAACTCAGTTTTATTCCAGTGTGATATATATCACCATATATAGAGAGAATATAGAAAATGGTAATTTTTTCTGTGCTTTACTTCTTTTGTAGTTCCTTGAGTTATTTGGATTGTGAGGCATTGCTCTGAGTCCAGAGCTTTGGCTTTTCAGACACACGATACAGACATCTTCACACATACCCCCCAAAGGAACTGGAAAAGCAGAAGAGCAAAGATAGGTGCTTTATTTGTTCTCTGCTGCGATACAGATTTTTATGGGTATTTTATCTTTATGTTCCATATGTTTTAGCTTGTGAAATATTGCTAATTATGGTTTTAATGTTACATGCATTCCCACTCTGGGTGGGTTATAAAGGGTGGGTTATAAATACACCAAAAGAATAAATAGGACTACCCAAGATGGTGTGACAGTCATCGAGAGCAGAAGGAGCTGCTGATAGCCATGCCCTACCCGCCCATCAATGAAAACCTCATCTACAGCTAAAACCTTTGTGTTTTCTAAACTTAGAACATACTGCCAACAAATCCGTATTGATATCTGATGCAAGAAGAAGACTGACATAAGATGCAAGGAGAAGACTGACATAATAGATGATACATCATAGCACATCCTCAGCCAGTTCACAACGAAAATGAAAAGACATGAATGCCAGCAGATCAAATGCTAATACAGCTGGTATTCTACCTGTCCACACCTTCAACTGCTGTGTGTGTGGTGTGTGTGGTAAAGTGCAACATGAACTTTCTTGGCATTCACTTGTTCATTCATCATCTTTATTAATAACAAAAAGGAAATGTTTGTTTAATGTGCCAAAACCACTTCAGGTACTAGGAGAGGATCTTGATGACAACACAGGGGGTTAACCAATCAGCATATTGCACAGTCAGCCTCAAATGTTTACTTGCAATTTTTTTTCCAGCTCAGCCTTGGCGATATGTTTGAATGGAACTTAGTGAGGGTGCATTCAAACTGGCCCCACTGCCCTATGCATGTGACACCTGTCTTCTCCCTGATGGGCTCCTGCCAGGAGGAAGGGCGGGATATAAATCAAATAATAAATAATAAATTAACTAGGAATCCCTGGTTCAAATCTCAACCAGGATCTCATTAGGTGGCCATCGCTGTACTTTCTATCTGTAATATGGGGATAATGATACTGACCTACTTTACAGGGTTGTTGTAAGGATTGCTAGGGTTGGGGTTCCCAAACTGAGCTTAATTCAGGTGGCCCATGACATGCCCACATTCAATATTCATACTGATTTATTAATTTTGTTTTATTGCTTCCTTTATTTCTTATATCGTATTTTATTGTATTATAATTTGAATTCTACGAAAACAAATTTAGGAACCACTATACTAGGGCAATGTAAGTAAAGTGTTGTATAAATGCATATTAGTATTCAGTTTTTGTATTCAGTTTTTGTATTCATAATCTAGAGGGCTGGAAACTTGCTTTTAACAATCAAGAGTATCAGCTTCATCTGGAGTTTTTAGTACTCCACTTAAGGTACTGAAATTTGCATTAGAGGTCATAGTTTACATGTAATGGAATAATCATGGCCATGCTGATTTTTCTGAGCTGTTTTCCGATCAGGATATTAATGAGGGTTTTCCATCCCCCCAACAAGGTGTGCCGTAGCAGCATCTCACCAATGGCCTGGCCCAGCCCAGACCTCAGGTCACCTGTTTGCATATTTTGCAAGCTTCTCTTCTTCCCAGGCTGTGTTCCCGCCCCCGAAGTTCTCTCGCTGTGTCCGCTCCAGACCCTGGGAAGGCAGGAGAAGGCTCACAGCAATCCCAAAGCTAATTTTTTTCTCCCTCTCCCCCACAAAACCATTTACCCCACAATCTACATGCAAGCCACAATTCCTTGACCTTTGGAACACATGTTCAGCAAAACCCAGAGGAGACTGGTGGCTCTGATGTCAGTGGGGCAGTGAAACTGCTCAAAGCGGGTTCACTGCCCCACTGACATCGCAGCCTCTAGTCTCCACTGGCAAAGCCCCTGCTTCATCCCCACCCTGGCATATCTCTCAGCAGGTCTTGCTCCAACCCCAGCCCTCCTTTGAGACAGGAGCTCAGGGTGGACTGGGTAGTGGCTTCCTATGCAAAGTGCTTGCATGTCCCAACTTTTGGGCAATCGTGATTATACCCCAGCCCAAACTGAAACTCTTTCAAGCCTCCCACCTTATTGAAGTTGCTGGCGAGGTCCCGGCAGGTCTGGCAGGGCTCTTGCTGGGAAGCAGTCAGGCTTGGGACCCAAAGGAACGGCAAGATAAATGAGAGCAGGGCAAGTGGGATTTTCTTCCAGGGCAAAGCCATCTTCACACCAGGGACCAGACTGGAAGAAAGGAGGAAGAGCCATGAAGTGGGTGGTAGTCCTGTTGGAGAAGCTGATAAGTGCTGATGATTCCAGGACAGTGATCATCTGGCAAATCAGGTTACAGATTTCTCCTGCCTACCTCGCCCCCCCCCTTTGAATCGTGGCCTAAAAGTGTAGATCTCACTAACAATACCAGGCAATGTGGATGTCAAATTTTGCCACTGTAACATAAGATGATATGTCTGGAAATATTTAAAATAAACAAAAATACAAAATAATCCAAGTTGACTTTCTGGAAAAGCAGCAAATTAGTTAACGTAAGAAAATGTTTTTTTTTTTTTAAAAAGAGAACATTTCAACAATGGTGCAACTTACGTAAGGCTACAAGCACATCATACATTTAAAGCACAATTAAAGCATGTTCTCTCTCACACACACACGTGGGAATGGTAGTTTCTTAAAGGTGCTGGGAATTGTAGCTCTGTGGGGGGGTAAACTACAGTTTCCAGGATTCTTTCGGGGAAGCCATGTGCCTTAAAGGTATGGTGTGTATCCAATTAGATGGGTTGTAGGCTCTCCCTTGCTAGGAGTCTTCACCCAGAAGCTGGGCAGCTGTCTTTTGGGGATGCTCTAGTTCTTGATTTCTTGTACTGAGTAGGGGTTTGGACAAAATGACCCAGAAGGTCCTCTCTTAACTCTTTGATTTTATGTGTTCAAGCCTATCCTGAAACTGTGCCATGACTCAGAAACCTTGCCCGATGACCGACAACGCATTGCAGGTGCCTGGTTATGGCTTCTCTGTAGCAGCCAATGCAACCCACGAGCCATATAACACAGCCCACAATAAACCTTCTTGTTTTGTTACCTGTTGGAAAGGACTTCATAAATGGGACAGGGTAGATGACAAACAGGCCTGTCAAGCACTAGGCAGGTCACCATACATGGTTGGTTGGGCTGCATTCAACTTCCTGCGTCACAAGTTGTACAGGCGCATTGTGTAGCGAGGATAAGGTGCCTGCTCACTGGGATTCTTCTCCCAGCCAGATGGTTCAGATAAAAACAGCCCCAGCTAACACTGGTTATTGGAAATTCAGATTCCAGGGTCTGATGCCAGCTTCTGAAAGAGTTTCCAGGGTTCAAGTGTCCTGGCTCAACCCCTAGGAATCAGGCTCAGGATCACTGACATGCTTTTCTTCATTATTTTGAATGCAAAACTTAACTCAAGAGCAGTACTTAGATGAAGTTACACATTACTCAGGTCTCTACATGGCACGGCTATTCAAGCAAAGACATTGTTGCAACAAGTTGACATGCCTCCCGAGACCTCTTATGCAATCTCGGGGTGGGCATGCTACTTGCCCAGATGGGGACTGGGCTAGCAAACCAGCACTCCTACGAATGAGTTGAACAGTGGACCCAGTCTGTTCCCACCTGCGCAGATAGCGATGCATCCTTGGCTATGGCGATGGAGACATCTCTGCCAGTTCTTCCCCAGGCTCCACCTCTGCCCACATCTCTGACCCTGAGGGCATGAGCGGGTCCAAAGGCAGGGTGATGGGAGGGTCTCCCTTAGAGTCACTCCTGTCTACCACAGACTATGCCTTGGGGGCAGGACTGTCACTGGGCAAACTGCTGAAGTCTTCCTCAGTTGCACCCACTCCCCGTTACAGACCACTGGGCCGCTCCCCTGAATACCAGTGTTCTTCCTCCTCCTTTTCCATTCTGCCAAGAGTTCTCCACTGGGCTCATGACATCAAGAGGGGGAAGCTCTGGCTAAAATTAAAGGACTGAAACAGATTCTTGTAGCTGTCAAAAGTGTTTTCACCACCATATAAAGCTAGGAGGATATGATTATCCCACTGGGTGGAGCTCAACCTGTAGCATAGGCAGGGACGGAAGGATCTGTGCCTTTCGGCTCTCTCAGTTTCTCATTTTTCCAGTCTTAAATTCAGTTCACATTTCTGCAACAATTCTCAATTTTTAAAAAAATCCTCACAAAATTCTACAGCATTTTAGTATGAATTTCTCCTACTAACCACATTTTTGTATGCAATTTTGACTGAATGTACACATTTTTGCAAGTAATTTATCCTAATATAATGCATTTTTGTATGTGGTTTATACAAATATAATCATTTTTCTACACATTTCCCCCTAACATATGCATTTTTGTAAACACTGCTAGGAGACCTGCATCACAAAATTCAGATAAGTATGAATTTCACTTCACTATGTCAACTATGGCTATGTTTCGGTCCTCAAATTGTTTTGGAAAGTACAAATTTGATCATTTCGGATTGAAATGTGAACTGAATCTAATTTCTCTTCCATCCCTATTCGCAGGCAGATCCAGGGATGGGCAAAGTTCAGGCTTGTGGAATATACTTTTACTAGAACCATGATGTCCACCAGATGGGTCCAGGTACAAAACAGTTGCTTGGGGGAGCAGCTAGGTGCAAAATGATAACCACATAAATAATCTTCCAACTCCCCCTCCCCCCAAGCCATAAACAGCATATATAAATACAAACCTCCATCTGAGTCACTACAGATCAGAGATTCTTACAGCCTAATTTGGGGACAGGTTTTTGGGTGGATAATTGGGTGGATCATGTCATTATATTGTTTAGTCCAGAGGTGAGGAATTGGATTCAGCTGGCAGGCCGAATCCTTAGCACCACCACCACTGCAGGCCAGCTTTGCCAGGTGGGCAACTTCAAAAGAGCCTGCACTCTGTGCCAATAGGCTTCATGATTTCCTTAATGATCAGTCAGAGAAAGAGGTGCGCTCTGGTGCTGTGAAAATGATTTATTTATTTGCTCAACGTGTTTTTGAGATAACTTCTTCTTCAAGAGCTAAAAACAAAAATAAACTTAACAGCCTAAAAAAATTAATAATGAATGACAAAATGAATAGTCAGTAGGAGTTTCTAATTGCGCAGTTGTAAAAAATGATAATTTTCTGACTATTCATTTTGTCAAAGGTCAGAGCATAATTAAAGTCACGTTACTGTGGGTGAATGCATTTTTAACTATTGAATATTAAAACAATAGGATGTTAAGTTTTAATATTAGATGTGGTCTCAAAATTTTGTAATAATATTTTTGTAGTAATGATGATGGTGTTGTCTGACAGATATTTTTGTTTATGTTTATTTTTGTTTTTAGCTCCTGGAGGAGGTTATTTCCTAAACGTTTTGAGCAAATAAATAAATCATCTTCACAGCACGAGGGCTTGCCTCTTTATAATAGAATAGCAGAGTTGGAAGGGGAGTATAAGCCCATTGCGTCCAACCTCTTCCTCAATGCAGGAATCCAACTTAAAGCATACCTGTCAGGTGGCTGTCCAGCTGCCTCTTGAATGCCCCCAGTGTTGGACAGCCCACCACCTCCCTAGGTAATTGGTTCCATTGTCGTACTTTCTAACAGTTACAAAGTTTTTCCTAATGGTCAGCCAAAATCAGGCTTTCTGAAACTTTTTCTGACTATCATTTGGTGCTTTCCCCCTTTTTGTTCCTGCCGAGTTCCTTAATTATGCTATATTTCTTCATCCTTTCCCATGTTATGGAGTAAAGGAATGGGGATTCTGCAGGGTATTTGTATGCTACGCGGTTTGGCATCAGGGACCTAAAAGAGTGTGTCCACAGGATCACCTTTTAAGTAGATTTGGGTCTTCCAACTCTTCTTCTATTTCTTCTACTGTTTTCAGAAATCCCACTTCCAATGCCACATTATGGAAAAAGAAGAGACTCATCAATCAGGAGGAGGGGCAAGAACTTTATTGTCTCTTTCAGACACAAGACAGAAGAGCAACAGGAAACTCCTGACTCCATCCAGATACAGCTAGGTCCAATGTAATGGAATGGGGATTGCTAAACAAGCTACTGAAATCATCCAGCAATCTACCAAGAGATTCTGATGTCTGGCCCTAATATAGCACATAATGCTGTAGAAAAGCAGTTAATGGCAGGGAAACCTAATAAAAAGTAGAAACTGTCCCTTGGGAAGAGTATACCCGTGAGGGCGAGCCCTCTCACCAGCTGCCACCTGGTTAGGACTTCTAATGGCCTCCAGATGTTGTTAGACTCTAACTCCCATCCTCCCTGACCACTGGCCACTCAGGCTGGAGTTGATGGAAGGCTGGAGTCCAAAACATCTGAAGGGTGCCAGGTTGCAGAAGGCTGTTTAGTGTGTTTGTACAAAATAATGTTTCATCTGCTTTCAATAGCCTTAACCTGGGCCTTGTGCCTGTACCCTTTACTCTTAGAGCTCTCAAGGACACAGGACAGAGAAAGTCTGTTATTCTAACAGGTAAAGAGGGCATTCTTAGGAGAACCACTGGTTGCTCTTCATATATTAAAGATTTTTTTTTTAAATGGGCAATATGCCACTGTGAACAATTCCTCCCCAAGCATAATTTTAATCCTAGGCATCTAGGCGTTCAGGAAGTTTGGTGCATTAGATCCTCATCCCATTTTTAGAAGCTGAGCATTCCTGTGTTTGAAGCAGCAGAGGAGGTAGTGGGTGGGATCAGGGGGTTGATTACCTCTTGCTACCTTTAGCATCATCCCCAGTCCTCTCAGGAAAGACGTAAGTACTTCAGTATTTAAGTTTCTAGCCCTCAGACAGATAACTATATCTTTACTAGCATGCAAATAAAAAAGCCAATTTACATCAAGTTTTAAAACACACACACAGAGAGAGAAGACCAAAAGCCTACACGTGCACACATTTACAAGACTTCTGAAAGATGAAAGGCTTGGCTTCTGAAAGGCTTGGCCCTGAGCCTCCTTGCTGTCGTGTAAATCACGGACGTGGTGCCGTCCAGATGATATGGATTACCATTCCCATCAGCCCCAGCCATCATGGTCAGGGATTATGGGAGTTGCAGTCCACAACATCTAGAAGGCTCCACATTAGCTACCACTGCTGTAGAGATATGGGAAAAACCAAAAGGGCCCCGCCCACTTTTGATAAAGATACCAACCCCAGTCTTGAGACCTATAATTTCAGACAACCAGATCTTGCTGCCTGCGCTAATCCTTACACTACACACCCTTCGTTTGAAATTAATTAATCCAGAATAACCACAAGCTGTTTCTCAGAAGCCTAGTTAACGAATTTGAAGTAAGCAATCCTGATTTATGCGCAGCATAAGAAAGAGACCCGATCCTTCTGTAGTTGAGAGCACCCGGCCGCAAACAGGACAACACAGTCGAATTTGAGGCACACTCACCAGGGAAAAAATCACACTGAACTCGGCAGGGTTGACTTGCAAATAAACACGCGCAGGACCGGGCCGCATCTATGGAGCGGGCGTGGATTCCGGCAGGGCAAAGCTCCCTGGTTATTGAGGCATGCCCGGATCAACACTCAGAGAAGGCCGGGCCGGACGCACCTTTTCCTGGGCCTCTCACCGCTTCTGCGCACAATAACCCTGTGACAAAGAGGAGAGATTCCAGACGCGGACGGGGGAAAGCTGGCTAGCTGGCTGCCTTCGGGACGGAATGCCCACCACCCCATCCCCCTAATACAAGCCCAGGAAAAGGTACCTGCTTGCTCCGCTCCCCCAAGGGGCGCTCGACACCTACCTTCCCTCACCCCGCGGGCCGGTAGGGGCAGGGCCGCCAAGAACAGCGCCCAGTTTTGCGCACGGGGTTATTGCAGCGGCAGAGGAGGGGGAGCTGCACCTCCTTCTGCCCAAAGGACCTTGATCAGCTGGCCAGGCCCGCCTCTCCGCCAATGACATCGGACCATGTGCAATGACATCATCCCCATCTCCCCTCGAGTTGCCAATCCGCAGGCTCCGTCCGGTTCACCCGCTGAGCAACACCTGTCGGGGCGCTTAAAGGGGCAGCCTGGCAACAGGGTACGGATCCTGGAGACTTACAAGGCAGAGGAAGAGGCGCTGGCAAGAGGCTGGGCCGTAAAGGCTGAGGGCAGCGCCTCTGCAGCACAGTCAGCGGCAAGGGAAGATGGTACTGCCGCAGCGTGGCTCAGTTATTCCTCCAAGGCAGATTTCGGGCGTTCCTAGGCTAGACCAAATCCCACTCTCCGTGAAAGGGGCCAAAAGAAAAAAAACCATATATAAAATATCTGACCAAAGGAAGAGTTATCTGCCAAAATCTTAGGGTCCTGAGCCCCAAAGAACACTGAGGAACCCCATAAACATATTCCCCAATAGACCTTCTTTGCATTTAATGACCAGTATTACTTCTATAATCTTTTATAATCTAGAAAGATTTGTTTGTGGGGAGATTGGGGTGTGTGTGTTGCACAAGAGCTCCAAATCGACTTTAATTGCACAGTTCTGTCAGTTTGTGACTGAATCCCACCTGAAAATAGTGACAAACTGGAAGCGCCCCTAATGCCCATTATTCTTTTAAAAAAGAAAGTCCTTCTTACACAAAGAACAGGAAGGAGTTGCCTTATGTGGAGATACCAATTGTTCTTCTAACATGGGAACAGTTGGTGTAGCAGGAAAGGTCCAGGAAGGAATGAGGCACCACACTTAGCAGGGATGATGATGTCATCTGCTATTTGCTAATTGTCTGCATGCCAAATAAATATGTTTTTCTCAGAGGGAAATCTACCAAATAAGCTTAGCAGAGGAAGAGGTAGGTTACATTATCATGCATGGCTTAAAAAGCATTGAACTGCCACATTTATTCTGAAAATGACCATAATATCACAAAATAGTGAGCAAGCGTTTGAGTCCAACAGAACTCTTCATTTTTGTTGTACAGTATAGTCTTAGAAGGGGTGGCTATGGGGGTTGCCATGAACTGTGACTGCACTTCCAAATTTACCACTACACCAGGGTGGGGAAACTGTGGCCCTGCTGTCATGACCCTACAGCAGGACTCCTCAAAGGCAGTTGTCTGGCACCTGCAGCTCTGAGGAGATGGATCCACACATTTGCCCATCCCACGTGGGTTCACAAGAACTGGAGCTCTCCTCCTCTCTCCTGAGCTACATGTTCTGCCAGACTCTGAAAGCTGATCTAGACGCATCTGCAGATAAAGAGAGTTCTGAAGACAGATCCCCACAACTGGAAGCCTCATTACAGCCAAGGAGCCAATGGCTGCAGAAGAAGGCAGTGTCTGTTTAACTGGCCAGGAGGCAGCAATCAGGGCATAGGGCCTCCAGTCAGTGACAACCTACCCCTATTATAAAGCTCAGCCAATTGCTTCAGGATGTTGCTGAGACAACCTGGATGCTTGATGTTTGGGGCAGGAGCACTATCCATGGTCCTGAAACCACACTTTGCTCTCCTATGAAGGTGCTGAGGTGTGTCTTCTGCCTGGGGTACTAGGAACCACAGACTTTCCCTTGCTTGGGCCATCACCTCTCCTTGGTGGTGGGCATCACTGTGGATCATCACACCCTCCAGATGTTGTTGGGCTCCAGCTTCCATCAGCCACAGCTGGCATGGCCAGTGTTCAGGAATGTTGGAAGTTGTAGTTCAGCAAAGGTTCCCCACACCTGGGCTATGTAATCCAAAGCAATAAGAAGCCTCCTTATAGCTGCAAGGAGACTTTGATTCACAACACACCCACCAGTGACCCCTAGACGGTATATAAGACCACAAAAAACACACTTTTTATGGGGACGATGGGTGAATTATTTCACTTTTAGCTTAAAGTCCTGTTTCTCCCACCTCATGGTTTATGATATTCCTTTCTCTAGGGAAGGGAAGGTCACAACTCCATGTCTTTCCAGTCTCTGGCTTTCTGGAGCTCTCAGCTTCCTCCTGTTGTTTAGGCAGCTTCTGAAGGCTGTGTCTGCTTCCCACCAGTTTCTATCTGCTCTTCCCTCTGTGAAGCAAACAGACTGTGGGCACTTCTAGACTGTCACTGTTTGGGAGTGGGGTTCAGTCACACACTGGCAAATTCAGGTTGCACAATTATAGTTGATGGGGCAGTTTTGCTTGCCCCAAAAGATGGGGCTTTCTGCAAGGAGGAAAGTGATGGTGGAAATGCACTTGAAAGTGTGGGATAACATTGCTTCAATGCAATGTCATCAAACCTCCCTGCAAACAAAGCAGGATGGATGCTCAATATACAAGTTGTCTGGAGGCGCCCCTCGTCCTTCCACACAATTTAGCAGACTTCACCCTCTCCTTTCTGGTCTATCAGCAACATTTTGTCACTGTTAGCCTCTGTTGCAATAGGAATTCTTAGACCTTGAACAAACAAAACAAAACATCATGGGCACTGACTTCAGCACTGGGTGTAAGATTCCTAATTCTATTAATTCATGAACCTTTTCCTATGAGAGGACCAGAGATAAGTGCTGCTTGGGTTCACAGAAGGGCTCACAGCTTAGTGATAGGCCCCTACACTCCTTGATGGCAGTTGTTCAGCAACATCTGGAGGGCCAAATGTTCCCCACACTTGACGTAGCTTTTGTCTGAACCTTTTCCCAGAGCAGGGGTAGTTAATGTGGTGCCCTACAGATGTTGTTGCATTCCACCTCTCATTTCTGACCTTTGGTCATGCTAGCTGGGACTGGACTGCCTTCAAGTCGATTCCAACTTATGGCGACCCTATGAATAGGGTTTTCATGGTAAGCGGTATTCAGAGGTGGTTTATCACTGCCTTCCTCTGAGGCTGAGAGGCAGTGACTGGCCCAAGGTCACCCAGGGAGCTTCATGGCTGTGTGGGGATTCAAACCTTGCTCTTCCAGGTCGTAGTCCAACACCTTAACCACTACACCACTCTGGCTCTCTAGCTGGGACTGATGGGAGTTGTAGTCCAACAACATCTGGAGGGTACCTTGTTGGCTACCCTTATTCCAGAGGAACTGGGGGGAAGCTCTCTTTGCTCCCCCTGCTGTATTATTAAATCACCAGCTCAAGGCCTCAATAAAGGCAGGAAGATAGGAGCCCAGAAGAGCCCCATAGAGTTGGCCACCCTCATAAGAACCAGCAAGCTCCAGTTTGCATGCTCTGGCCCTTCCAGTAACCCGAGAAGGCACAGGCTACATCCATTGTATTTTGTAAGCACATAAAAAAGGAGGAGGGGGCAGGGAGGCCATGCAACAATTACAGCATGCCTCAAAATACCAGAGTCAACTTGATAGCTGAAAGACTAGCTTAATTCGATTAGATTGTGAAGCTGGCCAACCCTATCTCTGGCCTGTTACACCAGGGGGGAATCACTGGCCCCCTGCACTCGCTCTTCATGTTTGCATGCAGTTATGATTATGACATAAAGTATGTTACTTTATGATTAATATGCTCACTGTGCCAGCAGCCATTATCAGCAATAGAGGAAGGTATAGGGTAGTGGAGGTTGGCAGCTCCTATGTCAGCGGGACAGTGAATCCACTCAGGGTTTTAGTCCGAACTTTCAAGGAGCTGTCCAAGGAATGGATTCACTGCCCCACTGACACTGGAGCCACCAACCTCCACTGGTACAAGGACAGAAAGGGAAGAGGACGTGGATGGTAGACCTTATGTCATCTATTTATTTAAAAACTGATATCTCACCTGTTTTTCAGAAGAGGTTCAAGGTGGCTAACAATAAGAAAAATACAGTAATAAAGTATAAAACAATCCACAGTTTACTCATGGTCCTCTTATGGAGGAACACAGCCCTAAACTTGGCGCTCTCCAGGTGGTTTGGACTACGGCTAAAGCTGTGTGGCGATGGGCTCTTTTATTACTTTGTTTTATGGAATGATATATTTAATTTGGCTTTTAACAATGTTGTAAGTCACTTGGAGACCTTTGGGTAACATGCAACTAATAAATCTAATAAATAACAACAACTCCCATCAGCCTCAGTGTCCTGTTCTCACTAGGTTCTTGAGGAAGCAAGAGACTTCCCAGCAACACCAAGGCAACATCCAAGGTCAGTCCAAAGTCAGAGTCCAAACAAGCAGAGTCCACAACAAAGGGGACAGGCAAGACACCAAGGCAGCATCCAAGGTCAGTCCAAAGTCAGAGTCCAAACAAGCAGAGTCCACAACAAAGGGGACAGGCAAGAGCCAAGGACACAGCAGTGCAAAGATCAGGGTCTAAGCAGTCTGTGGGCAAAGCAGGGCAAGAGGAAACAAGAGGCAAGTCTGGGGTAGTCTATGGTCAAGGCCTGGAGACAACAGGAGATCAGCAAACAGGTGTGGTGCATAGACATTGTTCCAGCAGCTTCTCCAGCCTAGCATTGGGCTTTTTGAACTGGAGCTGCTGGAACACCCCCACACACCTCAGCTGACTCCTATGAACCATCTTCAGCCAGACCTTTACGCTTGAGAAAACCTTGCCTACAGTCAGGCACTTATCCAGATAGAGTGGGTCTCCAGCTGGTGTTTGAGGCGATGCCTGTCTCTTGGGCTTGGGACGCATTCAGCCTCGATGGCAGAGGGCGAACTCGCACTAGGTGCAGTCAGCCCTTACTCAGCTTCGTTGCAGGTCTCTGGCTCCTCACCCCCAGATGGAACCTGACCCAGGGCTGGGTCTAAGGCTGGAGTCCCCTGATCTTCCTCTGATGAGGACTCCCCTAGCTAGGACCTGACACTCAGGGGCGTCACTAGGGTGGTGCGGTAGGTGCGCACCGCACCGGGTGACACCCTGAGACGGGGGTGACACCACGAGCCGCCCCCCCAGCCGGCAAGAACTCCCGTCCTCCGTCCCAGTAAGCAGAGTAAGCGACTCCTCCCCAACCCAGCTGCTTAGCTGGTCGGCGGTCCAGCTCCGGGGGAGACCGGGGCTAAGGAGGAGCTGGCCTGGCCTGGCCTCCACCACCACCGCCTCTTCACCGCTCCTGCTGAGGCTGCCATGCAGCTTGGGCGCCTTCTCAGGAGCGGGCGGGGCCAGGCGTGGTTGCTAGGAGACGGCGTCTGAGCGGCCTGGCAGCCTCAGCAGGAGCCGTGAAGAGGCGGTGGCAGTGGAGGCCAGGCCAGGCTGGGCTGGCTCCTTCTTAGCCCCAGAGCTGGTTCCCCTGCTCCGGAAAGGATGCCCGCTTCACCCCTCATGCTGTGGGCGCCGCTGGGCAAGAGCGGCCTCGATGGGGCTGAGCAGTGGCGGCCGCCGCCGCAGCGTCTCTACCTGGGGGGGCCCATCGCCTTCACTGCCACCGTCGGAGTGACCAAGGTCCCGTAATCTGGTGCAGCTAAGAGACGCCTCGGTATCTTCTTTCTGACGGCGGGGGATGCTAGATAGGGACCATTTAATGTAATAGACCCATGCCCAAGAAGGGTCACTCATGCCCTAATAGCGCGCGCGTGTGTGTGTGTTTGAGACACTAGTTGGTAGCCCCGTACTTTAAATTTGGCCACCTGTATTCTGGGACTGAGTTTAGTCATGACTGGTCTCGTCTACTTAAGCCCACAGAGCCGAGGATTTGGGAAAACTTCTACTGAAATGCAACGTCAAGAAAAAGTCTTGAGGCCGCCCTTAAAAGCACCGTTTCTCGCATATTTTCAAATGACGTTGATGCACAGGCTGAAGCTTCATTCAGACTTACTTTTCCATGCTCATTTTCAGAAAGACAAAGCGGCAATACAATGGTCAGGGCTACCTAACTTTGTGTGAACCCTTAGTGAGATTGTAGCTAAATGTGAAACAGAAACATGTTTTGCAAAGCCCTCAGGATATTTTTGACCATTCCCATGTTACATAGCTATGTCAGCAGACATTTTATGGGTTTTTTTCTGCATATGTCTTCAACTTGGACAGTTGTAAAGTGGAAGCAGTAGTGTAGTGGCAAATTCAAAAGTGCAGGGTCTCTTCATGATACTGACTCCATACCCTCTCACAGCTATGCCCAGTTTCCACCTTCTCTCATCTTCCTTGTCCTCCTTGTCATCTCCAAGTCCACACTTCACTACAATAGATGTCACTTGGAGCTAATCAGGGGGGCTGTATGTTAGCCATTGAGAAGAGTCTTCTCAGGCCCTGGCTCACTTTCTTTCACTCTGTTGGCTCCAATCATCATAAAAGGACAATGACTCGACTCAGTGGCTAATGTGCCCCCCTTTCATGCTGATTGACACATATATAGGAATCTGGCTGGGACCCTGGTCCAAAAAAAGTAAGGGGTCTATAATCCCCCCACAACCCTGGATGACTACATCTCTGGTTAGAAGTAGAAAGAAAATAAAGTATCTTTTTGTACAACATGCAATCAAGTTAAGGAATTCAGGGCTGGATGGCCACTAATTTGGATGGCTTAAAAAAAAAATGCATCTATGAAGAATTATGTGTACCAAGCACATGATAGCTAAATGGAATCTACATTCAGAGGCTGTATACTTCTGGTTGGCACATCCTGATTTGCTTATGGGCATTTGAAGTAATTTGTTGGGCTGCTGTTGAAGACAGAGTAGCTATGTTCAGATGTAATGCTAAACCATGGTGGCATATTGTGTGAATGAACAGCTATAGGTCACATACACTCTTGTCCCATGCAATCGGAAGCAAGGGACACATTTGGGAGATATTTGGGAGCTATTTGTTGTTGTTATGTGTCTCCAAGTTGACTACGACTTATGGCGATCCTATGAATCAGTGACCTCCAAGAGCATCTGTCATGAACCACCCTGTTCAGATCTTGTAAGTTCAGGTCTGTGGCTTCCTTTACGGAATCAATCCATCTCTTGTTTGGCCTTCCTCTTTTTCTATTTCCTTCTGTTTTTCCAAGCATTATTATATTTTCTAATGAATCATGCCTTCTCATTATGTGTCCAAAGTATGATAACCTCAGTTTCATCATTTTAGCTTCTAGTGATAGTTCTGGTTTAATTTGTTCTACCACCCAATTATTTGTCTTTTTCACAGTCCATGGTATGCTCAAAGCTCTCCTCCAACACCACATTTCAAATGAGTTGATTTTTCTCTTACCCGCTTTTTTCACTGTTCAACTTTCACATCCATACATAGAGATGGGGAATACCATGGTCTGAATGATCCTGACTTTAGTGTTCAGTGATACATATTTGCATGTGAGTTCTCCAATAGCTGCCCTCCCCAGTCCTAGCCTAATTTCTTGACTATTGACTCCATTTTGGTTAATGACTGTGCCAAGGTATTGATAATCCTTGACAAGTTCAGTGTCCTCATTGTCAGCTTTAAAGTATGGAAGGGCTAAGCTGGGGTTGAGGGAGGGGGGATTTGCTGCTCCCCCCACCTTGCAATCCTGTGCATGTTTACTCAGAAGTAAATCCCACCCTGTTGAATGGGGCTTACCCACTAGGACTGGCGTCAGTTTTGCTGAGACGGCACCTCGGCATTGCACCTGCACTCTTTGCCCACTCACTTCTCCCTGCCATCACATCTGTAGTTCCCACTGGCCCTCAGAATTATCCCCAGGCCAGCAGAACAGTGAGTGCTTTTCTACCCTATATCTCTATATTTCTACCCTATATCTAGCTCCACGAGCTAGAGGGAGCCCCAGCTGACAAAGCGTCAAGGCGAGTTAAGCAGCAGAGCGAGTTCGGCAGCAGGGCGAGGAGGCCAGGGCCCCCCACTCTGCCCGTCTGTTCCCTGACCTCAACTAAACCGCAGTCTCCAACCCATTGACGTAATAAACCTTAAACAAAACTATGCAGGTAAGAAGCCAGCAGGGGTGTGGGGGCTTTCCAGTGTTTTGCACCGCCTGCAGCATGTACGACTATCTGCCTGTTGGACAGAAGTCGTGGGTGTGCTCTCGGTGCAATGAGCTCCTGGCTCTCCAGGAACGACTTCATTTCCTTGAGGCCAAGGTGGCGGACCTGAAAAAGCTGAGAGAGGCAGAGAGGTGTGTGGAGGAGGCCTTCAGGGACGTTATAGCTGTGTCCCACTCCAACGATGATAGCTCTCCTGCTATCATGGAGAACGATGGTCTCGGGGAAGGAGAGCATCCAGCTGAGGAAGAGGGAAATGATCCCTTAGAAGGGACCCATTCCTTGGGGGATGAGCAGCTATCCTCTCGTGCCGAGGATATATCTCCAGGGGGTGGAGGGATCCTTGTAGTGGGTGATTCAATCATTAGGAACATAGACAGTGGGGTGTGTGATGGGCGTGTAGACCGCAAGGTGTTTTGCCTGCCTGGTGCGAAGGTTGCGGATATCGCCCGTCGTTTAGATAGTTTGGTAGACAGTGCTGGGAAGGAGTCAGTGGTCGTGGTGCACGTTGGCACCAACGACATGGGGAAATGCAGCCGTGAGGTCCTGGAAGCAAAATTTAGGTTGCTAGGTAGGATGCTGAAAGCCAGGACCTCCAAGGTGGCTTTCTCTGAAATGCTACCGGTTCCACACGCAGGACCAGCTAGACAGGCCCAGCTTCGCAGTCTCAATGCGTGGATGAGACGATGGTGTCGGGTGGAAGGGTTCGGATTTGTTAGGCACTGGGGAACATTTTGGGACAAGCCGGGCCTGTACAAAAGGGACGGGCTCTACTTGAACCAGAATGGAACCAGACTGCTGGCACTTAAAATTAAAAAGGTAGCAGAGCAGCTTTTAAACTGACTGAGGGGGGAAACCCGACAGGAGCTGAGAAAGGTCCGGTTCGGAATAAACCTCCCCCCTGGGATAAAAACCAAAGAAATGATGAAATTTTAAAAGGGGTAGGCCTAGAAGTAGGCATTGTGAGAGCAGGGGCACAGGATATAAATTCAGAAGAGCAAAATTACCACAGGCCTAACCACAAGTGCCAAAGACACTTGAAGAGAGACACTGCTTACAAGTGCCTGTACGCTAATGCTAGGAGCCTCCGAACCAAGATGGGAGAACTGGAGTGCTTGGTCTTAGAGAAGAGCATTGATATAGTGAGCATAACGGAGACCTGGTGGAATGGAGAAAACCAGTGGGATACGGTTATCCCTGGATATAAACTATATCGGAAGGACAGGGAAGGACGTATTGGTGGCGGAGTCGCTCTATACGTGAAAGAAGGCATTGAATCCAGCAAGCTGGAAACCCCAAAAGAGGCAGACTCCTCCACAGAATCGTTGGGGGTGGTGATACCGTGCCCCAGGAGGGACTTAATACTGGGAACGATCTATCATCCCCCTGATCAAAATGCTCAGGGAGACCTTGAGATGAGATATGAAATTGAGGAAGCATCCAAACTAGGAAAGGTGGTAGTAATGGGTGACTTCAACTACCCGGACATAGACTGGCTGATCCAGTGGACATAGTGTACTTAGACTTTCAAAAAGCGTTTGACAAGGTACCTCACCCAAGGCTTCTGAAGAAGCTTAGCAGTCATGGAATAAGAGGAGAGGTCCTCTTGTGGATAAGGAATTGGTTAAGAAGCAGAAAGCAGAGAGTAGGAATAAACGGACAGTTCTCCCAATGGAGGGCTGTAGAAAGTGGAGTCCCTCAAGGATCGGTATTGGGACCTGTACTTTTCAACTTGTTCATTAATGACCTAGAATTAGGAGTGAGCAGTGAAGTGGCCAAGTTTGCTGATGACACTAAATTGTTCAGGGTTGTTAAAACAAAAAGGGATTGCAAAGAGCTCCAAAAAGACCTCTCCAAACTGAGTGAATGGGCAGAAAAATGGCAAATGCAATTCAATATAAACAAGTGTAAAATTATGCATATTGGCGCAAAAAATCTTAATTTCACATATACGCTCATGGGGTCTGAACTGGCGGTGACCGACCAGGAGAGAGACCTCGGGGTTGTAGTGGACAGCACGATGAAAATGTCGACCCAGTGTGCGGCAGCTGTGAAAAAGGCAAATTCCATGCTAGCGATAATTAGGAAAGGTATTGAAAATAAAACAGCCGATATCATAATGCCGTTGTATAAATCTATGGTGCGGCCGCATTTGGAATACTGTGTACAGTTCTGGTCGCCTCATCTCAAAAAGGATATTCTAGAGTTGGAAAAGGTTCAGAAGAGGGCAACCAGAATGATCAAGGGGATGGAGCGACTCCCTTACGAGGAAAGGTTGCAGCATTTGGGGCTTTTTAGTTTAGAGAAAAGGCGGGTCAGAGGAGACATGATAGAAGTGTATAAAATTATGCATGGCATTGAGAAAGTGGATAGAGAAAAGTTCTTCTCCCTCTCTCATAATACTAGAACTCGTGGACATTCAAAGAAGCTGAATGTTGGAAGATTCAGGACAGACAAAAGGAAGTACTTCTTTACTCAGCGCATAGTTAAACTATGGAATTTGCTCCCACAGGATGCAGTAATGGCCACCAGCTTGGATGGCTTTAAAAGAAGATTAGACAAATTCATGGAGGACAGGGCTATCAATGGCTACTAGCCATGATGGCTGTGCTCTGCCACCCTAGTCAGAGGCAGCATGCTTCTGAAAACCAGTTGCCGGAAGCCTCAGGAGGGGAGAGTGTTCTTGCACTCGGGTCCTGCTTGCGGGCTTCCCCCAGGCACCTGGTTGGCCGCTGTGAGAACAGGATGCTGGACTAGATGGGCCACTGGCCTGATCCAGCAGGCTCTTCTTATGTTCTTATGTTCTTATGTTCAGTGGTAGACTGAGCATGTGCTTTGCATGCAGAAGGTCCTGGGTTCAATCTTTTGCATGTCCTTGTGAAAGGGAAAAAATGTTCTAGGTTGTATATGTGACGATCCCACAGCTGGCTCTGTGTGTGTGTGTGCTATTACATTCAGTGATATACGGGAATTACAATTTACAAGTAACATTAGTACAAAAAACATTACTAAGGATTCTGTATGGTCTGGTACGGGAGGAGGTCCATGGGGGTGACACCATGAGTTACCGCACCGGGTGACACCAACCCTAGTGACGCCACTGCTGACACTCAGCCAGCTTGGCCAGCAGTCAGGGATGATGGGAGCTGTCTAAAACTTCTGGAGAGTACCAGGTTGGGGAAAGCTACCCTAGGGAATTAGACAATTTTTTTAAAGGGAAGAATATTGCTTGATTGAATACCCAACACTGTTAACCAATAGTTGGAAGTCTTGCCTTAATGTGTTTGCATTTAATTTCTTGGCTCAGATAAAACACATTTTGGTAGGGATTAGGGAAATGTTTAGGGCGTTTCTAGCTGCTGTTCCCTAAAAATCCCCTTCCACTTTGTTTCTCCCCCCCCCAACCTTCTCATCACGTTGAGTACAGCTCAACAGCCGTCTCACCACTGAACATCTGAAGTCAGATTACCAATTAAGAACCTAAGAATGGCCCTGCTGGATTTAGTCAGGGCCCCAAGATTCTGTTTCCAAAAATCAGCCAACCAGATGGCTCCAAACAGGAGTGAGTAAGATGTGGGCAGATGCTGTTGAACTTCAGCTCCCATCAGCCCCAGCCAACGTGGCCAATGGTCAGGGATGATGGCAGTTGGAGTCCAGCAACATCTCCCCCATCCCTCCTCTAGGGGTTCCCAACCAGGGCATGAAAGCAACAGGCACCCTTAGCATCTGGGACTTAAAAATATACTGATTTCTGTCCATGTAGATGGGATCTCTCCATGCTCTTGAGCACACTAAATATTGGGGAATGACCATTTGGGAATAAGATGTCAGGATCCTTCCAAACAAGCCAGCACATACACACACACCCCTATCCACTTCACTTGTACAGCCATGCTCAAATAAGTTCATACACAAGATACAGCCATCTTATGATACCACAGCTACTTGGCCGAATTATAGGAACAGACTGGCCAGTGCTGAATCATCTGGGCTGCTTGTCCAATATGCCAGCAAGAATTCTTCATGTCCATGCACTCAGACAAACTTTCTGGAGCCACAGGCCCAAAATAAAGCCCACTTCTGGACATCGCTCTCTCAGCAGGACTCTTTGAAAGGGTGACTACTGGTCTCCGTCAGCAGTGTGTTGTCAGGTTGGGGAGGCAGCAATGGTGGACACTGCCAGCTTGGCTTCTTTTGCTGACACTCCTGCACTGCACGCTCCAGTGTCTTGGTGATCCACACCGCATGTCTCCTTAGGCTGTTCCTCTGCTCTCGGTCCACACTGGGGCCAGCCATTGCTAGCAGGAAGTTGAAAAGCTGTGATGGCAGAGGGTAGACAGGCACAGAACGGAAAAGCGTGGGGATCTCCTCAATGGGAAAGAGCTCTTCAAAGCAGGTAACCATATACCTGTCCCTGGCCTTGCCAGCCAAGAAGTCTGGTAAGATGCAGTTAAGGGAGGCCAAAAAAGTACTGTCAGGCTTGATGGGGGGCAGACTGTCTTTCTGCTCCCAGCCCAGCCATTCTGAACAACTCGCAGCAGCACCATGGGAAAAAAGCAACACAACAGCGCCCCCTTCTTGCAGCACTCTGCGTCGCTGGGCATGGAGCCACTGCATGGGCCCCAGGGATCCTAGCTCCCCACGGCTCCACAGTTCCACGGATACAGCCAAATGAAGTTGGGCCAGTGCACCAGCCAGGGTGCCCACCAGATGCTCGAAGCCAGCATAATCTGGAGAGTAGAGAATGAGAATGTGCCGTCCCTGGAGCACTCCTGGCAGAAAGAGAGAAAACAGTTTGTTCATGATTTGGTGCTCAGTAGATATTATAAACTGCTCTGCCTCAACTTTCTTGCTCGATCCAGTCTCGTCTCTCCCCCAAATGCCTCTCTGATATTTTCACTTGAATGCTTGTCATTGCAAAGCTTAATGTATCCAAGACCAGGTTTCTCATTCTAACTCCCATGCAGTCCTTGTATACGCTCTTTATTTATTGCAGGAGGGGGAGACCTAAGACCCAGGGACAGAATGTGGCCCCCCAGGGCCCTCTTTTTGGCCCTTGGGACTCTTCTCAGGCCACATCCCCCACCAGCCCTATTCTGTGCCCTCCTGGAGTGCTTTTGCCCAGCTGGAATGTGATAATGCCTGTTCTCTCTCTCTGTATGTGTATGTGTATGTCTTGGAGCAGAGCTTTCAGCATGGCTGTTCCTGTTCTGTGCAATATCATTCCTGTGTAGATATGACAACTGCCCACTGTTTACACATTTTTGTTCTGACAGGCTTTCTCAGGTGGATGAATGGATCTCTGCTACGGACGTCTGTTTTGTATTTAAATATATCTGCTGGGGCAGGGATGGTGTTGGTGTTTTTAACTTTTTTAAATTGTACATTGCCTTGAGACACTGGTGTAGAAGGGGACTGTTAAATAATAATAACTATCTATGCTATCTATGCCTTGTTCCTCGTTCCCACTCCTCTCATGGATGGGTTCCTCATTGCTCATCTGCTATGCCCACTGGCCTGTGTGTGCTGTTGTTTAACACCAGATTGGTACACAATAAGACCACACTCATCCATGATTTGCGTGGATGAAAGTGCCGATTTGGTGTACATTACCGAGACCTGGGTGGGTGAGCTGGGAGGAGTTGATGTGACCCAGCTTTGTCCACCTGGATACTCGGTGCAACACCAGCACAGGCTGCAGGGACGGGGGGAGTAGTTGTTGTGGTCTACAGAACTTCTGTCTCTGACACCAGGAAACCACTCTGTCTTGGAGCTGGCTGTGAAGGAGACAGTAAACCAGGGTTGCTGCTGGTGTACTGTCCACCCTGCTGGCCAACAGCTTCTCTGACTGAGCTGGTGGAGGCCATCTTGGCTGTGGTATTGGAGGAGCCCAGAACGATAGTGCTGGGTGATTTCAATGTCCATGCTGAGTCTGCCTTTAGTGTTCTGGCTCAGGACTTCATGGCCTCCATGACAACCATGGAGCTGTCTCAAGTTGTCACCACAAGTGGCAAAAGACATGCTGTGTGGCTGATTGGGCACGAGTAAAGCATCATAACCATGCCTACAGAAGATTTAAAGTAATGACAACAGAATTCCAGGAAATTGAGTTTTAGACACTTTGAGGGTAAAATTGCTCGCCTCCATAGCAATCTTGATGCCCCATCCACATGTACTGTAGTTCCCAGTGAGGTGTCCAGTGCAACATCTGCTTCTTGGGAATGGTTTCAGTTGATGTGGCCTGATGACATGGACAAGGTGCTTGCAAAGATGCGGCCAGCAACATGTCCTCTTGACCCTTGTCCTCCTTGGCTTATTAAAGCTTGTCAAGGGGGTTTAACCAAGTGGATCCAGGTGTGGTCAGTGCATTGTTGCGGAAGGAAGTGGTTCTAGCCACCCTGAAAGAAGCGGTGATTGGACCACTCCTGAAAAAGCCCACCCTGAGCCCATTGGTTTGTGACAATTACCAACTGGTTGCAAATACTCCCTTTTTAGGGAAGGTGATTGAGAGGGTTGTGGAGAAGGAATTGCAAGTACTCGTGGATGAAACATTATCTTGACCCATCCCAGTCTGGGTTCAGGCCTGGTTATAGGACTGAATTGGCCTTGGTTGCCCTGATGGATGACCTTTTTTGGGAGAAGGACAGGGGGAGTGCGACCCTGTTACTCTTACTTGATCTCTCAGCGGCTTTTGATACCATTGACCATGGTATCCTTCTAGGCCGACTTGGTGAGATGGATATTGGAGGCACTGTTTTACAGTGGTTCCAATCCTATTTCAAGGTTGTTTTCAGAAAATAGCATTGGGTGATTGTCTTTCATCCCCCTGGCAATTGTGGTGTGGGGTGCCACAGGGTACCATCTTATCCCCCATGCTATTTAACATCTATATGAAGCCCTTGGGAGTGGTCATCAGGAGATTTGGGGCAGGGTGTCAGCAGTATGCTGACAATACCCAGCTCTATTTCTCTGTAACATCTGCATCAGGAGAGACCGTGCAATCCTTGGACTACTGCCTGGTCTCTGTGGTGGGCTGGATGAGAGCCAATAAACTGAATCCTAGCAAGACGGAGGTGCTGAAGGTTGGTGATTCCTATGTTCAGATAATTGGTCAGTTGCCTGCTTTGGATGGGGTTGTACTCCCCTGAAAGAGCAGGTCTGAAGTCTGGGGGTGCTCCTGGATCCATCTTTATTGCTAGAGGCCGAGGTGACGTCAGTGGCTAGCAGTGCCTTTTACCAGCTTTGGCTGGTAAGACAGCTGTGGCTGTTTCTGGATCAGGATAGCCTGACCACTGTGGTCCATGCACTGGTAACCTCCAGGCTGGATTACTGTAACATGCTCTATCTGGGGCTACTCTTGAGGTTGGTCCAGAAGCTGCAGCTGGTGCAAAATGCAGTGGTGAGACTGCTCACTGGAGCAGGGTATCACCAACCTGTCACCTCGCTGCTGAAAGAATTGCACCGGCTACCTATTAGCTACCGGGTTAAATTCAAGGTTCTAGTTTTGGCGTACAAAGCCCTATAACAGCTTGGGACCAGTATATCTGAAAGACCATCTTATCCCTTACGTACACAGTTGATCACTGTGCTCTGCAGGTGAGGGCCTTCTGCAGATACCATCTTATCAGGCGGTCCGTTCCGCACAACATAGGAAATGGACCTTTAGTGTAGTGGCACCTACCCTTTGGAATTCCTTCCCTTTAAATATTAGACAGATACCATCTTTGTTATCTTTTCGGCACCTACTGAATACCTTACTCTTTCAACAAGCCTTTTAAGTTGAGACCTTATCCCAGTCTGTGTCTGTATTGGAATTGCTTTTCAATATGTGTTTAAAAATAGATGTTTATACCTTTTTCAAAAAAAGGATGTTTTTAGTTTTTTTAAAAAAAATGTTATTAAAGATGTTTTGTTTTAATATATTTTAAAGTCTGTTTTTATAATTTTTTTAAGTGTTTTTAGTGCTTTTGTTTGCAGCCCGGGGCTTCTACTGGGTGGAAGGGTGGGATATAAATCAAATAATAAATAAACAAATAAACTGTTGCTCCACCCACTTTTGCCTCTGGCCCTGTCCACCATTGGTATATGGTCCTTGAAATATTGCCCATGAAGGAATGTGGCCCTTGGACTAAAATAAAAATTCCCCACTCCTGATCTATTATCCACCTTATTATATAGGCACAAAGCCTTAGCTTTGCCTTTAATTTCTCTTTTTCTCCCTCCCTTGTATCCCATATTATATAGCCAATAGTCAAGAATTATCGGACCTGCAGTTCGGCAACCTCTGGGGACCCAAAACTGGGGATAAAGCAGAAACTGTGATGACTGAGGGGATAAAGGAAACAGATCAAGGGAATAAGAAACAGAAGGAGATACTGATAGGAGGGCGGGCTGAGGGTTGGGAGCAGTATATTGGGAGCAGGAAGGATGTCTTGTACCTCTCAGTGCTTCTTTCTTGAGCAGCAACACGACCAGGATGGAAGAGATGCCCAGCAGAGCTATCAACCAGGTCAGTACCCAGTGATTTCGGCCATCTGCACAAAAGATTGGGAGAGGGTGGTTGAAATCAGTGAGTGATCTTGGCTTCCCATTTCTACAGCACATGGCCCATTCCCCCCACTCACTGGCTAGTGATTTATTCCCCCATGGTTTAAGGCTAAAGAACAGAACCAGCTGGCTGTCCAGTCCAGAAATACTCTTTGCATACTATGCTTGACGTGCTGGAATTTGGAACCAAGTCAACAATCCTATTGGGCATCAGGAAGCATTCGTTTTATGGTTTTCTTTGGGGTGTATCCAATAACTCCTTCCTCCCTTACCCCCCCATCAAGAAACTGGGGCTGTTCTCTTAAAGCTATGCAAGCAATCCTTCCCTGTGCAACCTCTATTTCCCACTTGCCCTTGAAGAGATTCAAGGCTGTCTCTCCAAGGAGATATTCCTCTTTTCCCCAGTCCCTGCAATCTAGGGCACTCACACTTCTCCACTGAACAGGCCCACAGCATAGGGGCTTCACCATCCTCTGCATGCCACACCTGCAAAAAGTGATAAAGAACAGCTGGCTTGTGATACTGTCTGCCTGGGGCCAGAGTCACAGAGCTAGGAAACGATCTCTGCATGCCAACATGCTATCCTAGATCACTTCCACTTCTGGAAATTAATGTTTATTGAGCATACATTCTGATTTGTTTGCAGGGAGGTTATAGTTCCTGATGGGAGTCTACAGCAGGGTGAATAACCTGTGGCCCTGTAGATGTTACTAAATTACAGCTCCCATCACACTTGACCACTGGCCACGTTGGCAAGGGTTGATGGGAGGTGTAGTTCACCAACATCCAGCGCACCACAGGTTACCCACCCCGGTCTAGAGCACTGAAAACAATACACATATCAGTAATCCTTACAGCAAATAACACCATCACCAGTTTCTCCCTTATCCAAACAGGTGAAGTTTTGTGATCAAAGCTTGCCTGCTAATGGCCTGCTGAACCTGAGCCATTATTCTTTCATTCAGACTTTCTGCATTGTTAGTAAGCTGGGCCCATGACCTACTGGATGTTTTATATGTTAAAGTGGAGTGCAGAAATAATTAGTCTGTTAAAACTGGGAGTTGAAAGAATAAAGAAACTTAAGGTTTATTGCTACAAAGAAATAAACTCATACATGCTGTTGCAGCCATTGTGGAGTAATAAGACTTGCCCTTACAGGCACTATCTCTGACTGGCTAGAAAACAAGAAAAGGGATGAAGTAAAGCTGAAAAAAAATAAACAAGTAGTTTAAAGATGGAATTACTGAGGGAAGTATAGGTTGCCTTTTTGTCTATTGCCCCCCACTTTTTACATGTGTACTCCCTACAGAATGAACATGCCAGTGGATGCTGCTCCATTAGGGTCAATGTTCCACTGCCCCATCAACCTCAGTCTGCTCTCAGCCAGACCCTGCCTGCCTGCCTTCTTACTTACAACCAGTTCAGGGGGTGGCACAGACTGTCAATTTCTTCCTCTTTAGTCTCAATGTTGCCCTCGTAGAACTCAACGGGGGGGGGGGGCAAAACAAGAATTAGTTAGCTCTGCCTGTTAGTGGTTCTGGCTCCCTGATTTCCACCCCACCAGTCCCAATGAGCACCAGCCACCATTGGAGCATGAGAGAGTTCTACGCTGTGTTTTGAGAGTGCGTCTGTTTCAGGAATACAACCTGCAGAAGGTATGTATTGGAATAAATTATACAATCGGGATCTGCAACAAAACACTGCTTGTGGGAGGGTGGACCCTCTAAAGCTCCCTCTTCTGAGGCTGGGAGGATGTCCAGACTGTGAAAGCCTTCTCACCAGAGGGGTTTTAAAGTACAGATTGGGTCAGTTGTCAACCAGACCAGATCTGCGCCTTCAAAGGTCCCCTCCTCCATCAGCAAGGCTAGCCATCTTCAGGCAGCCCTTCCGCCTGAGAGCCCTTGAAGGTGTAGATCAGGTTGACTATCAGCCAGCCCGGTCCACACCTTCAAACTCCCCCTCCTCAGCAGGAGGTTGCCCAATGCTAGACTGCCTCCCTGCTACAAACACAACATAGGTTTTGTGGGGTTTGTTTCTTTTGTTTTTTAGCAGTGCATTTCCCCCCTCCTGTATTGACCTGAGTGTGCAAAAGATCTGATGGCCACTGCACCAGCATAAGGCCAGGAAATCTCTCTGCTTGACATAAATAAGATTGCAAATAGAATTCCTCAGACCTATAGCCATATCCCAGTATGCATGTCCCAAAGCCTTAATCATATGATCAACCTTTACACCAGCACATTTAAGATAATCTCACAAACCAAACATTTCTGAAGAGTGCCAAAATACACATTAAAATACCTAGAGGAAACAAGAAACATTCATAAGAATGATTCAGCCTAAGCAATTAGCAATTAACCAATTACTAGCCAGCATAGCCCCCTTTAGGATGCACACCTTTAGGATGCATACTTTTTTGAACGGGAAGGGTTGTAGCTCAGTGGTAGGGCATATGCTTTGCATGCAAAGATCCAAAATTCAATTTCTGGAAAAAACTGTTGTGTAGAATTCTGGCGAGCCAATGCTAGTCCATGTCATCAGTACTGAGCTAGATGGTACCAAATGGCCTGAGTCAGTATAAGGCAGATTCCTTTGTTCCTAAAAGTGGAAAGAGACCAAAGGGCCACAGTGACTCCAAAATTTATTTATGTATTTTATTTACATTTATATACCCCTTTCTTATAAAAAAATCTCAAAGTGGTCTACAGAAGAAGTTAAAACAATACGATTATTGGCAAGAACAGTTAAAGACAGGTATTTAGAAACATTCAAAATAATACAACCAACAATGAGTTAAAAACAGATAAAAAACACAATAGCTTCTACATGCCTGTTTAAGCTTGCCTAAACAAAAATGCCCCCTTTAGGATGCACACCTTAACGTGGTGAGGGGGTTTGAGAGTGTTGAAGAAGCTGAGAGCGATGCCGTCAGGAGTCTAGACCAAGAGGCTAGACTCCTAGCAGGGGCACCCAAGGCGGAATGGTCAAAGCTGAGACACCAGACTAAGATGCATCCAACCTCAGAGGAAGGCAATGGTAAACCACCTCTGAATACCTCTTACCAAGAAAACCCTATGAACAGAGTATCCAAAATGCAACACGAGATAGTGCTGGAAGATGAGACCCCCAGGTCAGAAGGCACTCACTGAGCTACTGGGGAAGAACAAAGGACAAGTACGAGTAGCACTGTGACTAATGATGCAACTGGGTCAAAGCTGAAAGGAAGCCCAGAGGCTGATGCGCACAGATGCAAAAGGAGAGTCCGGAGTTGTACGACACACACAATAGGAACATGGAATGTGAGAAGCATGAACCAGGGAAAGCTAGAAATTGTCAAGCAAGAAATGGAACATATCAACATTACAATACTTGGCGTGAGTGAATTAAAATGGACAGGAATGGGACATCTTCAATCAGGCAACTACAACATATTTTATGCAGGAAATGAGAAATCAAGAAGAAACAGGGTTGCTTTAATAGTGAGAAGTGATGTAGCAAAAGCAATTAGGAGCTACAACACAAGGTCTGAGCGAGTGATATCAATGAGATTAAACGGGAAACCTATTAACATAACCATCATCCAAGTCTACGCTCCAACGTCAAACGCAGAAGAAGAAGAATTGGAGAGATTTTATGCAGAAGTACAGGAGGAAATTGATCACACACCTAAACATGATGATAATCATGGGGGACTGGAATGCAAAAGTAGGGAACAAAGAAGAACTAGGAATTGTGGGGAAATGGGGCTTAGGAGACAGAAATGAAGCAGGAGAAAGACTTATTGAATTCTGTGAAGGCAATTATTTGTTTCTTCCCAACACATTTTTTGAGCAACCAAAAAGGCAACTGTACACATGGACATCACCAGATGGTCAATATAGGAATCAAATTGATTATATAATTAGAAGACGGAGAAGTTCCATACTTTCTGCAAAAACAAGACCAGGAGCAGACTGCGGTACAGATCATGAACTGATCGTATCGAAAATCAGAGTAAAGCTAAAGAAGAACAACGCACTCATAATGCCAAAACATAATTTAAATAACATCCCAAAAGAATATAAAGATCAAATAAGGAACAGGTTTGAGGCTTTAAACTTAGCTGACAGAGAACCAGAAGAACTTTGGACTGAAGTCAGGGACATTATTAGGGAAGAATGCAAAAAGACAATACCTCTAGTTAAAGAGAGAGAAAGACCTCAATGGATGACTGAAGAAACTCTTAAAATGGTTAAAGAGAGAAGGAAAGGAAAAGCAAAAGGAGATAGAAACATGGTCAGAACTCTAAATGCAACTATACAACAACTAGTACGTAGGGACAAAGAGAACTATTACAATAGTTATTGTATAGAAATAGAAAAGGACAACAAAATGGGAAGAACAAGAGCCCTATTCCAACAGATTAGAGAAATGAAAGGGAAATTTAAACCACGAGTAGGGATGTTGAATAATCAACAGGGAAACACACTGACTGACCGAGATGAAATAAAAGGAAGATGGAAGCAATACACTGAAGAACTCTATTAAAGAGATGACAGGATGACAGATTCATTCATGGAGGAACCGTATGATGAAGAACCAGAACTTTTAGAATGTGAGGTGAAAGCTGCTCTTAAAATTCTTGGAAGAAACGAATCACCAGGAATAGATGGCATACCAATAGAGTTGCTACAAGCTACTGAGACTGAATCAGTCCAAATTCTGACAAAAATCTGTCAAGAAATATGGAAAACAAAACAATGGCCCACAGACTGGAAGCGTTCAATATACATCCCACTTCCAAAGAAAGGGGATCCCAGAGAATGCAGTAATTACCGAACTATTGCCTTAATATCCCATGCAAGTAAAGTAGTGCTCAAGATTCTACAATAAAGGCTCTTACCGTATATGGAGCGAGAAATGCCAGACGTCCAAGCTGGATTTAGAAAAGGAAGAGGCACCAGAGATCATATCACAAACATACGTTGGATAATGGAACGGAGCAAGGAATTTCAGAAGAAAATCACTCTGTGCTTTATGGACTACAGCAAAGCCTTTGCCTGTGTAGATCATGAAAAACTATGGAATGCTTTAAAAGAAATGGGGGTGCCGCAGCATCTGATTGTCCTGATGCGCAACCTATACTCTAGACAAGAGGCTACTGTAAGGACAGAATATGGAGAAACCAATTGGTTCCCAATAGAAAAGGGTGTGAGACGGGTGTATTTTATCACCCTATTTGTTTAATCTGTACGCAGAACATATCATACGGAAAGCGGGATTGGACCAAGATGAAGGAGGTGTGAAAATTGGAGGGAGAAACATCAGTAATTTAAGATATGCAGACAATACCATACTCTTAGCAGAAACCAGTAATGACTTGAAACAAATGCTGATGAAAGTTCAAGAAGAAAGTACAAAAGCAGGACTGCAGCTGAACGTCAAGAAGACTAAAGTAATGACAACAGAAGTTTTATGTAACTTTAAAGTTGACAATGAGGACATTGAACTTGTCAAGGATTATCAATACCTCGGCACAGTCATCAACCAAAATGGAGACAACAAGTGTAATAAACAAACAAACAAACAAACAAATAAATAGTCCAGAAATGAGAAGAAGGTTAGGACTGGGTAGGGCAGCTGTGAGAGAACTAGAAAAGGTCCTCAAATGCAAAGATGTATCACTGAACACCAAGGTCAGGATCATTCAGACCATGGTATTCCCGATCTCTATGTATGGATGTGAAAGTTGGACAGTGAAAAAGGTGGATAAGAGAAAAATCAACTCATTTGAAATGTGGTTCTGGAGGAGAGCTTTGCGGATACCATGGACTGTGAAAAAGACAAATAATTGGGTGTTAGAACAAATTAAGTCAGAACTATCACTAGAAGTTAAAATGATGAAACGGAGGTTATCATACTTTGGACACATCATGAGAAGACCTGATTCACTAGAAAAGACAATAATGCTGGGGAAAACAGAAGGGGGTAGAAAAAGAGGAAGGCCAAACAAGAGATGGATTGATTCTGTAAAGGAAGCCACAGACCTGAACTTACAAGATCTGAACAGGGTGGTTCATGACAGATGCTTTTGGAGGTCACTGATTCATAGGGTCGCCATAAGTCGTAGTCGACTTGAAGGCACATAATTTTATTTATTTATTTTATTTTTTATTTATTTAATTAAGCTTATATACCGCCCGACTAGCAACAGCTCTCTGGGCGGTGAACATTAAAAATACAATAAAAATAACACAAAACTGTACACAAAACTGTACAGTCTAAAATCAAAATATAATAATTTACAATTAACAGGAATTAAAATGCCTCAGAGAAGAGAAAGGTTTTAACCTGGCGCCGAAAAGATGATAGTGTCGGCGCCAGGCGCACCTCCTCGGGGAGACCATTCCATAGTTCGGGGGCCACCACTGAGAAGGCCCTAGATCTTGTCACCACTCTCCGGGCTTCCCTATGAGTCGGAACCCGGAGGAGGGCCTTCGTAGTAGACCGTAGTGTACGGGCTGGTTCATATCGGGAGAGGCGTTCCGACAGATATCGTGGTCCCGCGCCGTATAAGGCTTTATAGGTAAGTACCAACACTTTGAATCTGGCCCAGAAGCATATTGGAAGCCAGTGCAAACGGGCTAGCACAGGTGTTATATGCTCAGACCGCTTAGTTCCTGTTAGCAGTCTGGCTGCCGCATTTTGCACTAGCTGTAGCTTCCGAATCGTCTTCAAAGGTAGCCCTACATAAAGCGCATTGCAGTAGTCCAGACGCGAGGTTACCATAGCATGTACCACTGATGAGAGGTCCTCCTTACTCAGATAGGGACGTAGCTGGGCTACCAACCGAAGTTGGTAGAACGCATTCCGGGCCACCAAGGCTACATGAGCCTCAAGTGTGAGGGAAGAGTCTAAGATGACTCCCAGACTACGCACCTGTTCCTTTAGGGGGAGTGTAACCCCATCCAGGACAGGGTATATATCCACCATCCGATCAGAGAAACCATCCACCAACAGCATCTCAGTCTTGTCAGGATTGAGTCTCAGTTTGTTAGTTCTCATCCAGTCCATTGTCGCAGCCAGGCAACGGTTCAGCACGTCGACTGCCTCACCTGAAGAAGATGTAAAGGAGAAGTAGAGCTGCATGTCATCAGCATACTGATGACAACGCACTCCAAAACTCCTGATGACCGCCCCCAGCGGCTTCATATAAATGTTAAAAAGCATGGGAGACAGAACCGAACCCTGCGGGACCCCACATTGGAGAACCCACGGTATCGAGCAATGTTCCCCAAGCACTATCTTCTGGAGACGACCCGCCAAGTAGGAGCGGAACCACTGCCAAGCAGTGCCTCCAACTCCCAATTCCGCAAGCCTCTCCAGAAGGATACCATGGTTGATGGTATCAAAAGCCGCTGAGAGGTCAAGGAGAATCAACAGAGTTACACTCCCTCTGTCTCTCTCCCGACATAGGTCATCAAACAGGGCGACCAAGGCAGTCTCAGTGCCAAAACCAGGCCTGAACCCCGATTGAAATGGATCTAGATAATCGGTTTCATCCAATAGTGCCTGGAGCTGGTCAGCAACCACATGTTCCAGGATCTTGCCCAGGAACGGAACATTGGCTACTGGTCTGTAGCTGCTGACATCCTCTGGGTCCAAGGAAGGTTTTTTCAGGAGTGGTCTCACTGCCGCCTCTTTCAGACAGCCAGGGACCACTCCCTCTCGTAAAGAGGCATTAATCACTTCCTTGGCCCAGCCAACTGTTCCTTCCTTGCTAGTTTTAATTAGCCAAGAGGGGCAAGGATCCAGTACCGAAGTGGTCGCACGAACCTGTCCAAGCACCTTGTCCACGTCCTCGAGCTGAACCAACTGAAACTCATCCAACAAAACATGACAAGACTGTGCTCTGGACACCTCAGTAGGATTAACTGCTATTAAATAGGAGTCTAAGTCCCGGCGAATGCATGAGATCTTATGCTGGAAGTGTTCAGCAAATTTATTACATCGAGCTACCGATGTATCTGCCGTATCTTGTAGGCCTGGATGAAGTAGGCCACGAACCACTTTAAAAAGCTCCCGTGGGCGTGAGAGAGATGACTGAATAGTGGCGGCGAAATGTTGTTTTTTTGCCGCCCTCACCGCTCCTACATAGAGATTAGTAGAAGCACGAACCAGCTCATAATTGCATTCGTCGGGAGTTCGTCTCCATCTCCGCTCAAGCTGCCTCCTGTCTTGTTTCATCGCTCTCAGCTCCGGAGTATACCAAGGAGCTGTATGAGCTCTACATAGGAGAGGGCGCGCAGGAGCGATCGTGTCAACAGCCTGGGTCATCTCTGTATTCCACAGATCGACCAGGGCTTCGACAGGAGCGCCAGTCTTATCAGCCGGAAAAACCCCCAGAGCCTTTTGAAAACCTTCAGAATTCATTAGTCTCCGGTGGTGGACCAATTTAATAGGTCCCCCACCCTTGCAGAGGGAAAAGGCTACTGAAAGTCTAAACTTCAGCAAGCAATGATCTGTCCATGACAACGGGAGACATGTAAAACTCCCCACATCCAGATCACTATCCCCATGTCCAGTAGCAAAGACCAGGTCAAGAGTATGCCCCGATGTATGTGTTGGGCCACTAACATATTGAGACAGCCCCATGGTTGTCATGGCAGCCATGAAGTCCTGAGCTGCCCTAGACAAAGTAGCCTCAGCATGAATGTTGAGATCTCCCAGTACTAATAGTCTGGGGGATCTCAACAGTATCTCCGAGACCACTTCCGTCAGCTCAGTTAGGGAAGCCATTGGGCAGCAAGGTGGGCGGTACACCAAAAGGATTCCCAGTCTGTCCCTCTGGCCCAGCACAAGGTGCAAACACTCCAAACCAGTGATTGCATGGACATGGTGCTTGGTGAGTGAGATGGAACTCTTATAGACCACAGCGACCCCCCCTCCCCGACCCTCAGATCTACCATGATGCTGAACCAGATACCCCGGTGGGCAGAGCTGGGACAGACTAACATAACAACAACAAGCTAGCATAGCAATGTTTCCAGTGAGTCTAAAGATTGGCCCAATATAATGAAAATATTTTAATAAACAGTGAAAAACCAAAAGATGCTATATTTGAAAATATTAGCTATTATACACCACTGTCAATCAATAACATTCTGTTTTTGAGGACTGGTTTGTTAACTGCAGCACATCTATGATAGTCTGCTAGTCTCATGAGGATATACCCAGTTGGGAAGGATTACTGTATAGTGTTTTGGGGAATGTTTTTGAATGGTTTATATTTAAAGAACTCTCGTCATTGTTCACAATATATATATATTTGTGTCATATTAACTAGTTTGTGTTTATTGTAAAGATCCCTTTCTTCTAACACACTATAAGCCTGCTTCATAGGTTCAGTTAATGAATACTCATAAGAAATGCCTTCCCATCCCAAAAAGAGCTCAATGAATCAGACTCTCTCCTCTATGAAGAACAAATAGCAGAACAAATTTGAGGGCACCTCCAGATGGCCAGTATTTTGTGGGAGGGATTCAAGTCCATACTGGGAAATTTAGGTTTACACAATTAAAGTGGATTAAAGCATTCTGTCAGGCAACAAACTTTAAAAAAGAAAGAATTTTTGTGGCTAGGAAATGCACTGAAAAGTGTGGGATGAATGAATGACCCATGGGAAGATGTATAAAGAGCCTATAAGCAAATCAGGGTGAACGCCCATTGTCATATAACCAGCACATATCAGAACAAATGTTCAGTAAAACCTGGATATAGGACCCCTCCGGACATCCTTTTCATTATGCATTCATGACTTTTTTGCTCATGGTGGTATCGGGGCAATTATTTGCAATCCCAATTTCAATACTCTTTGTGCCTATAAATGTTTTGGAGTGGACATACTGCATCATTTCCAGTTAGTGCATGTCCCGTAACTTCCTGCTGAAATCCTTTATATCACAAATGTTTGTAGGGGGGTGTCCCACCTTTGTTATGCTATAGTGCAAGAGTGGCCTTCCAGATGGCAATAATGCGATAACATTGGGGAAGCATCAACTAATAAAACAGAATGGTGTGTGGACAGTTTAATCCACCACTAATCCACTATTCCTGCATCAATGACATGTGACAGAATACACCCACAAAAAAACACCAGTCTGGAGACACCCATAATCTAACCTCTGCTTAAGCTTTATGAAAGCAAATCAGGATGCTTGCTCAATAAACAGGTATTCTAGAGGGGCCCCTCCACACCATCCCAAATTTGATTCTTCAGTCAGTGGCCATTCCTAATTACATGCCTGTCTCCCACTTCCCAGCCCTCATTTTTGTTCTCACCTGCATGCATTCTCCTGACTGCAAGTCGTTCTGCAGGGCTTCCTCCAGAATCCCATTTCTCTGTGGAGAGGGAAAGGAAAATGCAATTATTGCTGTAGAGCTAAATTCCCCACACAGACCAGGGCCTGAACCATGGCAGGAGGAAAAGAGGACAGGCCCTACTGTGCTTACAGACTGAGCAATGGGGATCCAGGTACCCTGTTCCAATACATGAACAGATGAGCTCCCTTGGGGATAGACCGTCTCCCGAAGCAGCAAATGTTGCTCACTTTGCTGGTGGCTTCCTGTGCTATCTAGGAAAAGAGAAAAGAAAGCATCATGAAACGTTAGCTCCATGATCAATTTGAGCAAGTGTGTTCCAAGGCCCAGTCCAAGGACCTAGGCTTAGTTCTTGGATTCAGAAAACATATTAAACAAGAGGATGCCATTAACACCACTGGTAATTATGTGCATGGGTGTCTTGTCTCATTTGGCCCTCAGAAGCTACCATGGCACTTGCCTTCCTGCAGACAGCTCTGGAGAATGGAGCTTCCGTTGCTCCTCACCTGCATAAAGAAAAAGCATGGGTCATTAGGAGACAGGCATAAGCAGTGGGGTTAGCAGTATAACAGGATTCCCATAAATGCAACAAGGGCTGTTGCCTTCATACCCTGCCAGTGAGATTCCTGGAGGCACCTTGTAAGCCACTGGTGGAAAAGGAATGGTAAGCCAGATTTGGAACAGTTTGAACATGTGGCCTTAATCCATTGGAGGCAGGTCCATGAGGGCAAATGGGCCACTGCCCCACCAACCTCAGTCTGCCCTCAGCCAGCCCCTCCCACCTACCTGCTTACTTCCTATTTCCTATAAGCAGTCCAGGGGGTGGCCCTGACAGCTTCCTCTTCCTTAGTCTCCTCCTCAGACAGAAAAAGGGCGGGGACAAAAGCAAGATTAGCTGCCTCCACCTATCATTGGCTCTAGCTCCACCTACTGTCTGCGGTCTCTGACTTCCCCCCTATGAATCCCAATGGGCACCAGCCACAACTGCACCTTTACCATGGAACAATGTGAAGCAATTGCTTCAAGAAGCACATTTTCTCTAGTCTTTCCCTGTTGTGAGTCACTATAAAAAGTGAATATGATATGAACCGGCCAGTGCACTACGTTCTGCTACGAAGACCCTCCTCCGGGTTCCAACTCACAGGGAGGCCCGGAGGGTGATGACAAGATCTAGGGCCTTCTCAGTGGTGGCCCCCAAACTATGGAACAGTCTCCCCGAGGAAGTACGCCTGGCGCCGACTCTGCTCTCCTTCCGGCGCCAGGTCAAAACCTTCCTATTCTCTGAAGCATTTTAAGTTACACTGATTTACTTTTAAAAATGTTTATTGTATTGGATTGTTGATTGTATTTTAGTATTATTTTGTTATTCATTGTATTTTTATGCTATTTTATGTTCACCGCCCAGAGAGCTATTGCTAGTTGGGCGGTATATAAATTTAATAAATAAATAAATAAATAAGGGGAGGCATAATTTTGACTTTTAAAATGTCTTAAATCCACTGTCCAATGTTCATACAAAAAAAAATCCACAATCCAACATTATTTAGGATCCCTGGAAGTTGGATTGGATGTAGTGATGATGGTAGCAATTGTTATTGATGATTCATAATTATGTGGCTCCTACCTGCACACACAGGTTGGGGTGGGGTCTCAGTCTTGGGAACTCCTGTGGTACCTAAAAGGTTTGGAAAAGTGTTTGTTACCCACAGTCCCACTCACAAAAGCTGCAACTCAAAACTTACTTCTGCCTACATCTACACACATACATACATCCTACATCGCTCCTATGACTGAATGGCACTCCACCTGAAACTCTTAATGCAAATGTCTCCAACCCTCCCACTTCAGTCCTCTTGCCAGATGTGCAGGGCTCTCTTTTTTAAAGGTTGTTTCTTATCCCACCACATCACGACCCCATAATGCACAAGTGGGGAACAAGCGGATCTCTACATATAGTCGGACTCCAAATCCCATCAGCCCCAACCAACATGACCAAAGGTGAGGGATGATGGGAGCTGGAGTCCAACAACATCTGTAGGACAACAGGTTTCACATCCATGCCATAATACATAAGAGATGTCCCTTAATTGCACATTCCCATACAACACAGGTCGGCAACCTGCAGCTCTAGGGCTGCATGTGGTCGTCGGACTGGCTTCAAAAGCCCTCTGCAAGTGATCAGTTCAGACTTCTAGCAGGAGTGACCTGTTCCCCTCCTAGCAGTCAGTGAGAGAGAGAAGAGGAGGTGGGAGAGAGAAAGGGAGAGAGTGGTGGCTGGTGGCTCCATGCTGAGCACCTTGGACAGTTCCTTGAGAATCAAACAAAACCTGGATTCTACTGCCCCACTGACATGGAGCTACCAGCCACCACTGGAGAGAGACAGAGATAGCATGGCCCCATCTACTTTTTGTTCTGACCTTGCCTACCACCAAATTCAGCCCTGCCCACAGATGGCATGTAGTCCCAGACAGAAAATATATCCTGCCCTAAAACATATGGGATATCTTACTTTAGCTGACTCCCACAGATGCTGGAAATAAAAAGTTTTAGGTTGTCCCTTAAAAATAAAATAAAAGATGACCCAGCTGCAGCTGCAGCAGCAGCAGCAACCTGAAGCCTTTACCACTCTTATAGTCCCCCAGCCTGAACTTTGCCACTCATCCACATCTCCCTTCTCTACCCCTCTTGCTTCTTTTCTCTACTCACATCATGTGGAGCGAGGGGCAGGTGCAGCTGCGGGTGTAGTGGGTGGCAAGAAGCAAACGTTTCCCCTTTCCAGCAGGGAACCAGCTCCCCCAGGATGTCACATGGTGCAGAGAGAGCGCAGCTCAGCACCCCATCAAAGGCTTTCAGTTTCAGGCGGCTCTGTGCCCAGGCCCTGGCCAAAGCTTCAGTGTCTGGAATGGGAAGCTGGTCTTTGTATCAACAAAGCATGTCACCGCCCCACAGAACACACTCCATGGCAAGAACGTTCTTCATGTACTCTTCAGAAATGCACCTGCCTCAGAATTCCCTCCCAAAGTACACATAACTATGCCAACTCCTCCTCTGTCAACACATCCAGAGTTGGCCTAGGACACTTTGCTGCCTGAGGTGAAGAACATGATGGCACTCCCTCACCCCACCTGCCATGCTAGGTACAAAAAGCTGACAGGACTGGCAGCCGGAGCTTTCTTCAATACTGGCAATGGGGCAGTGCCTCCCACCACACTTGAGGGCAGCAGAGTAGCCTACAGCAAGCCTAGGGAAGGAGATATGACACATGCTCACCCCTCTGACTTCCAACACCACAACCTTGTCCCTCAGCATCTGCCGCCTGAGGTGGCTGTTTCACTCTGCCCAAAGGTAAGGCCAGCCCTGAACATATCCCAAGTTAGCACTAACATTTTGGCTTTCGGATCCAGTGTGTGTGTGTATTTTATATTTGTTTGTTTAACCTATTGTACCTATTGAATGAATGAAGTAAAAGCATTTTTCATACCGCTTGCAAAGGGGCACAAGTAGGTTCGGGGTGTGTCTTCTTGGTTTTCAATGTTGGGCCACACCTATGAACACAATACCAAGTAGAATCAGAGGACAGGGGAAACCGAAAAACTACACAGCCTCACATTGACGTTGGGGGAAAACATGGGGCATGAGAATGTGATCCTATCCCGTGCAGAAGATCTCATGCTGAGGTATCTAAGAGCTTATTTGCTTGCAGCTATGGGGAACCTTTGGCCCTGCAGATGTTGCAGATCTACTACAATTCCCAAGACATCAGCCATGCTTGCTGGGGATGATGGGAGTTGTAGTTGAGCAACATCTGAGGGTCAAAGGTTCCCCACACCTGGCTTACTGTCATAAAGCAACAATTATTCTATCAGGCTGCATTGAGGGAGATAAAGGCTGTGCTGAGAGACCAGTCAAATTTGGCTCCTTCTCTCCTTCCAATTCCATCTGGTCATTATAAAAACTTTGTAATTAAGAACTAGTGCCTAAGTTTGTTTTTTCCTCCTCACTCCAGTCCTTTTCCTTGAGGGCTGGTAGAGACTGTCACGTTATTGAACTTTGTAAGGCTTTGCAAGCCTTTGTAACTGAAGAGTGGAGTAAGAATATCCTAAATAAATATAAGCCCTGTGCATGCAACCAACTGGTTGTACTGAACATATGGAGTGCAGGGATGAGAGTCTTGGATAGAAGATAACAACCTGGATGAGAGCCAGATTTCTGACTAGAACATCTGCATGATTGAAGGCACTTTGCTTGATATTTTATATAGTTCTATCAGTGAATTGTGTAATTTTCTGGTGTTTTTGCAGTACATTTTTAATAGAGTAGAAGGAATGATTGGTGATTGAGTGGGACATATTGGAGTGATTGGGTGGATGGTGCTTTTGTGCATGAGGTGCAGGAGTAGAATGCAATGAGTGATAGTGGATGCATCGTGGGTACTATGATTTGTGTAGATGTCAGAGAATTTGGGTGTGCTATATGTATGTGCTAGTGGGGTGAGTGTTGCATTGTGTGAGCTAGGATGTGCCTTGGCAAGAGGGAGGGTGAATATGAAAAGGATCCCTGACTCTCAGGGCACTTCCAGACTGTCACTATTTTGGCTGGGATTCAATCACATACTAGCAAATTCAGGTCATACAACTACAGTTGACTGGGAGGTCTTGCGCAGGTAACCTGCTTCTTCCTCAAAATCAGATTTTTTGCAATAAGGAAACTGATGGGAAAATGCACCAGAAAATGTGGGATAACACTTGCTTTAATGCAATGTCATCTAGTCTCCCCACAAACAAATCAGAATGAATGCTCATTGGATAGTCAATGTCATTGTTTAATATCCCTGAAAATGAATCAGGATGAAAATAATCAGGTTGTTTGAAAGTGCCCTTAAGATGTTTTCAGAATGTGCTGCCATGTTTTGCTTTCTTTGTGTGGAAGATGAGTGAGAGAAAACTTTGTGAAGAATGTGTAAAAACTCCTTACCTGCAGGCAGAGACAGGGAACCACCTGGGAGATAGGTAAGCTCACATTCTCAGGTCCAGTCTAAATACAAGCCAGGAAAGTAAGGAGAGTGAGAATAGTTCATAGAAAAACCTGTCTAGATTCAGACTCCTCCTGTCCCACAAATTCCCAGACATCCTCTTCTCCCAGGCATTTTAGCATGTGTTTTTAAATCGTTTTTTAAAAAGTGTTTTTAAATTTGAATATTTGTTTATTTGTTTTTAATGTTTTTAATTGTTGTAAACCACCCAGAGAGCTTTGGCTATGGGGTGGTATACAAATGTAAATAATAATAATAATAATAATTATTATTATTATTATTATTATTATTATCATCATCATCATCATCATTATCATCATTATCATTATTATAGGATTTAGTCAAATGTGTGACTCTTAGGTCTGAGGAAGCCAAACCCAAAATTCAAAGAGCCAGCTTTCAGTAAGCACGGGCAGTAGGAGAAAGAACAACTGCTGGTACTAGTTCTTTCTTAGTAAAGACCTTCCTTTTTTTAGACCCACTGATGCCTTTTTTATAGAATGTCCAAAACTCTATGTCCAGAAAACACAAGCTATAGGGTCAAAACTTTTTTGGATAGATTCCCACCCCACCCCATGATCTAGAGAAGGAATGCACCCTAAACACCAAGGGCCCTTCACACATTGCTGTTCGGAAACTACAACTAGTCCAGAATGCAGCGGCCAGATTGCTGACGCGGACCAGAAGGTCTGCTCATATAACACCTGTTCTGGCCCGTCTGCACTGGCTTCCTGTTTGTTTCCGGGCTAGATTCAAAGTGCTGGTTTTGACCTATAAAGCCCTACACGGCATGGGACCGCAATACCTGGTGGACCGCCTCTCCCAATATGAACCAACCCGGACACTGCGCTCAACATCTAAGGCCCTCCTCCGAGTGCCATCCCATCGAGAAGCTCGGAGGGTGGTGACTGGAACCAGGGCCTTTTCTGTGGTGGCCCCCGAACTGTGGAACAGCCTCCCTGATGAGGTGCGCCTGGCGCCGACGCTACTATCTTTTCGGCGCCAGGTGAAAACCTTTTTATACGCCCAGGCATTTTAAAGTGTGTTTTAATAGCATTTTCATCATTATTTGTATTTTGGATGTTGTTTGGTTCTTTTATTGTTTGTTTGTTTTGTTTTCTTGATTTATTGTATTTATTGTATTTATACATTGCTTGTTTTTTATCTTTTTGTACACCGCCCAGAGAGCCTTCAGGCTTAGGGCGGTATATAAATTAAATTAAATAAATAAATAAATTACACTGTTAGGTGTTTTAAATTTACAGCTAAAAACTGTCTCAAACGGTACACTCTCAGAGTTGTGACTAGCGTTCTCTCCTTTTTGAGTGAGCACTCAAGGATAAACCTGTTTTTTCTGCATAATGTATGAAATGGCCCTGAGCATGAGGTCTAGGTATGTAAGACCAGAGCACCTGTGGGCCTGGGGAAGGGCTAGTAGTACTTGTGATGAGTTAATGTCCCATTCTTGTCTGCTTGACTCTTTAAACCAGAGGCAGCCAATATGGTACCCTCTAGATCAGCCTTTCCCAACCTTTGGGTCCCCAGATGTTGCTGGACTACAATTCCCATCATTCCTGACCACTGGCCATGGTGACAGGGGCTGATGGGAGTTGTAGTCCAACAACATCTGGGGACCCAAAGGTTGGGAAAGGCTGCTCTAGATGTTGCTAGATTTCAGCTCCAATCAGCCCCAGCCAACATGACCAACAGTCAGGAATGATGGGAATTGTAGGTACAACAACATCTGGAGGATACCACATTGGTTATCCCTGCTGTAACTTGTTAACAGAAGATCCCCAGCATTTTCTTGCTAAGATTGCTATTCTGAGTATTGCTCCTCTGTCTTTGACAGCAACTTGACACACAGATGCTAAGCTGGAGCTATTACCATAATTTATTTCTCTGCCAGTAAAAATCTGGCAGATATTGAGTGGAGTCTTTCACTCACCAGCAATTTGGTGGTGCCCTCACCCAGATCTTTAAATCCACTTGTCTGATTCAGATACAACCACAGGTTAAAATATTGCCCTTCAGGGATGTTCAGTACATGCAGCACAGCCTTCTCTAGCATCACGGAGACCTCCAGGCTAGGCACTGCAGGATAGAGACTGCCATTAATATTCTACCTACATTCCCAGACCCACAAGGGTTCCAGAAAGCACTGCACAGTCTGATTGGGAGCTATTCTTTGTTTAACGACCCCTGACCCTGGGACCTTGCAGGAAGACTCTTTAGGAGAATGAGGCTCAGGCTGCTTCCTCAGTGGCAGAACTGTCTGTACTGAATTAAAAGCCCTCATGGTCAGAGGACATGGTCCTGGCATCATCCTTGAACTCAGAGGATAGGTCCTTTGCAATACTTTCATCCCTGTAACCTCACAGGTGTCAAATATGGTAAAATCAAGTGAATGCCCCTTAACCAGCTTGCCAGCTCCTCCATGGTTGCTGAGCCAACCATATTACAGGTCCTGTCAATCTACATAAGGCTTCCATTGGCTTTAGCTCCCTGCTGGGACAACATCTTCCTACAGCTACCTTAGTAGGAGAGAGTTTTAGCCAGCAGCACTCACTTGGGAGCTATCCAAGGTCCTGATTCTTTTTGCTCTTTGTGTTAACAGAGTTCTGACTGGACTTTCCATGTTTGACCTGCCATGGTCTGCCTTGTCTCAACTTTGCCTACCTAGAATTTTTTTTTAAATTGTGTTTTTAAATTGGTTTTGTGTTTTAAAATTTGTATATTTGTTTTAATTGTTTTAATTGCTGTAAACCGCCCAGAGAGCTTTGGCTATGGGGCGGTATATAAATATAATAAATAAATAAATAAATCAGCCTTTACCTGCCTTGACTTGAGTTCACTACCTATTTCCCCAGATAGCTTTAAGTGCTCATGGAATCAGAAGCTAAATGAATGCTCCATCTTCTAAGATGACTTCTATGTTAAACTATGGAATTCGTTCTCATGAGATGAAGTTGGTGACCACTGCCTTGGATGGCTTTAAAAGGGAATTAGACAAATTTGTGGAGGATGAGAATATCAATGACTTTGTTTTTTTTTAACAAAATAGCGATATACAAATATTTTTATAAATAAATTAAAAATAAATGGCTACAAGCCATGGAGGCTATGTTCTTCCTCCACTATCAAAGGCACTGATATCCAGTATGCCTCTGAATACCAGTTGCTGGAAATTGCAAGTGAGAAGAGCTCTGTTGCACTCAGGTATTGCTGGCAGGCTTCCCATGGGCATCTGGTTGGCCATTCTGAGGACGCTGGACTAGATGGCCTTTGGCCTGATCCAGCATAGGACTCTTCTTATATTTTCTTCTTCCACTCACCTTCCTAGCATTTCCTGCCAGCTGGAGATGCCAGGTTCACTCTCACTCCAATCAGCAAGCCTCCCTTATCAACAAACAATTGGGAGCCTTAAAGTGTGCTCCTGATTGTGCAATGGCAGCTGTGTCTCTACCTGACTCTGTGCATTTGTTTACCTGTGTGCATGACCATTAAGACAGGCAGTGTGGTGTAGTAGTTAGTGTGTTGGACTAGGGCTTGGGAAACCATGGTTCAAATCCCCACTTGGCCATGAAGCTTGCTAGGTGACCTTGGGCCAGTCACTGTTTCCTAACCTACCTCACAGGGTTATTGTGAGGATAAAATTGGGAGGGGAGAACCATGCTTGTATGCCACTTTGAACTACTTGGAGGAAAGGTGGCATAGGAATTTATTTATTTGTTTATATATTTGTTTGTTTACATATGTATTTATTTATTGAGATGCAAGTTTTCCAATATACCAGACTTGCACAAAACAGTGGGTTAAAAAAAACAACCAAACAAGTGAGCCTACCAAGGAGCACCTCACCAACAGAAGTAGGAGCTGTAGTTAGATGTAAAAATGTCACCAAACACATAAAAAATCCCACCCACATGATGCACTTTAGTATGTCCACATTTTGTAACATGTGGTTTTATGTTGGCTTTTTCCCCCTTATTGCATTATCTGTGGATCAGAAAAAAATCCAGATTAAATGGAAGGAAAGTGCAGGCTGCTGCTACTTGGATGAGGTCAACGTAGTATGGATGAGAAGAAAAACATGCATACATGGGATGCATTGAATTCCCTTTAAACTGTTGTGTGTATATCACCCATAAGTCTCCACTAACCTTCATTCCAAGGAAACCAACCCAAGGTATGCACTGGAACCCCCGAAAACTCTCTTGGAGAGCTCTGGAAAAATATGGTTGTGAAAGCATGGTGCCATTTGAACAAGGGAAAATGCAACTGTGGAGGGTGCCTATTGGCAAGTATCTGTGATATCACAAACACCTCTCTACCCTCCCCAAAGCAGTTCTCCAATTTTTTTAAATGTTTAGAAAAAATAAAATCCACCCAGTGAAAAACAAAAGTATAAATGGGGAATGGTGGTAGCTCAGTGGTGGAGCATCTGCTTTGCATGCAAAAGGTCCTAGGTTCAATTCTTGCTATCTCCAGGTAGGGCTATCAAAGACACCTGCCTGAAAATCTAGAGCTCATGCTAGTCAGTGCAGACATAAGAAGGTAAGAAGAGCCTGCTGTTCTCGCAGTGGCCAATAAGACGCCTATGGAAAGCCCGCAAACAGGACCTGAGTGCAATAGCACTCTCCCAACTGATACTCAGAAGAATACTGCCTCCTCCAACTGTGGAGACAGTATACCTAGTCAGCTGGACCAATGGTCTGTCTTGGAACAACACAGCTTCCTATGCTGCTATCCAGGATCACACCACAGGCAAAAACAATCTGTCTTCATTAACATCTGTTACAGATATTGCAGATATTACATTTGTCTTTACCTTTGCTTTAGTCATTGGAATTATTTTAGTGAACTCCTCCTGTGCCCGCAGGCATCTTTGTCACCGTTCACAGAGTTCACTCCTACTAGTAGTTTATGGTAATCAGGACTGTCTGTACTCTGTGCAGGTTACTCCCAAATTACGCAAACAGAATACGTTTTACAAAATAGGGCAATGATTCCCAGGTCTTCATCATACTACTTATTCAAACTTTTCTCTACATAGATACTGCAACAATGAGAACTATAAACTTGCTATGTAAGAATGAAAGCAGGGATTCTCAGGATGCCATATCCCACCCCAGTTACCCACCAAATTCTGCACTTGCACAGTCATCTTTCCCTGACTCATAAAATCTGAGCACTGAGGGATTACTTTGTCTATATAATGGTTAATATATCAGAAGGTGGATTTGAGTACTTAATATGTGGAAAGGTTGACTAGACAAACTTTGAGCCCCATCCAGACCTGTGAAATATCCTATGAGTTGTCCTTCCAAGAATATGTTCGGCTCCTCCAGACAACCTATTTATTGAACATTCATCCTGATTTGCTTGCACAAAGCTTACATGGAGCTTAGATTATATCCATTCTTTATTGAGCTGGTTTGTTTGTGGGGAGGTTAAATTACAATGAACATTCATACCAATTTGCTTGCGATGAGTTTATACATCTTCCCATTAGACATTTGTTCATCCCACATTTTCAATGCATTTCCAGGACACTTTCCAAACCTCAAAAAGTTCATTTTTAACAAATGGATTTGTTTCACTAGGATGACAGAGCACTTTAATGCACTTTGAATGCACAGCCCCAAAGTTCTGGTATATGATTGCATCACTCCTGCAAAATACTAAGTCTGGAGGCATCACCTGATTATGAGATGCTGCTGTAGACAATAAATAATATCACCATCATGCCCTGTTTGTGTGCTTCCTTGGGCACCTAGCTGGTCTAGATCAGGGATGGGGAACCTTTTTGGTCTAGTGGGCCAAATCCTTCCCTCTCCCAGTGGACCAACTTTGACAGGTGGGTGGGACAACCCACCTATCAATCACCTGATGTCATTATGACATCAGATGATTGTCAGGTGGTCTGTCCCTCCCATCTTTCATATTTTTTGTGCAGCACTTCCCAAGTTCCCAACAGCCAGCTGTGTGTCAGACATTTGGGAACCACAATGCAAGGGGCTTTGCTGGCCCTATGCTTGCCGCTTCCCAAGCACTGAGCAAAGAGCTGGAAAAGCTACTTTCTGCAGGGATCAGCTGTTCCATCCAATAAACTTGAAGTCACCACCCATCAGCTGATGGGTGGTGACTTCAACCCTATTTTCTCCAGGGACTGGCTGCATGACTGAGTTCCCCATTGAGAACTAGGTTATACAGTTGATCCCTCTGCATCTCTACTTGCCTCACAGCTAATGTCAGGAGTGGGACAGGTGGCCCTGATTTGGGGGAAATGGCTTTGTGCTTCACACTGGGACCTATACTGGGGCAACTTTTGCTGGTGAGCTGGAGGTTCCCCACCCTGGGCTAGGTGGTGTTCTAGCAAAGCTAGAGTTTAGTCACTCCCTCTCAGCCTCAGAGGAAGGCAATGGTAAACCACCTCTGAATACCGCTTACCATGAAAACCCTCTTTATAGGGTCGCCATAAGTTGGAATTGACTTGAAGGCAGTCCATTTCCTTTTTTTTTTCAAGCTCAGATAGCTATCAGACTAGCTGCAGTGAATTTGCTTGGCCCTGTTGGTGCCTGTATCAGGGCAACAGTACTGATAAGTTGGTGGCATTGCTACATACCTTGGCAGAGGCGAATGGCATCTTTTGCTTTGTGCCAGGTGCAGTCTGTGGGAAGAAAACACAGAAGGAACGATAGGAGATTGTTGTCTAAGTTTTCTCTGCTTGCCACTTTTGGGGGCTCAAGAAGAACTCACCTGGCCCACTATGTGTACGTTGTAACAGATGTGCAAACCGATAGCGGGGCCTGGTGAAGGCCGTGACTTGCAGCTCACCACTGATAGCAACTGGAAAGCAGTCAAACTGGAGAATGCCCTAGGAAGGAGGGAAGGAAGGGGACAGGAGTGTCAAAGATCAAAGGAGGCACATATTCCTCTCTCTCACACACACATATACTCACGCACAAAAACATACATAGGCAAACACTATGCTGTCTCACGCACAGGCGCCCAACAGAGCTCTTGCAATCTGTGAGAACTGCTTCTTCAAGGCACCTTCCTCCTTCTTCAGGTATGCCCCTCTGCCTCACCATCACCACCGCAGTGGGAGAAGGGATCACCCTCCAGTCCCTTCTCTTATCCCACCCAGCTTGTCTTGCTCTGAAAGGGTTTCTGGGGCTGCTTCTTCAATGATATCCCCAAACTCTGGTCTTTGTTGCAGAGCACTATGGAAGTGCAAGAGAAGCTGGCTGGAGTGCCTTGGAACAGGGCACAGTGGGAGGAAAGCTCCCAAAAAACTCATTACACTCTTGAAAACTGCTGTTGCCAGCTGCACACTCTGCTGTGTGACTGTAGAGTGGTTCATTGCTCCTTTGAGTGTGTGCTGCCGCCACCACCAAATTAGCAGGGATCTTGGGGGGAGGGCAGGCTCTTGAAATTGCTTGGAGGACCATATAAGACCTGTGGGCTGCCAGTTCCATGTCAGTGGGACAGTGGAATTTGCTCTGGGTTTTAGTCTGAACTTTCAAGGAGCTGTTCAAGGTGTTATAACTTGCATCAGCACCTTGCACCACTCCTTGAAAGTTCAGAATAAAACCTGGAGTGGATTCCACTACCCCACAGACATGGTACCACCAGCTGACACCGTCTGCCAGTTAACCAGAGGAAAAAATTAAGCACACACGTTGTAATTTTCCACAGCCAATCCACCTGGACAATTTAGGCCTCATTGCACCACCCAGCTACAATAGCAAGCATGGTGTTCAGAATATGTGTTTGTTTATGGGCAGGGCTGACACTATCCTGCAATTTTGCAACCACACTGCAGATTTTAGTATTGAGAAACTCCACTTTCTGTTTTGAAATGTGAGTTTCTAGCCCTTGGCTATAAAGAATGCCGTTTGCCAGAATGTGGGCAACTCCTGTTGAAATCTCAGGAACTACAGGAGGTTATGTGAGCAGGATTTCCTGTGTATGAAGCAATGTTCTAGCAGAGCCAGTGTGGTATAATGGTTAGGGTTTCAGTTGAGGTCCAAGGAGATCCAGGTTCAAATCCTCACTCCAACATGAAGCTCACTGACTAACCTTGGGCCTATCACTCTCTCTTCTAGCCTAACGTACCTTACAGAGTTGTTATGAGGATAAAAATGAGGGAAGCATGTATGCTTCCTTGGAGGATAAATTATGTGAAAAGGCAAGTATTTGCATTTACACAGCATAGAGTAGATTCAGCTCTACTTATGGGTAAGGCAAGGAGAGCAATTTGTGATAGACTCAGTAATAGATTAGAGGATTCTGCCTGTCTAGATCTCTATCTGAAGTCAAAACCTGCTCTGCAAGTAAGTGGTAGGGAGCAAATCACAGTCTGCATTCCTCCCTTTATTCCTCCTTAAACAACAGGCATCCCTTTCTTCATCACCAGGCAAATGCCAAATCTTTCTGTATCCTTACACCTTGTTCTCCATTTACCGCCAACTCTTACAAATTTTGGATTGCATCAATTGCTTGTTTTTTGGAGGCTGTGCACACTCATGTTCAAGCGACGATGGTTGTTTCTAACACTACTGGTAGCTTTTAGTACTGCTGAGGCACTGCATTTCCACAATTAGCTAGAAGTCTAATTAAAAAGGAGGTTCTGCACAACAACACTCAGCATAGCACTGCATCAACTAGCAATGCCCTTCCCTACATCTAGTCCACAAATCTATTAGTAGAGTTGATGGTCCACGCAACAAAATGGGCTTGGACCTACAGTGAGCTTTCAGTTAGTATGAGAAAGGACCTTCGTTGATGGAACTTTTGTAAGCAAAGGTCCTTTGTAAACTAATTGAAAGCTCTCTGTTTGTAGGTTCAGCCCATTTTATTGTTTGGACTGTCAGCTCCACTGGTGGATTAATAGCAGTGCTGAATTGCCCCTTATTTGGCTTTTGTTTCCCACTGGTGTGTCTGTGTGTTTAAATTAGTTGCTTCTTTCCATTATTTATTGCATTTTTGTATTATTTTTATTTTACTGTGACCTGCCCTGAGGTCACTTGTGGTGATAGGTGGGATATAGATCATATATACTACTCTCCTTTCCATATTTAAATATATTGCTGGCCAAGCAAACAGCAGGAACAATTGAAACCAATGAAATGGGTTGAACTCTTTGCCCATCCACATGGGACAGGCTATGCTGCTGCAACTGTGTTTTAGATTAAATACATAAATTGGCACAAACCATGGCTGAAAAACACACAAGAGGACAACATAAAAACTACTTGATTGCAATGACTTATCACTCAATCATGAAAGAGTGTGCTTCCAGACAGGCGGTTATTGAGGGATCAGTGCTTCTCATCCATGCAAGCTTTTTGCAGCATTTATACAATGCCTTTGGCATTAAAATGTCAAACCCTACCACACACACACTTTAATCTGGATTTATCCTTTTCAGGGGAAATCTAATAAGTAAAAAAAAATCTGTCCAATGACAGATTTGCAATATCTGAATGACCCATTAGCAGTATGAAGCTCCCATCTGGAAGCACTCTGAGGGAACGAAGGGCAGCAATACAGGAGAAAAGTGCTAGTATGGAAGCAACCAAATAACTGGAGCTGGCAGTAGTCTGGGACCCCTTCTCATCCTCGTCGTCAGTGTTGTGTTCAGAGGCCTAGAATGCTTAAAAGTAAGAACCTGGACTCTGACTATGCTTATTAGACAGCAGATTTATTTTAGAGTCCTTTGCTTGCTTACAGCTACATGCTGCCTGGTGTTCTTCCTTCCAGAATTTCCTTTGCCCTGTTTCCCTACCATAAGTCCCAGGGTGGACTGACTACGTTTAGCTCGGAGCATTCTGGAATCTTGCACTGGATCAAGGAATGGATCTGCCATAAACACTCCAATATCTTTTTTCTGTACCAAGAAAACTTACATTCTATTGCACATAGTCTGGAAGCTGCAGCTGGTGCAAAATTCAGCAGTGTGACTGCTGCTGAAAGATTTGGACTGGCTGCCCATTATCTACCGGGCCAAGTTCAAGCTTGTTCAAGTTCAAGGTTTTGGTGTACAAAGCCCTACACAGCTTGGGACCAGGATACCTGAAAGATTGTCTTATCCCTCAGTCGATCACTGCGCCCTGCAGGTGAGGGCCTCCTGTGGATACCATCCTATCAGGAGGTCTGTTCTGCACAACATAGGAAGTGGAGCTTTAGCATTGTGACACCTACCCTTTGGAATTCCTTCCCCTTAAATATTAGACAGGCACCATCTTTGTTACCTTTTCGGCGCCTACTGAAGACCTTCCTTATTCAACAAGCCTTTTAAGTAGAGACCTTATCCCAGCCTGCATCTGTGATGGAACTGCTTTTTAGGATTTTTTAAAGTTTTTTTAAGATGCTTTGTTTTTAAAGATGTTTTGTTTTAATGTTTTTAAATATGTTTTCTTTTAATATATTTTAAAGTCTGTTTTTAAGACGTTTTAGAGTGTTTTTAGTGTTTTTGTTTGCTGCCCTGGGCTCCTGCTGGGAGGAAGGGCAGGATATAAATTTAATTAATTAAATAATAACAATAATAATAACAATATATGAGAAATATTCTATTTTCATAAGTTATTCTTATTGCAGAATTTGGGTTTTCTCAGGATGTTTGCCACTGATGATGATGGTGACCAGGGCCACATCTTAATCAGTGTCATGGCCTTCTCCATCTAGGCTCAATTGATACCACCCCCGCTCCCAGAGGAGCAGCGAAGGCAAATGGAGGCTATTCCTCCTTCTCCTAACATGACCAAAGAGAACAGGTGAAACAGGTGATGGCAGCACAGACCTCAAGAAGCTGGGAATAGACCTTCTGAAGGTGCGGGCCTCAGCATGCGCCCAATAATGTCGATGCCAGATGGTGAAAGAAAAAAGAAAGCAACATGGTGGGACATGACAATGAGAGGCAGTTGATGCCCATGGGGACTAGTAGGGTAGAAGGCACAGAGATCAGCAGTAGGTGGAGCCAGAGCCAATGACAGACAGAGCCAACTCATTCTAGTTTTGTGCCCCATCCTCCTCCCTGCTGAGTTCTACAAGGGCAACACAAAGATTGAGGAGGAAGATTCCAGGCAGTGTCACCCCCTGGATTAGTTCTAAGGAAGAAGGTAGACAGGTGGGCTGGCTGAAGGCAGACTGAGGTTGGCGGGGCAGTGCCCCATTCGAACTAACAGACTAGCCTCCATTGAGAAGTGAGTGAGGGCAGAAAACAGTAGAGACCAAGTACAGCTCCTCATCCATCTCCACACAGAGAGCCTGCTTCTTCCTGTATGTGTAGCTGCCTACCTCTAGAGGAGTGGTTCCCAACCTGGGGGCCGGGACCCCCAGGGGGGCCGCGAACAGTAAAGAAATGAATTATTTATTAATTTTTTAAAAAAGTTTTCACTTCCTCTACACCGTCTGCTTTCCACTGCCGCTGCACATGACACCTCCCCCTTGCTCCAAACAAGAGGGGAGGCCTTTTGCTGAAGTGCCAGAGCGTCTTTCAGGTGCACTAAGGGCAGGCATCTGCCTATAAAATACATGGCAGATGCCAAAGGAGGCTGAGGGTGGAGCTACCAGGAAGAAGAGGGGATTACTACCACTGATTCCTGTCTCCTTGCACTGCCGCTACTGGCAACAGCCCTACTTAGAATTAGAGGAGAGGGCTTTTTGTGAAGCAAAAAGAAGCAAGGCTGCAAAGAAAGGCTGCTTTCCCCGTTCCTTCCTGGCAGCCAGCCTGCCTCCCTGGGGGGAGGGGGTCACAAAAACATTCAGCTTATAAAGGGGGTCCCGTGCTCATAAAGGTTGGGAACCACTGCTCTAGAGGACTGTGAGAGAAGGACATTCATGGCCAAGTTACTTACCAGGCTCCTGTTGTGCCAGTCACTTCCACGAGGATGCCAAACTTCCACTGCAGCACATTGGGAGGAAGGGTATGCCTGGGCCAAGAGCAGTATGCGCACTCGCAGGAATTCTGGGGACAGAGAGCGTGAGGGAGAGCAGGGTGCCAGAAAGTGAATTAAGATAAATGCCAACACACACTCTCAACTTAATGGATTTGTAAAGCTATCAACAAATTCCATAAAGCTGACTTAAGTGTCCCTCATGTTTCTGTAACACGTTAGTTATAGAACCCGCCCCAATTTAACAATGTGTAGATATATAATTAACTTTTGTTATTGTATGTGCAATTATAATTATTAATATTGCATTTTTTGTTCCTCAGACACTTATATTACAACAACAGCAGAGAGGGGATTTCTGGCTGGATAGGGAGGAACTGCTGTAGATAAGCCCCTTCTGGCTCACCCTCAGTGTTGCCATGAGGTCTCCTGGACTCCATGCTGGTCCTATCAGCTCTCCCATCTTGTCTTCTACCAAATGCAGGTGACCCTACAAGGAAATAAAAGGAATGCATCCCCCACATGCTAAGCTATTATTTATTTAAACAAATAAGCTTCACTCTCTGCTAAAATTACACTTTATTTTAACAACGGCCATAATGGAAAAAAACACATCAAAACCAGCCAACCATCCCCTTTAAAAAAAAAGCTACATAGTGTCAGCCACTCAAAGAATTAATTTAGCGGTTGCCTAGTAGCATTCCATGCATGCCTTGTCAAAATGGCCACTGACTGTTTTTGAAGGCCAGAGTAGATGAGCTGAACCGTAACAAGAATGGGATTTCCATTGTGCTGTGTGGCTGCTGAGGCGGGTGATAGTTAGGGCACATCCACACCATACATTTAAAGCAGTACCATACCACTTTAAATAATGATGGTTTCCTGCAAATAATCCTGGAAACTGTAGTTTGTTAAGGGTGCTGAGAGCTGTTAGGAGGCCCCCTATTCCCCTCACAGAGCAACAGTTCCCAGAGTGGTTTAAAAATCAATCCCTCTTCCCAGGGCCACAGAACTCTGGCCATTGTGTACCATAAGTTAAATGTGAGGAGGGGATAAATCCTGTAAAAATTCCACCTTAAGATGTAAATCCTAGGGGTCAAACGCCTGTAGAAGGTGCACTGCTAGAGTAGAGTTCAAGTTAGGATAAGCTCAGAGCTTGGAAAAGTTACTTTTTTTGAACTACAACTCCCATCAGCCCCAGCCAGCATGGCCACTGGATTGGGCTGATGGGAATTGTAGTTCAAAAAAGTAACTTTTCCAAGCTCTGGAGCTGCCTTATAGTGCATGCTTCAGTTCCAATCAGTGTGTGTCCTGTAACTTCCTGCTGAAATCCCATAACTTTTTATACCACAAATGCCCTGGTTTATTTTTGTCCTGCTTTTGTGGCGCTGTGGCCCCTCCACACAGCAATCATGTGGTAGCATTGGGGCAGCCACAGAACAAACTAAAGCAGAATAAATCCACCACGAATGCACTATTGGGTCAGGAACATGTTGCAGAATACACCCACAATAAAACTACAGTCTGGAGCGGCTCTTTATCAGACTATTGACCTAGGCCAGTCCTTCTGTTCTGGCCAGTAGCAGCTCTCTGGGATCTCAGGCAGAAGGATTTCCCAGTCCTGTTCCCCAAGACCTTTTTTAAATAGAGATGCCAAAGACCTTCTGTATGCAAAGCGTATGCTCTAAGGCTGATTTGTGGCCTTTGCCTGTACAGTTTAACCCCTCATGGGTCTAGGAAGTGAACTCAGAACCTCTCACACCCATCATGAAAATCATGTCCTGCTAGCGCTAGAGCCAGCATGGTGTAGTGGTTAGAGGGTTGGAACTAGGGTTGCCAGGTTCTTGGCCTGAGACTGATCCTGTATCTTTAGGAGAAGAGAAAGTCAGCCAAGTGCAGGTGTTCTTGCAACTCTATAATGAGAAAAACCACAAGGTGGAATTCTCCCTTTACCCTGCCCAACTTTTAAAGATACAGAAGACCTCTCGGTTGCCAGGCCCAGCCTCCAAGAGGTCTTCTGTATCGTTAAAAGTTGTGGAGGGGGGAGGGAGAATTCCACCTTGTGGTTTTGCCCATTACAGAGTTGCAAGAACACCTGCACTTGGCTGACCTTCTCTTCTCCTAAAGATACAGGATCAAGTCTCAGGCCATGGGCCTGGCAACCCTAGTTGGAACTAGGACCTGGGAGACCAGGGTTCAAAGCATGACTCAGCCATGAAGCTTGCTAGGTGACCTTGAGCCAGTCACAGTCTCTCAGCCTAACCAAACTCACAGGGTTATTATGAGGATAAAATGGAGAGGAAGGAGAACCATGTATGCTACCTTGAGTTCCTTGGAAGAAAGGTGAGCTATAAATTTAATAAATAAATAAATAATAGAGCAAGAAGTCTATCCTAAAGGTGCAGGGAGTAATATTCCATCTAGGATTCCATCCCAAGAAAGGCACAAGGCTGGCAGTAGTAGACTAGGGTCAGCTTTTATTTTATTTATTTATTTATTATTTGAGTTATATCCCACCCATCCTCCCAGCAGGAACCCAGGGCGGCAAACAAAAGCACTAAAAACTTTAAAACATCATAAAAACAGACTTTAAAACACATTAAAACAAAACATCTTCAAAAAGTTACTTTAAAAAAAGCTATCAAAACATCTTCTAAGATTAAAAACATTTTTAAAAAGAAGGTTTAAGAACATATTAAAAAGCAATTCCAACATAGACGCAGACTGGGATAGGTCTCAACTTAAAAGGCTTGTTGAAAGGGGAAGGTCTTCAACAGGCGCCGAAAAGATAACAGAGATGGCACCTGCCTAATATTTAAGGGAACGGAATTTGAAAGGGTGGGTGCCGCCACACTAAAGGTTCATTTCCTATGTTGTGCAGAACAGACCTCTTGATAAGATGGTATCTGCAGGAGGCCCTCACCTGCAGAGCACAGTGATCAACTGGGTATATAAGGGATAAGAAGGTCTTTCAGATATTCTGGTCCCAAGCTGTATAGGGCTTTGTACACCAAGACTATAACCTTGAACCTGGCCCAGTAGCAAATGATAGCTTTCACATACAGACCAGACCCCTGAACCATCTTTCTCTCACCCAGTAGGCCAAGGTGTAGCATCACCTTCACGCAGGGGACACAGTCTTGTTGCTGCCGACACCGGAGTTCGTTCTTCATCTTCATCTGAGTTAGCACTAGTACTGGATCTAGCCCTGGGAATGGCAGGGCTTCTCCAGGAATGCACAGCACATTCTCTTCTGAAAGCGGGAGAGAGAAAAATTTACCCTGTGAACTTCTCAGCCTTGCAGCTGCGTTTTTGATGCTGGTTAAGGTTCAGGAAGCTCTGCGTACAATGGTGCCATCACAGTAAGGCTTTGGGGGTAAAGGCCAGGGCCCCCTTCAGCAGAGTAAGTATGAGGGGCCCCAAGCACAGCCAGGCTGCCTGACTTATTTCATGTTGAAGTAAGTGATATATAGTACACATTCCCATCAAAGAACACACACACACACAGACACAGTTAGACCACTACATTCAGAGTCTGAAATGACCTTACTGCACTACAGTCTGTCCAGAGGGAACATCCTAGTATTAAGTGCATTAAAGTAGGCAAGGAGTGAGGAACCATTTTCAGTTTGAGGGCCACATTCCCTTTGGGAGGGCAGTGGTAAAAGTGGGCAGAGCACTGCATATAAATTTTACGTTTGTACAGTAGATTAGTTTCTACACACTAGCAGCAGCTGGTGGCTGCCTGTTAGTCCGAGTGGTCAAGGAGTCTAGTCCATGGTCCTGAAGCACCTTGGACAGCTCCTTGTACGTTCGGACCAAAACTCGAAGTGGATTCCACTGCCCCACTGACATGCAGTCACCAGCTGACCCTGCTACACACACACTCTCATACTCCTCTCTATTCTCCATCAAGCAAGCAAGAGACATCATCAGAGTTCAAGGACACATTCCAGCCAAGCAAAAACACTCCAGGAGGGTGTGGAGAAGGCCTGGGGAGAGGCCTGGAGGGTTGCAATTGGCCCCCAGTTCTGAGGTTCCCCATCCCTGAAAGAGGCCAACACTATCATCATCATCATGCATATGCCCAGTGATACTCTCTCTTTTGAGGATTTGACCATCATGCTATGAAGTTTGGAGTTTTGCAGACGAGAGCTGCTTTTGCTTGAATCCAAGAGCCACAAGAACTAAGAGGCATTCCACATATGCCTTTCTTTGCTTACCCCCATCCCCAATTATTCCGTCTTTCCCAGGAATGGTGCCATAGACATCTTTAACACTTTTTGGGTTGTGTCACTTGACATTTGCATGTGTCAGTCATATGTGAATTATTGCCAGATCACAACAAGAATTGAGGGTGTGCTTTTAAACGAATAGTCCATGCAGCAAAATAATCCCGCACAACAGGTTTCAAGCCAAGCCAAGGAAATGGCAGTCTTCACACTTGGATGGGTTATTACATGCATCAAAATACAGAATACTATTTGATTGGTATAAAAACACTTACCCAATAGCTGGCAGTGCAGACCCTAAATTAGGACAGAGAAGGGACAGATTTCAGAGCTAGCACAGATACTACTGTCAAGAGCAAGCCCCTTTCTTCCACCGCACCCCACATGCTAGGCTGAGTCTGAAACAACATGCCTTCCAACTACTATCTCATTGTGACAGACCGTTTCTTCTGTCTCCCAAATCTGTTCCTAATGCAGGATATATCCCCTAAATCAGGGACAGGGGAACTGTGGCCCTTGCCCTCCAGAAGTTGCTGGACTACAACTCGCATCATCCTTGACTGTGACTGCCAGGAGTCTTTTGCCACTCTTAGATTGTATTGTTTGCAATCTGCATGTTTGCACTGATTGTTTTAAACTGCATTTTGCTTTTTCTGTAAACCAGTCTGAGTGTTCTATGAGTAGAAGAAGAGTGAGCTATAGATATTACACAATAATAATAATAATACTTTCTCCCATACTGTATACTCCTATACTATACTATACTATACTATACTATACTATACTATACTATACTGTGAGAAGTCAGCCAGGAATTTTCACACTATCAGTTTCTCTAGGTTAGGATGTGTGATGTATATATTCAGGTGAGGTTTTTACATGCCCAAGTTGGATTAAGATGTTAACAGTGTGTCTTGTGTTGAGTCAGATTAGGGACTTCCTAAAGTCTTGAATCACTCTTTGTGACTCAAGTGCCAAAAATGCTGAATTTAAACAGATACATTTTTTAAAAAATGAAATCAAGCTGACTAGAGAAACCAAGCTGAGCTTGAGTGGGGAGGTGGTGCAGAGGTGAGGAGGGGGATATTGAAGTAAACATTAAAAACTGCTTTTAATGTGGAACTATGTTTTTCCACCGCCACTCCTTTCCCTGTGTGAGTCAATGGAGAGAACTCTCTCCCAGGGAAAACAGTCTGTATCCCTAAAGATCTCGGGAGGGAAGGAAGATGCCCATCTCCCAATGACCCTTGGGGTAAGAGAGTCCTTACAGGAGACTGACACTTTCCTCTTCCAGGGCTTCCCTGAGGATCCATGCATTGTTTTTAACAGATCTAATTTGGTTGAGTTTAACAAGTCAAATTGGAAACCCACTGAGCAGCTCTGAAAGAGATGGAGCTGCTTCCCAAAACTACAGATACAAGTTGAATCTTGTGGCTGGCCTGGTGCACACCCCAAAGCTAGATATAGACATGTAGGGGTGTGTGTGTGTGTATTGCTTTTCCTCCAAGGAGCTGAACACAGTGTACATAGTCCTTCCTCCCTAATTTTATCCTGACACACACACACACCTTGATCAATGTACATACAAATCTACAAAAGCCAAAACAATATGTTGCTGCCCAGGGTCTCGGCGGGTCTTAGACCCCATACGTTTTGGGGAGCAGGACCCCAAGAGGGTCCCTATGTCTCTAGCATCTTACAAGACCAGCAGGAAAGGGGGATGTGTTCACCACTGAGAAGAGTCTTCTAACATGCTTCCTTGTCCGTTCCTGCTGATTGGAGCCAATCAGTGTGAAAGGTGAGTCAGACTTTTCTCAGTAGCTAACATTCTCCCCTTTCATACTTATTGGCCACAGTCATTACCCAAAATGGAGACAATAAAGAAATTAGAAGAAGGCTAGGAATGAGGAGGGCACCTATGAGAGAACTAAAAAAGGTCCTCAAATGTAAAGATCTTGTCCCCCATGCTTTTCAACATCTACATGCAGCCGCTGGGTGCGGTCATCAGGAGTTTTGGAGTGCGTTGCCATCAATATGCTGATGACACGCAGCTCTATTTCTCCTTTTCATCTTCTTCAGGACTGGATGAGAACTAATAAACTGAGACTCAATCCAGACAAGACCGAGACACTGTTGGTGAGCGCCTTCCCTGCTCAGATGGTGGATGTTCACCCTGTTCTGGATGGGGTTACACTCCCCCTGAAAGAACAGGTACGTAGTTTGGGGGTTCTTTTCGACTCTTCCTTGTCTCTCGAGGCCCAAGTGGCCTCGGTGGCACGGAATGCATTTTACCATCTTCGTCTGGTAGCCCAACTACGCCCCTATCTGGACAGGGACGACCTCGCCTCCGTTGTTCATGCTCTGGTAACTTCAAGATTAGATTACTGTAATGCGCTCTGCGTAGGGCTGCCCTTGAAGACAGTTCGGAAGCTTCAGCTGGTGCAGAACGCGGCTGCCAGACTATTGACGAGGACCAGTCGGTCTTCGCATATAACACCTATTCTGGAGCGTCTGCACTGGCTTCCTATTTGCTTCCGGGCGAGATTCAAGGTGCTGGTTTTGACCTATAAAGCCTTACACGGCGTGGGACCTCAATACCTTGTGGAATGCCTCTCTCGCTACGAACCTACCCGTTCACTTCGTTCAGAATCTAAGGCCCTCCTCCGGGTACCAACCCATCGGGAAGCCCGGAAGGTGGTCACCAGATCTAGGGCCTTTTCTGTGGTGGCCCCTGAGTTGTGGAACAGCCTCCCCGAAGAGGTACGCCTGGCGCCTACACTCCTATCTTTTCAGCGCCAGGTAAAGACCTTTTTATGCTCCCAGGCATTTTAATCTTTTAATCTTCTTAACCTTTCTAATCTTTTAATCTGTATTTTCTTTAATTTGTGCTGTATTTCGTTTTTGTCGTGTTTTTTGTTGTTTGTTTGTATATGTTTTTGTGGTCTTTTATTATGATATATTGTATTTTACTTTGTTTGTTCACCGCCCTGAGAGCTACTTTTGCTAAGGGCGGTATATAAATCAAAATAATAAATATAAATCGAAATAATAAATAAGATGTAAACCATCCAGAGAGCTTCGGCTATGGGGTGGTATATGAATGTAATAAATAAAATAAATAAATAAGATGTATCACTGAACACTAAAGTCAGGATCATTCAGACCATGGTATTCCCAATCACTATGTATGGATGTGAAAGTTGGACAGTGAAAAAAGCGGATAAGAGAAAAATAAACTCCTTTGAAATGTGGAACAAGCCTCCAACTGAGTGTGGGGGAGGAAATATATACATAATTATAATATAGAAGTATCATCATCATCCTTCACCCTAAGGTCCCAGGGCAGGTCACAACAATTTAAAACACAACCAAACCAGTTTAAAACAAATTACAATCACAAAAACAGGGTGGGTCCTAAAAATATACAACTAAAGTGTCAAAGGCCAGGGTAAAGAGGCAAGTCATAATTGTAGTATCTCTGTGGCAGCCTTTTCACCTTTTCCAACATCCAAACAAGGAACTTTGTTTTGGCCTGGCAGACACATAGACCTGCCACCACCTTATTTGCTGGCCTTGCTCCTGTGCCTTTGTAACAGCATCCTGTCACGTTAGCAGGTAATGCTTTTCATGGCAGAGGGACAAATGGCAGGAAAAGAGTGGCCTGCTTCATTTCTGTAATGCAAGGCTGCTGTTTAAGACACAGAAGCAAGGCCAGGAGAAAACATGTGGCTTGGGGACAATCACTATACTGGCACAGCCTGAGTGGCCTCTCTACTCTTAGCTTGGCACAGACATCAGAGCATTTAACTCCTCCACCTGCAGTTACTTTCTCCATGGTCACAAGCTCCAGGACACCTCAGCAACAGGGACAGGGCAAAGGGCTGTGGCAATCACAGAGTAAACAACAATCTAAGGGGCCCTGTCACAGTTCCTCCTCAGCCTCTCCTAGCAACCATAGCATTCTTTCTTTTCCACACAGCAATCACCAGTGCTACGCTGAAAGGCCATGGGAGTCAGAAGAGAGGAAGCCTCATTTGCCCATTTTGAAACAGGGGTCAAACGCCTCATATCCACGCTATACATTTAAAGCACATTTAATGTAATTTAAAACACATGGCTTCCCCCAAAGAATGCTGGGAACTGTAGTTGCTCCATGCTCTGGGAAATTGCAGACTGGGTTATTGCAATGCACTCTATGTGGGTCTGTCCTTGAAGACAACTCAGAAACTTCAACTGCTCCAAAATATGGCAGCCAGATTACTGCCTGGGGTTCCATTTAGAACTCATATAACTCCTGTTTCAAAACAGCTGAATTGGTTGCCAGTTTGTTTCTTGTCCCAATTCAAGGTGCTCATGCTTGTGCTTAAAGACCTAAACGACTTAGGTCCCAAATATCTGAAAGACCGCCTCCTTTCCTACATTGGGTGTTGAGATCAGCAGAAGGGTCCCTCTTGCTAGTTTCACTGCCTTCAGAAGTTGGGGGTGTGTGACCCAGGAGAGAACATTATCTGTGGCAACCCATAAGTTATGGAATTCCCTTCCCACAGAGGTGCATCTGGCACCTTCACTGTACAGCCTTTGTCATATGTTGAAGATGCATGTCTTCACATTGGCCTCTGTGTATTTTTAGGACCCAGTCTATTTGTGAAGGTAATTTAAAAAAAATGTATTTTATATGGTTGTAATCCACTCTGGGACATATTGGTGAAGGGCGAGGAGTAGTAGCAATAATAACAACAACAACCCTCACAGAGCTACAATTCCCAGCATCCTTAACAAACCACCATTCCCAGGATTCTTTGGGAGAAGCCACGTGCATTCAATGTATGTTAAATGTTCTTTAAATGTATGGCTGTGAAGTGCTATAAGAGTGCAAGGGTGGCAGGCACCTTAAGAGGCTTATCTCTTCCATGAGTCAAGTCACAAGAAATTCCACGTATTAGACCCAGGTTAAAAGTGACATCAGGCACGTTTTTTAAAATAACACCAAAAAATCTTTATCCATTCCATGCAGCTGGTATCATCATTAAATATTAGTAAGCCAATGTAGTGCATTGGATTATGGACCCTTGGTGTGCGAATGTTCTATGTGTATGGCTGTGATACCCCAAGATGCTGGCTATGGAGAGTCACATGTGAATTCTTTTTTTTAACATGTTGAGCATCATGTTTAAACTAAGCCTTATATGTTCCAGAAGACACCCCCCCCAAAAAAAAAATTGATTGTGGAATGTTGTTACATGGTTCACAGCTGAAAGAACTGCTGGGTATGATGGGAAGAGTTACAGTTCTAAGTTTCTAAGGCTGAAAAATGGCAGAGACAGGGATGGTGAGCCACCTGTGAGTGTATTCTTTCTCAGGGCCATTTCTTCAAAGAGGTCTGGACACACAAACATTCTCTGAACTAGGGTTGCCAGGGTCTTGGCCTGAGACTGATCCTGCATCTTTAGGAGAAGAGAAAGTCAGCCAAGTGCAGGTGTTCTTACAACTCTGTAATGGGAAAAAACACAAGGTAGAACTCTCCCTTTGCCCTGCACAACTTTTAAAGATACAGAAGACCTCTTGGTTGCCAGGCCCGGCTTCCAGGAAGTCTTCTGTATCTTTAAAAGTTGTGGAGGGGGGAGGGAGAATTCCACCTTGTGGTTTTTCCCATTACAGAGTTGCAAGAACACCTGCACTTGGCTGACCTTCTCTTCTCCTAAAGATACAGGATCAGTCTCAGGCCATGGACCTGGCAACCCTACTCTGAACCCACACTCAATGCCACATGCATAAACAAAATCACACCCACATGATTTGGGTAACTAATCTAGAACAAGCTGGACCTACAACCAAACATAGTGGTGTGGCATGGCCCTGTTAAGAATTCAATGCTCATTCCTCGCTGCTGATTTTGGATTTCTCTCCCCCTCCCTTTAATTATTTCCCCTCTAAAGATATTTTGTACTTCTGCAAACCTTGGGCTTCCCTGAAAAGAGTGGATACCTCCCTCTTGTGTATGAACCATTTTGGCTACACAAGGCTCAATACTCAGATAATGAGTTTGCTGCCCATATAGAAGTAAGGATCACACATTTAACTACGGCTAATTAGAACACACTTTTATCTTTAAGCATGTGCTGAACAGAGTGGGGGAAATGCCAGCCTTTTAATAGGATGACCAGAAGAAAAATAGGACAGTGTTTCTGTGTTTCTTTTAATAAGTAGATGGGGAATTTTAGCAGGTGAAGCATGTAATGCAGGGGTAAGAAAAGCTGTACTGCTCAAATTTCCTTGTTTACATAATGAAGAAAAGTACAAAAGCCTTGTCCTGTACCTTCTCGCTGGGTATGGCAGAATGATTATGGGCAGTGGCAGCTGGTGGCTCCATGTCAGTGGGGCAGTGGAATCCACTCCAGGTTTTAGTCCGAACTTTCAAGAAGCTGTGGACAGCTCCTTGAAAGTTCAGATTAAAACCCAGAGCGGATTCGACTGTCCCACTGAGAGGAAGCCACCAGCTGCCATTGATTAAGAGTAACTAATCCACATTACATGAAACATGGGCTTCTACTGTGTTGATGATGTCACAAGACATGTCTTGGCCAAGCCAGTTAGGAACACAGGAAATTGCCTTACACTGACTCATACCATTGGTCCATCTAGCTCAGTATTATCTACACTGTCTAGGAGCAACTCTCCAGGATTTCAGACAGGGCACATTCCCAACCCTACTTGGAGATACCAGAGATTGAACCAAGGATTGAACCCTTCTGCAGGCAACATGGACCCTCTACTACTGAGCTATGGTCCTTTCCGCAAGTAGTAGAAAGAATAGTAGAATCATAGAATAGTAGGGTTGGAAGGGGCCTATAAGGCCACCAAGGCCAACCCACTGCTCAATGCAGGAATCCAAACCAATGCATTCCCGACAGATGGCTGTCCATTTGCCAAGTAACACACTTTCTCAGAGCTGCCAGGGCTTAACTCACACCTGAAGCAGGTTTTTTTTGTTTGTTAGGCAGTTGTTAGGCAGAGTGGGTTTTATCCTTTCATATTCTGTGTCAGAAAACCAAGCTATGTGAGGTGCTGATCCGCTGCAAGTAGGGATGAGGGAATAATTCAATTCAGTTCCCATTTAAAGCCAAATTATAAAATTAATACTCTCTGAAACAATATGAAAACTAAAATGCAGCCATCCTTCAAAAGTTACACTAATCTGAATTTTGTGATTGCCCAATGTTTGCAATGTTTATATAGGGGAAAATGTGCATAAAAATGAATTCAGTAGTGAAAATAACATACAAAAATGCATTTGATTAGGAGAAATTGCTAGTAAAAACATGAATATTAGTCAAAACTGCATATAAAAATGTGTCTGTTAGGAGAAAATTGCTCCAAACTGCTGGATCATTTTCAGGAGGATTATTTTTTAAATCGTTGCTACAGAAATGTGGATAACTGGATGTAAGATGTGAACAATGAAGAGTGGGCTTAGTTGGGGAAAATGGCATTGCGGTCCACATCAGTGAGCCCGGAGCAAAGAAATATGCTATCAAGGTTGCTTCATATCCAGCCATACCAGGGGGGTGATGACAACACAGTGCACAACAACGTGGAATACATCCTGGGCAAGTGGGTACTCCATGGCCAAGAAGTCCAAATGCCAAGTCAACTTCACCCACTTTGGAATGTGGCAACAAACTCTTGCTGGAGGGTCAAAAGGATAGGACAGACCCTTGTGAGGCTTGCATAGAACAAAAAGGACAATTTTTGTCTTAATAATGTTGTTAGTTAGTTTAATTTTTGTAAATTGTATTGCTTTTATTGATGTATTTTTATACTTGTGTTTATTTTTCTTTGTAAGCCGCCTTGAGGGCCTTTGGCAAAAGGAGGGGTATAAATAAATTTAATAATAATAATAACAATTAGAAACTGAGACAACTGAAACTGATGGATTTTCCATCCCTAGCTGCAAATATTAACATGCTGATGCCTGCATGTGACAACACTAGTACACACATACACGTGTACACCAGATAATGAACAGAGAAGTATGCCACATGTATGCCACCCTGGGTTCCATGACAGAAGGAAGGCAGGATATAGATGTAAGAAAATAAATAAAGCAAATATGAAGGACAAAAAGGGAAGGGAAAATATCTGACTGATTCTAGAGAATAGCTGGTTTGGCTATAAGAGGCCCTCTCTCCCATCATCATCACAAGGATTGTACCTACCTGTGAGCAGTTGACAGAGTCTACAAAATTTGCAGGCTGAAAACAGGCAGAAGGCAGGTGCACTAGGATTAGTGCCAGGGCCAGTACTTGCATTTCTGGGATCCGTTGTGAGCTAAGCAATGGCTCTACCCCATAGGTCATTGCTCGGATGCTGATGCTGCTCTTTCCATCTCACAGAATAAATTAGTTCCTGTCTGAATAGCACACTTGGCACGTAGGTTGGTAAATTTCCTTGTTTTTCTCCTCCTGGGAGTTGGTTTCTCGCCAGTGTTTCTAATCTAAGGAGTACAGAAACTGGCAGGCAGGCCCTATGCCAGGGCTAAAGATCCAAGCTGACAGAGGGGCCAAGGCAAGAGTAAGAGAACTCAAGGATCTGAGCATCAAGCACTTCCACTAGACCTTCTTCACAACTCGTTTCCCAGGGCCCAGCTTATTCAATATCCCTCCCTTTCTGCTATTACCAGAAAGATTGCGTCAAAGAGGAGTAAAGGTGGAGAAGGCGTAGCAGGAACTGGAAGTGGGACGAGAGGGCAGAATAGCCTGGGCATAATGCCAGGAACCCAGCTTAAGGGCAGCCCAAAAGGCTATAAGGATGAGTGGAAACATTTCACAGCTAGCTTCAGATCTGTAAGATTTCCTGCATGTCAACAGAGCAAATGTAGTTGATTTATTTTTACTATTTAGCAAGTGAGAACCTTACCATCAAAGCAGACAAAGGGCCTTTTATCAGCCCCTTTTAGTTTTTACAACCCTTTGTCATTTTCTCACCTGTATTTTGCAGGGACACTGTGTAAGTTATTTAAGTCAATAGCCTTTGACCCTTCAAGACCCAAGACCTACCTTTAATGTCACCATGCAAGATGGGGCCCATTTTTAGCAGGGTGGAAAATTTTATTGCCACAAGCAGAAAATATGGGTAGTATTCTTTGCTACTCCTACTCAGAGTAGACCCAATTAAATTAATAAAAATGACTGACTAATACATTAATTTTGATAGGTCTACTTTGAGTAGGACTTAGTTGAACACAACCCTATGTATTTACTTATTTGGTGGTCTACCCATGTCGGAAAAGTCATGTTGCCAATCAGGCAAGTAGTATCTGTGTAGCTGCCATATTGGAATCCAAGATGGTTGCTGGGAACACTTTTATCAATATTTTGAGTAAGGGACCCTTCTGCTGATCTCAATACACAAGAAGGTCTGTAGGGAAAGAGGTGGACTTTCAGATATTTGGGTCCTAAATTGCTTAGCGCTTTAAACACAAACATGAGCACCTTGAATTGGGCCCAGAAATTATCTGGCAACCAATGTAGTTGTTTTAAAACAGGCATTATATGTGATTTAAATGGAATCCCAGCCAGTAATATAGCTGATGCATTTTAGACCAGTTAATGTTTCAGAGTTATCTTCAAGGATAGTCCCACGTAGAATGCATTGCAATTATCCAATCTGAAAATTACCAGAGCATGGAGTGGCCAAGTTATTTCTGTCCAAAAGGGGCCATAGCTGGTGAACTAGCTGGAGCTGGAAAAAGTTACTCCTACTCACTGAGGCCAAATTAGCCTCCAGTGAGAATGTTGGATCCAAAAATACCCCCAAGCTGCAGTCCTGCTTCTTCTGGGGGAGTTCAACCCCATCCAAAACAGGCCATCTCCCCATCTTCCAGGCATGAGAACTCAGGACACATAACATCTCTGTCTTTTCAGGATTCAGCATCAGTTTATTGGCCCATCTCCAGCCCATCATGGCCTCCAAGCATCGTTCTAACAATTCAACTGTTTCTCCTGATTCAGATGGAATAAAGAGCAGGGGCGTCACTAGGGGGGTGCGGACTGCACCGGGTGACACCATCAGAGGGGGGGTGACTCTCAGCTTTAATTTAAAAAAAAAATAAGTTTTTAGATGGTCCGGTTCTCGAGATATACATAAAAATGTCAGCCGCCCCCTTTAAATCTTTTTTTAAACTACTGTATAGCACTTTGTAGCTTTAACCCCGCCCGTTCAGGATTGCAGCCAATCAGTGAAGTGTTTGTTTGACCTGTGCCAGTGTCTAGTAAACCTCATTGCAAGGCCAGAAAATGGTGGTTTCCCCCCCTTCCCCTCCCGTTTATCTGAAAATCTCATAAATTGGGTAAGTATATACATTTCAGTTTTTTCCCCTCTTGTGTGTAGGAGTCAGATCCTGGGCAGTGTTTTCAAAACCTTCCCAATACTTGCTTTTGTGGGGGTAAAAGCATTGCTAATCCCATATGTCCAGAGTAAATCCCATTGAATTCAATAGGATTTACTTTTGAGTAGACATGGTTATGAATGTGCTGAAAATCAATGGGACTTTGGGGTGAATGTAAAAAAGAATTGTGTTTGTGTTCTCTTTCTGTCCCTCCCTCCTCCAGTCCTATTTTAAAGCAAGTAGGCAGGGCTTGCTTAGGTATTACAGTTTTTATTCTGTAGGAAACGAATACTGATTTTTTTAAAACTAATACTGATTTTTCTGCAATGACCAACTGGTTTGACAATAAACTATTATATGGGCTGTATATATTTATACATCTGCAGTGTGTGTGTGTGTAGTCTTTCCAACAACCCTGTGAGGTAGGGTTGGAAGCCAAGGCAGCTCACAACAAGAAATAAAGCCATTTAAAATCCAATAACCATAAAGCAAGAATAAACAGTTGGAAAACAGCCTAAAGAGGCATGATTCTGAATTTTGGGTTGGGTGAATGAAGTTTATTTATTTATTATTTGATTTATATCCCGCCCTTCCTCCCAGTAGGAGCCCAGGGCAGCAAACAAAAGCACTAAAAGCACTTTAAAACATCATAAAAACAGACTTTAAAATATATTAAAACTTATTTGAAAATATTTTTAAAAGCTTTTAAAAAAAGAAAAGGCTTAAAAACATATTAAAAAGCAATTCCAACACAGACTCAGACTGGGATAAGGTCTCAACTTAAAAGAACAAGTTCCTTATCACTTGAGGCTGTAGTTCTCTGCACACTTCCCAGTTTGAGTAAGCCCCATTGAATACATTGGGACTTGCTTCTGAGTAAACAAACATCGGATTGCACTATAAATATATTTAAAGATTGTGTAATTCATAAACATATTTGAGAGTCATGTTTATATAAATATTTCTTCATACTGTGTCCCAATAAGTATTTGATTTCACACTATGGTTGTAGATGATTTTTTCCTCTACATTTTAAGTGTGCCCTTCTTCCTGGGGGTGGTCATGGTTCTCCATTGTTTTCATCCTGAGGGGAGGATAGGCTGAGAGATGGTGAGTAGCACATTTAAGGTCTCTTCACTCCCCCCCTTTTTTATTTGTATTTATTTTATATTTCTTCAATATCTTCCCCTGGCTGTTTTTATGTATTTTAAATATTTTTAGATTAAATAAATAGGAAATCATAATTGTGAACCTCCCTAAAAGCAATTTACCTATCCTTATGTTTTGGCAAAGTGATGGTGTGAAGGCATGCTGGTAGAACAAGAGACCATGTTTGAGGCATGTTATAAGGTGTTTGAGGACTTTGTCACACATTATTTTTTGAGACCTGTAGATTCATGTTGGAAAGAACATGTGCACGTAGTGAATGGTGGCTTGGGTGCTGTTTTTTCAGTCTATGCTGCATGCGTAGGGAAGGTGATACATCATCTGGCAGCTAGCTTCACAACGTGAGAATGAAAAACATTTGGATCACCATTCACTTGTTTACTTTTCTCACTATTGAGACCACTTCATATATTACTTTTTCATACACAGAAATTTAATCTTTGTATAGGAAAAAGTATTTTGTAAAATGTGAAGGACGGTGGCTGCCCAGTCAGTATAACCACTGTACAAGATCTACTCAGCCACTGTAATTACCTTTTTGTTTTGAGTGCCCTATTGTCTCGGTCTTGGTTCAGGTGCGTATCCAACTTTGATGTGCTTATGGAAGGGGTGTGCAAGTAGTGCCCCCCCCCAAGTGTGGAGGCTTGGACAAACATTGTGTTATGGAAAACCAAAGTCTGTGTGAAAGTACATATTTGGGAATGCCATCAGTGTAATCCTAAACACACTTAATAAATATCGAACTTGCACTTTACAAAATATATTACGGTCATGTCCATAAGCACCAGGAGGGTAGTCGCCCAGGGGATCTTAGTCCCTCTGCTTTTTTGGGAGCAGGGTCCCTATGTCTCCAAGCATCCTACAGTCAGCATGAAAAGGGAGTGTGTTAGTCACTGAGAAGAGTCTTCTAATATGCTTCCTTGCCTTTTCTGCAGATTGGAGCCAATCAGAGTGAAAGGAGGTGAGTCAGCCACTGAGAAGACTCTTCTCAGTTGCTAATACTCTCCACTTTCATGCTCCTAGAGATGTTTGTTGTTGTGAGAGAATGCATTAACAAAGATCTCATTCTTAATCCAGGAGCAAAAAAGGGTGTATGTGGCTGTAACTATCATGAAGGGACTCTGCACTTCTGAATTTTCTACTAAACAACTGATAAATACCTATGTAACTTTGTGTCTGGAGACTTATTATTAAGAATCACTTTCCATAATTGTAAGGAGGTGTGTCCACACGCAAGCATCCCAGGCCCGTAAATGAGGGGAGAGAGCAGCATAGGGACATAAGCAGGTGTCTTATTCCAGGGGTTCCCAAACCTTTCTTCTACGTAGACCACTTGAAAATTGCTGAGGGTCTGAAAGTATCTTAAAATTTACTATGGGCATATGCAAGATAATTAACTCCCATTAGTAATAAGAGCAAGAATTTGAGCTGTGCGTATGATATTGTAATTCAAAGGTGTAATTTTAATTTTGCTAGTTGTTTATGTCACTACTATTGCCATTACATTCAGTGATATATGGGAATTACGATTTACGAGTAACATTAGTACAAAAAACATTACTAAGGATTCTGTATGGTCTGATACGGGAGGAGGTCCATGGGGGTGACACCATGAGTTACCACACCGGGTGACACCATCTCTAGTGACGCCACTGATAAAGAGACAGAGCTGGGTGTCATCCACATATTCACTCCACACTTCCTGATTACACCTCCCAGCGACTTCATATAGATGTTAAAAAGCATGGGGGATAATATGGAGCCTGAGGGACACCATAGGACAACTCCCATGGTGCTGGAAATGGCCCTGGAGGTAGGAACAGAACCACTGAAGCACAGTATCCCCAAACCCTACCTCACTGAGATGCTCCGGAAGATACTGTGGCCAACAGTATCTTGAGAGATCAAGAATGAGCAGGGTAGCACTCCCCCCATCTCTCTCCTGACAAATGTCATCAACCAGAGTGACCAAGGTAGTTTCAGTGTCATGACGAGGCCAGTTTCCTCCAAGCATGCCTGAAGCTAGATTGCCACCACCCTCTCAAGCACCTTGCCTCAAAGGAGGATATTTTACACTGGGCAATAGTTGTAAACACTTCTGTGTCCAAGGAGGTCTTCTTAAGATCTTCTGCATGAAGTGTTATCCTGACTTGCAGCCAGCGGTGGGAGAGAAATTAAATTCAGTTTGCATTTAAAAGTGAACCTACCACATTTGCACTTTTTGAAACACAAGAACCAAAAAACAGTAATTCTTCATAATTCTCTTCATAATTCTCACTTCTCCAAATTTTGTGCTGCAGTTCTCCAGCCAGCCATATTTATAATATGTATAAACATGAATACACATGGGTAAAGTGTGCATAAAAATGCATATATTTGTGAAAATAACACACATATGCATTATATTGGGGAAATTGCTTTGAAAAAATGTGTACGTTAGGCAAAATCACCTACAAATGTATGTAGGAGAAATTAGCGCTAAGTATGAATTTTCATAAGGACTTTTTAAAAAAAGCAAACTGATTTGGACATGTGGAGAATGGAATGTTAAGACTGGAAAGAATTAGAAACTGAGAGGAAATGAAACTGAGAGACGTGTTCATCCCTAATTACAGGTTCATATATATAGATGGTGGGGGGTATGAAAAATGTGTTCAGGGGAAAATGAAATGCAAAAAAATATAGACAGTGATAATCAGGTACATAACAGTGGTGATTTACAGAACTCTTTTTGATGACACAAATATTCTGCCATTGGTAAGCTAATTAACACAAATAATTTGCAAAAAAATTAAACTACTGCTGCTATCTTGCAACCCTACAGTGAATTTGTTTATCGAAATGTGCTGTATTTCTTTTAATATTATATTGTATGCTCTCTCAGAGATAGTTTTCTTTTCAATGTGTTAGTGACAGCATTTTCCAAACATTTCCCCCCACTCATGACTGTATGCTATTGACCAAAGCATTCTGAATTGTTATATATCACACAATGACAGTCCAAAAGAAATGATGTGTTCAGATGTAGGTGCACGAACTATGGGGTGGGGTGGGGAAAATCTAACAACTGAGAGTGCTGACATTAGCTTATCACTGGATGGGATGGGTTGCCGAATGAATGAAAGCAATGTAGAATAGGCTGAGAGAGAAGAGCCTTCTGTGGGCCTGTAAAGGTATTTTGCCACCATAGACAAGAGAAACTTCTTCCCCCATCAAAAAATGGAGGAATGCACATCTTTGCACACATCCTCTCAGACTGCAATCCTATGCAAATTTACTTGGAAGTAAATGGGAAATGCTCCCAACTTTGAACATGCATGGTTCAGTTTGAGGACATGGACAAGGTGCTTGGACAGGTACGTGCAACCACTTCGGTACTGGATCCTTGCCCCTCTTGGCTAATAAAAACTAGCAGGGAGGGAACAGCTGGTTGGGCCAAGGAAGTGATTAATGCCTCTTTACGAGAGGGAGTGGTCCCTGGCTGTCTGAAAGAGGTGGCGGTGAGACCACTTCTGAAAAAACCTTCCTTGGACCCTGAGGATTTCAACAGCTATAGACCAGTGGCGAATGTTCCATTCCTGGGCAAGATCTTGGAACGAGTGGTTGCTGACCAGCTCCAGGCACCATAGGGAGGCCCGGAGAGTGGTGACAAGATCTAGGGCCTTCTCAGTGGTGGCCCCCGAACTATGGAATAGTCTCCCCGAGGAGGTGCGCTTGGCGCCGACATTATCATCTTTTCGGCGCCAAGTTAAAACCTTCCTCTTCTCTGAGGCATTTTAATTTAAGTTGACTTAATTTTAAATTGTTGTATCTGATTTTAGATTGTACAGTTTTTATATACTTTGTTCTATTAGATTGTGTAATTTTATTGCATTTTTTGATGTTCACCGCCCAGAGAGCTATTGCTAGTCGGACGGTATATAAGTTTAATTAATAAAATAAATAAATAAATAAATAAATAAATATAATTGCAATGTCAGATACTGGTGCAGAACCATCCATCTGTCTGCTCACCCTAGGACAGAGATGGGAAACTTGTGTGTCCCACAGATGCTGTTAGACTCCAACACCAATCAGCCCCAATCAGCATGGCCAGTGGTCAGGGACAAAGGAAGTTGTAGTTCAACAACATCTGGAAAGGTTTCCCATTCCTGCCATAGATCAAAACAGGGATGAAAAGTAGACCAAATGGGTCATAAGCAGTTCAGGAAGTTGCTTAAATAAAATAGTTCCAGATAACTCGAACAAGTGAACCAAGGAAGCAGTGAAGTGTGGGAAACTCTCACCCCTTGCACTACAAAAAGCCCTTGCTGCAGTAATGATGGCCTAAGAAGAGAAGAAGCTGTTCTTGTCTATTAAAAGAGAAACTGGCTGGCCAGCAAAACCAACTTTTTTTCCCTCCTGCAATTGCCGTGTGGCCCAAACCAACTAGAAAATGGCACTTTAGCCTCTGGAATCTTTAGCAAAGGACAAGCAGGTCCTTGCAATGTGGTGATGACCACATATGGCTCCTTAGCTGTGTCCTTTGCAGCATTTGCCTCCTTGCTCCTCTCTTGCCTTACAGATAATGCTTACAGAGCTGAGTTGATGGATAAGCTTTCTGAAGGCTAGGAAAGATGATAATTTATTCAGATATACATTTTATAGTGCTATAGCTGCTCTCCCCTTCCTCAGATTTTCCTGCATGTTTCCACATGACATTATTATCATTCCATCGCTATTCTGGAATATTGTTGTTGTCAAACCACTTGTCCTATTGCAAAACTCTGACATTTGTGAAAGATCTGGAATGGCTCTGCAACATTTTCATTGTGTGGAAAATGTTCTGTGCAATTTCCCACATTTTGTGTGGTGTTCAGGGTGTGTGGTTTGAGCAACTTCCATTTTGCGCCTTTCTCCCCTCATCAGACTTTTTAACAGGAAGTTATCTGTTTTGTTGTTATATTCCGGAATACCAGGTAATAAATACAAAAAAACTAAAAACCAAAACCACAAAGGGGCTATCAGTACCCATAAGTCCATTTACCAGTTGGAGGAGCAAGGGGACAGAAGGGTTAAATGGCTATAGCCACAATTGTTTTCCCAATCCAAACACATCCCATCTTTGTTATGTATAGGAAAAAACCACCATCATCACCCTGACCCCAAAACAATGACACGCCACTGGTGATGTGGACAGTTCACTACAATTCCACTCCAAAATAACATTGGAACAAGCAGCAGCTACAGACTATAGACAGTGTGTCTGCAAGGGCTCCACATTGGTCCAAAGCCCTTCACCAAGCTGCAGTGGCATCCCAAGAGGACACTTCTGTTGCTTGCATAGTTGAGCTAACCCTGCCTGGCCTTTTAATTTTTTCCTTTTTTTTCCAGTGCATGAAAAGGTAGGTGGGTTGAATCTGGTGGCATTAGAAGTACATTAGAAGTGAGTGTCCCTATTTTCATTTGTGAAAGGTATGGTTCAGCACAGAACCCAAATCTAGTGTGCAGTTGTGAGGCTCCATTGGAGCAGTAATTGCACCTTTGCCTCCTGTTTCTTGCACCCCATATCTCTCAAGGTTGTGCTTTTTGTTGTATTATTGTCACATTTTATTCCCCCCCCCAAAGAACAATATTTTGCACCTAGGAAAATGCAGGAAGGATGTTTCCAAATGGGAGCTGTATATGGGTCATGGAGATAAATTCATCTGTGTGTGAGTTTGGCATGTTATTTTCCGCCCATTCCCGTTCTTTTCAGCCATAGATATTTGTCGTTATTTATTTATTTATTTCATTTGCTAGTCGCCTCATACCCAAGTCTCTAGGCAACTTACAACAGATTTAAAAATATGCAGTATAAAACAAATTTAAAAGTATACAATATAAAAATTTAAAACCCAAATGGGGAAAAAAACCTTAAGACAGCACACATCAAGGGCCAAAGGCCTGAGTGAAAAGGAAAGACTTTGCCTGATGCCTAAAGATGGATAAAGAAGATGCAGGGCGTGCCTCCCTGGAGAGAGCATTCCACAACCAGGGGGCCACTACTGAAAAGGCCCATTGTCCTGTTGCCATCCTCCAGGCCTCCTGTGGGCACATGAATAAGTGCTTCTGATGATGAACACAGGCTCCAGGTCAGTTCATACAGGGAGAGGTGGTCCTTGAGATCCTGAGTCACATAAGGCTTTATAGGTCAAAACCAGCACTTTGAATTCAGCCCAGAAACTAATTGGTAGCCAGTGCCACCGTGCCAGAACTGGTGTTATATGTGCAGACTGACTTACTCCAGTCAACAATCTGGCTGCTGAATTCTGCACTAGTTGGAGTTTCCAAACTGTCTTCAAAGACAGCCCCCCATATAATGCATTGCAGTAGGCTAACCTGGAGGTTAGGCTATCCCTGTCCAGATAGGGGTGAAGCTGGGCCACCAATCAAAGCTGATGGAAGGCACTCTGTGCCACCAAGGCCACTTGAGTCTCAAGCGACAGTAATGGATCCAGGAATACCTCTAAACTACTTACCTGCTCCAGAGGGAGTGGAAACCCATCCAGAGCAGGCTACAACCCAAACATTCAGTCTTGAGAACTACCCACTAACAGTGCCTCAGTCTTGTCAGTCCATCCTACAGGTCACTCTGCAAATACCCCTCTTAGTTAGTTCCCTTTTCTTCTTTCAGTCTCTTTTTTAAAAACTTCATTTCTATACCATCACACAAGGGAGAGGGCCTTCTCAGTGGTGGCCCCCAAATTATGGAATGATCTCCCTGACGAGGTGTGCCTGGTGCCAACACTGTTATCTTTTTGGCACCAGGTCAAGACTTTCCTCTTCTCCCAGACATTTTAGCATGTGTTTTAAATGGTTTTAAATTGTGTTTTAAATGGTTTTTAAAAGATGTGTTTTTAAATTTGTATATTTGTTTTTAATGTTTTTAGTTATTGTAAACTGCCCGGAGAGCTTTGGCTATGGGGCGGTATATAAATACAATAAATAAAATAGGCTTCAGTTTATTGGCTCTCATCCAGTGCATTACTGAGGCAAGACATCAATTTAGCACATCCATTGCCACACCTGCAGATGTAAATGAAGAGTTGTGTGTCATATTGCTGACAGAGCACTCCAAAACTCTGGATGACCCTACTCAGCAGTTTCCTGTAGATATTAAATAGCATGGGAGATAAAATCTAACCCTGAGGGAGCCCACATTGAAGGTTCCACTCAGCTGAATAGCATTCCCCAAACACCACCCTCTGAGAGTGACCATCCAAGTAGGCCTGGAACCCCTGCAAATCAGTGCTGCCCACCCCCAACTCAGACAGCCTCTCCAGAAGAATGCCATGGTTGATGGTATAAACAACCGCTGAGAGATCAAGGAAAATTAACAGGGACACATTCCTCCTTTCTCTCTTCCAACATAGGTCATCATATAGACCCTGGCAGTTGGGTCTTGTCCAGGACCTCTGTATTAATATTTGTGTTGTTGTTTGTTTTTTTAAAAAACCAGCTGTGTTCATATGTACTGTATGGAGTACCTTGAGAGAACAGTTCCTCCATACTGTTGTGTACCTTCAGTATGTGACAATCGGTGGGGATAGTCCTGCTCCTGTTGTTTGACTGCTGGAAACAAAATTGCTACTTTGCACTGGGGTGAGGGGCAAATGGGAGTACAGGCGCAGCAATAGAGGCCACCACACACATGACAAAACACCTACCAAAATAAATGTGCTAATGAGCTTACATACCAGCGGTGACTGTGGATGCTTGATAGGTTGTTTTTGTTGATGGGATTTTCCAAGTTTAGGGAAGATCCGGATTAATTGTAAAAAAAAGTATAGGTTGGCATTTTGATGACAACTGTATTGAGTGGCTGCTGTGAAAATTCCCAGTACCTTGTGTTTGGGACTTCCATTGATCCCATGAAATTTCCTCCAGCCATGGCCTCTCCCAGCTGCCACCAAACTGAATTGGGATCCAGTGGTTTTTGTGCTGGCAGGTTGTCAGCAGCCACACCTCCTGGGGGATGCCTGTACTTCGGATTGCTCTGCCTAGCACCATTGGTACCAACGGCTCTAAGAACTAATGTACCACAACTGATAGTGGATTTGATTGCAACAAGACATATGGCTTCAAAGCCCATTTCCACAATGGATTCACTGGATGACACTGGTTAGTCTGTTTATTTCAGTTTCCCAGTTAATCATTTGTAAAATTGGACTCATTATGACTTACTGCATAAGGTCACTGGGAAGCTGAAGATAAACATTTGCCAGTTTTTCACCCAATAAAGCTGTTCTCAGCATCTGGCATACTATTCATCTTAATTAAATATTATTTATTTATTTATTTTATTCAGCTTATATCCCGCCCGACTAGCAAACAGCTCTCTGGGCGGCAAACATAGAAACATATACAATAATAAAATTACAAGATCAATATAACAAATATAAAAGTACATCATCTAAAATACCAATTACAACATTTACATAAATAACTTAGATTAAAATGCCTCAGAGAAGAGAAAGGTTTTAACCTGGCGCCAAAAAGATAATAGTGTCGGCGCCAGGCGTACCTCCTCGGGTAGCAGCAATAGAGGTTTTTTTAAAAATCCCAAAGATTGGATCTGACCACAACATGCATGGGAAGGAAGGAAGGAAGGAAGGAAGGAAGGAAGGAAGGAAGGAAGGAAGGAAGGAAGGAAGGAAGGAAGGGTCAGCCTGCCTTTGTATAGAAAATAGATGATCCTATGAGCTATCTGCTCTGGTTCTCATCCACAGATTGGACCCACATCCGCCAGACTATTCATTAACCTGCTAGTAGTAAAGAGCTTAATTTAAATCTAGTTCCATTTATTCTAGAGCAGGAATTACAACTGCCATAACCCCTCATAACTGAAGGTTCTCCACCCCTGTACTAGATGGAGTTGTTGTTGTTATGTGACTTCAAGACGATTACGACTTATGGCGACCCTATGAATCAGCGACCTCCAATAGCATCTGTCATGGACCACCCTGTTCAGATCTTGTAAGTTCAGGTCTGTGACTTCCTTTATGGAATCAATCCATCTCTTGTTTGGCCTTCCTCTTTTTCTACTCCCTTCTGTTTTTCCCAGCATTATTGTCTTTTCTAGTGAATCATGTCTTCTCATTATGTGTCCAAAGTATGATAACCTCAGTTTCATCATGTTAGCTTCTAGTGTTAGTTCTGGTTTAATTTGTTCTAACACCCAATTATTGGTCTTTTTTGCAGTCATGGTATGTGCAAAGCTCTCCTCCAACACCACATTTCAAATGAGTTGATTTTTCTCTTATTCGCTTTTTTCACTGTCCAACTTTCACATCCCTACATAGAAATCGGGAATACCGTGGTCTGAATGATCCTGACTTTGGTGTTCAGTGATACATCTTTGCATTTGAGGACCTTTTCTAGTTCTCTCAAAGCTGCCCTCGCCAGTCCTAGCCTGGTTTAAAAGAAGTCCCTTTACCTGCCCCCCTTTCTGTTATTCTTTTCTACCTGTGTGCTTCTCTTTCACCGAAATCAAGAAAGCGAGGCAAGCAGGAAACATGGGTGTCTGGCTAGCTATGTGTGCCACCACACCCTCTGTCACAAAATCAGTGGCAAAGATCATTTTGAGTTACAGGCACAGCTGCTAAACATGTGACTTATATGGAAACCCTGTGTTTTATTATGCCATTTATTTACATCTGTAATATACTACATTCCTCAGCAGAGATACCAGTAATTTACAAAACAAGTATAAGTTTATGATAAATTAAAAACAGATGCTAACTCCCCATCCCTGAATATAATAGTCATCACCACCAAAAGCTCTAATTTAACATTTATTTGGATCCAGTTCATATTTGCATGTTCCTCTGTGAATGACCACAGCATCATGAAAATGTGTATGGATAAATGAGGTAACATAAATCAGACACCATATAGACCAAACTTTCCTATCTCTTTAAACACAATGTTATCCTTTGGTGTCAGTTTACACATACAACTGATCATTTAACTGCTCAGAACTGAGTATCCAAAATACAACACGAGATAGTGCTGGAAGATGAGACCCTCAGGTCAGAAGGCACTCACCAAGCTACTGGGGAAGAACAAAGGACAAGTATGAGTAGTACTGTGACTAAAGACGCAGCTGGGTCAAAGCCGAAAGGAAGCCCGGAGGCTGATGCACACAGATGCGAAAGAAGAGTCTGGAGTTTGACAACTTACACAATGGGAACATGGAATGTGAGAAGCATGAACCAGGGAAAGTTAGAAATTGTCAAGCAAGAAATGGAACATATCAACATTACAATACTTGGCGTGAGTGACTTAAAATGGACAGGAATGGGGCATTTTCAATCAGACAACTACATAATATTTTATGCAGGAAATGAGAAATTAAGAAGAAACAGGGTTGCTTTAATAGTGACAAGTGATGTAGCAAAAACAATTAGGAGCTATAATGCAAGGTCTGAGCGAGTGATATCAATGAGATTAAACAGGAAACCTATTGACATAACCATCATCCAAGTCTATGCTCCAACGGCAAATGCAGAAGAAGAATTGGAGAGATTTTACGCAGAAGTACAGGAAGAAATTGATCACACACCAAAACAAGATGTGCTGATAATCATGGGGGATTGGAATGTAAAAGTAGGGAACAGAGAAGAATTAGGAATTGTGGTGAAATGGGGCTTAGGAGACAGAAATGAAGCAGGAGAAAGACTTACTGAATTCTGTGAAGCCAATAATCTGTTTCTTGCAAACACATTTTATGAACAACCTAAAAGACAACTGTACACATGGACATCACCAAATGGTCAATATAGGAATCAAATTGATTATATACTTGGTAGCAGAAAATGGAGAAGTTCCATATTTTGTGCAAAAACAAGACCAGGAGCAGACTGTGGTACAGATCATGAACTGGTCGTACCAAAAGTCAGAGTAAAGCTAAAGAAGAACAATAAAGCAATCATAAAGCAAAAATACAATTTAAATAACATCCCAGAAGAATATAAAGATCAAATAAGGAACAGATTTGAGGCTTTAAACTTAGTTGACAGAGAACCAGAAGAACTTTGGACTGAAGTCAGGGACATTATCAGGGAAGAATGCAAAAAGACAATACCTCTAGCTAAAAAGAGAGAAAGACCTCAATGGATGACTGAAGAAACTCTTAAAATGGTTAAAGAGAGAAGGAAAGGAAAAGCAAAAGGAGATAGAAACATGGTCAGAACCTTAAATGCAACAATACAGCAACCAGTACGTAGGGACAAAGAGAACTAATACAATAGTTGTTGTATAGAAATAGAAGAGGACAACAAAAAGGGTAGAAGAAGAGTCCTATTCCAAAAGATTAGAGATATAAAAGACAAAAGGTTTTCCTTTACTCTGTGACACCTTTTGGGCACATACACGCCAGCTTATGTGCAGTTGGACTGATTTGGACTTCTGAAAACTGAAGTATCAGAATTTCTTGTCCTATGGCTGAAGCTGTCCCTACTACACTACTAACTGGAAGAAGGTGATTTTTAAGACTGCTGTAACCCAACTTTGTATACCTTTCAAATCAAATACAGTCCACCAGGCTTGTATTACAGCCGGCCATGTGTTTGACAACCTTTGCTGTGTTTGCAATCCACATTAGGCAGCATTAACTGGAAGTTTATCAAGCCCTCGGGCAGCATCTGTACATGACTTCATTAACCTTGTGATGTATCACAAGTTGTTAAATCCTGCAGTGTAACCCTAAGGACAAATGGAAGTAAACCACATTGAGACAAATGACAGAACACAGGAGGATGTTCTTTAGCAAATCATACTATTGGTCCATCTGGCTCATTATTTTCTAGTCTACACAGTCTGGCAGTGGCTCTCCTGCGTTTCAGACATGCTCTACCACTGAGTTACATCCCTTCCTGCTTTGCAGCAGAGTGCATGTTATGAATACAACACACACACGTTGCTCCAGAGTTTAAAACTATATATAAAAGGAAGAAACCAAGCCACATTTGGTATATTCATATATTTCACGTCTTTCAGAATAATATGTTTTTATGCTTATTCTTTTACATACCCTAGGATCCGTTTGGATGAAGGTGTTGACCATTGTACTGTACTGTCACTGAGTGTTTTTCCATCAAGTCTGAAAGTCTGGAAAGTTACAAGAAGTGTCTGGAGAAGCAGCCTTATCTGCTGTGCCTGGCCTGAGAGAGCAGACATCCAAGGCCAGTAGTTGTCATGGTAACGGTAGATAACAGCTTGGGAAAAGGTCTAACTGTTGATGTTAGAGTGCTGTCTGTGTCTTTCGTACTTTTGCTTTTGAAGAGTGATGATGTACCGAAGGGGGGGGAATGAAGCTGCTTGTAACTGCTGCAAGCCTTAGTGTCTGAGTAAAGACTCTTAACCAAGTTCTTTGTCTATGGATTTCTTGACCACTTTACTTCTAAAGTAACGCGAGCTGTTCACGCAACAACCGCACACACCAACAGAAGGGTGGTTTAGAAATTTTGTAAATAAATAAATACAATGGTAAGAGGCCTTGAGCCACAATGGTCATTTAGAAAGAAAGCCAGCAGACTGGAACCCTTTAGGGAAAGGCAGGGTGCCATAAAGAACCCCTCTACTCTGCAGCCTTTTTTTTCCCAACGGCTTTTGAGTTTACCTTTACAGCTATGAGGTCCAGAAACCTGTTTAATTGAGAAATGGTGGATTGGTGCTCCTCATTTTTGCAAAAAAATTCTGCAGCATCACACATGACAATCAAAACACCAGCCTGCATTTTTGTCCAATTTAATGTGGATTGATCCCTTCTTGAGAAAATCCAATCAATAAATTTTTAAAAAACAACTGTTACTAATGACCGGTTTGCAATATCTCAATGACCCATTTGTAAGTTAAGCTCCTGTCTGGAAGCACCTCAAGTTCTGTAAAAGATAACCAAAGTCCATGTGTATTGCAATAGGACATGAATCAATCTGCCTTTTCAAGGATGAATGGTATTATATATACACACTGAGCATAAAACTGACCTTTATGCCAAATATTTTTTTTTAAAAAATTATTACCCTATTATAGATAAAACAGAAAAACAAGGACCCATGTATGAGTAGGTCCAACACATTCAACACAAATGACAGAATAAGAGTTCCCTTGACATATTCCTTGGTGACATGCTTGCTTTGTTCTTATTTGGACAAGAGAGGCAGGCTGATAACCAGAATATAAATACAGGTAGCCTGATACACTTTTAATTGTACATTCCTTAACAGTGTTCATTTGGGTAGAACGCTGCCTGCATGCTGTCTGTTATATCTTCACAAGTTAAGGGGCTAGAGAGACCCACTTTTTAAAAAGAAAGCTGAAAATTTAGAGAGTGTAGGCATAATGTTCCTAAGGCGCCAATCCTGTGGTAACAGCCCTGAAGTGATGGCTCTTGTTGCCTGCTGGTGAAGACAATAAGATTTCAGTCTGCCTTATTAGCCAATGAATTTGTATTGGCTTTCCCCTGGTGCCTACCTGGTCAGGCCTTCTCTCAGTATGGCCAGCATTCCTGTCCTCTAGGGCGGCTCTCAGACATTGCATCGTTGGGGACTGTTACATGAATTACACATGACTACAAACAACATTAATATTGCACAGCCCCTCTGCCAGCGCTAAGGCCATGAAGTGGCCTTCTGACCTTTCCTTTGCCTTGCCTGGTACAAGTATTAACTTATGGAGCACTATAATTTGCACGGCAAGAGTTGTCACGGCCACTTTGTGAGACAAGGCCTAGCTGGTGAGCAGAGCAGCCTCTACTTGGCTGAATTTGGCCCTTCTTTTTTGTGGTGGAGGGGCTCAGAGGCCTAGGCCTAATTTGGGGTGCTTTCACACTGCACTTTATTCCGTTATTCTGACGATTTATTTCCTGTTAATTTGTGCATTAAATTTGAGCTTTCACATGACATAACGGGTAGCTCCGGAATTCTGGTGGAATGTAGTGGAAGTTTAGAGCTAATTTCCTCAATAAATGATACCAGAAAAATTCTGATAGCAGGCTGGGAACCCGGAAGATTGCGGGAGTTTTGTGCTAGCTGCCGCTGCTCACGTGACAGCCATCCCAGCATGCAGTACGTTCCTGCCCTTACCAACAGCCCTCCCAGCTCAGCCTGTGCTGCTGCTGCTTGTGCTCAACCAGAGCCTCTGCTGCTGCGCTGCCCCGCCTCTCAGCTGATCGCGATCACACCTCTTTCACCCCCCCCTACGCACCGAAAGAACAGGCCTCAAGCCAAAGGTAGATGAAGACCTGCTCATCTGGTGTCGCGTGAGGCCGAATGAAGGGAGGGGAAAAACTCTGCTCTGTGTGTGAAAGACTGTTGCGCAAAATGCTGGTATAACAGGTACTACACTGTGAAAGGGATTTTTGAAATCCGAAACAAAGCACTACCTTTTTAATCCGTTAAACTAGCGCTATTAGCCCCATGTGTGAAAGCAGCCACCGTGAACAGAGCAACCTCTCTTTAGCTTAAGATACCTGGCTGAGTTTGGCCCTTCCTTTCTAGATTCACAGGCCCAGCAGGCTACAAAAGCCTGGCTTTCTACATTCCATAAAGGAGCAGCCATTTTTGAGCCCTGCTTTGTCCCTATGAAATGCCTGTAACCTTTAGGCAGCTGCATTTCACAACCCACACGCTCCACATGGGAGAAGGACCCACATCTCTTAGCAGCCACTCAAGTGCAGTTTGGCCTGTGCAGTTTGGGATGAGCAAGTGGAGCAAGGGAGCGTGCAAGCCTCTCTGTGGTTGTCCTCCAAGGCTGACACACCCGGCTCCGGGGACCTTTCTTCTTCTCAGCCTTGAGCAGGTGGCACACTAGGGCCTTGGCACTGGCATGGAGCCAGCTGGGTGCTGAGCTGGAAGGGCCCTGCAGTACTCTGACCAGGCCTGGCAGCTCCTGAGGCAGGCGGTAGCGGGGAAGAAAGCGTAGGGCATGGGGAATATCCCGTCGGCCGCACAGTTTACTGAAGTAGGCTATTACCCAGTCACTCTGCTGCACAGTCCCAGGCATACCCTGCAGTTCACCTTGCAAACAGGCCATTGCTGCCCCAAACAGGTCATGGGGCTCCGGCACCTTCCCGCCATCTCTACTTTTCTTCCCTTGCCACAGACCATAGGCACGAGCGCTGCCCACACTCCACAGTAGCAGCACCTGGCCCTGCTCCCGGCTGACATGTTCTCGCCGGGCGTACATCCAGGGCAAGATGCCGAGTCGCCCCACGTGGCCCAGCTCCCAGAGGTCCAACAGCACAGGGCAGCACAGGGCAGAGCGCAGCAATGCAGCAAAAGCACAGACCAACTGCTTGTGCTCCTCTGAATCAGGAGAATAGATCAGCAGGATGGGACGGGAATTGTGCTTGCTGGGTACATCTGGGGAGAGAAGGGAAAAAGTGATTGCAGGTGATGGGTGAGAGGCTGCCCCATGCCTTGGCATCAGGAATACAACTCATAAGGTCTTAGGTCCCTGCTTAATGGGGCTTCCCAACCATGAGCTATAACAGATCTTCTAATCAGGCTAAATGCAGCAGCAGTAGCAGCACGAATCATTGGCAATAATGAAATCTCCATCTCTCTGAAATATCCCTTCCTAGCAGATTATAGGAAGGATCATGTCTGGTGTTGCAGAATGAGCCTTGATTAATCCTGTTTCCTTCATCTTGTTTTGTCTGAGACAGTTTCCGGCTGAGAAGTCAGGACTGATAAGCAGAAGGAATGCAGTCCACTCCCAGTTACACCATAATGGAAGCATAATACCTCACTGGAGTGCAGATGGAGGCTCTGGTAATGATAAGCATCTGCCCAGAGCAGAAAGCAAAATAACAGCTGAAGGAAGAAACTTCATCTTAGATGTTAGTTGTTTCATGCTTCCACTGAAACTAAATGGGAAATGCAGGACGCGCTGGAGGATGGACTCAGGCAGAAAGGACAGGCACGCTGGGAGTGGCTGGTGAACCAGCACCAGGACTCGTATTGCTCCTGCATGGACCACTTTGACCTGCTCAGATGCTTTGCCATCACAGAGAATGAGAGCGGGGCCCGCATCTGCTTCAGCCTCATGAGGGGGGATGCTGTGGCCGTGCAAGCCTCCTGCTGACAGGCCCCCAGAGGCTTGAGTGTTGGAGCCTCGCAGCCGCCAGGCGCTCCCACCGCCCCCTCCCCAGGAGGAAGGAGATGCAAGGGAAATGACAGCAAGCTACACCAGGGGAGCAATAACCTTTTACTTGCTTGTTGCCCTCCTCCATGGTTAACATAATTTCAGTTTTCTGACACTTTCACAGAGTGGGGAGGGCGGCTTATGCTTCCCTTGGTGAACTCTGACTTTTATACTGTGTTTATGTAAGCCTTTTTCTGTCAAGATTGTGTGTTGATCGTCGTGCACCGATCTCCCCACATAAAACAAATTCACGCACAGGCGTCTTCCAACCAAACCCTGGAAGACAATCTTACTCGGCCACAAGTGATCCCCAATGAATGAATGGATATTGTTTATGCATTTTGCTTTGTAAATTAATTTAATATATTTTATTGTACTTGTGTTTTCTATTGTTTGAGATCTTTTAGATAGCAAGCGGTCTATAAATGGAAATAATAATAATAATGTTGAGAAGAATGAACCATTAATAAAGGAGGCCATGTTAACTGCATGGCCTGCAGAAGTTCACCTTATGATGGTACTGAAGACAGCCTTCTTTATGGTGGCGCCTACCCTATGGAATGACCTCAACATGGAGATTAGGCAGACACCAACTGCTTGGTATTTCCGGCATGCTTTAAAAACATACCTATTTGTTCAGACATTCCCAGGCTGTTAATGCCAGTTTTTAGCATCCTGATTACTGTAAATGATGTTAATTATTTTATTGATACATTTTTATGGATATGTTTTATGGATATGATTTGTTGTTACCGTACTTTTTTTTTTGCTATAAACTGCTTTGTGTGTGTTTTTCTCTGTAAACTGCTTTTACTCTGTGGAGTGAAAGGTAGTATGGACACCATTTTATAAAAAAAACTTTATTAATTAATAAACTCGTCCTGCCATAGTCTTTCTTACTGACCATACCCCTTGATTCCAAGGAAAAAAGTGACCCTCTGCATAAGCATGGCTTGGCCTATCATTTTTACACATACAAATGCTACCACATAGTAAGATTTTTTTCGTATTCAACCCACCATTTCTGAAAAGCTTTAGGATTAACCCCTTAATCCTTGTTGCCAACTGAAACCAAGCACATGTTCTTAAGGGATTATCCATTCTCATAAATGTGCCCCTATGGTGCCCTTGAGATGTTGTTGGACTCCAACTCTCATCAGCCCCAGCCAGAATGGTCAGTGGTCAGGGATGATGGGAGTTGCATTCCAACAAAAATATATGGTGGGCACCATCTAGGCTAACCTTGCCCTATGTGATGAAATAGAGAAGATTCTACTACACTGAAAATTGTTTCACCACACATGACTGAATTACTGGAGTTCCTCCCCTTTTGATGACATTTGCCACCCCATACACAAAGGCACACAGTCCTTCAGTCCCTCCAGTGCTTCTTACCTCTATGAAGCCTGCGTAAACCACAGCGAATCAGCAGAAGGACTGTGACCAGCAGCAATCCTAGTCCCAGGCTCACTCCAAAGGCCAGCAGCCCCCAGTGCCTGTGAGTAACTAGCAGAAAAAGGAGGTGTGAAAGTGGGTGTAAAACCTCGACTAAATCCACCCCTTCCATTAGTTTTGGATGGATTAATACATTATCATTGCTCACCTGGAAACATCTTCATACTGTAGAATTGGAAAATGTATTATGATTTTAATAAGAACTGAACAAATGTTATTGTGTCTCTCAACAACTGCGAAACACCTTTTTCTCCCAGTTTTGTGTTCCTTTCCCCTTTTTCCCTTTGTTTTGTTAGTTGGTATTGATTTTTAATCTGTATGTTCATATGTTTTGGAAAATTTTCAGTAAAGACTATTTAAAAAAAAACTTCACTAAAAGCAATCTTCTGCTAATCTTCCATCACTGCAGGGATCTATGTATGCTGTCTCTACTGCCATCCTAAATGCTAATAAGTGACCTCATTCTCTGAGCATCAATCCTTATGTAGCCAAAGGCACCATTCGTGCACATGGGGGAGATATCAGCAGGCTTTGGGAAACCCCAACATACGCATAAGCACTTTGTTTATTAAAAAAAAAACCCTAAGGGGGTGGAGAGAGAACCAAAACAGACCAATGAGGACCAAACATGCTCAGCGGCCACAAAATGCTAAGTGTCTCTGGGGGTGGTGAAATCAAGTATTATTGAAGAGAATCCTCCAAGCTGCAACATTTTGTTACAGATCCCACTTGTCCATTCTAAAGTAGTAGTAGTAGTAATAGTTGTTGTTTTTATATTTATTATCTGCCCACAATCACAAGAATAGGGTGGGTCATGAAAACATAGATTTCAAGTGCCAAAGGCCAGGGTAAAGAGATGCATCTTTAGCATTCATGAAAATATACAGCATAGTTACCAGGTGCACCTCCGTTGGAAGGGAATTCTATAACTTAGGGGCTGCCACAGAGAAAGGTCTCTCCTGGGCCGCCACCCCAAAATTCTTAAAGTGATAAAACTACCAAGAAGGCTCCCTCTGCTTCTCTTATAATTTGAGAGGGCCTGTAGGGAAGGAGACAGTCTCTCAGCTATTTGGGGCCTAAGTAATTTAGGGCTTTATACACTAATGTGAGCACCTTGAATTGGGCTGGGGGGCGGGGGGGAAACTGGCAACCAATGCAACTGTTTTAGAACAAGGGTTATTATGAGTTCTAAAAGCAACCTCAGGCAGTAATCTGGCCACTGCATTTTGGACCAGTTGAAGCTTCCGAGTCCTCTTAAAGGCAGGCCTACGTAGAGTGCGTTGCAATCTTCCAATCTGGAAGTAGCCAAATTGTCTCTGTCCAGAAGGGGCCACAGCTGGTGAACCAGCTGGAGCTGGAAACAGGCACTCCTGACCACTGAGGCCACTTGGGCTTCAAGTGACAATGTTGGATCCAGGAGTACCCCCAAGCTACAAACCTGCTCCTTCCAGGGGAATAAAACCCCATCCAGAACAGGCTGCCTTCCCACCTCCTGGACTTGAGAACTTGGAGCACACAACATTCTGTCTTTTCAGGATTCAGTTTCATTTTGTTGGCTCACATCCAGCACATCACTGCCTCCAAACACCTATCTAGCACCTCAAGTTGAAAGTTTTGATGCCATCTCTTCTCTACAAGGTATGTGTGTGCTACTAATCCTGTTATGACTAACCCTAATCTGGAACCTTAGCATCACATCAACAGCTCTTGAGGATTCCATCCTACTATCTTCTCAGAGGATATGGATACTTTCCCCATCCACTGGTTGAACAAAACGGTGCCCTATCCCTGCACAAAAGGACTAGTGATTCATGCACTACTACGGTCACACCCACACCATACATTTGATTTGATTTGATTTTAATATTTCTACCCCGCCTTCCGGCCAAAAGGCCCTCAAGGCGGTTTACAAAAAATATAAAAATACACCAATAAAACATCAACAATACATCAAACATCAATAATACATCAATAATACATCAATAAAACAATACAATTTGTAATACAATTCAAAGTTAACACATACTACCTCCCCCCTCACTTTGGCAAAATAGGTGTTATATTGAAGCGCATGGCTTCCCCCAAAGAATCCTGGAAATCATAGTTTACGCCTCACAGAGCGACAATTCCTAGCATCCTTAACAAACTACAGTTCCCAGGATTCTGTGGGGGAAGTAATGCACTTTAAATGTATGGTGTGGATGTAGCCCAGCCCAACTTCTATATGCAAGGCCAGGTACTTCTAGATATATGACCTTTTACCCTTTTCCAAGGAAACTTTTCACTGTTCCCCATCCAGATGGGACCCAGCACTGTTCCCTGAAACGTCCAGGAACAACCATGCAGGACATAGCACACCCTGCCACTCTCCACACTGGGGCAAGGTAATGTTCCTTATATCTCACTCCCAACCTAACATAGCACTGTAACTTACCATCTGGGCACAGGAGCTGTTTGCCAGCAAAGCGCACATCAGAACGCCAGACCTGACAAACAGGAAAAAGAGAGAGGGTAGAATACTTGAACTGGATTTGCTGACAAGACTGCATTAGTTTGCACATCTTGCAATTGTCAGGTAGCTGGCCAATAAAATTGACCTATGATACCCATCCCAACCTACTGCTGAAATGGTTTTCTAACCAAATGATAAGTTACAAAATAGGGAATGAGGTCGACCCTTACCAGTACACAGCTCCTCAAGGCCTGCCAAGGGAGGATGAGATCCAGATCTCCCAGGCCCGGTCCCTCTCGCTGCAAAACATAAACATGAGTTAGGCTTAAAATCCCAGTCCTCTGCTACACTACAAAATGTAACCCTTTCGCACACATCAGTCCTGGCTGACTGACCTCCTGACCCAACCCAACTGTCCCTTCCTTCTCTCCTCCTCTGCAGTGTCCATCGTCACTTACATGGGTGATGGTATAGAGGGGTGGTTCAAGCTCACATTGCCCTGGGGATTGCTTCTGACAAAAGGCTGAACTGAAGGATGCTGGTACGCGGGAGTGAAAATGTAAGTGGAGCTGCAAAAACTTCACACTCACAGATACTTTCCAGGCAGTGTCTAGAAGAGAAGAACATCAGGTTGTTGTAATGGCTCCAGTTAATACTCTTGCTCAGTGCTTGTTTTGGTAAAAAATGAGGTGGCGGTACTCATACCTTGACAAAAGTGTAATGGGTGCCAGCACAAAATGTTTGCCATGGGCAGCAAAAAAAGAAATGGCAGTACTCTCTACCAGTGAGTACACTCACAAAAAAGCACTGCTCTTGCTATTGGCAATTGTTGCAGGGGTAAGCTTGTTTTTAAAAAGGAAAAATGCAAACATAGGACCAATATGGCTGACCCCATATTTTATGTATATACAATATTTGCGGTCTACCATTCTTTATCCTCACTGCAGTGATTACCATAAATAATAATAATAATAATTTAATTTGTGGGTCGCCTATCTGGCCGGTGGCCACTCTAGGCGACGTACAATTTAACAACAATACATTACATCATAATAAAATACATCATAAAATACAATATAACAATAAAACAATAAAACAGTTCCAGTACAGAGTAGTAGGCTATTGGTCGTAAAAATTTAACCCTCCCCGTAAGTCCCAAAGGCCTGTCTGAAGAGCCAGGTCTTCAAAGCTTGGCGGAATACATTCAGGGAAGGGGCATGTCGAAGGTCATACGGGAGGGAGTTCCAGAGAGTGGGGGCCGCCACTGAAAATGCCCTTTCTCTTGTCCCCGCCAACCTAGCTGTTTTAGTTGGCGGGATTGAGAGAAGGTCCTGTGTGGCTGATCTTGTTGGGCGGCATGGTTGGTGGCGCTGGAGGCGCTCCATCAGATAAACTGGGCCAAGACCGTATAGGGATTTAAAGGTTAATACCAACACCTTGAATTGGGCCCGGAAAATAACTGGAAGCCAGTGTAGGTCGAACAACACTGGGGTGATGTGTTCCCGGCGGTGACAGTTTGTATGTAGTCGAGCCGCAGCATTTTGTATAAGTTGTAATTTCCGGACCGTTTTCAAGGATAACCCCACGTAGAGCGCATTACAGTAATCCAACCGAGAGGTGACCAGAGCATGTACCACCAGTGGGAGCTGATGAGCAGGAAGGTAGGGCTGCAGTCTACGAATGAGGTGTAATTGATACCAAGCTGCCTGGCTCACTGCCGAAATCTGAGCTTCCATGGACAGCTTGGAATCAAGAACAACCCCAAGGCTGCGGACCTGGTCCTTCAGGGGCAATTTCACCCCGTCGAACACCAGGTCAACATCTCCCAGCCCTCCCTTGTCTCCCACGAGTAGCACCTCAGTCTTATCAGGATTCAACTTCAGCCTGTTCCTTCCCATCCATCCACTCACGGATTCCAGGCACTTGGACATGGTCTCCACAGCAGACTGTGGTGAAGATTTAAACGAGAGATAGAGCTGAGTGTCATCCGCATATTGGTGACACTGCAGCCCAAATCTCCTGATGATTGTCCCCAGCGGCTTCATATAGATATTAAATAGCATGGGAGAGAGGATAGAGCCCTGTGGCACACCACAATTGAGAGGCCAAGGGTCTGAAACCTCCTCCCCCAATGCTACCTGTTGATGCCTGTCGGAAAGAAAGGAATGGAACCACCGTAGTACAGTGCCTCCTATTCCCGATTCCTCCAGGCGATGTAAAAGGATACTGTGGTTGACAGTATCAAAAGCCGCTGAGAGATCGAGGAGGACAAGAAAGGTGAATTCTCCCCTATCTAATGCCCTCCTCATATCATCCACCAGAGCGACCAATGCTGTTTCAGTTCCATGTCCAGTCCTGAAACCCGATTGGTATGGATCCAAATAATCCGTTTCATCCAAGTGTGTCGACACATAAAAATGATAAATGTTCTTACCTTTAAACCTCTACAAGGCATGGCACTTGGTGACCTTGGTCTACCCTATGTTGCTATGTAGCCTATGGGATGTGGGTGCGGGAGGGCCAAGAGGAGGGGGAGAGAAGTCACCAGAAGAGTAGAAAGGGAAAAGGTGCTCTTTCTCCTTTCACCATTTCTGAAACTTCCCTATAGCATGGGGAGCAGAGTGGGAAAGAACTCCATCAGACGCCCGCGCTTCTCATTTGATTCAACAGCTGTGTCGACACACAGTTGAGTGGGAGCTGCACGTGTTGAGAGATAGAAAGGTCAGCGTCTGAGAACGTTGGGGGAGAATCCCACAAGGGAAAAGAAGGCGGAGGGGGGCTGGAATGGCAGAGGAGAAATATGGTTTAGAAACTACGGAGAGAGGTTAACAAGGAAAGAAAGAGGAGGTGGAGGGAGAAGAAGTGAGCTATAAACAAAATTTGGGCTGCCCCAGCAAGGTCAACAAAGAGGGGGAAGAGGAAGAGTGATCGGGCAGAATGCAGAATGTCTAGGGTTGTCATCCCTAGTGCTGAGCCAGAAAGAGGGAGAAGGGTGAAAAAGCGGGAAAGTGAGGGCACAGTATATATAGAACAAAATAAATATAAGGGAGTCCTGTGATGGAAAGGGGCAACAGAATTCTTTGAGCAAGTTCCCCACCAGGGGGCACTCTGAGCACAAGAGACCTTCCGGGGTCCTGAGGACTCCTGGAACCAGAAGGCGCGGTAGAGCTGACACCGAGTTTTTAAACGGCATGCTATGCATTCCTACCCCAATCCCGGAAAACAGAACCTTCACTAAAGGCTGTGAAGGCAGGGATGTGGAAATCTGGCTCTCCAGATGATGTTGGCCTACAATTCCCATTACTCCTGTGTTAGATTCAAGCAGGCTAATTTTTCCCTGTTCCCTCCATTTTCCTTTTCTTCAGCTGACACCTCAACAATCCATATATCCTGGAAGCAAGTGAGTAGAAGTCCATGTTTGAGACTTTTAAAACCCTTTTTCTTTTCATGGGCAAGCTAATATAGATCTGCGTATATGGAGAACCCACAGAATAAGGAGAAACTATTGCCTTATTTTGGGTTTATTTCCAAACTGAAAGACATGGATGAGCTTCCTTGAGAACTAGAGGCCACTTCCTCAGATGCATGAAGTATAAGAACATAAGAACATAAGAAGAGCCTGCTGGATCAGGCCAGTGGCCCATCTAGTCCAGCGTCCTGTTCTCACAGTGGCCAACCAGGTGCCTGGGGGAAGCCCGCAAGCAGGACCTGAGTGCAAGAACACTCTCCCCTCCTGAGGCTTCCAGCAACTGGTTTTCAGAAGCATGCTGCCTCTGACTAGGGTGGCAGAGCACAGCCATCATGGCTAGTAGCCATTGATAGCCCTGTCCTCCATGAATTTGTCTAATCTTCTTTTAAAGCCATCCAAGCTGGTGGCCATTACTGCATCTTGTGGGAGCAAATTCCATAGTTTAACTATGCGCTGAGTAAAGAAGTACTTCCTTTTGTCTGTCCTGAATCTTCCAACATTCAGCTTCTTTGAATGTCCACGAGTTCTAGTATTAGGAGAGAGGGAGAAGAACTTTTCTCTATCCACTTTCTCAATGCCATGCATAATTTTATACACTTCTATCATGTCTCCTCTGACCCGCCTTTTCTCTAAACTAAAAAGCCCCAAATGCTGCAACCTTTCCTCGTAAGGGAGTCGCTCCATCCCCTTGATCATTCTGGTTGCCCTCTTCTGAACCTTTTCCAACTCTATAATATCCTTTTTGAGATGAGGCGACCAGAACTGTACACAGTATTCCAAATGCGGCCGCACCATAGATTTATACAACGGCATTATGATATCGGCTGTTTTATTTTCAATACCTTTCCTAATTATCCCTAGCATGGAATTTGCCTTTTTCACAGCTGCCGCACACTGGGTCGACATTTTCATCGTGCTGTCCACTACAACCCCGAGGTCTCTCTCCTGGTCGGTCACCACCAGTTCAGACCCCATGAGCGTATATGTGAAATTAAGATTTTTTGCTCCACTATGCATAATTTTACACTTGTTTATATTGAATTGCATTTGCCATTTTTCTGCCCATTCACTCAGTCTGGAGAGGTCTTTTTGGAGCTCTTCGCAATCCCTTTTTGTTTTAACACCCCTGAACAATTTAGTGTCATCAGCAAACTTGGCCACTTCACTGCTCACTCCTAATTCTAGGTCATTAATGAACAAGTTGAAAAGTACAGGTCCCAATACCGATCCTTGAGGGACTCCACTTTCTACAGCCCTCCATTGGGAGAACTGTCCGTTGATTCCTACTCTCTGCTTTCTGCTTCTTAACCAATTCCTTATCCACAAGAGGACCTCTCCTCTTATTCCATGACTGCTAAGCTTCTTCAGAAGCCTTGGGTGAGGTACCTTGTCAAACGCTTTTTGAAAGTCTAAGTACACTATGTCCACTGGATCACCTCTATCTATATGCTTGTTGACACTCTCAAAGAATTCTAATAGGTTACTGAGACAGGACTTTCCCTTGCAGAAGCCATGTTGGCTCTGCTTCAGCAAGGCTTGTTCTTCTATGTGCTTAGTTAATCTAGCTTTAATAATACTTTCTACCAGTTTTCCAGGGACAGAAGTTAAGCTAACTGGCCTGTAATTTCCAGGATCCCCTCTGGATCCCTTTTTGAAGATTGGCGTTACATTTGCCACTTTCCAGTCCTCAGGCACGGAGGAGGACCCAAGGGACAAGTTACATATTTTAGTTAGCAGATCAGCAATTTCACCTTTGAGTTCTTTGAGAACTCTCGGGTGGATGCCATCCGGGCCCGGTGATTTGTCAGTTTTTATATTGTACATTAAGCTTAGAACTTCCTCTCTCGTTACCACTATTTGTCTCAGTTCCTCAGAATCCCTTCCTGCAAATGTTAGTTCAGGTTCAGGGATCTGCCCTATATCTTCCACTGTGAAGACAGATGCAAAGAATTCATTTAGCTTCTCTGCAATCTCCTTATCGTTCTTTAGGACACCTTTGACTCCCTTATCATCCAAGGGTCCAATTGTCTCCCTAGATGGTCTCCTGCTTTGAATGTATTTATAGAATTTTTTGTTGTTGGTTTTTATGTTCTTAGCAATGTGCTCCTCAAATTCTTTTTTAGCATCCCTTATTGTCTTCTTGCATTTCTTTTGCCAGAGTTTGTGTTCTTTTTTATTTTCTTCATTCGGACAAGACTTCCATTTTTTGAAGGAAGACTTTTTGCCTCTAAGAGCTTCCTTGACTTTGCTCTTTAACCATGCTGGCATCTTCTTGGCCCTGGCGGTACCTTTTCTGATCTGCGGTATGCACTCCAGTTGAGCTTCTAATATAGTGTTTTTAAACAACTTCCAAGCATTTTCGAGTGATGTGACCCTCTGGACTTTGTTTTTCAGCTTTCTTTTTACCAATCCCCTCATTTTTGTGAAGTTTCCTCTTTTGAAGTCAAATGTGACCGTGTTGGATTTTCTTGGCAATTGGCCAGTTACATGTATGTTTAATTTAATAGCACTGTGGTCGCTGCTCCCAATCGGTTCAACAACACTTACATCTCGCACCAGGTCCCGGTCCCCACTGAGGATTAAGTCCAGGGTTGCCATCCCTCTGGTTGGTTCCATGACCAGGTCTAGGGAATAGTCATTTAGAATATCTAGAAACTTTGCTTCTTTGTCATGACTGGAACACATATGTCCGGGTAGTTGAAGTCACCCATTACTACCACATTTCCTAGTTTGGATGCTTCCTCAATTTCATATCTCATCTCAAGGTCTCCCTGAGCATTTTGATCAGGGGGACGATAGATCGTTCCCAGTATTAAGTCCCTCCTGGGGCATGGTATCACCACCCCCAACGATTCTGTGGAGGAGTCTGCCTCTTTTGGGGTTTCGAGCTTGCTGGATTCAATGCCTTCTTTCACGTATAGAGCGACTCCGCCACCAATACGTCCTTCCCTGTCCTTCCGATATAGTTTATATCCAGGGATAACCGTATCCCACTGGTTTTCTCCATTCCACCAGGTCTCCGTTATGCTCACTATATCAATGCTCTCCTCTAAGACCAAGCACTCCAGTTCTCCCATCTTGGTTCGCAGGCTCCTAGCATTAGCGTACAGGCACTTGTAAGCAGTGTCTCTCTTCAAGTGTCTTTGGCACTTGTGGTTAGGCCTGTGGTAATTTTGCTCTTCTGAATTTATATCCTGTGCCCCTGCTCTCACAATGCCTACTTCTAGGCCTACCCCTTTTAAAATTTCATCACTCTTTGGTTTTTATCCCAGGGGGGAGGTTTATTCCGAACCGGACCTTTCTCAGCTCCTGTCGGGTTTCCCCCCTCAGTCAGTTTCAAAGCTGCTCTGCCACCTTTTTAATTTTAAGTGCCAGCAGTCTGGTTCCATTCTGGTTCAAGTGGAGCCCGTCCCTTTTGTACAGGCCCGGCTTGTCCCAAAATGTTCCCCAGTGCCTAACAAATCCAAACCCTTCCACCCGACACCATCGTCTCATCCACGCATTGAGACTGCGAAGCTGGGCCTGTCTGGCTGGTCCTGCGCGTGGAACCGGTAGCATTTCAGAGAAAGCCACCTTGGAGGTCCTGGCTTTCAGCATCCTACCTAGCAACCTAAATTTTGCTTCCAGGACGTCACGGCTGCATTTCCCCATGTCGTTGGTGCCAACGTGCACCACGACCACTGACTCCTTCCCAGCACTGTCTACCAAACTATCTAAACAACGGGCGATATCCGCAACCTTCGCACCAGGCAGGCAAAACACCTTGCGGTCTACACGCCCATCACACACCCCACTGTCTATGTTCCTAATGATCGAATCACCCACTACAAGGATCCCTCCACCCCCTGGAGATATATCCTCGGCACGAGAGGATAGCTGCTCATCCCCCAAGGAATGGGTCCCTTCTAAGGGATCGTTTCCCTCTTCCTCAGCTGGATGCTCTCCTTCCCCGAGACCATCGTTCTCCATGATAGCAGGACAGCTATCATCGTTGGAGTGGGACACAGCTATAACGTCCCTGAAGGCCTCCTCCACACACCTCTCTGCCTCTCTCAGCTTTTCCAGGTCCGCCACCTTGGCCTCAAGGAAATGAAGTTTGCAACTGTAATAGCAAAATCTGATGAAAGATATCACAAAGGCACACAGAGCTAGCTCTGCAGATTTCATCCCCAAGAAAACTGCTAACAGAAAAGAGGCAGGACTCTGTAGAGATTATACAAAGTTGCTTCATACTGAGTTAGACCTGGATCATCTAGCCTAGTATTGCTTTCTCAAACTAGCAGTGGCTCTCCACATTCTCATGCAGAGCTGTTTCCCCACCCTATCTGGGGGTTTATTTGTTTATTTATTTGGAGGTACCAGGAATTAAATCTGGCATCTTGTACAAACAAAGCATGTGGGTTATAGGTCACTCAAGCTTGCCTTCCAGGAAACCTGGCACTAAGCAAAAGGGAGAAATACAATACAGAAATGTTGATCCACAGCATTTTTATGGAGATACAGGCCTCTGTTGGGAGAAGAGCGTCCTGTTCAGCTAATATTGTTTTTCAGAGATTTGTAACTAGTAGCCACCCAGTAGTTAATGTAAAGACATAATCCTGTTAACCAGTAGAAAATGTGTTGTCCATAAACAATGAACTGATGAAGGTAAAGAGTTCCTTGTTTGTAGCCAGTTTATAACAATATGTCAATGTCAATGCCCCCCCAAAGCTGTTTTGTGAAAACAGAATGGTTTGTTATGTGGATTTTAAAAAGTTGTTTTGTGAAAGCAGTGTGGCTTGTTATGTGGATATTAAAGTTGAATGCTCTTGGTTAGTTTTGAGCAGTCTTGTAACTTGCCTTGTCTATAATCTAGAAGAGCTGTGCTTGCATTGTTAATGCTGAAACCCAATTGTACCCTCGTTTGATGGCTGTGCTCTGCCACCCTAGTCAGAGGCAGCATGCTTCTGAAAACCAGTTGCCGGAAGCCTCAGGAGGGGAGAGTGTTCTTGCACTCGGGTCCTGCTTGCGGGCTTCCCCCAGGCACCTGGTTGGCCACTGTGAGAACAGAATGCTGGACTAGATGGGCCACTGGCCTGATCCAGCAGGCTCTTCTTATGTTCTTATGTTTAAACATGTGCACAAAAAAGTATCCCGTGGTACCTTAAAGACCAACACAGATCTCTTGTGGCCTAAGCATCTGTGGACTAGAGCCCTTTAAAATAAAATTCCTGCAACAAACTAACATCAGGGCTACCCCTCTGGAAGCTGTAAAAATGTTACACCCCGGCGGGCATCCTGCTTCCCACCAACATTAAAATGAAAGAGGCATAAACACAAGGCTATGTCCAGGTTACAGCAGAACAAGAGTGCTAAATGGTAAGTATAAAATGTCAGAACCAGTAAGTCCCTGCTCATTCAGGGATACTCAAAGGGCCCTTTAGTTTTCCTATCTGGCCTAGATTGGAAGAGAGACCCTTATCAGCATGATCCCTTCTTCAGTGTTTAGCAATCACCTCCTGCCCCATCACCTTCCGACCATTCCATGATACCAAGCCAGAGGTTTGTGCTGTGACTTAAGCAGACTCACCTGTCCGGTGTGGACACTCAATGTGGCTGCTGTTCCTGTAGGAAAACTAGAAAGAGAAAACAAAGTTACTGGACAAATTGTGACTGGTCCTACCAAATCAGGCACCTCACCCTCAGAGAACAAAAGAACAATGAAATCAGGAGTTCTCAGATCTAGCCGCCTGCCTTTTTTCAGGAGAAGCGCATCAAGCACCTTTAGTGGGAAAGAAAACCTGTCTCCCTACTCCTTTAGTGATGGATAACCTTAGATACAAAACTTGAATTGACTATACAAAGACCTCCTAGATCAAGCCAACTTATACTAATCCAATCATGTGTTTGTCCAATCAGTTCTGAAAGACCTCCAGCAATGAAGATTTCACACCATCCCTGGAAGCAACCTCTTCCACCCATGCAGTTAGAGAACAGCTAAGAAAGTATGGCCATAGCTCAGTGGTAGAGTATCTTGCATGCAGAAGATCCCAGGTTCAATCCCCGGCATCTCTAGACAGGGCTGGGAGCATCTTCTGTTTGAAACACTGGAGAGCTGCTTCTAGTTGGTGTAGACAATACTGAACAAGATGGATCAATGGTCTGACTCAGTATAAGGCAGTTTTCTACATCCCCATGTCCAACCCAAGCTGCACCTGCAGTTTGAGCCCATTACACTATTGCTCATCTGGAGCAACAAAGACTGTATATTGGAGAGTAAGCCCCATTGAACACAGTGGAACTTACTTCTGAGTCAACTTGATATGATTGCACTGCACATCCCAGGGTCATCCTCCTTTGGGCAATTCTTATGCTTTTTAAAGCTTATCAAGTGCAACCTTAGTCTCTAGGACATATGGGGGAAATCCAGCATGAATTGAGAAGCCTTCCCTTGGATTAGGTCCACCTTCCTCCAGGACATGCCAAGTCATATCCTTCCATACGAGTAGAAATGATGTTCACTCATATAACCTATACAAAAACCCTATATAAATCCCAATGCTGTCTACCTACTCCGACAGGGAGTGTGTAGTCTCAAGATTTCAATTACACTCCTGAGACTGTGCTGAATGAGACTGCTGCAGATGACAGAAGCTTTGAGCATGCTCAGTCCCCAAGTAGATCTAACACTAAGCAACGGGCATGCAAGTGTATGGTGGCAGTGACTGAGAAGTGGGTCTCACCTTAAAGCAGAGCTGAGGATGAACATCCACATCCTCAAGGATGTACTCCTAGAGTAAGAAGAACATATCAAGGCAGTCTTATTTATTTATATTAATTTATTGCTTACAAAATCTCTAAGCAGTTTCCACGAACATCCTATGAAAACCCTGTATCATTCTATAGTCTTCTCTCCTATATCAGTTCCCACAACCCATCATGGCAGGAACATGAAATCTGTAGCTCTCAAGATGTTGTTGGACGCCAGCTCTCATCAGCCCCAACCAGCATGGCCAATGATCAGGGATGACTGGAATTGTAGTCTCACAACATATATCCATACCGCATTGTGGATATGGCCTTCCTGAAACTATCTCTCTTGCCTCAGCCTCCTATCTTTGCCCCCAGTGTAAAGCAGGTGTAGTCAGTAGGTCTTCCTGATACCAATGGCAGTGCATATAAATCTCTCTAAGGCCATGTTCACACAGATGCTTCTTTCAGTTCAACAATCCTTTCAATACCTTAATTACCTGCTTTCTCCTTAAAGAGTATATATCTTTAAGCCTGAACAATTTGTTTGTGCAACAGGGTTGCCAATTCTTTGCGTTGGTGCTCTAAGGCATCAAGTGAGGATCCAGCGGCTAGACATCCTGCCACATTCCTCCACTGGTCCATTGCCCAACCTGCTGTGGCCAACAGAACTGCGTCATGGCAAGCAGGGAAGGCAGGCAGGAGTTCTGAATGAAAGGCATCATAACAGCATCCTTGGATCATTAATAAGTGGGCACTAACAATCTGACATATAAACATTTTCAGAGTAAGGCCTGCCCTAGGATTCCTCTGTCTTCCATAGAAAGGTCTCCTTCCTTTCCAGAAAGCAGATCCTCTCAGATGAAGTCCAGAGCTTCATAGATAAAATACACCAGTCTGCAAAATAACCCAGAAATTGCCAGCAACATTGTGTCCCTAAACAAAAGTCCATATGCATGACTGTTCTCCTGAAATGCTACCCTGGGATAACCTCTGGCTCTTAACTGTGCAAATTGTCCCCTGCGGGACAATTCTTCCCTCCAACTTTCCCTCTCTCTACTAAGGATGAACAAATCTGTTAATTTCAGCTTCTCATTTTTCCAGTTCTCCATATTTCTGCAGCAATTTGTGGTTTTTTAAAATCTTCATGAAAATTTGTCAACATTATAGTGTAAATATCTCCTAATAAACATATTTTATATGCAGCTTTGACAAATATACACATTTTCCCAAGCATTTTTCCTTAATAGCATTATTATTATTATTATTATTATTATTATCATCATCATCATCATCATCATCTTTATTTATACCCCGCCATTTTTCCAAAACTGGAACTCATGGCGGCTTCCAGATAAAAAATACATACAATTAAAAACATACAAAGTCTACATTAAAATAAGATTAAACTATTTCCAATATTAAAACCATACACACATATAGCTAAAAGAGTTCAGACTAGTTTAAAAATGATATAATAGACATTAGCAATGCAGCACCCTTCACGCCCTATCCTTAGCCTTCAATTCCAAAGGCTTGTTAGAATAGGAAGGTCTTTGCTTGTCGGCGGAAGGACTGCAAAGAGGGGGTCATTCTTACCTCCCTAGGAAGGGAATTCCAAAGCCTAGGGACAGCCACCGAGAAGGCCCTCTCACGCGTCCCCACTAGTCATACTCAGAGCTTGGAAAAGTTACTTTTTTGAACTACAACTCCCATCAGCCCCAGCCAGTGGCCATGCTGGCTGGGGTGATGGGAGTTGTAGTTTAAAAAAGTAACTTTTCCAAGCTCTGGTCGTACTTGAGAAGATGTGGGTATTGAGAGAAGGGCCTCTCCTGAAGATCTCAGGGCCCGGGCAGGCTCATACAGGAAGATACGGTCTGATAAATAGCCTGGACCTAAGCCGTATAGGGCTTTATAGGTCAACACCAGCACTTTGAATTGTGTCCGGAAACAGACTGGCAACCAGTGGAGCTTTTTTAACAGGGGGGTAGTACGGTCCCTGTAACCAGCCCCAGTTAGCATTCTGGTTGCAGCACATTGTACCAACTGAAGTTTCCGAACAGTCTTCAGAGGCAGCCCCACGTAGAGCGCGTTACAGTAATCTAAACGGGATGTAACTAAGGCATGTGTCACCGTGGCCAGATCAGACAGCTCAGGAACGGGCGCAGTTGGCACACTAATCTTAATTGTGCAAAAGCACTCCTGGCCACTGCAGAAACCTGGGACTCCAAATTTAACGCTGAGTCCAGGAGCACACCCAAACTGCGAACCTGTGTCTTCAGGGGGAGTGTAACCCCATCCAGCACAGGCTGAATCCCTATTCCCTGATTCGCCTTATGACTGACCAGAAGCACCTCTGTCTTGTCTGGATTAAGCTTCAATTTGTTCACCCTCATCCAGTCCACCATTGACGCCAGACACTGGTTTAAAACCAAGACAGCTTCCTTGGAATTAGGTGGAAAGGAGACATAGAGTTGGGTGTCATCAGCATACTGATGGCACCGAACCTCAAACCCCCGGACAACCTCTCCCAGCAGTTTCATGTAGATGTTAAATAGCATAGGGGATAAAACTGAGCCCTGAGGGACCCCACAGGCCAATGGCCAAGGGGTCAAACAGGAATCCCCCAGCACCACTTTCTGGGTTCGTCCCTCCAGGAAGGAATGGAGCCACTGCAAAACAGTGCCCCCAAGTCCCATCCCAGCAAGGCGGCCCAGAAGAATACCATGGTCGATGGTATCAAAAGCCGCTGAGAGGTCCAGCAGAACCAACAGAGACACACTCCCCCTGTCCAGTTCTCTGCGTAGGTCGTCCACCAAGGCGACCAAAGCCGTCTCTGTCCCATAACCAGGCCTGAAACCAGATTGAAATGGATCCAGATAATCTGTTTCATCCAAGAATCCCTGGAGCTGGGAGGCCACCACACGCTCTATTACCTTACCCCAAAATGGAATATTGGACACTGGCTGGTAATTATCCATTATGGAGGGGTCCAGGGAGGGCTTTTTTAACAAAGGCCTTACAACTGCCTCCTTTAGGCAACCTGGAACTCTGCCTTGGTGTAAGGAGGCATTAACCACTCCCCCCACCCACTCAGCCAGTCCCTCTCTGGCACTTTTTATAAGGGTCTAGCAGACATGTGGTGGCTCTCACCTCTCCAAGGATCTTGTCCACATCCTCGGGCTGTACAAATTGAAAAGAATCCATCATTATTGGACAGGCATGCATTCTTGTATGTTATTTTCACTAATATATGCATTTTTGCACACTTTCTCCCCCAAAGATGCATTTTTGTACCCATTATTTGGTTGGAGAACTGCATCAAAACATTCAGAGAAGTGCGAATTTCAATGGCTGGCTGTGTTTCGGTTCATGTATTGTTTTAAGAAGTGCCAATTAGATTTTCATTAAAGTGCCAACAAAATTCATTTTCGCCCCCCCTCCTAATCCCTACTCTACTTGAAAAATGGGCTTCTTACATTTGCAAGTAAATGATGTCTCTAAATCTGTACCTGGAGCAATGGGTTCCTAAAATCCACCTCCCATTCACCGAGCCACAAACGCCATTCATCACCATCCCACTGAGCTCCTAGCCTTTCACCTGATCTAATCCAGTGATCGTGGAATTGGGAATGTCTTGACAGGTTGCTTCCGGAGTGGCACTTTCTTTCCAGCAGAGGGAAGCAGTGAGAGAAAGCAGGCACCGGCCACTCAGAGACATAGCCATTTCAGCCTTGTCACTGGTGCTGTAGTCACGGAACTGCACGGAGGACCATAGATCTGTACCATCTAGAGAGGCAGGTGGGGGAAAATATATAATCACTAGAACTAAAATATATAATCACCAAACAGACACTGACACCACAGAACAGCAATGAGGAACCTGTGGCCCTTCATAGGCTGTTGGACTCTTAACTCCCATCAGATCCAGTCTTCATGGCCAATGGTCAGGAATGATGGGACTTTTAGTCTAGCAAGATCTGGACAGCCACAAGTTACCCATCTTTGCCAGATGATATTCTCAGTAATTTATGCCACCCCTTCCCCTCGCAGTAATTAAATTCTGCAGTTTAACTATGCACTGTATGGAGAAGTACAGGGTAACACAGGTGGAGTCATTTGCTATTATCTTTGCAATAGTCCTCTGAACTGTCTTAGGTTAAGAAAGAGCAATAGGTTCAGTTCAGTTCAAGTTTATTGCGGTCAAAGACCCACAGTATATACAGCGAGCAACATAAAAAGGGAATAAAGTAAAAACACGATAAAACATTAAAACAGAGTACAAGGTAAAATTGCATCAAGACAAGAGTATACACTCGGGGGCAGAGATATCCGTATTTGTTGGGAGGCATAGATAAGCTTAGCTACTTGAAGGGAGATTTCCCTATCAGAATCAGCCAGCAAGTAAGATATTGTGAATTCTGGAGGCTTGTATGGGAGCCTTGCCAGAAGAGGGGAAAGGAATTTTTCCCTTAACAGAAGATATAGGGGGCAAATTAAAAATGAGTGCTGAAGGATTTCAATGGCACCCATACCACAAGGACAAAGGCGTTGCACGGTGGGAAGGCCAGAGAACCTCCCGCTCAGCAAAGCAGAATGTAGGGAATTGAATCTGGCCTCGGTAAAGGCCAATCTAAATTTGGGTACTGTGAAAAA